>NC_140956.1:57514064-58114064 GCF_014529385.1 Adiantum capillus-veneris
TCTCTCTCTCTCTCTCTCTCTCTCTCTCTCTCTCTCTCTCTCTCTCTCTCTCTCTCTCTCTCTCTCTCTGCCAAAGCACTGCATTGCACTCAGGTGGATAGAGTTTGAAGGGGGACTTGCTAGCATACCAAGCAAGCAAGGCATCTCCGGCTTTCTTAGAGATTCCTGGCTCAAGGATGCTCAGTGCTCCTCATTGAAAAGAGGTGAAGCCGATATGGTAGTGGCAAGGAGGGTAGTTAATGATTGTACGTACTCGACATCAGCTCGCTTCCATAAATTCAAGGTGTGTGTGGTAATTGTAGCTGGGCCGTTGACGGTTGGCACTCCAAGCAGCCTATGAAAGTCCATTAAGGAGTGCAGCCTCACAGGCCACCATGGTCCATCTTCTCCAGAGTCCCAACCAATGTTCGGGAAAAAGCATTTTAATGCGCATGCGTATCCCCGAAGCCCATACGTAGCGCGAAGGCCGCCTCTCTCTCTCTCTCTCTCTCTCTCTCTCTCTCTCTCTCTCTCTCTCTCTCTCTCTCTCTCTCTCTCTCTCTCTCTCTCTCTCTCTCTCTCTCTCTCTCTCTCTCTCTGCGTGCAGTCCTCTCGCTGATCGCACGGCTTAAGGCGTGCAGCCTCACAGGCCACCATGGTCCATCTTCTCCCGAGTCCCAACCAGTGTTCGGGAAAAATCAATTTTCCAAACATACAAAATTCCTTTCGTTGAATTTGCCAAGAAGAAATTTTAGAAAATTAGGCTACTTTTTTCAGGTTTTACACTATTTTAATGTGCATGCGTATCCCCCGGGGCCCATACGTAGCGCGAAGGCTGCCTCTCTCTCTCTCTCTCTCTCTCTCTCTCTCTCTCTCTCTCTCTCTCTCTCTCTCTCTCTCTCTCTCTCTCTCTCTCTCTCTCTCTCTCTCTCTCTCTCTCTCTCTCTCTCTCTCTACCTCTACGTGCAGTCCTCTCGTTGATCGCACAGCTTAAAGCGCGCAACCTCACAAGCCACCATGGTCCATCTTCTCTCGAGTCCTGACCAGTGTTCGGGAAAAATCATTTTTCCAAACATACAAAATTCCTTTCCTTGAAGTTGCCAAGAGGAAATTTTAGAAAATTACGCTACTTTTTTCAGGTTTTTACACTATCTTAATGCGCATGCGTATCCCCCAGGGCCCATACGTAGTGCAAAGGCCGCCTCTCTCTCTCTCTCTCTCTCTCTCTCTCTCTCTCTCTCTCTCTCTCTCTCTCTCTCGGGTATTTTGGGAATTTTGGAAAATTTGAGGGGCATTTTTGGTAATTTATGACAAATCATGGGAGTACTTTGGGAATTTTTTAAATTCAAGGGGTATTTTGGGAATTTCCACAAATTAGAGGGGTATTTTGGTAATTTTCCCTTCCACAGCAGCATCTCTCTCTCTCTCTCTCTCTCTCTCTCTCTCTCTCTCTCTCTCTCTCTCTCTCTCTCTCTCTCTCTCTCTGGTATTTTGGTAATTTTTCCCTTCCACAGCCGTTGAAGGCGGCGCCGGTTTACCAAAATTTCCCTTCCAGTGCACAAATTAGAGGGGTATTTTGGTAATTTTCCCTTCCACTTCAGTGGCGCAAACGTCAAGCTGGAGAAGAATGTGCTGAAGAGGAGGTTGAAGCGGCCGGCTGCCTACCCTCATACGGCAGGCCTAAGTAGCCTCTCTCTCTCTCTCTCTCTCTCTCTCTCTCTCTCTCTCTCTCTCTCTCTCTCTCTCTCTCTCTGAACCGCCCGTAATCGTCATAGCTGCACGGCTCTCTCTCTCTCTCTATCTCTCTCTCTCTCTCACAGTCACTGTGACGCCACCTGTGCTCAAAGCTGATGCGCCGGATTAGTGTCCTTACGACACTTGCGGGGAGACGGAATCCCCTCCCCCATTATCTATTAGGATAGATTAGATTTTTTCTAAATCAAACGACATTTAAAGTGTAGAGAGCCAATAAAATGTTCGTTGGCATGGAAGGTTAGAGAGGAATTTGGGAGCGTATTTATTTGAATGAAATTGAATACAAAGAGAAACAACAAAGTGTCTATTGACAAACAAGACTTATATAAACAAGTGATAAAATCACAAGGCCTGCCATACTCACAAAAGTAAGATAAATTACGATCACAAAAAGAATTACATAGCCTATTATGCTAGACTCTAGCCAGTAGATGGATCCCATGCACCACCAAGCATGGAATCCATCTGCGGACTACAAAGTGAGCCACCCTATACACAGACCAATTGAAACCCACTACAAAGAGAGCCACCCTATTTTTTGTGAACCCTAGCAAACATGGGAGTCACCCAAATGAAGAGACTAGGGAGACAACGGATGCCACCACATGGGGTGGTCTACCACTTTACCCGAGTATGTCCAAACTCATCGAGAAGAGCAACACGAAGATGCAAAAAGCGAGCCTCCTAAGAAGAGGATCAACAAAAACAGATTTTGAATGGGGATGCCACCATGAGAGGGAAACTTCCGCCTTACCCACTATGCCCACCAAGTTGAAACCTTCAACTAATGAGAACAGCCCCGAAGCAGCGAACCAAACCACAAGCATACTACCACAACTCTGAACCTAAAAACATAGAAGAAGCAAAATGACAAATCCGCGGCATTGACGAAGCTGCCACCCATCGCACCACACATCCACCATGATGACCTACATACCTAGAGCCTTTGACTCAACTTGCGGGCCCTACATTCTGAGCATGCAGAGACTCATGGCGAGGGATATCAGGGGACGATCTCACTGATCCCCACGACCCCACGATAGTTTCCTGCAATAGTAGAGAGGTCCCATCACCATCCCGAGTCCCCCCTCCTTGCTTGAACCCACTACCTCTCAATCCAAGGTTCCATTTACATGGACTAGCCCCCTCCACCCACATGTTCCACATGGAGTACCCATACCTGTGTTTGCAAGCCCCTATTTTAAGTAAACATGTGTTGCCCATGTGATCCAAGTTTTAATTTGTGCCAAGTTTAGTTTTGCCAAAGCGTCTACGACCACAATTGTCTTGTGTTCTGTAAGTAGACTTCGACACCGTGGATCCCCCCCCACCCCCCCTTTGTTAAATGCGCTATCTTATTTAATGCTCACATGTCAATGCTCACTCATTTGCCTACCATAGACCTCCACACAAGATCTTCATTAGAAGACCGTGCACCCCTTTCTCCCTAAGCTCAAAAAGCGCACTAATTTGCATATCCCAGTCAAGCATCCCGCAATGGCAGCAAAGGTTCACTCACGTCGCACCTGACCAAGTTCATTATATGGTCATAAAATGGTAATTGGTTCTAATGTTAGAACCAAAATATACCCAAGTATCCAAAACACAGAAAATTCATGGTTTCATGTCCTACAAACTGGAGTCTCTTAGATCCCTCCTTGCCAAATATACCTCAAGAGCAATGGCCTTTTATCTTTCTTGCGTCAGTGCGAACAATCAACTGCTATCGTTGCATCCTTAAAACAAAAAAAAAACAGAGCTACGCAACTACAACCCCAAGCTTCACTACAACACAAACTGAGTCTTTATAGTTAAAAGGCCGTCCGGAAGCTGTGTGGGTATAATGCTACTCAAAAAGAAATGGTAAGACTCTCCTGAAGTGTTTTCCAAAGTGCTTGAGGCACAAACCAGGGATGGCATCTAAAATCTGTATTTCTAAGAGGCCACCACGTACCTACTATCATATTATTCTCGGTCAGCATTTGCCCATGACTATGATCAGCATCATAAGTTACAATTAGTATATTGGGGTCGTCCACATCCAACTCCACATGTTTCTTAGATGGATAGCCTCGCACGCTGCATCTATAGTAGCCTCTGAGTAGGGGAAAAAAAGACCCAATAGGAGTGCATAGAAAGAAAAGGCTTCACTGTACGGGCCGGAAAAGAATTGCTAACAAACCTAGGATGAGGCGAGCCCTCAAGAGAAATCATCGGTGGTATGTCTGCCATTTTTGCACTAATAGCAAGCACTCTAATTATTCTCTTGCTTCTAGACTTCCTAGGGACATAACCAAAAGAAGTAATTTAAGAACCATGCAAATGACATACAATCGTTGCAATTACAAAAAAAATGCACGACGAACAAATAAACTGTATGCCCAAGCAAACATTCACGTATGATCTACAAGAATGCTACACATCCTACCTTCATATCAATAATTCCTGCAAGCATCAGGCCAGCTTAGAAAAGAACTTCGACCTTAAAACCAACAAGAGAGCGACTGCTTACCTTCGCTTTGAGAAATGACATTTTCCAGAACTATGACATCTTCCGCCAGGTTCATCATCCTTTCCACCTGAGGACTTTTTCTTGCTGAGAGAGAAAGAGAGAGAGGTCACTTCCAAATACTTGCTGGAAGACAGAGTTCTTGTCCTTAGAGACAGTGCCATCGATACTAAGAGGTGATATAAATGACCTTATAGCTATCGAAAGTGGAGGAGTGCAGCTCATAGAGTGCTCTCACAAAGAATAGGCGGTACTACTCTTACCGTAAGACGGCTCCATGTAAGACTATGCAATAGTTTCTCATTGGAATTCACCACTGCTAATCCTTGAGGAAATAACTGTTGGGGATAGGCAATAATAGAATATGGAGTTGTCCCTCTTTGAAATGAAGTGCCATCAATGTACTGATGCTGCGATGCTTTCTCGCTAGCTATGGTTAGGATGTGTAACATTTAATGGGGTAGTAACTTATGTGTAGCGGAAATTAACATAGACATAGTGAGCATTTCATTAAGAATAGATTCTTAATGAGCATAGCAAGAGTGCTTGGTTGGAGAGAGAGCAACAAAAGCATAACACCTCATTAGAATTAGGCATGAACAATACTTCAAAAAGAGAGAGAAATGTTGAGGACCGGATGTACATGGAGCCGGTCCCCCCTCCATAAGGCTTTATATTATAGGTTTCCCCCATCAAGGGAGACATTTTACAATACAATACTTTGTGCAAATCTAGGTAAAAATGTGCATTCGGAAGAAGAGGAAGCACGGAGGCCATCATATTTCTTAATGTTAGTGGCAGCAGAAGAGGATAAGGAGCATGACGATGAAGCAGAGAGGAGGGAGGACGCCATGGCGGCTAAACAAATGATAGGACACAATCTATAGCGCCTCCTCAAACCCCTTCTCTACCTCCCCCCTCCCCCCCCCTCTCTCTCTCTCTAGACTCTCTCACGCGCGCACGCACACACAGAGGGTTTCGTCACTCTTTCTCTCACCCTTTGGAAATCCTAGCATATGTGTCTCATAAGCCGTTTCCCTATCAGCTCGATATGATACTTTCCTTTGTGTATTGGCGATTTTAGCACATTCTCGGCCCTTGAAGTTGGAGGCAATGGGGGTTAGGAAATGGAAGCAAAATGTCGAGCCATGTTTTCTTGTCTCCAAAACCAGACTGAGGGAAGCTTAACGAACCCCAAAGAGAGAGAGAGAGAGAGAGAGAGAGAGAGAGAGAGAGAGAGAGAGGGTTGAAAGCTTGGAATCGCATCTCCATTGTGGTAAGATTGTAATAAGACTCGTAGGGAGAAGGAGGGCAAGGTAGACAAAGCAAGGGAGGATGGTAGCATTGGCACAAATTTGCCAGGACCTGACGATATGCCGAGGCCCGAAACGTAGGAGGCAGACGACAGAGTCTTTGTTTGGAGCAGATCGAGGAGCTTAATGGTACCATAACTTCACAATCAATTAGTGACAAGCCGTGTCAGTAGCTTTTCACAAATTGTCTCGGCTCTCAAAATGGGAAAAGCCATCATTATACAACAACTCACTCTTGACTAATCTTCAAAATGAGTGCCCACTATCTTATTTCAACCAATCAACATTTTTGGTCTATCAAAAAATGCTTGAAAATATAACTGAATTTTTTTTTTATTTTAGTCAACAACAAGAGAAAGCATCTTTATAGCCTTTGCCCTTTGGGCAAGCCAAAAAGATTCCACGTTTAACAAAACCCAAAATATAGAAACCGTCAATAAAATTTATGTTGTCGTGAGGAGGTTAAACATTAAAACTTACATGAGATTCAAATCAAAGTAGCTTTTGAGAGAAAAATAGTTTAATTTATGTTTAACTTACATGGGATTCAAATCAAAGTAGCTTTTGAGAGAAAAATCGCTTAATTCTAAACAATAGAATTGATTACAAACAAGTGATAAAATCACCAAGCTCTCCGGGCACATTAAAAAAAAAAATTTAACATGCAATTTTTCAAGTCCCCTTTCATATGCTTTGTATTGCGATCAATTTTTATAATTTGCCAAGTTTAGCGTTAACTCAAGGGTGTAAACACAAAAAATGATTGATAATTTTGAGTTTCTAGCATGTCAAATGACATGAGACTCTTTTTAAGCACTTGTTTTGATAGGCCCTTGAAAAAAAAAAAAAAAAAGATGTCAATTTTAGGCCTTAATCTAGGTCTAGATCCCACTTTAAAAGTTCTACATCTCTATGACTTTTTTTATTAAAAAAAACGTAAGTGTGGAATATTGAATTAGAAAAGCACCTATAAGCTCTACATCTCAAGCCTTAAAGCCCTATGCTCTAGATACCACTTTAAAAACCCTACATCCTTAAGCTTTAGAGCCCCCTTTACAAATTTAAAATCCTAGATCCTTGAGGTGTAAATCCCACTTTAAAAGCTATAATGTTCTAAGCTCTAAAATTCTAGTACCTCTAGATGACCCTCTCCCTACTTGTGGATCTATGTAACCTTTTCACTTTCTTTAATTCAAAGTTTTTTATTTTTTTAAAAAAGCTATAGGCTCTCGTTGGAAACCTTACTTTAAAAGTTTTACATCCTTAAGTTCTAAACTTAGCTTTAAAATCTTCAAAAATAAAAATAAAAAATCTCAAGAGATTAAAGCTCTAAAGGGTAGATCCTTTTCTTAAAGTTTGAACTTAAAAAAATAACCATCTTATAAATGACAACTTTGCTTTATCGCATGAAGTTTCAATGGGTAAAAGAACTTTTCAAAATGAAAAGGTGACTCTTGGAATTTATGGAGCCCCGTTGCCCTAACACACGCGGCAATTGGCCTCTCTCTCTCTCTCTCTCTCTCTCTCTCTCTCTCCAAGATGTGATGAAACCCGCCTTCGCAAGTCCCCTCCACTGCCTCCAATGTCTGGGAAAAATGTGTCCCACCTTAATATCGTGCCATTTTCAATTCCAAAAATGTCGGTTGAGAAAACGGAAAAAAGGAAAAATCATGCACCAAAATAGAGGAAAATAACGTAAAAATCCAAAAAACCATATAATTTTCTAAAAATTTTGACAAAATTAACAAAAGAAAAGATCACTTAAAAATCACTCATTCGTTCCATCCGTTCATGCCATTTGGCTTCGTTGGCTTGTCTTGCTATCACCTCAACCAGCTAGCCCTCCTTGCACACCAATCGAGCATCTGGTTCAAAACCATAGCCCGTGATGCCACTTATCCCTCTCCTACTTGTCCACGTGCCATCCCACCACCTCTAAAGCAAATAAACTATATCACAATTTAAAAAAAAAACTCTCTTGACTAATAGCAAAGACTAAACGGCACTTTTGTTTCTCTCAAGCCAAAGGCATCTCCTGAGATTCTGCCATAAACAAATGAAAAAAATATTTTACAGACATATTTTGCTAAGTCTTTATTATTTAACCTCTAAGGCTTTCAACGATTCATGCTTTCAAAGGCAGCCCAAAATCCTTTCCTTGGTAAATGAGCATTCACTTCATATTCCAAAACTCAAAGACATGTCCACTATTAGATTTACACACTCTTCGTTTAAATGAGTGCCCACCATCTTATTTCATCCAATCAATATTTTTGGCCGATCAAAAAATGCATGAAAATACAACTCAATCTTTTTTCTATTTTAGTAAGCAAAAAGAGAACGCATCTCTATAGCCTTTGCCCTTTGGGCAGGCCAGAAAGGCAACAAACTCCTTATTGAGGAGTTACATATGAAACCCATTACAAGAGAAAGCTCTTCTCTTATCTCAAAAATGAAAGAAAAAAAATGGATTCATTTGCGACTACAAAAAAAGCAACAAAATGTCAATTGGCAAGGGAGAGTGACATAATGGGAAGAAGAAGCTTTTCTCTTATCTCAAAGATAAAAAGAATAATATTTGATCCGTTCTCATTCGACAAAAAACCTAAAAAGAAATTACTGTAAAAGAATGTTAGAAATATAATTCCAAATAATAATATATAAAATAATTTATAGTAACAAAACTGACAATCTAGTCTTTGATATAGCTAAATGAATGCCTTGAGGTCTTTACATAATCCCCTATAGTCCAATCACTTTATCAAAATTGAATTCACCCAATGGAGGTCATGTTACCATATACATGTGGTAGTGATGTGTGTGAACACACTTAGGACCGTCGGGGCAATTTTTCCCTCACTAGGAGGTTGTTTCCCTTGTGCAATGTATATACGCCCATCATTCTAGGGCTATCGATTTTTCCATTGCACACTAAGTAATCTACTCTTTGTTGTGTGCCTTGATCTTCCTTTGTCTTCTTCAAGCTGTGTGTGTTTTTCTGCAACCCTAATTCCAACAATTGTTATTAGAGCAGGTTGCGTCCTCCTGGGCTTAGACGTCAGCAGAGCTCCAACTCACACTTGATCACTTTCTCCGATTTTTGTGAGCTTTGGCAAGTGTTCGCAGGTCGACAAATATTTTGGGCAAGCTCATAGAGTTTGATTTGCTCAGATTCTTGATTTGGGCTCATTTTGCCTCTGTTTCCACTACAAGCAGTATTGCACAGGCTTTTTTGTCATTTTGTGCAGAAATTCTATTAGTGCTGGATTTTGCATAGCAGATTTTGTACAGTCTTCTATAATTTGTGCTCTGTAGCACATATTGTTCCCGCTTCGTTTCTCCTCTTTTCAAGAGTTTTCACATTCGTTGCAGGCATTCACCGTGGCTGACATCAACACAGATGTGTTCAAGATGTTTGCTGTTAAAGACAAATTGGATGGGGATGATTACCCTATGTGGGCTTACATGATGCAACATGTCCTTGTATCAAAGGGCGTTTGGAACATTCTGCAGGGCATTGTTGTACGTCCTGGTTCTGCAGGGCATTGCTGTACGTCCTGGTTCTGAGAATGTAGGCACTGTTGAGGATGTTGCAGGTTTTGGTGGTAGGATTGCTGCTGCAAGAGCTGTTTAGCCTACGACTGAGCAAGCTTGTTGGATGTAAAAGATGCACACGTTCATGCATTGATTGCATTGTCTATGAAGCGCACTATTACTCCCCATATTTGTTCAACAAAATCTGCAAAACCAGGCTTGGGATATTCTGGCTGGTCTTTTTGCAAGTCGCAATGAGGCAAAAATTACATTGCTGCGTAAAGAGTTGGAGTTGAAGATTATGCATGAGTAAGATGACATGGACACTTTCCTTGTTGGTGTCAAGGACATCAATGAGCAACTCATTTCTGCAGGAGAAGTCATCTCTGACAGTTCCCTTGTGCAGACTGTTCTTGATGGCTTGCTAGATTCTTACCAGACTTTTGCTAGTACTTGGAGGCTTATGGCCCGAGTAAATCTTGAAGTTGTCAAGTTTGATGCATTATGCACATTGCTGTTGCAAGACACTTTCCAAAAAAAAACAAGACTAGACAAAGTGCAATTGAACATGCTTTTATTACTGCTCAAAGAAATGGTGGTAACAGCAATGCAGCCACTTCTCATGGTTCTTCTCCGTGAGTGGAAAATCACCTATTCCTAATGCTTTGCTAGCAGCAGTTCGTCTAGAAATTTTGGTGATAATGGCAAAAAGAAGACGCGTTGCCATCATTGTAAAGCTAATGATCACTTGATCAAGTAGTGTCCTAAGTTGAAGGCCAAAGAGGCTAGGTCCACTGCAAATGCTGGTTCCACTACAAATGTAGCTATTGTTAAGTCTTTTGTGAAAGGAGATTGTGATGCTGATGTTGATGCAGAATGGGCTTTTAGTGCAGAGTGCACTTATGACCCTAATTTCCATGATACATGTTTGTCACTTGTTGTAGATGCTCATATGTGGTACTTTGACAATGGTGCTACAAAGCACATTACCTCTAATCGTGACTTGTTTACCTCTCGAGGATGTCCCTCATGGGGATTATGTCACTTGTGCCAACAATGCCTCTTATCCGGTTCAAGGAGTTTGAAAGATTGTTCTTACTACTGCAAATGGCAGTTCTTTAGCACTTGTTGATGCACTTTATGTACCTGGGATCAAGAAGAATCTTTTGTCTATATATGCATTTGCTAGACTTGGACTTGTAGTCAAGTTTGCGGATGACATATGTACAGTTCATGATCTCAGTTTTGGTGATGAACTTGTTGCATTTAGCATTTTGTGTCATGGGTTGTATAAGCTCACTTTGTATGACAAGTGTGGGCAAAATTTTTCAAATGTAGTTGTAGACTCTAAGGCTATTTCAGATGCATAACTTTGGCATGCACGTTTTGGACATCTAAATTTTGCTGCGTTTGTAGAAATCTAATATGGTTGATTATTTACCGCCTCTTGAAGCACCTGTCAAACATGTTTGTGAAGGCTGTATTTTGGGAAAGATGCAACGTTTCATGTTTCCAAAGGATGGTTCAATTAGGCCCACATGCAGGTTGCAAAACTTGTGCATAGTGATGTTTGTGAGCCCATGCAAACTCCCTCCTTGGGAAATTACCTTTACTTTGTAACTTTCATTGATGATTACTCCAGGCATACATGGGGATATCCGCTTAAAGCAAAGTCTGAAGTGTTTATGTGCTTCAAACAATTTCTAGCTATGGCTCAAAATGTCTCAAAATGTACTATGGGCACCCTCCGTTCCGATCGAGGGGGGGAGTATATGTCTTATGAATTCAATGCATTTCTGGCTAGTCGTGGGATAAAACATCAATGTACAATGCCTTATACACCTCACCAAAAGGGTGTTGTTGAAAAAAAAAACATGTCGCTTACAAAAATGGCACGATGTATGGTCAAAAGTCAAGCTTTGACGCATTCGTTTTGTCTTGAGGCCATCATCTGTGCCACTTATGTACTAAAAAGGTGTCCTACGAAGGCTTTGCAGTCTATTACTCCATATGAGGCATGGCATGATAGAAAGCCTTCTATCGATCACATGCGTGCTTTTGGCTGTTTGGCATATGCTTTGGTGCCACAAACACAACACAAAAAATTGGATGATAAGAATGTCAAATGTATTTTTGTTGGTTATAGTGCTTAACAAAGTGTATCTTGGTCTCACGGGATGTTGTGTTTGTGGAAGATTTTGTTCAACCCTTGCCATCATGTCGTAAAGTAAGCTCACATGATGTTTATGACACTTTGTTGCCTCTCTTCAGTGGTGGAAGTTCGAATGTAAATTCCAATGAGGAAAACAAATAACCTATGGGGGTTTCTAAAAATGTTACAAATTAGCCTATTACTGATGTAGATGTACATGATGTACTTGATGAGGAAAGGACAGAGAATGAGCAGACTAGAGGTGTGCCAAAATGGCTGGTGCATACTTTGAGTGATAGTAAATTGGATGCACCTTTGTCTAGTTGTACTCGTTTCGGTTCTCACCATGCATCTTATGCATTATATTATTATGCTTTGACCGTGTCTAGCTTACGTGATGTTAAGAAACCTTTGTCTTTTGATGAAGCATAGAATTTAGAAAATTGGATCACTACCATGCAATCAAAATATAATACACTCATAGAAAATAACTCATGGACTTTATGTGATTTGCCTCCTGGCAAAAAGGTTATCGGTATGACAAGTTGAAACACAAGCCGGATGGTGAGATTGATCGCTATAAGGCTCAACTTGTTGCAAAGGGTTATGCACAGTAAAAAGACATAGATTATGAAGAGACTTTTGCTCCCACTTGTCGTATGACTACTTTGCATTTTCTATGTGCATTGGCAGCTCATTTGGGTTGGGATGTACATCAGTCAAACATTGTTACAACTTTCTTGAATGGTGACATATTTGAGGAAGTTTATGTGACGCAGCCTCAGGGGTTTGTCAAGAAAGGACAAGAGGATAAAGTGTGCAGATGTAAGAAAGCTTTGTATGGGTTGAAGCAATCTCCTCGTGCTTGATATTAGAAGGATGACAATCATTTGGTCAAACGAAGCTTTCATAATAGTCCAACAGAAAGCACAATGTATGTAAAGCGTGAGGGTGATGTACTTCTCATTGTGGTTCTTTATGTGGATGATTTGATTATCATTGGACCAGATGAGAGACATATTGCTGAATTTAAGGCTGATTTGAATGCTACTTTTAAAATGGAAGATTTGGGGATGTTGCATCATTACTTGGGTATATAATTTAAGGAGTGTGATAGTGGTATTGCCTTGTGTCAGAAAAGTTACATAGAGACACTGCTATGTAAGTTTGGACTTAAGGATTGCAAGCCTATTGCCACTCCCATGGAAACCAGTTTGAAATTGAGTCTTCTTGATGCTCGTGATCATGCAAATGTCACTTTTTACCAAACTGTTGTTGTATGCCTCATTTATGTATGCAACACAAGGCCCGATATTCAGTTTGCAGTCTCACAGGTCAACAGAATTATGCATAGCCCAGGGTCTAAGCATTGGCAGGCTATCAAGAGGATTTTCTGCTACTTGAGTGGCACTTTACATATTGGCTTGTTTTACACCAAGGGGGGATCATTGCCGCCAGACTTACATGCTTTTTCCAACTCAGATTGGGCTTGCTATTTTGACACACAAGTGTCCACAAGTCCTTTTTGTTTCATGCTTTGTGTTTCATGTATACCATGGTTGAGCAAGAAGCAACCTACTTTGGCCACTTCTAGTTGTGAGGCTCAATACAGGGCAGTCTTCACAGCTACGGTTGAGTGTGTATGGCTCAGATGCCTTGTGGCTGATTATACATGTGGTAGTGGTGTGTGTGAACACACTTAGGACTTCCTGGGCATTTTTACCCTCACTGGGAGGTTTTTTCCCCCGTTCACTGTATATACGCCCATTACTCTAGGGCTATTATATATTTCCATTGCACACTAAGTAATACACTCTCTATTGTGTGCCTTGAGCTTTCTTCATTTTCTCCAAGCTAAATTCACTTATGGTGTTGCTAGCACATATGTTAGTACAATGAGCCACACGATGCATGGAGGTCAAAAAAGGAAATGCATCTTTGAATCTTGTAACTACCCCTCCTTTTTTTCCAATCATAATTGATGCCCCATCTGAACCAAAGCTACTATTTTTTCTTCATTTAAGCCAAAATTCAACAACAATTTTTCCAATGACGTGAACAATCCAAGAGAAGTTCAGTCATCTACCTTTAAAATATCAAGAAATGAGATTTTGGGCTCATTGTCTTCCATATAAGAAACATAAACAATCAAGTGCTCCTATATTGAAATGTCTGTTGACTCATCCACCATAATACCAAAACATGGAGACTGACAAACTCAAGCCCCTTCCCAAAGTAGTGCGCAAAAGAAGCACATGCCTTATCATTTTTAAACATGTTTTTGGGGATGTTCGGAGTGTTGCATTCTTTAAGCAATTCAAGTGTGGGAACATATTTTGTGTAAAAAAGATCATTTTTAGCAACAAAATAAGAAACCCGAAACAAATTTTTCATACTACCTTCCATGCTTTCAAAATGCTTAGAAACACAAAATTCAAAGGATTTTTCGCACAATGCAATGCCCACGCAAGTACTTTATGTTTTTTTGAACCCCCATGATTTACTAAAGCACTATGTTGTATATTGATTGCCCCATCCGTCCCAAATTCACTTTTACAATGCTTATCTTCTTTACAAATACAACAAAACATTTTGGCTTGCACCCTGTCGAAGCCAACCCACTCAAATTCAGATTTCCATTTGTCATTTCAAGCAATTCTAGCTTTTATACACCTTTTGGCTTCCTCTAATCCAACACTTTAAACTTCAACATCATTATCATCAAGCACCACTTCAATTTTTCTTTTTCCTTTGTCATTTTTAAAATTGTTTTGTTTTGAAAAACCAGGCATGGCAAGCAAGGACTTTTGTTTAGAAAAATAAGAAGCCATATCAAAAGCTCACATGATTTATTCAATGTAATAGCTTCTTGAACCTTGACGAACGAACTACTCGGAATACATTTGCGCCCTGGCCCCTCAACTCCAAGTGTAGACACAAGTTCAGAAACGGTGCCAAATTGCTCTTACAATGATATTTTAAAAAAAAAAGAGTAAAGCTTATTATTTATACATTTCTAGAAGTTTCTTAAGGACTTTAAAAAGGCTAAAAAGCCTCTCAGTTCTTAGGTCTTAAGTTTGGAAATAGAAACAAAATGAAGACATTATAATTCATAACGTCATGACTCCTAAGTTTGAATATATAAAGCCTACAATTATTTCTAGTTAGAAGGCTCTAAAGCCTGGAGTCTATCTTGGATAGTGCTACAAACTTTTGCGAGACTCGATTCAGGCCCTCCTAATGATCAGCCTCAATGTTGCACACCTCCTCTTTGCCCAGCTACCTTGCAATGTTTATCTCTCTCTCTCTCTCTCTCTCTCTCTCTCTCTCTCTCTCTCAACGTGCATGCACGCAGTTCAAAACTTGAACTTGAGCGCCTTATTGCTCAAAAACTAAATCGCTACCTTTGCTAATTCTTTCAAAACACAAAAATATATAAGCATCTAAGGTCTTAAGGTCGAGGATGCATTTGATCAAACTTCATCTTTGGGACACACACACACACACACACATCACATGGACTTATTTGGATTCTTGAGCACCCGAATGACAAGCTCGTCTTGAGGGTTGACTCTCAATGTCCTGAGGATTCTTTTGGGATCGGAGGCCGAATATACAGTGTCAATGGGTTCTACCACTTGAGCTCAAAGCTATCTACCTGCTCAGCGCTCACACAGTCGCAAAGGAAACCTCTAAAAAAGCGAATGAGAAAATTTGACAATCTGAGAGAGCTTGTGGGTGCCAAATGTTGTGCTTCCTGGCTAAGAGACAAATATTGAGAGAGAGAAAGAGAGGCTCAATAGGGGACTCTCTTAGGCTCACAAGGCAAAAGTTGAAACTTGAGAAGAGGGGGGATGAGATAAAGGGGTGGGAGCCTTCAAGTTACATACCAATGACTCATGACTGAGACCTTACTACCAACTAAAAAAAAAATAACGTTTATTTTCAAACTTGTAACAAGAAACTTGTAAAGTCTTTTACAGGAGCCTAATTAAGGCATCTCGATTCCCATTGTTATATACCAATGAGTCACGACTCATGACCTTATTACCAACTAAAATAAATAATTTTTTAGATCTGAACGTATATTTTAAAACGTTAACAAAAGTTAATAGCAACACTAAACTTGTAAAGTATTTTACAGGAGCCTAATTAAGGCATCCCAATTCCCATTGTTCTTCGTGTTAAGAGTCAAGACTTACTCCTCACTTCAAGTACTTATTGCACTTTAGGGTTCTAGATACACATGCCACACACACACATGTATTACCATATACATGTGGTAGTGATGTGTGTGAACACACTTAGGATCACCACTGCATTTTTTTTCTCGCTAGGAGGTTTTTTCCTTCGTGCATTGTATATACGCTCATCACTCTAGGGCTATTATATCTTTCCATTGCACACTATGTAATACACTCTTTGTCGTGTGCTTTGAGCTTCCTTCGTCTTCTCCAAGTTGTGTGTGTTTTCCTGCAACTCTATTTCCAACAATTGGTATCACAGCAGGTTGCGTCCTCTTGGGCTAAGTCGCAACGGCTCCAGCACACGCCTACTCTCTTTTTTCTATTTTTGTGAGCTTTAGCGAGCGTCAACATATGATATGGACACTTTCCTTGCTGGTGTCAAGGATATCAATGAGCAACTTATTTCTATAGGCGAAGTCATTTCTGATAGTTCTCTTGTGCAGACTCTTCTTTACGCCTTGCCAGATTCTTACCAGATTTTTGCTAGTACTTGGAGACTTATGACCCAAGGAAATCCTGAAGTTGTCAAGTTTGATGCATTATGCATATTGTTGTTTTGCAAGAGTCACTTTCAGGAAAAACAAGACTACATAGTGTGCATTTGAACAGGCCTTTATTGCTGCTCAAAGAAAAGGTGGTAACAGCAATGTAGCCACTTCTCATTGTTCTTCTGTGAGTGGTAAATTATCTGTTTTTAATGCTTCTGTTGGCAGCAATTCATCTAGGAATTCTGGAAAAAAGGACAAAAAGAAGATGCATTACCACTATTGTAAAGCTAATGATCACTTAATCAAGCAATGCCCTAAGTTGAAGGCCAAAGAGGCTAAGAAGAAAGACGTTGGTCCACTACAAATCCAGCTATTGTAGAGTATTTTGTGAAAGGAAATTTTGATGCTGATGTTGATGTAGAATGGGCTTTCAATGCAGTGTACTTATGACCCTGTTTTCTATGATGCATGCATGTCAATTGCTGTAGATTCACAAGTGTGGTATTTTGACAGTGGTGCTACAAAGCACATTACCTCACATCGTGATTTGTTTGCCTCTCTTGAGTCCCTCATGAGAATTCAAGTACTTGTGCTAACAATGCCTCTTATCCGGTTCAGGGAGTTGGAAAGATTGTGCTTACTACTGCAAGTGGAAGTTCTTTCACACTTGTTGATGCACTTTATGTACCTAGGATCAAGAAGAATCTTTTGTCTGGATCTGCACTTGCTAAACTTGGACTTGTAGTCAAATTTGTGGATAACAGATGTACAGTACATAATCTCAGTTTTGATGATGAAATTGTTGCATCTCGCATTTCATGTCGTGGGATGTATAAGCTCACTTTGTATGACAAGTGTGGGCAAAATTTTGCAAATGCAGTTGTGGATTCTAAGGCTATTTCAAATGCAAAACTTTGGCATGCACTTTGGACATCTGAATTTTGTCAGTTTACTGCGTTTGCAAAAATTTGATATGGTTGCTTCTCTGCCACCTCTTGAAGCACCTGCCAAACATTTTTTTGAAGGCTGTTTTTTTTTTTGTAAGATGCAGCGTTTGAAGTTTCTAAAGGATGGTTCACTTAGGCCACATGCAGGTTGCAGCTTGTACATAGTGATGTTTGTTGGCCCATGCAAACATCCTTGGGAAATTACCTTTACTTCGTGAGTTTCATTAATGATTACTTTAGGCATTCATGGTTGTATCCGTGAAAGGGTGGTGGTAATGCGTGTGCTAGTCTCCACCCAACCGTGCTATCTTATAGCCTCCCCCTAGCGTACACACTGTCCGACCGTGCCGATGGCCTTGCCCATAGGACCCATGTCCTTACATTACCCCCCCCTTGGAGAATCATTTTCGTCCTCGAAAACAAACGTAGAAAAACATTTCTTAAGTGTGGAGACATTCTCCCATGTAGAACCTTCTTCAGGTCTATCTAGCCATTTTACCAACACCTGTCATTTGACATGATGTCTGGTGCGAAGCTCATGAGAATCCAAAATCTTTTCGGGCTCATGAGGGATGCTTGGCGGTTCGATAAGGTCAACTAAAACACCTATGTCTGACATTATCATTCTGTCCTAGCTATTTTCGTAAACGGCTAATATGAAAAACAGGATGAACTTGTGAGTGCTCTGGAAGAGCTAACTTATAGGCCACTTGACCTATACGTTTGAGAATGGTAAACGGTCCACAATAGCGTGGTGAAAGTTTAGCAAATTTTCCCATCTTCAGACTTTCTAAATGCTCCGGAACTTTGAGGAAAACCTCGTCTCCTTCTTCAAAAGTAGCAAGACGACGATGCTCATCTGCGTACTTCTTATATCGATCTTGAGCTTGCTTAACATTTTGTCGAGCAACTCGAAGCATGTCAAAATGGTCTTGGAGAAAATCCTTCGCTTCTTGTATCTTATCCTTAGCCAACCCCATCGAAACGGGTGATCTAAGTTGAAATCCATATAAAAGCATTAATGGACTAAACTTGTAGTCACATGCTTTGAACTATTATAAGCAAATTCCAATATAGGTAAGTAGTCTTCCCAATTGGTTTGCTTCTTGCTAACGTACGCTCGTAGCATATCCTCTAGCACTTGATTAACTCTTTCGGTTTGACCATCTGTTTCTGGATGATCATCCGTACTTAGATTAAGCCTAGTTTCCAACTTTTGAAACACAACTCTCTAGAAGTGATTATCGAACTTTCGATCCCTGTCACTAATGATACTAGCTGGAAGACCGTAAAGTTTATATATATGCTCTACAAATAGCCGTGCTGATTTCAGTGTCTTAACCGTAGTCTTCGTTATCTTGATGCTAGAATAAAAGATCACATGACCGAGGTAATGTATCTCTGTTTTAAACAAATTGCACTTGCTTTGCTTTGCTTAGCATACAACGCATGAGCTCGTAGCTGTTCAAACACTAATCGTAAGGGTTCTATGTGTTCATCTTCAGTGTTACTGTAAATGAGAATGTCATCAAGGAAAACCACAACAAATTTTCCAAGATAGGGATGTAAGACACTATCCATGAGTGTCATAAATGCAGCTGGAGCATTGGTTAGACCAAAAGGCATGACCAAAAATTCAAAATGCCCGAACCGTGTTCTAAAGGCAATTTTGGAGATAGCTTGCAAAAGGATAAGCACCTGGTGGTATCCTGAACGAAGATCTATCTTTGTATAGTATCTTGCCCCATGGAGTTGATCAAACAACTCATCCACTCGAGGGAGAGGATACTTGTTCTTGATGGTTATGGCATTTGATCCGCGATAATCTATGCACATGCGCATAGTACCACCTTTCTTTTTTACCAATAGAATTGGTGATGCCCAAGGAAAAGTGCTAGGTCTAATGAAACCACGGGCAAGGTAGTCAGCCAACTGACTCTCAACCCCCTTGGCTTCTTTAGCACTCATACGATAAGGTGGTTTACTCACCGGTTTAGTGCTTGGCAAGACATCTATGCCATGCTGCACATCACGTGTAGGGGGTAAACCCGATGGTAAATTACTTGAGAATACATCACTATACTCCGTGAGTAAGTGAGTCAGCTTTTGCTGTGCAAAAGAAGAAAGTAAATTAGAGTTATGCTAGGATGGAGAATCTTGTAATTCCTGTAATGTTTATTTTACAACAGTTGCATGTTGCTATAGAATTAAAATTGAGAGCACTTTGCTCGTTAGATTTGTTAACACTTTGTTTATCATTAGAATTCATTGCACTTTGCATACCATTACTAGAATTCACTGCACTTTGCTCTTGAGAATTCACAAGACTTGGAGACAAGCAGTAACACAAAAAGACTTCATCTATTAAATCTGCTTTCTATAAAATAGAAAGCTCGGGTGTACATATAAGAGGTGCAGATGTTATATTTTTCTCACCAAGCAAAAGCACATGTTTACCATTGGCCTTATAGTTCAAGAAGTTACGAGTTACACCATCATCCACTAAAATACGAACACGTTGTGCGTTAATAGTGCCATGCATGCGAATCAAATCATGGGGGCCAAAGGTGGGCTTCCACATTGAAGCAGACACACCACACTTGTGCTTTTCTTCCATATGAAGAACCTCTACAACACAATATTTAGGAGATGAATCTAATGTGAGGCATTGCACTGTGTGCATGGCCTTTTCTTTGCCTTGCAAAAGAGGGCAATATTTTTTGTTATGTTGGTCCGAAAGACATTTAAAACACAAATTGTGTTTCTTCGCACGCTCAAAATCAGCAGTGCTGAGAGACCCACGTGGAGTATCTCGTGATTGCTTAGGCTTCTTAGCCTCTTGTGGACGTGGAGAGGTAGATTGTCTCTTATTCCTCTTGGAACGTGTGGGAGATCTACCTTGCCATTGGCTCTTAGCCACATTGCTCTTAGTAAAATTATTCTTAGAGTAGGGAACATTTCCTTTCCTCTCTTGGTCATCGTCATATCTTTGGGCATGACTGATGGCTTCTTCCAAAGTTTTTGGATGCTGGGTCTTGACATAAAGACGATAGTCTTTGTCAAGGCCCCTATTAAAACCCTGTATCTTTTGGAATTCATCTAGACCTTCTAGTTTAATATGATTTCTCGATACTTTGAAAGGTACTGTGTGACAAAGAGGCCAGACATGCGGCATGCATCCCATGCTAACCAATCCTTATCTTCTTCATTGGAGTCCAAAAATTCTTTGGAGAAAGAAGCTTAAAACGCAGCCCAAGATGGAGGACGAGCATCTATTGGAAATGTCATCCACCACTTATAGGCCTTGCCTTTAAGAGATAGACTTGTTTCCACAGTCGTCTTTATATCCGGGGTGTGTCTCAATCTATGAATATCACTCCATTTGTGTAAGAACGTATTGACCGCATCCTTGTTGCGATCATGCTCTTCCCCGTGAAACTCAGGAATGGTGATATTCTTAAGTAAGGCATTGAGACCTTCTGCATCTTCGGAAGCACTTGACTCTTGGACTCCTTGAGTTGTGCGAGCTTGGTTCCCTTGAACCGTGCCACTTGTGGCTCCTTGAGCCGTCCGTGAATTCATAAATTTCACAACTAACTCCGTAAGATTGGTAACATTCGCATTGAGTGTAGAGAGGTTGCGTTCAAGTACACTTTGGCGATTTTCCAAAGTCTTGAAAGCAGCCATACCTGCAAAGCCATGATCTTCTAGATTATCATCGTCATGCATATTAGTGTCAGTCGCACCCGTGGTGCCTTGATTTTGATCTACGTGCTCAAAATCAAAAGTGTGTGTAAGTGGGATATCCTCACTGGCCATAGTAAACACACACTAATGTAAAGAGAGAGAAAAAAATGTCAACTTGTACCTTGTGAAATTGAAGTCTTTGTGTTTTGTATGCTCCACGATTTGCGTTGCATGCGAATCTTGCCTTGCGGGAATTGTAGCGCTTCACGTGTCGTTCGTCGTAAGAACACCTTTGTTGATTCTTCACAAAAACTCATCGTTTTTGTGAAGGCTTTTGTTCACTTTGAAGCTACCTCCTTGAGGAAAAAAGAATTTTTGGAGGAAAACTTGTCTTCCTCCAAGAAGTGAAAAGGAAGGGTGAAACTACTTCCTTGAAGTTTGAAGCTTTCCCTTTCCTTCTAGTTTTCCTTTCAACACAAGTATGCTATCTTTCCTTGTTATACACAATAAGGATCAATAGCTTGATGGTAAAGTGTTGGCCTCTTACCCTCATGGGGTGGGTTCAACTCTCCTTCATGCAAGGGTTAAGTGGGCCTTCCTACGCGCGAAGCCAACGGAAGCCTTCGAAGCCTCAATGCCATCGAGTAGCCGATCGAGTTTGCCTTGGTCGCTCGTTGTGGATGACGTAGATAGGTCGGCTATTTGTCTTTGGGGCGTGCATATGAAAACATGCATGTCTTCTTTCTGCTGCAAAGGGGGAACGTCGCTGTCTGCAAAACGTGGGAGAGAAGCAACGCGTCGCATGCACATGCAACCCGCTTTATCCCTTCTCCAAAAATAGCTCGGATATCAGTGAAAGGGCGGTGGTAATGCATATGCTAGTCTCCAGCCAACTGTGCTATTTTTCCCTTCTCCAAAAATAGCTCAGATACCAATGAAAGGGCGGTGGTAATGCGTGTGCTAGTCTCCACCACCGTGCTATCTTATAGCCTCCCCCTAGCGTACACACTGTCTGGCCATGTCGGTGGCCTTGCCCATAGGACCCATGTCCTTACAATCCGCTTAAAGCGAAGTGTGAAGTGTTTATGTGCTTCAAACAATTTTTGGCTAGGGCTGTGGGTTTCTCTCGTTGTGTGTGTGTGTGTGTGTGTGTCTCGTTCTCTCTCTTACACACACACAAACCCTAGCTTTATTTTCAATGCCATCATCGATGGAGAAACTCTGCAATGGTATGTCTCGAAATGTACTATGGGCACCCTCCATTTTGATCGACTGGGGGAGTATATGTCTCATGAATTTAATGCATTTCTTACTAGTCGTGGGATAAAACACCAAGGTACACTGCTTTATACACCTCAACAAAATGGTGTTGTTGAAAGAAAAAACAGGTCACTTATGGAAATGGCACGATGTATGGTCAAAAGTCAAGCTTTGCCGCATTCGTTTAGGCTTGAGTCCATCATGTGTGCCACTTATGTACTAAACAGGTGTCCTACGAAAGCTTTGCAGTCTATTACTCCATATGAAGCATGGAATGAGAGAAAACCTTCTATCGATCACATGCGTGTTTTTAGTTGTTTGGCATATGCTTTGGTGCCACAAACACAACGCAAAAAATTGAATGACAAGGTTGTCAAATGTATTTTTGTTGGTTATAGTGCTAAAAGCAAAGGTTACAAGTTGTATCATCCGCAAACAAAGCGTATATTGGTCTCATGGGATGTTGTGTTTGTGGAAGATTCTGTTTAGCCCTTGCTATCATGTACTAGAGACATTAATGTAAGCTCACATGACATTTATGACACTTTGTTGCGTCTCTTCAGTGGTGGAAGTTCGAATGTAAATTCCAATGAGGAAAATGTACAACCGGTTCTAAAAATGTTACAGATCAACCTATTACTGATGCAGATGTACTTGATGAGGAAAGGACTGAGAATGAGTAGGCTAGGGGTATGCAAAAATGGCTGTGCATACTTTGTGTGCCAGTAAATTGGATGCACCTTTGTCTAGTTGTACTCGTTCAAGTTCTTGCCATGCATCTTATGCATCAGATTGTTATGCTTTGGCCGTGTCTGGCTTACATGATGTTGAGGAATCTCTGTCTTTTGATGAAGCACATAATTCAAAAATATGGATGGCTGCCATGCAATCAAAATATGATGCACTTATAGAAAATGACACATGGACTTTATGTGATTTGCCTCCTGGCAAAAAGGCCATTGGTACAAAGTGGGTTCAAGTTGAAACGCAAGCCGGATGGTGAGATTGATCGATTTAAGGCTCGACTTGTTGCAAAAGGTTATGCACAACAGAAAGGCATAAATTATGAAGAGAATTTTGCTCCCACTTGTCATATGACTACTGTGTGTTTTCTATGTGCATTGGTTGCTCATTTTGGTTGGGATGTACATCAATCAGACATTGTTACTGCTTTCTTGAATGGTGACATATATTGAGGAAGTTTATGTAACACAACCTCGCTATTTGTCAAGAAAGGACAAGAGGATAACATGTGCAGATGTAAGAAAGCTTTATATGGGTTGAAGCAACCTCCTCGTGTTAAGTATGAGAAGGTTGGCACTCATTTGGTCAAACAAGGCTTTCGTAACAGTCCAACAAAAAGCACATTGTATGTAAAGCGTAAGGGTGATGTACTTCTCATTGTGGTTCTCTATGTGGATGATTTGCTGATCACTGGGCCAAATGAAAGAAATATTTCTAAATTTAAGATTGATTTGAATGCTACTTTCAAGATGAAAAATTTGTAGCTGTTGGTATCATTACTTGGGTATACAATTTAAGGAGCGATGATGGTATTGCCTTGTGTTAGAAAAGTTACATAGAAACATTGCTATGTAAGTTTGGACTTGAGGATTGCAAACCTATTTCCACTCTCGTGGAAACAGGCTTGAAATTGAGTCTTCATGATGCTCGTGATTTTGCAGATGTCACTCTTTACCAAACTTCTGGTGGATGCCTCATTTATGTATGCAACACGAGGCCGAATATTCAGTTTGTAGTCTCAAGGTCATCAAATTTATGCATAGCCTAGGGTCTAAGTATTGGCAGGCTATTAAGAGGATTTTTCGCAACTCGAGTAGCACTTTACATCTTGGCTTGTTTTATCCCAAGGGGGGGTTATTTTCGCTAGCTTTACATGTTTTTTCGAACTCAAATTGGGTTGGCTGTTTTGACACGCAAGTGTCCACAAGTGGTTTTTGTTTCATGCTTGGTAGTTCATGTATCTCATGGTTGAGCAAGAAGCAACCTATTGTGGCCATTTCCAGTTGTGAGGCTGAGTATAGGGAAGTCTTCACAGCTACAATTGAGTGTATATGGCTCAAACGCCTTATGGCTAATTTGGGTGTTGGACAGAACACTTCCAACACTATCTACACTGACATTCAGAGCGCATTGGCAGTTGCGAGGAACCCAATTTTTCATGCTCGCACAAAGCACATTGAGGTGCATTACCACTATGTCAAGGAGAGGCTCTCAGTAGGAGAGATTAACTTGGCTTATGTGCCAACACAAGACAACCTTGCATATCTTTTCACAAAGGCATTGTCTCGTGAGAAGTTCGAAGCTTTCCACAAAGCTTTGGGCTTACTCCCCTTTGTGGATTGATCAAATCCTCAAGGCATGGAACTTCCCTATACTTTATGTGCGAGCTCTTGTCCACCACATCACTTCCAAGGGGGATTTGTTACCATATACATGTGGTAGTGGTGTGTGTGAACACACTTAGGACCTCCGGGGCATTTTCCCCCTCACTAGGAGGTTTTTCCCCCCGTGCATTTCATATACGTCCATCACTCTAGGGCTATTATATCTTTCCATTACACACTAAGTAATACACTCTTTGTTGTGTGCCTTGAGCTTCTTTCGTTTTCTCCAAGCTGTGCGTGTTTTCCTGCAACACTTATTCCAACAATATATATATGTGTGTGTGTATGTGGTTGTTTGTTTGTTTTTTAATCCATAACTTTTTTTATTTTCCCTTAAATTAATCCTATCCTTATATTGTCAAAAGGTAATTTACCTTCTCTCACTTTGCATATACTTAAAAAACCTTATAGGTTCCGTTTCTTCTAGGTTTCCAAAACCCACATAAATTTCAATAGGTAAATCTCAAAATTTGTAGGTGGGATTACACGGGTTTTCTTCGAGAACTGGTTTCAAGAAATGAGTGCAAAATCAAAGAGAGTTTTCTTGATTTTATAAATCTCAAGATTTATCATTAAAGAACAAAGAATGATTTGAAGGTATCCACTTACAACGTGGTTCCCATATCTTCGAAGCTTAAAACCAACCAAACAGTAAGGCTAAGTTTAGATGAAGTGGCGGGAGAAAAAAGAAATTTGCCTTTTGCCACATGCCGAATACCCATAGGGGCAACAAACTTCCGCCCTACTCCCAAACCTTTTGGACCCTTCCCTCCCCCCTTGAAAGACTTCATATGCCACCTAGAACTTTGTAAAAGGTCTGCAAGTCAGATTTGATCCATTGCTCAACCATTCATGAATTGTCATGTCCTCTAAGCCACGTGATCTGTGTGAGCCAATTGCTCACTATTGTCGCGTTGTGTAAACTGTAGCACACAGATGATAGTTAAAGGAGACCCCCTTCAGTCATTGTCGTTTGTACCTACCTAAGAGCTGCGTCTCACATAGCTCATGCAGGGGTTCCCATGCTCTACAAGCACGTAGATTCATGGTCTCACAGAGGATGTACAGTTCGTAGAGGGGCTCTGCTTATGCTCCGAAACCCCTCCAAAAGCTCCAAACCAATTTTAATCACGGAGAACCCTGGGATCATCTCAAAGCGCTTAAGTCACATGAATGGAGCTACCACATGTCTTCAAGTTCCAACCGCTAGGGGGGACGCAGCTCTAAAGCACTCCCTGCCAAGTGTGATACATCGGGTCCCGCACTCGTGGGATATACATCAGGCAAAAAAACATTTACACTTGACAGAACAGAGGCTGCACTATAGGTGACGGCACTCACGTATTCGCGCGCGCACACACACACAGAGAGAGAGAGAGAGAGAGAGAGAGAGAGAGCGCCATGGCCATCAACCCTCCTCAGGTTCCTCTACGCCAGCTCTTCATTGGTGGTGAGTGGCGAGAGTCATCGCGTGGAAATCGCCTTCCAGTCGTGAATCCTGCCACAGAAGACTCCATAGGTCGGTTGCACATGTTTTCGCTCAATTTTTCAACATCTTCCCCTGCCCCCTGCTGATCGACCTGTGCTTCCTTTTATCACTCTGTTTTCATTTTTCTTCATGCAATCGAGCTGAAAATGATTTCTACCTCGAACTGGCTATGGCTTCAAAATTATTTATTTTGTACTTGTCTTTGAAGGGTTATTAAAGTAGCTAGACATATGACTAATTTGAGGAAGTAAGAACGGGGCTGCCTCTATTGCACTGTGATCGCATGTCAAGAGACAGAGGGGAGTGTCTCTTACAATAGGTTGCGTCGCCTGTGATGCATTGCATGCTGAGACAATGTTCTACCTTACTTTTCCGAGGGTATTATCCCAGACAGTACGATTGCATGCTGAGAAAATTAGTACCTTAGCTTTCAGAGGGTACTATGGCCTTCCAGTCTTTGCAGAAAATTTTTCATTGTGGGCTCAGAGGGCCTTTTGGGAGAATATTGCGCTGAAGTATATGGACAACCAATCGACCGACGGTTGTCCTCGCCACATGCAAATCTTAGGTTCTGTGTTTCTTTTTTTCTGGGGCCTTATCTTTTTGTCCTTGGTACCGCTGCTCTTGGACTTCTGGCAGCGTAGAGAAGATCCATGACTTTGGGCTTCCTTAGGCTTGGATTTCTTTTTCTGAATCTGACAATTACTTAAAGATGTGGCATGAAGGATGGCCTTCCAAGACCATCCTTGTTTCTCATTTCCAGAAGACACTTTTATCTTGACCATCTATGAGGTCTGGCTGCTACTTGTCAGTCGATCAGAAGATACTATGTCAATACCATAAATTCCCACAATCAGCGTGTGGTATGCTGTCATGGTTAGGCTTCTTGTTTTACTTTGTTTTAACTTTTTGTAAGGGTATGTGAATTGTTGTGCTACATTTTGACAAGTACTTCTGCTAATTGCTGTATACTCAAAGAACCAAAGATCTTTTGTTTTGAAGGGCTTTGGTATGGCACTTTGGCTGAGTGATACTGCCTTTACCATTGGCGGAGTGGTTTGGGAGCTGTCACGTGTGCATTGTACTTGAGCCATGTGCATAATCTACTGCTGCAGGTTAACATCAATCTTAGTTAGCTTAGATTCTAGCTTGGCACCTTGTAACCCTCTAGAAGAATGGGCATGATCAGGTCATAGTTGCATTCCCTCACTTGCAGTGAACAATCACTAAGCATATCCATTTGGAGCATCAGAAGATCAATACTACCAAGTACTTAGTAACAAGTACCCAAATGAGCAGATCAGCCCTAGCGAATTTGCCTCAGCATCAGCATAGCACTTAGTATTCATTATTTAGCTATTGTATCAACATTTGTGCAAGTAATTAAATCTCTTTCATTGTGTTTATTTTAGTTCTCTCAAGTGCAGTAAAGTAACCTTGTGTTTGTGCAAAGTTTTAGATCTGAGTTAAAATCCCTAAACCCTTCTGTTGCACCCGACATTGGTATCAGAGCTCTGGATGTGCTTTGGCTTAGCAAATGCAAGGAAAGAACCAAGAACCCAAGCTGAACCAAGAACCTAAAGAATCTCTCTCATTTTTTTTAAACAAACAAAGAAGTTTTGTGTCCCCGTCGTGGACTAGTACCTGTTGCCTATAGATATTAGCCACTTCCACCCCTTAGTCCATTGTGCATCGGGCGCGCTCTTGTATTATGTCTTGAATTACCATGAAGGCATAATCTCCTCAGCATGAACGAAGATTGTCATCAATACACAAAGATCCACATCTTGAGTACCAAGATCTGCTTACCTCTTATGCGGATATGGAAGGAGTTGGAGATAGGATTCCTGACCCTCTTCTGCATTCGCATTCACAGGAGAGGGTTAGAGATTAGCCCTAGCGATTTTGCGTCAACATTAGCATAACACTCGGTATTCAGCATTTAGCAATTGTATCCACATTTGTGCAAGTAATTAAATCTCTTCCATTGGGTTTAGTTCAATTCTCTTAAGTGAAGTAAAGTAACCTTGTGTTTGTGCGAAGTTCTAGATCCGAGTTAAAATCCTTAAACCCTTCCATTGCACTTGACATTGGTATTAGAGCTCTGGACGTGCTTTGGCTTCGCGAACTCAAGGGAAGAATCAAGAACCCAAGCAGAACCAAGAACTCAAGGAATCTCTCTCAGATTAAAAAAAAAGGACAAAGAAGTTTCGTGTGCCTGTCGTGGACTTATACCTGTTGCCTATAGATATTAGCCACTTCCACCCTTAGTCCATTGTGCATCGCGTGTTCCCGTTTTTATCGTTATGCCTTGAATTACCATTAAGGCATAATCTCCTCATCATGAACGGAGATCATCATCGAATACACAAAGATCGAGATCTTGTCACATGCACTTCTACCCCTATGTGCATGTGGACAAGCTAATTCGTATTTCTAGGATTTAGGACAACCTAGGAAGTGTTCAGGCACCCTTGTGAGCCTGTACGCAGGACGTGCATGTCCAGGCACTTCAGAGTAGTTGCATACCCTCTGATTGCACATGAGCACATGTCACAAGACGGGCACTACGTGCCAATAGAAAAGAATAGACTGAATAGACTTTTAGCACTTCAATAACAACTGAATTGAGAGAGAGAGAGAGACGACACGCGACATGGAGTGGCGGAATTCCACCCCAGAAGAGAGTATTGGCCCCAAACCTTGGCGCCCCTTTCGGTATTTCTTTATATTGCATCAACACAGTACAAGCTGGTACTCCAGACTCTGCACCTTCTTTAGGAAGCATGGCAGAGAATGAGCCCTAACCTCATATTTAAAGGCCCTTGGCTTGAAAAGCAATTACAGTGAAAAGCCTTCAAAACTCAAAAGCTTCTGGTCCAAAAGCAATACCAAAAAGCTGCCAACGTAAATCACGGAAATCCGTACAGTGTTGCCACGTCAACACTGCCAACGTAAAAAGCGGAAATCCGTACAATGTTGCCACATCAACAGTCAGCAGAATTTTCTTACTATCTGTGCAGGTGTGCCACGTCAGCAAACCGGTGCGTATCTTTTGTGTGTGTGTGATGGTCCTGCTTCATCTTCTGCTGCTCTGCCTCTTCACTTAGGGTTTAGGCCCCTCGGCCCACATTTGCAAGTTGGCTCCCTTCCATAGCAGCTAAAATACGCGTATTTTATTTAGAATACACGAGGTCCCGTATTGAAACGTACAATACGTCTCATAACATTTTCTATTCTAACGTTTTTTCGCTCAAAACGTATGTCTTTTTCTAGTTGATCAATTGTATTTTAGAGCTTCATGGTGCTTGTTTATGTATGTTATGGTTAAATATTGAAGAGTCATTGAGGAGGTCCATGAACCACTTCATTTGTTCTTACTAAAGTATCATATTTAAAAAAGTCGACGTATTTTATTTTTGATTCTCAAAAATATGTCTAGTACGCGTATTGTACATCGCGTGTTAAACGTCTTGTCCCGTACCGTAGCTGCTATGCTCCCTTCTTCAGGGCTTTGACACGTTAGCAGTTTGTGACATCTCCCCTTCTTGAAAGAGAGTAATCGTCCGCGATTATAGCATATCTGCAAAACAACATAAGTTAGCACAAAAATTTCCGAGGGGCATTCCGAGGGACAATCAGTTTGCTCTTTTTGTTGAGGAATTAGCTTCTCCTTTCGGCTCTTTTGATCAAGGAGTTAGCTTCTTCTTTCGTCCAGATTGGAACTCTTGATATTCCGATGTAGTAAAATTAGCCATCACACCCAGACCGTACTGATCTTCCGTGGGTGTCTTGATTCACTAAAATTACATACCCAGGCAATCTCATCCAATTAGGAATATTCAGTGGTTGGCACATCACAATGCAACACAAATGCTCACATATGTATTTTACAAGACATAGAAACATAAAGCCGCCGATGAACACTCCCTTCGCAAATAACCATCCAGGTCCGGGCCATGAGCTGTTCAACGACTCCCTCATCACTCCTCCCGCAAATAACCTAAAAAGGTTCGGGCCATGAGATATAGAGGCCTTTTACAACCGAGTGTCCCCCAGACCGCAGCCTGCGTCGTTTGGAGGTGCTGAGAGTAACCATTGCTCATACTTCTTAATACTCCTCCCGCATAACCATCAGGTCCGGGCCGGGAGTCACAACAACAATACTCTCCTCGTAAATAACCACAAGGGTCCGGGCCATGAGTAAAAACAACACTTTACAATCATTCAATACTCCCCCCGCAATTAACCACAAGGGTCCGGGCCATTAGTATGAACAAGCATTCTCAAACATCATTTCTCACTACTTCACCCGGGAGTAAAGTCACCAATCATTGAAACGAGTATTACAACCAGAGTCAAACAATTCAAATCGGCACCAAGACAGGTTCAAAACAGATACCATCCATTTCAAACAAATTCCAAACAGGATCACCAAACAAGTTCTCAAACAGATTTCAAAACTTAAAAAGCAATCTCGATATCAGTCGAGCTCGAAAAGTCGATTGACTTTTCATTTTGAAACCTGCACCAAAAGATTAGGGTTAGGTTCATTCCATAGCTCGTAGCCGAGCACAGCATGGTCCATCAGCTCTTGGACAAACAGTGTTTCTTTGGCGGCGATGGTAATCCCAAAATAGCAATCGCACTGGACCTCCAAGGTCATCTGCTTGTGAAGAGACATCTACTCGGAGATGTTGAGAAATTTCAAGTTATAATCTGCTAGGGTTTCCATGGCAAGCATTTCAGGATACCCCACTCTGCCAGAAGTTGCACTCTGAAGGAAGATGTCAGAAACCATATAACTTCGGGCAAAATTTTTCTTAAAAGCTTGCCAAGTCCTTGGAGTGTGCGGCTTGGTAGCTGTAGACATCAACATCTGCATGGCATTGCTTTTGAGAAAAACAGTGACTTGAAACAAATCTTGGATCCTTCTCTTGCAATTGATCTTAATGGCTTATTGTAAGACATGAGCGGTGAAGACGGGAGCGCGCCCGATGCGCGATGTAGTAAGGGTGGGAGTTTCTAGTGAGTCCGGGGTTGGAGCACGAAGCCAAAATTTCCAATGAACTTTGGAAGTGCGATGTTGCTCTGTCTCCTCTTTGGTAGGACCGGTATGCTTTCAGAAAAGCACATGCCTGATGCTCTGATACCACTGTAACAAGACGGGCACCACGTGCCAATAGAAAAGAACAGACTGAATAGACTTTTTAGCAGTTCAATAACAATTGAATTGAGATAGAGAGAGAGAGACGACACGGAGTGGCGGAATTCCACCCCAGAGAGTATTGGACCCAAACCTTGGCGCCCCTTTCGGTATTTCTTTATATTGCATCAACACAGTACAAGCTGGTACTCCAGACTCTGCACCTTCTCCAGGAAGCATGACAGAGAATGAGCCCTAACCTCATATTTAGAGCCCCTTGGCTTGAAAAGCAGTTACAATGAAAAGCCTTCAAAACTCAAAAGCTTATGGTCCAAAAGCAATGCCAGCGTAAATCACGGAAATCCGTACAGTCCTACCACGTCAGCACTGCCAATGTAAAAAAGCGGAAATCCGTACAGTTCTGGCACGTCAGCTGTCAACAAAATTTTCGGAATGTTCGTACAGGTGTGCCACGTCAAGAAACCAACGCGTATCTGTTGTGTGTGTGTGTGTGTGATGGTCCTGCTTCATCTTCTGCTGCTCTGCCTCTTCACTTAGGGTTTAGGCCCCTCGGCCCACATTTGCAAGTTGGCTCCCTTCTTCAGGGCTTTGACACGTCAGCAGTTTGTGACATCACAACCAGTGTCTGCTAGGTGTAGGCAATGGGGAGTGTTCCATACAGCACCAATAGCACCAAGCCTAGGTTAAACTGCATACGAAGCACCTCTTATTAGTAGGTCCTCAACTGATTAATAAGTGACATTTTGCATCATTTTCAGAAGATTGTGGGGGCAAAATAGTATTGCCCGACCCAGTTTTTGAATGCCTTTATAAGCGACCCTAAGGGGGTCACTTCTAGGCAAGAAGAGAAGTACCTACAGAACCCGCAACACAAGGACTTGTAGTATCAATGCTTTCAACTAGAAGTACTAGCGTTTTCCAGCACCTCATCGCCAACATCTTCAGTACCTCATTGCCAACTTTTCCAGCCCCTCATCGCAAGCGTTTCCAGCCAGCATCCTTTAGCGTTTCCAGCCAGCATTCTTTAGTGTTTTCAGCAACACCATCATCGTGGATCAAGACCAGCCCTAACGTTTTCAGCCATAGCAGATTTCAGCCTTTATTACCAGAAAATTGCCGAGTTCAGCCTGAGTTCCCTAGCGCTTTCAGTATCGAGCCTTAGCCTCGCCGCACCTAGCATTTACCGCAAGTACCCATCAAGCATCTCAGCATGTATTAGCAGTTGTGTAATGTCACAAGACGGGCACCACATGCCAATAGAAAAGAACAGACTGAACATACTTATAACAAACCCATCAAGCATCTCAGCATGTATTAGCAGTTGTGTAATGTCACAAGACGGGCACCACGTGCCAATAGAAAAGAACAGACTGAACATACTTATAACACTTCAATAACAACTGAATTGAGAGAGAGAGAGAGACGACACGCGACACGGAGTGGCTGAATTCCACCCCAGAGGGTATTGGCCCCAAACCTTGGCGCCCCTTTCGGTATTTCTTTATATTGCATCAACACAGTACAAGCTGGTACTCCAGACTCTGCACCTTCTCCAGGAAGCATGCCAGAGAATGAGCCCTAACCTCATATTTAAAGGCCCTTGGCCTAGAAAGCAATTACAGTGAAAAGCCTTCAAAACTCAAAAGCTTTTGGTCCAAAAAGCAATACCAAAAGCTGCCAGCTTTTAGTAAATCGCGCTTGTGTCCGTACAACTGGCCATGTGTCAGCCTGCCACGTCAGCAAATTAGGGTTAGGGTTAGGGTTTTTGATTTTAGGGTTAGGGTTTTAGCAGAATTAGGGTTTCATATATAATTAGGGTTTTTGATTTTAGGGTTAGGGTTTCAGCAGAATTAGGGTTTTGGGCAAAATTAGGGTTTTTGATTTTAGGGTTAGGGTTTAAGCAGTTTATTACATGTAATCTAAAGCAAATACCTCTCTAGAGATAGAGAGGGGGCCCTTGGAGGGTGTTTGGGATCTCATCTGGTGTCAGTCTTCTCTCTCTATCACTCACAGAACCTTCACTCACATCATCACTCTCTTTTCTCTCTAGTCGATTGCACCATAGTTATGTGGAATGGGAACGGGGAACGGGAATGGGAATGGTAGGGTCCGGAACGGGACGGGAACGGGGTCGGAACGATCGACTAAAGTAAGACTTCAACTACTTCCATTCAACTTAGTCCCAAATCAACTCCTAAACAACCCCAAAACTACCCCCAAATTTGCCCCCAAACCTGTCCCAAATATGTCTTCTTAACAGCCCCAAATATGCCCCCAAATGCCTACTTTTGTCCATTCCGCCCCGCGATCCGTTGTTCTGCCTCACGTTCCCCCCCGTTTCAGAACGTCATTCCGTTCCCGACTCCGTTTCGAGAACGGGACTTGTCCGGAACGCCGTTTCGGAATGTATGGGTTGTGCCGTTCCCTGTTACAGTGGATTACACAACTCTGATGAAGCAAAAGGAACTCTCTCTCATTCAGAAAAAGGAACCTTGAGTACGCACTGAGCACTCATCTTAAGCATACACCATCATTCACTTCCGTTGCACATTACATTGGTATTAGGGCTCTTTGGTAGTGTTCAGTATCATCATTCAAGAAAAGGGCCATAGAGAACCACAGAGAAATTTTTGCTTGTTTGAGATTGCACGTAACCCAAGACCACTTGGGTGTGTCGATCTCTCTAACTTGCGTTTTTGAAGAGTGACAGATAATGTCACAAAATGATGACGTGGCAGGACCCTATGGACAGAACGGATGACGTGGTTGTTGACGTGGACATACTGCTGACATGGCACTGTACGGATTGCTGACGTGGCCACTGTACGGATTGTTGACGTGGCTGTAGCACAGTCGTCGGCTTATTGCGCTGACATGCTGACGTGGTAGACTGTATGGATTTTCGTGAATTGTGTTGGCTGCTTTTTGGCAGTTTTTGGAACCAGTTTCTTTTTGGGTTGAATGCTTTTGAGTTACGAGCTTTTGGGGCTCTGCTTTTGGCATCCCTTGTAATGTTAGGTGCAGCGGAATGAATGTTTGCGCTTTGCTCAAGATGAGTGCTCCGAACTGTGCTCAAGGTTCCTTTTGTTCTTATGGAAGGTAGAGCCTTCCGTTCTTAATGAGAGTGTAATGATCACAAACAAAGTGAATGGACACTGTGCGTGAAAGTGTATGAGACTGAGAGATAGAGAGAGAAGAGAAATACGACACCGGAGATGTTGTAAAACCCTCCTCCGAAGGCCCCACTCTCGTCGGCGAGAGTGGTCTACTATTGATTGCACAAATTGGTACAAACTGAATGCATGTGACTGATGCAAGTCAAGGCTAGATCGACGACGACGATGGGGATGGTGAGACCGATCTAAGGGCTGAAATCTGCTACTCTTTATCTGCTATCCAAAAACGCTAATGGGCTGAAATCTGCTGCGGCTGAAAACGCAGGAGAAAACGCTGCCCTTGCTGGTCTTTATGGCTGAAAACTGTCGGTGCTTATCTGCTGAAATCTGATGGTTCTTAGGGCTGAAAACTGATGATCTTTACGTGCTGAAAATCGCCATGGTTGAGGGCGATTTGACATGCTGAAAACGCTAAGGCTGCAGATCTGGAAAACGCTAGAGCTCTCCAAAAACGCCAGGGCTGCAACTCTTCTTGGAGGAAAAACGCTAGGGCTGGGACTGTCTGGGCGACGAGTATTTGCTGAAGAAATCGCCTATGGCTGAGGTTTATGAAAAACGCTAGGAAAGGGATTCTTTTGCTTGGAGGGAAATCGCCACCAAGGATTCTTGCTGAGAAGTTGCCTGTTGAGCGATGGAGCTCCTGCTGCCTCTTCTGCCCATTAGTGCTAGTCTAGGTTTGCTTATATACAAACTTACTCATTTTGCCCTACCTACTTTCCAACAAAAGTCACTTAAAAATAATAAGTGAAAAATGTCAAAAATAGGCTAAATGCACTGGAAAATTCCCCTGAAGGATTCTGATGCGAATGCTTATGATCATGCTGTGTGCAACCGGAGGATATGCATCTAATTTAAGTGTCTGGTCATGCACGGTCTGCGAACAGACTTATAAAAGTGCTAGATCACTTCTAAATCTAGATTGACTGGACTGACTGAACCCTTGTCGTGCTGTAGCTTGTCCATGGACACATAGGGTTGGATGTGTCACGTGACATCCCCTCCTTTTCAAAGTGAGGTACTGGTATCGAACTGTATGGCGTCGAGGGAGATCGCCAATAGCATCCGGAATCCTGGAAGGGACTCTTCGCCGGCCCACTCTGATGTGTTGGTCGTACGGTACTTGAACTTCATAAAGGTCTGCGACGCTTGCTTCTTTGGGCCGCGCCGAAAGCGACACAAAGTCTCCTGTGGCTCTTTCAATGCTTCAACTTCGTCTTTAGTCATGCTTCTTTCTTCAAGAATCTTCATGGCTGAAAATTCCTAAAACCATTTCCAACACAAAACCATGAACATACCTATTCCATGTAAAGTGATTGGAAAATTCTTGTCTTCCTCAAAGATTGTGCATGCAATGTAGATGAACAATTAGACGGAGTGCCAAACCGTTCACCACACACACGCAAACAATGAGATCGAATCTTTCTCTTATGATCTAAAGCAATCAACTATGACAATTTGCAACGGAAATGCCCATGCTTGGTGCTCATACTTTCATGTACGCTTTCTACAAATGTGTCATGCCAAGGAAGAGACATGGAATGTGACTTCCTTACATACATACTTTTCAGCTTTTCATGAACAATCCGCATACATTCGTGCTCATTCATGAGTGGAACGTGCTCAACGTACAATATTTCATGCCTAGGAAAAGGGATCACATAAAGACACTGACTAAAATACAGGAAACGATCACGAATGAAACACTCGTGCGTACTTCCTGTGAGGGTTCTGTGGACCTAGGCTCGAGAGCCAAGATTGGTTCTTCCTGAGGGGGTGCTTTGGACCTCGGCTCGAGAGCCAAGATCGATCCTTCGTGATTGATCGAATCTGCAACGAGGTTAGCTTCGCTAGAAAAAGCATCAACTAACACATCATCCTTGTGAACAATCACATCATCTTCATGCAACTCATCATGCTTGTGAGAAATCACATCTTGATCATGCAAATCATCATGCTCATCATTAACATCCAAATCATCATGCATATCATTGTCATTCAAATCATCGTGCAAATCATTGTCATTCAAATCATCATGCAAATTCTGTGTGTCATGCTTGGGAGAAGAAGAGACTGAGAGAGTCTTTGTTTGTCTCCTGAATCTCTTGCATCTGTGCCTTCACTTGAGATAAGAGTCGCAAGAACTCTTGCATGTGTCGGTCGTTAGGTTCTTGTCTTGCTTTGACTGCTTGTCTTTCTGCTTTGCTTTTTGCGTGTCTGCGATCCATTTTTGCTTTTCTTTCTGCGTGTCTTGCTTCGCGTTCTAACTTCATGTCCATCACCATCTTGTCGATAGCCTCCATAGGAGTTAGTGCAATCCTTGACGTAGATGGGGAAGGGGGAGGGTTGGAAAAACCTACTGGTGGGGAAAATTCTTCTTCGCCTCTCTCATGCGCATCACCTCCAAGCGAAGTATCCGTTCCGCTTCGAGTGATGACCATTCTGAAGTCGTGGGTTCTTGTGGTCTTGGGTTCTTAAGTTCACGAGGAACTTGGGTTCTTGGGGGTCTTGGTTCTTGGGTTCTTGAGTTTCTTCTTTCACTTGCAATTTGTTTTAGAGAAGGATCTTCTCTTCACCTGAGTTCTACTCTTTTCCGCGGGCGCACCGCTTCGCGGCCTTGCGCTCACACCAAGGTTGCTTTTTCCCACCTCACGTTGATTGGCGGGCCGCTAAGTGCACGGTCCGCTCTCAATGAGTGAAAAGAGGCACAAGGGGGGTTGGACAAGCCCTTCTTTCTTGGGTTTCTTGTCACTCTTCAAAAACACGATTAGGAATCGACACGCCCAAGCGAACTTGGGTTCGTGTGACCGCAACAAGCAAGAAAAATTCTTGTGATTCTTTCCTTGAGTGATACAGAACACTGCCAAAGCTCCGATACCAATGTTAGGTGCAACGGAATGAATGTTTGCGCTTTGCTCAAGATGAGTGCTCCGAACTGTGATCAAGGTTCCTTTTGTTCTTATGGAAGGTAGAGCCTTCCGTTCTTAATGAGAGAGTGCAATGATCACAAACAAAGTGAATGGACACTGTGCGTGAAAGTGTATGAGATTGAGAGATAGAGAGAGAAGAGAAATACGACACCAGAGACGTTGTAAAACCCTCCTCCGAAGGCCCCACTCTCGTCGGCGAGAGTGGTCTACTATTGATTGCACAAACTGGTACAAACTGAATGCATGTGACTGATGCAAGACAATGCTAGATCAATGACGACGACGGGGATGGCGAGACCGATCTAAGGGCTGAAATCTGCTACTCTTTATTTGTTGTGCAAAAACGCTAATGGGCTGAAATCTGCTGCGGCTGAAAACGCAGGAGAAAACGCTGCCCTTGCTGGTCGTTATGGCTGAAAATTGTCGGTGCTTATCTGCTGAAATCTGATGGTTCTTAGGGCTGAAAACTGATGATCTTTACCTGCTGAAAATCGCCATGGTTGAGGGCGATTCTGACATGCTGAAAACGCTAAGGCTGCAGATATGGAAAACGCTAGAGCTCTCCAAAACGCAAGGGTTGCAAATCTTCTTGGAGGAAAAACGCTAGGACTGGGACTGTCTGGGCCACGGGTATTTGCTGAAGAAATCGCCTATGGCTGAGGTTTATGAAAAACGCTAGAAAAGGAATTCTATTGCTTGGAGGGAAATCGCCACCAAGGGTTCTTGCTGAGAAGTTGCCTTTTGAGCGATGGAGCTCTTGCTGCCTCTTCTGCCCATTAGTGCTAGTCAAATTCTGTCGGATTTTTCCCAGAATCTTGACTTGGAGTGTCCAAGTTTGTTACATTTTCCACCAAGAATCTGTCCAAATCTTCATTCTTTTCTTCAATTCCCGCGCCAGATTTTCAACTTTTCTTTGCCTTCCCACTGAGAGGTGTTATCTTTGTCAAATTCTCCACGAGAACCCATGAGTAATCTGGAATTCTTTATGGCTTATGCCCTATAGGACACCACGATGACGTAAGGGTGGAGTGGCTAATAAGTCCAGGGTCGGGACACGAAGATCCTTTCACAAAAACCTGCATGTGCTGCAAAAATGATCAGATCCTTCATAGAAGAAGAATCTTTTTGTGCTTTGATACCACTGTAACAGGACTAGACACTCCAAGCGAGAAATCAATAGCAACACACGACCAGAGACTTCATAACCATTGAACTTTAATAGACAGAGAGAGAGTCGACACGGCCGGGCGTAGTTCCGTGCCCAGAGGTATTGGCCCCAAAGTCTGGCGTCCCTTTCAGTATTTCTTTTTCATTAATAATTGCATAGTACTGCTCCCGAGGGACCTCTGCACTCACTCTGCATCCAGATGCTCTGCAGAGTGAGGCCCCAAGGGCTCCTTATAAACATTACATGTCACGTGACACATCCAACCCTATGTGTCCGTGGACAAGCTACAGCACGACAAGGGTTCAATCAATCCACTCAGTCTAGATTTAGAAGTGATTTGGCACTTTTGTGAGTCTGTTCACAGACCGTGCATGACCAGACACTTAGATTAGATGCATATCCTCCGGTTGCACACAGCATGATCATAAGCATTCCCATCAGTATCCTTCAGGGGAATTTTCCAGTGCATTTAGCCTAATTTACCTATTTTTGACATTTTTCACTTATTATTTTTAAGTGACTTCTGTTGGAAAGTAGGTAGGGCACAAATTCACTTCAAAACAGTTTACAATTGATTCGACATGGCCCGACGGAGTTCCGTATTGGCCCCAAAGATTGGCGCCCCTTTCGGTATTTCTTTTTATATTAATCTTCGAGCAAGGTACAACTCCCGCGAGTGCTCGCTCTCAGACTCTGCGTCCAGATGCTCTGCAGAGGGAGCGCCCTTGGGTTTCTTATAAAGGTTACATGGGATGCTAAAAGCAGAGCCCCAAAAGCTTCAAAATCAAAAGCCTGATTTAAAAACCACTTAAAATAAAGCAATGCTCCCCAAAAGCTTCTCAGCAATTTGCGTAGGATTTTTAACTGTTCTTTTTTTTCCCAGCGCAAAAAGATGTTGTCGTACAATCCCGCAAATCACGGAGGTCCGTACGCTCAGCTACATCTGCCTGCTGTCAGCGAAAATGGCGCCGCAAATCATTGGTTTCCGTACAGGCTATGTCAACAAATCAGCGAGATTTCCGGAACCTATTTTTTGGCCAGCCCGGGTGTGTTGTGTATCTGTTGCCCAATGGCCACGCCACGTCGCCGGTTTGTGACATACCCCCCTCTTGAAAGCATTGTAATCGCCCTCGATTACGCCTGCAAAACAGACGAGGCCATAAATTGTCTTAGCTGACACTGACTGTTAGTACCGACGCACTAGGAAAACACATCTAGCACATGTACCAATCGACAGTCACATCACAGGACATCATATGACAAATCACATTCAAAATTCATTCGGATCTCAGACCATGATTAATCGGAAACGTATTTAGCAATCACATCTAGATCCACTCGGGACCTCATAGATGCCCGATTAACTAATCATTATTGCAGTCATGTCTATCAAGATCTTTCAGACTGAAATGGTGCAGTCATTTCGTCTATTAGTTCCTGCACTTAAACAAGTCAAGTACAAATCAGTATCGGGATTCCAGTTCATAAAGTCATACAGCAGAATACTGCCAGCTCATAGTATCCCTGAAACTCAAAAGAGACATCAGTGACTTTAGTATCAAAAATCGGGGCAATCTGTTGACAAAGGAGTGGAGCGACTCCCCTCTTGTGCATACCTGCTGCGCCCAGCTGATTTCGAAGCTCAATTTGGAATAGACTATGCTAAACCAAATGCTTCAAGGTAAAGGTTCACAATCTGAGGAGTATCTGCCAGGTCCTCCTGCTCCATCCACTTCTCATCCAATGCGGGATAGTTCTTGAATTTAACCAAGAACCGCCTTATCATTTTACCTTTTACCTTACTATCTTTATGTGCCAAAATCTATTCTGGAACGAGTATCTCCTCGTTTTCCTCCACTTCGGGTTGCTCATCTGGCTGCCTATCATCGGGCACATCGCCTTTAAAAGGCTTTCGGAGACTCAAATGAAAAGCATTGTGAATCCTCCAAGTATCGGGCAGCTTCAATCTAAAGGAGACATCATTTATCTTTTCGGAAATCCGGAAAGGTCCATAGCATCTCATGCTGAGCTTTGGAAAAAAAACTGCTCCTTTCCCTTTTTGGTTCTCAGGAGTGCCTTCTCAAAATGTAAGAGCACCCAATCGTTCTCCTTTAATTTCAAATTGCGACGATGTCGATCTGTTGCCTTTTTTCTGTCTTTGCGGAGATTTCTCCAAAGCCTTTCGGACCAAGTCCAAGTCCCTCGTGAACTTGTCGGCTTCAAAAGAAAATCTAATTTTTCGTGCTTAGGAAGGGTGGAACCTTCGTAGCACCTTTAATAATCTCAAATGGCGCCTTCCCCATCAAAGAGTTGATCGTGTTATTGTAGGCATATTGCACCAAGGTAAAAAAAAACCTTTCCCATGTAGTTTTCTGATCCAACGAAGAAGACTTCAACAAATCCAGTACGACTGAATTTGCAATCTCAGATTGCTCATCTGTCTGCGGGTGGAAAGATGACGAGAGCAGCAACCGCGTGCCAATGTTCTCCCAAATAGCCTTCCAAAACAAACTCGTGAATCTGGGGTCTCTGTTGGGGACAATTGTCTCAGGCATGCCATGTAATCTGAAGATTTGGACCACAAACAGTCTCGCTAAGTGATCCGGCTCAACTGTTTTCTTCACTGGAATGAAATGAGCTTGCTTGCTAAATCTGACAATAACAGTCCAGATACCATCGTGCCCACTTTGTGTTCTGGGGAGATAAAAAATGAAATCCATTGCAATACTTTCCTAAGGGTGGGTGGGTATGGGTAAAGGCTTTAACAATCCCTGTGCTTTATGCCTGTCAAACTTGACCTTCTGGAATACCAAGCAACTGCGTACAAAATCATCCACGTCCTCCTTGAGTCTCGGCCAAAAGAAGTATCTCTCCACACCTTTTAAAGTGGTAGCAATGCCGCGGTGACCCGTAAATGGTGGACAGTGGCATTCGGTTAAAACCTTTTCCCTCAACGGCTGTGTAACGCACAACATCAATTTCTTCATCAAGTAGCCATTGCGAATGGAATATCCCGCTACTACCTCCCGATTCCGTATCCGAGTGAAAATATCTGCAAAATCTGTATCTATGGCATACTGATCGACCATATCCTTGAAGCTCCTATGATGTATCGCGGAAATAGCGAGAACCAACGGCTTCCGGGACAAAGCATCTGCTACCAAATTCTTCTGTCCCTGCACATGGACAATCTGGAAGTGAAATTGTGACAAGATGTTTGCCCACCGCATCTGTTTTTTCGATAGCTGCTTTTGTGAGAAGAAGTAGCGTAAACTCTGATGATCTGTGAAGACCGTAAAAATCGGCTCCGAGTAGGTAATGTCGCCACTGAGTAAGAACATGGATAACCGCCAAAAGCTCTTCCTCTTATATCTGTGTTGTCAATTCCGGCCTTGAAAACAATCGGCTCTCATAGGCAATGACATGGCCTTCTTGCATTAAGACTGCACCCAGACTATGACCACAAGCATCACAATATACTTCACATGACTTCTGCAAACCCGACAAAGTCAAAACTGGTCCTATAGTCAATTTCTCTTTCAATGTCTGAAAGGCAGTCACCTCTGTGGGTCCCCACAAGAAAGGGACTCTTTTCTGTGTCAAGATATGCAAAGGGGAAGCAACCTCTGCAAACTTTCTAAGGAACCGCTGGTAGTAAGAAGATAAGCCCAAGAAGCTTCTAACTTTATGGACATTCTTCAAATTGGGCCAATCACGGATAGTCTCTATCTTGGCCGGGTCCATCTGCACTCCTGCTGCTAGACGATGTCCCAAAAAGTGTATCTCGGGTAGGAAAAAATCACTTTTCTTTGGATTAATCACCAACTTGTGATCTCGTAATGCCTAAAAGACCTGTAGCAGATATTCTCTATGTTTTGCCTCATCCTTGGAGAAGACAATAATGTCATCAAAGAAAGTGCCCACAAAAGATCTGTACTCTCTGAAAATCTTGTCCATCATTTGGTTAGACGGACAAAGGTCGCTAGAGCATTGGTAAGCCCAAAAGGCATCACCAGAAACTCGAATAAACCGAAGGTCGTATGAAAAGCTGTCTTGTAGATATCTCCCGCCGTGATTCGGATCTCATGATATCCGCTTTTCTAATCGATCCTGCTGAAACACGAGGATCCCTGTAGTCGGTCAAGAATATCCTCGATCCTAGGAATCGGAAATTTGTTCTTGATGGTGATTTGATTGAGAGCTCTATAATCGATGCACAATCTCCAAGATCGTCTTTCTTCAAAACCAACAACACCGGAGAGCAGTAAGGTGAAGTACTCGGTTGGATAAGACCCTTTTCCAAGAGGTCTTTCGCTTGGTTCATAATCTCTTCATTCTGGGCTCGACTCACATTGTAAGGTGGTCGGTTCGGTGGTGTGCTTCCAGGTATCAGATCAATGGTATGATCCTCAGGACGAGCTGGTGGCAACTAGCCTGGCAGGCCCTTACAAAAGCAATCGGCATGAGTGTGGAGAAAATCTTGACGTTCTTTTTCTAGGTCAAAACACAATCATCATTCAAATCTCTCTAGAAAATTGAGGAAAGGAGCTGAATTTCATCAAGTACAATCTTTGTGCCCTTCATTTGTCAAAGTCGCTTTCTCAGCTTGAGAGTCAACCACGGCATTATTCGTATGGTACCAAGGGATTTCGAGGAGGACGTCACAACCTCCCAAGGGCATTACGTAGAAGTCCTCGTGCCCTAAACACCCCTGACATTGCAAACGAAGTTTGCCAATGATCGGTGTAATGGCATCATCCCGTCCGGGTGCCGCTAGAACTACCTCCGCCTCTGACCTCAGCCTGTCAGGCGTAATCCCAAATCGAGCCGCCAATTCAAGTGAAAAGAAGTTGGCCTTGGCTCCTCCATCAAAGAAAATGAGGGCTTCCTGTTCTTTGTCACAAAGTGATGACGTGGCTACCCGTCTCCAGAAACCCTAAAAACCTGCAAACCCTAATTTTGGAAACCCTAACCCTAAAACCTGCAAACCCTAATTCTGCTGCCAAAAACCCTAAACTGTAGAAACCTCAACTCTAACCCTAAAGGCAGCAGGGGAAGATCCCGGAAAATGCGCAGCCATGATGATGTGGTAGCCCGTGATTTGCGGCGAGATTTCCAACAGCAGGGCAGTTTTTGTGCCAGCTGTTGGTTTTGCTTTTTGGCCATGCTAGAGTTTTATTGAAATTGCTTTAGAAGGCTAAAGTTGACTTGCTTTATTTCTTTTAAAGTATAAGTGAAAGAGAAAGAAAGAACTCCTGCTTTATTCTAAAAAGAGGGCTTTTGATTTTCAACTTTTGGGGCTCTGCTTTTGGCAACCTTGTAACTCTTTATAAGTGAAGTTGGTCTCTCACTTCTCAGAGCATATGGACGCAGAGTCTGAGAGTGAGACCCAACCGCACTCTTGTACTTGAACTCAGATTAATACAAAAAAAAAACCGAAAGGGGCGCCAGTCTTTGGGGCCAATATCTCTAGGAACGGAACTCCACCGGGCGAGTGTGAATCTATTGTGAACTGTGAACTGTTTTGAAGTGGTTATATTGTGATTCTTGTCGTTGTAGTCTGGGTGCGGTCTTAATGCAAGAAGGCCATGTCATTGCTTACGAGAGCCGATTGTTCTCAACGCCGGAAATGACAGCATAGATTTATGAGAAAGAGCTTTTGGTGGTTATCCATGCTCTTACTCAGTGGCGGCACTACCTACTTGGAGCGGATTTTATTGTCTTTACAGACCATCAGAGTTTGTGCTACTTCTTGTCACAGAAGCAGCTATCAGAAAAGCAGATGCGGTAGGCGAACATCTTGTCACAGTTTCGCTTCCAGATTGTCCATGTACAGGGACAGAAGAATGTGGTGGCAGATGCTTTGTCTCGGATGCCGTTGGTTCTGGCTATTTCGCGATACATCATAGGAGCTTCGAGGATATGGTCGACCAATATGCCACAAATACAAATTTTGCAGACGTTTTCACACGGATACGGGATGGGGAGACAGTAGCGAGATATTCCATTCGGGATGGCTACTTGATGAGAAAAACCATGTTGTGCATTACACAGCCGTTGAGGGAAAAGGTTACGATTAAATGCCACTGTCCACCTTTTTCGGGTCACCGCGGCATTACTACCACCATGAAAGGGATAGAGAGATACTTCTTTTGGCAGAGACTTAAGAAGGATGTGGAAGAGTTTGTGCGCAGTTGCTTGGTATGCCAGAAGGTCAAGTTTGACAGGCATAAAGCACAGGGATTGTTACAGCCTTTGCCCATACCCACCCGCCCCTGGGAAAGTATTGCAATGGATTTTATTTTTGATCTCCCGAGAACACAGAGTGGTCACGATGGTATCTGGACTGTTATTGACAGATTTAGCAAGCAGGCTCATTTCATTCCAGTGAAGAAAACAGTCAAGCCGGATCACTTAGCGAGACTGTTTGTGACCCAGATCTTCGGATAACATGGCATGCCTAAGACGATTATCTCCGACAGGGACCCCAGATTTACGAGTTTGTTTTGGAAGGCAATTTGGGAGAACATTGGCACGCGGTTGCAGTTCTCGTCATCGTTCCACTCGCAGACTGACGGGCAATCTTAGATTGCCAATTCAGTGGTTTTAGATTTATTGAAGTCTTATATCTCGGATTAGAAGACTCAATGGGAAAAGTATCTACCTTTGGTGGAATTTGCCTACGATAACACGATACACTCTTCAGCGGGGAAGGCGCCATTTGAGATTGTTGAAGGTGTTGCGAAGGTTCCACCCTTCCTAAGCACGAAAGATAAGATTTTTGAAGTGGATGAGTATACGCGCGACTTAGACACGGCTTTTGCCAAGGTCCGCGAGGCTTTGCAAAATCTCAAGAACGACAGAAAAAGGCAGCGGATCGCCATCGTTGCGATTTGAAATTGAAGGAGGATGATTTGGTGCTCTTACGTTTTGAGAGGGCACGCCTGAGAAAGAAGAAGGGAAAGGAGAGGCTTTTTCCAAAGCTTAGTATGAGATACTACGGACCTTTTCAGATCTCCAAAAAGATCAATGATGTCTCCTTCCGACTGAAACTGCCCGACACTTGGAGGATTCACAATGCATTTCATGTGAGTCTCTTGAAACCTTTTAAAGGTGATGTGCCTGACGATGGGGAGCCTGATAAGCAACCCAAAGTGGAAGAAAACGAGGAGATCCTTGTTCCTGAACAGATTTTGGCACATAAGGACACGAAGAATAAAGGTAAAGTCCGAGGCGGTTCTTGGTTAAGTTCAAGAACTATTCTGCATTGGATGCGAAGTGGATGGAGGAGGACCTAGCAGATACTCCTTAGATTGTGAAACTTTACCTCGAAGCTTTTGGTTTAGCATAGTCTACTCCAAATGGAACCCAGAATACAGCTTGGTCGGAGATCTGGTGCAGTGGGATGCACAAGAGGGGAGTTACTCCGCTCCTTTGTCAACAGATGCCTCGATTTTGATACTAGAGTCACTGATGTCTCTTTGAGCTTCAGGGATACTGAGAGCTGACAGTATTCTGCTGTATGACTTTATGAAATGGAATTCTTGAATATGATATTGATTTGTTCTTGACTTCTTTTTAAGTGCAGGAACTGATAGACGAAATGACTGTAGCATTTTGGTCTACTTGATCTCGAATAGACATGGTTGCAATAGGGGTTAGTCAATCGGGCATCGATGATGTCCCGACTGGATCTAGATGCGATTGCTAGCTACATTGCCAATAAATCATGGTCTAAGATCCGAATGAATGTCGAGTGACGTCCTGTGATGTGACTGTCGATCGGTACATGTGCTAGATGTGTGTTCCTAGTGCGTAGGTACTAACAGTCAGTGTCTACTAAGACGGGTTATGGCCTCTGTTTGTTTTGCAGGCTAGGGCGATGACAATGCTTTCAAGAGGGGGGTATGTCACAAAGTGATGACGTGGCTACCCGTTTGCAAAAACCCTAAAAACCTGCAAACCCTAATTTTGGAAACCCTAACCCTAAAACCTGCAAACCCTAATTTTGTTGCCAAAAATCCTAAACTGCAGAAACCCTAACCCTAACCCTAACCCTAAAGGCAGCAGGGGAAGATCCCGGAAAATGCGCAGCCATGATGACGTGGCAGCCCGCGATCTGCGACGAGATTTCCAATAGCAAGGCAGTTTTTGCGCCAGTTTTTGGTCTTGCTTTTTGGCTACGCTGGAGTTTTATTGAAATTGCTTTAGAAGGCTAAAATTGACTTGCTTTATTTCTTTTAAAGTATAAGTGAAAGAGAAAGAAAGAACTCTTGCTTTATTGTAAAAGAGGGCTTTTGATTTTCAGCTTTTGGGGCTCTGCTTTTGGCAACCCTTGTAACTCTTTATAAGTGAAGTTGGTCTCTCACTTCTCAGAGCATCTGGACGCAGAGTCTGAGAGTGAGACGCAACCGCACTCTTGTACTTGAACTCAGATTAATACAAAAAGAAATACCGAAAGGGGCGCCAGTCTTTGGGGCCAATATCTCTAGGCATGGAACTCCGTCGGGCCAGTGTGAAGCTATTGTGAATTGTGAACCGTTTTGAAGTGGTTATTTGGTGCTGTCGTGGTCGATTCTTGACTTGGAGTGTCCAAGTCTTTACATCTTTCACTTTGCCCTAGATGCGGCAAAGTTTGTACTTGCATTCATCCGATTCGGTTCGGGCCCCATGCAATGTGGTACGAGTTCTGTTTTCATCTGCCTTTTTTGCCACATTCCTCTGCTGCTGTCTGCAGGCTGTTCTTGCTGTGCCTTTTTGGGGCACTTTGCGGAGATGTGCCCATGTTCCCCGCATCCAAAACACTTCCCCTCTTTGAGATAGATAACCCTTCCTCTAAGAGTCTGTCGGGGACGTGTATCATTCTTTTCTTTGTTTTGGGAACTGTTTCTCTTTCTACTTCCATTGTGAAAGGTCTGTTGGGTTCTCTTTTCTACTTTCATTGTGAAAGGTTTGTTGGGTTCTTTGAGTCAAGATCTCATCCGCGGGTAAGTCAAAGTTCCCGAATGTATCGCAAAAACCCCGTTCCACATGACCCATCAATTCTTCAAAAGAATGCAACCTTGTTCCAAGCAGTATTCTCGGATCTCTGTAGGAAGTCCGCAGCAAAACCGCTCAATCTGTTCATTAAACAAGACCTTCGTAAATGAAGATGCTGGTAGAAAAGAGTTCCAAAATCTCTCGCAATAAGCATCCAAAGAATCTCCCTTGGTCATCCGAAGATGATTCCAAACAGTTCGTATATCTCTTTCGTACTCCTGAGTCAGCCAAGAAGAAATAAAAAGGATAAAAAGGTTTGTGACAGAAAATTTTACCAGAGCGGAGTACAAATGTCAACTGCAGGTTGACACATCTGTAAAAAGATTGATCAAGTACTCCATAGACCCAAGACTTGCGAAACACTTGAAGCATCACCTGATGGATAAGATTTACTCGAAATGGCGTATGGCCATTGCTTCTCCTCTCAGGTCGGGAGGAAAGCCGAAAGGACAAACGGGTGCAAAAAAGCGGAACTTGTACTCGCAGAAAGAGATGGACAAGAACTCTTGAAAAGAAGACTACAAGAAGATAAACTTGAGAGTTATAGAGCAGCAGCCGAGTGCGGAAGAAAAGGAAAGATGAAAGCAGAACTGGTACCACATTGCGTGGGGACCGACCCAAATTAGATGAACGAAAGCACAAAACTTTGCCGCACATGGGGCAAAGTGTAAGTGTGAGTGCAAGTGCAATGATTACAAAGAAAGTGAATGTTATTATGAATGAAAGTGCAGAGAGAGAGAGAGAGAGAGAGAGAGAGAGAGAGAGAGAGAGAGAGAGAGAGAGAGAGAGAGAGAGAGAGAGAGAGAGAGAGAAGAATACGACACCATGCGGTTCTCAAACCCTCCTCCAAGGGCCCCCCTCTCTATGGCGAGAGGGGTCTATGCTATAGATTGCACAAATCTGGTACAATGGTCTAGATGCAATGGACTTGTCGATGATGATGGCGACAACGAGGACGGGCTGAAAACTGAAAACTTAAGGGCTGATATGTTGAAATCTGAAATCTGCTGGCTGATTTGGAAAACGTTGGCTGAACTGAAGGGATGATGCGGATCTGCTATGGGAAGGGTGAGATCGGCGAAGCTATGGGATGATTTGCAAGTGTCAATGGCTGGAAACCAAAAACACCAGCAAGTTTTACTGGGTTGGAATGCTAGTTTTACTGGGTTGGAATGCTGGAGACTGAAAACACTAGGCAATTCTGCAAGTTTGCAAAACGCTAGGCTGCAAAAAGGCCAAGTGCTGGATTTGAAAACGTTGGCTGATCTAGGAGATTTCAAAACGCTAGGTGTCTTGTTGGTAAAAACGCTAGGCTCTCTGCCGGTCTGCTGAGGAGAAGCACTGCAAGTTGTGAACTTCTTCTGCTGTCTCTTCTGCCTGTAGTGAGCGCCCCCCCTTTGCTTATAAATGTTCATCTGGTTGGCTCGAGGAGTCCCCCCTACAACCCCACGACCTTGGAAATGGATAAATTAAATAAATAAAATCATAAAAATGCCTGCAATTGAACTGCCCCCAAACTGTGATGGAATTTGGGTGTACTGCTTGGACAATGCAAATGTTGGGTGATATTGGGTTGTGCAATCAGAGGATATGCAACTACTTTAAGTGCTTGGACATACATGGCCTGCGCACAGGCTCACAAGGGTGCTAGAACACTTCCTAGGCTAACCTGAACCCTAGACATGAGATAGCTTGTCAACATGCACATAGGGTTAGATGTGCATGTGACCCGGGGGGGGGGGGGGGGGGGGGGGGGGGGGGGGGGGCAATGGGGAGGGGCAGCGAACAGTGCAGGTTGAGGGCAGCAGGACGTGAGGGCGGGAGCAACACGTTGCTGCAAGGCAGCGCGAAAAGAGGGGGGGGGGGGGGGGGGGGGGATGGCGAGCAGAGGAAGCAGGAGTAGCGAGCGCGATTCTCCTCCAGAGAAGTTGACTTTTAGTAAGTATGATGGTAAGATGGATGCTTCTGTGATTTATTCTTGGTTGCATCAATTTAATGCTTAGTTTGCGACCAACAAGAATTACGGTAATAGTAAAGTTTTGACTATGGCCATGTATTTGTCGGGTTATGCCATTAATTGGTATCAAGCCTGGCAAGAAGCACAATTGGCTGAACATCTTGAGCATGCCGCGGATGACGCACTACAGTCTTACCATTGGGCTGACTCCTAAGACAAGCTTAGAGGCTCGTTTTATGCCATCGTAGAACCTTGATCGGGTGAAAGAGGATTGGAGAGGCCTCAAGCAAAATGGCAGTCCCGTTATGTCTTTCTAATCGTATTTTGCAGATAGGTGTTCAATTGCGTAAGTCGGATGAGGATCGCAATGATACCTATGTTAATCCCTCGCTAGATCCATCTTACGTCTATGACATAACACAAGCCAAACTCACAACATAGAGAACGGCACAACATAAAGAAGGTGTCACAAAGTGATGATGTGGCATGCGAACTTCAGTGGAAGTGTACAAGATTCCAACTTTGGGGGTCTCGTCCGCCCTAGGGGATGCTAGGAAAAATAAAAGCCCAGGTTGCGTGGACTCTTGACGTGGCAGTATGGTACGGAAATCTCGGAATTTGCGGACAGTGTTGATGTGGCACATGCGTACAGATTTCCGCAAGATCCGCCGCAAAACGCGTTGGTAGCTTGGGCCAAGCTTTGACACTTGATGCTTTTGAGTTTCAAGCTTTTCATGTACTACTTTTGTAGAGCCCTTGGGGCCTTTAAATTGAAAACCAAGGCCACTCTCTGGCTCAATCTGGCTGATGAGCAGGGCAGAGGAGACCCTCGGGCCTTGTAACTTTGCTCAAGCATTAATACAAAAATAAATACCAAAAGGGGCGCTAGTCTTTGGGGCCAATCTCTCTGGGCACGGAACTACGCCGGGCCGTGTCGACTCAATTGAATTGTGATTAAAGTTGTATAGTGGTTTTTAAGTGATTTTCTCGCGTGTCATACTAGATTCTCGACTTGGGGTGTCTTAAGTCTGTTACAGAATGGGCATTCAGAGCCAATGCGGGCTCACTCCTCGAGCTTGATAGCTTGTAGCCTACTGGTGAAGGCTCTAGCACAAAGCCTGGCATCCCACCAAGCCCACACCAATATGGGATGCAAGGCTTTTTGCTAGAGGCTTCGCCAGTAGGCTACAAGCTATTAAGAGCCTAGAGTCCAAGTGTCGTGATCACACAATGATGCTTACAAATGTTTTCAAGGTTCTATTTATAGCTCCTTAACCGTCCTATCCAAAGGGCCAAGTTCACACTAGCTAGACATATCGGAGGCACCCATCTTGATGTGTGGGTACGTAATAGGTTCGGTTACCTTGACCACCTTCCTCGTTCCATGTTACTATAATTCCATTAGGCATCATTCTGAGAGTGCGCGCGTGCGGAAGCGTGAGAGAGGAGAGACAGAGAACACAAAACGCTTTTAGGGTGTGGGGAGGGGGCGATTAGCCGTGAGATCAGCTGCGAATGACACTCTATATTAGACGTAACCAATATACATGATAGATTCACCCCAAGCAGCCTATATATAGGGCTCTTGGGTGAGGTCGGGCAAAACAACCACGATTAGCCACAATAAAAACCCACGACCATAAATATGGGTTTGTACCTGTGTAGGGCGCTTGAAAAGGCGGCCGGCCCAGAAGTGGGCGGCCTGTAATGTAGCCTACATGCATATGCTATGGGTGGCCAGCCCGGAGGCACACTAGCCGTACATGCATGCCCTAGACCTGTGAAGCAACAGAGTGGTGTAAGTCTTAACACCCCCTCTTAGCACCGGATGCTGAACAAACCGCATGAAGTCGAAGATGTGAGGGTAATGATAAAGATGTCTGCTGCGATGTCCATTGAAGGATACTCCATGAGTGTAGCAGCAGTTTGGGGTGTCCCAACCTCCGAGAGATCTCCATGGTAAAGTGCCGTCACAAGCAGTGTATCAAACTGCTATACTCCGCTAATGCAGTGTGAAGATCCTACGTGAAGGTCCCGAACTAAGTGTGAAAACAACTTCTTGTCAGAAAAGAAGTGCCAATAGACTTGGTTGTCTTGCCCAATAAGATCTGTGGTGTCTGTAGTCAAACCGTTTGGAGAAAATAGGGAAGCCCATGAACCGTCATGAGAATGACTGGAAGCCTGGCAATGCATGAACCTGTAACCCAGTATGGCCAGGTGGCTAAGCTATGAAAAACTCCAGGAAGGCTAGATGTAGCAATCTGCGTCGTAAACGTCCTCCGAAACAAGGAAAGCCAGACTAAACAGTCTGCACTGTAGAAGCTACCGTAAGCTGCAGCAGTCACCGATAGACCGCACGGACCACCACGGGATGGTGTCTTCAGGAGGTGGGGTAATCCAAGATGAGAGGAAAGCCAGACTCAACAATCTGCGCTATGTAGAACCTCTGAGAAGAGGTGTGGTTAGACCAAGCTGTCTGCACCGTGATCATCCTGTAGAAGTAGGGAAGCCAGATTGAGCAGTCTGCACTGTGAAGAACCTATGAGAAGAGGAAAGGCCAAACCAATCTGTCTGCGCTGTCTTGCCTGTATCTCTTGCCTCCAATCCTCCAATGTCAACCAAAACAAAATTTGCGCCGCCAACGCCACCAAACCGCATCTCGGTGTGGCTCTCAATGTGAATGAGCTGGGAGTGGCCTACTGCCCAGGTCGGGGGATAAGTCTGCTGTTTAGGTTACCGAGAGCGAGTGTAAGCAACTCTTAAGGCAACAATCCAAATGATCAGGAGTGTAGAAAAGCAACTGCACTACCATCCAAGCCAAGCTCCAGGTAACTAAGGATGTAGTCGCGGGATGCCTGATCTGCTGCATCTTGTGGGTAAACTCTTCAAGAGAGTCCAAAGAACTGAAGTCGCACTCCAGAGTGTAGATCCAAGCAATGAACCCGTCCAAGAAGAGATCCAAGATCCTCTTCCTAAGTCCATGTAGATGCTCTTGTGTAAGCAAGTGATCTGACGTGTCGAGGTCAAGTGGTAAGTGTCTGTCCACCCAAGATGGTGGTATCTTCTCTGGGAATGTTGGAATCCCATATGCCATGAGCATGGCCATATCTCGTGTGAACTCCTCTGATGAGTGCATAGGTGTGTCCATAGCAGACCACAAGTCACCACCCCCTCTCGAGTGTGCAACCGCCGAATGATGGTTGGAATGAATGGATCTCCCAAGGATCGTACGCCCGTGTATGATCAAGCCGATGTCGAAGATATTGTGTATGCAGCAGTCACTGAGAGACCACATGGACCACCATCGGACGGTCTCTTGGCAGTAGGTAACCTCATTCTCGGTAAAAAACTCAAAACTGTGGCTGCTGTCCACCCATGAACACAAGTGCAAGGTGATGAAAACGCTGCTGTCCAGCGATTTTCAGCATGCTCGTATGCTCCCGGCAGGGCGTGGAGCGGTGCAGCGAGTGTATAATGGCTGAAAACTGATGGAAATGAAGAGGAATGTCGCCGGCAAAGCATTGGATACCGGGGGTTGGGTGTAGGCATGATCCAAGATGGGTGTGGCCAAGCTCTGCCCTTCTCTTGCTGAAAACGCTGGTGTATCTGCCCAAAAACACAGGGCTTCTCAAAAATGCAGGTGGGGCAGAAAACGCAGATGGCAAAGAAGGGTAGTTCCGGCGATGGAAAGACCTGAGGAGGCCAGCGTTGGGTGCCAGATGACTGATTGCCAGGTGTGGGGGCAAAAACGTAGGCGGCAGAGAAGTTCTCCACGACGGAAACACTCCATGTTCCTTTGCTTGCTTGGCTATTGCAAACGTTGGCTGATCCAGCCCTTGGGAGGAGAACCTCATGCCGGAAGGTAATGCACCCAGACCATGAAGAGCTGTGCTGCTGATACCATGTGAGAGTGCATGCGTGCGAAAGCGGGAGAGAGAGAGAGAGAGAGAGAGAGAGAGAGAGAGAGAGAGAGAGAGAGAGAGAGAGAGAGAGAGAGAGAGAGAGAGAGAGAGAGAGAGAGAGAACACAAAACGCTGGTAGGGTGCGGGGAGGGGGCGATCAGCCCTCAATGACTCTATATATCAGTTGTAAGTTGTTACCAATATACATGATAAGACTCACCCCAGGCAGCCTATATAAAGGGCTCCTGGGTGAGGTTGGGCAAAACAACCATGACCAGCCACAATAAACAACCTACGACCATAAGTATGGGTCTGTACCTGTGTAGGGCGCCTGGACAAAAGAGAAGGTGGCCGGCCCAGAAGTGGGCGGCTGGACAATGAAGCCCACGTGCATATGCTATGGGTGGCCAGCCCGGAGGCACACTAGCCGTACATGCATGCCCTAGACCTGTGAAGCAACAGAGTGGTGTAAGTCTGACAATCATAACAAATCAAAATGTCAAAAATGCACCTGGCCAAATCAAAGGACATCATTTTGTTGCTGCTGTCAAGCAGAAAGGTCGATAATGTTCCATCAAGGAATTTGTCGGAGATGCAGTTTTCTTTAATCAGTCATTTACATTGGAAATGGCCAAGGCTCTGGACAGTAGGGAGTTGGCTGTTTGATGAGGATTCGATGGTTTCCAAGAAGATTCATCTCGTCAAGAGGTGACCAAGATTGGTCTGGTTGGCTAGTGTTTGCATCATGCCACTGTTGAGTGACAAATCTCAATGATAGTGTTCTTGAACCATAGCAACCCTGTCAAAGACATGTACACCATCATCAACCCTAAGCACCTCTTGAAATAGAATCCATATTTGAGCAAGCATGACTACATGGGTAAGGTGAACATGAAAGGCCAGAATTGTGGATTTTAATGCACAAACATTATTTCTGATGCCTTTCGAAATTGTTGCAAAAGTTTCTGACAGAAAACATCAACAACAATCGGATAATTTCAGTAATGAAACACATGAAGTTGATATAAAATTTGGCTTTCTGGTGTAAGGGAATGTAGAGTTTGTTTTGTTATGCTGAATATGCACGTTTGCATGAAAGTGTGCAACATAGAAGCTCGAGCAAATGACTCTTATCTCTATCTCTAGTTTGCTAGAGAGCAGCCACAACAGTGTAGGGTCAGACAGAGATAGGGGGCTAGCAGGCTACTCTATCTAGTAAGACTATACAACTCAAGTGACTACATGTTCACCATCTGCATGAGGGCTGGAGTATCACAGTATTTTGTCAATGTATACGTTCAGTCAAGCACTTTATAGCTTCTGATTCTTATATAATGTGTTGTATCAACCATTTTTATGCTTTTCCAGGCTTTAACAATTCAGCTTTCTTGCATTTTATTCTCATAGGTACCATCCCTGCAGCAACTGCAGAGGATGTGGAGATTGCTGTTAAGGCTGCCAAAGATGCCTTTACAAGAAACAAGGGTAAGGATTGGCCACGCACATCTGGGGCATCACGAGCCAAGTATTTGCGGGCTATTGCAGCAAAGGTAGCTCTGCTGCTCTGCTTCTTGTTTTAAAAAGTCACACATGATCACAATGTCTCTAGATATCTGTGATTATCAGAGCCGTTTAATGCTGAATGCATGCTTGAATCACAGGATGCGCTTTTCACACCTCTCCTGCTATTATTTTGTCATCAATGAAACCGCAAGATTTTAAAGTGATCAGAGAATCATGATCATATTATGGTGACAGGTTCTAGAGAAAAAGGACAAACTTGCTAAGCTAGAGGCCATGGATTGTGGAAAGCCTTTTGATGAAGCTGCTTGGGACATCGTAAGTATCCTATCACACTTCATGATAAGGGCGTCTCTTCTCTTCAGCCTTTACTTCCCAGTTAACAGGAATGAGAGCTTGTAACTTTTTCGTGGTTGCTACTTGTCCATTATCGCCTCGAAAACTTTTTCTCCAGCCTCTACTGTTTTTATAAGATCCATGTAGTATATGAAGCAGTACATAATGAAACTGTCATTAAGAGAGTGTGCAATCTCTAGGAGTTACTAAGCCATATTTTTGAAAAACATTTTTGACTTTCCTTGATTGATGGGTCCAACCATTCCAAAGAGACACCAAAATCCACACGCAGCAGCTCTCAAACACTGTTCCTATCGTGATGAGAGCTGTGTTTGGAACCTGTTAATGTTGTATGTTGCCAAGCAATGTTTCATTAGTGTGAAGCTCTAGGCTTGATCTTTCTTATTATAAATAAAGAATCATGGTTCTTTAATCTACGTGAAGAGAAGCTTCAAGGGAGGAGAGTCTCTGAGTGTGCTGCTACACAAGATATTCAGAGCTAGAACGCACTTTAATGTTGTCCCGTTGTGCATATGGAAGTTCAAGAACTGAAAGCAAAGGCTATCTGAGTTGTCCTAGTAGAGGTTATAGGCACTTGGGCCTTGCAACCAAAAGTTATTTAAAGATCAATAACTGCAGTCAAAAGCCCATTACATAGGCATAACCTGCACTGGCACACCCAGTGGGTACCGCTTGCCCCCAAACACTGCTGAGGACCACATCCTGTGATGAAAGCCCAAAAAGCAAAGATTTCCAAAACATCAGGTTTATCACATGTTTTCCTGGTTTTCTTCCTGATTTCCATGCTCCACTAGCTGTTCTGCTTCTCAGCCTTTCCTCTGCATTTTCAGCAGCCCTCTTCAGACCAACTTCCTTCACTGTCTTGCATCACTACAAGTTCCTTGCCCTCATTTGTGTTCTTAACATAATGCAGGTAGTGTGGACATCAAGCGTCCATTCTCTTACGTAGCCTGGAAGTGGATTTTTTGACATGGGATCTGGGCTTCGAACCCACCCTCTTCTTGAACATGATGGCCCCCCTCTTCTTGAACATGATGGCATGTGTATACTCTTACAGACATGTATCTTTAACTGTCATGCGATTGGAACTTGTATCTGCCAGTGCTCTCTCTCTCTCTCTCTCACACACACACACACACACACACACACACACATTTCACACTTCATTTGCAGTTTTCATTTTTTACATTCAGTACTTTTTGTACTTGTACTTCAGAGATTGTATTAGATTCACCACTTTGTATCTGATGGTCTCGTAGGTCATTTTGGCCTTTTGAAGACGTTAATATATCATTTCATTTCATTTCATTTTTTTTCTCTCTCTCTCTCTCTCTCTCTCTCTCTCTCTCACTCATTGTACACCTCATTAGCCCTCATGTGATTGTACCCCTCCCCATATGTTTTCAGATGATGTATTATGTGATGATGATGATGATGATGAGGATGAGGATGTAGGGTAGGCTTACATACCTACCCTCATTTATTTTGATTTTATGTTCCCTAGCATTTTACCAAAGCCACAAATGGATGGAAGCTTTTGGTCTCATAGGTCATTTTGGCCTTTTGAAGACGTTCATATAACATCTCATTTCTTTTCACATCTCTCTCTCTCTCTCTCTCTCTCTCTCTCTCTCTCTCTCTCTCTCTCTCTCTCTCTCTCTCTCTCTCTCTCTCTCATGAGCACTCCCCCCCTCCTCGTCTTGAGTTCAACCCTCCTTGTCGGCTAGGTCTTTAAGGTCTCTTTGGATAGTATCCTACGACGTTAAAACTCTCTTCTTCTTCTTCTTCTTCTTCTCTCTCTCTTATGAGCACACCCTCCCTCCTGGCATTACTTCTACAGAGGCCTGGGGCTAGTATGCATCATCTCTGTACATAGTTCATGGACAGCCGCCTCTTCCCAACCCCCCCCCCGAGCCATGCCCACACATGTGCTTTTTTCACGGTTGAGATGGTGAAGAAGGCCATTGATAGGATGAGGACTCAGATCATGATGGCTTAGTGGATGAGCATTTTATACATGCTAAGATTTGCTCGCCGAGCTTCTAGCAATGATGTTCAACCGTGCCATGTGTGAGTGCCTGCCTGATACTTGGAGTTTATCTACTATTGTACCTATCTTCAAGTCAGGAGACCCTATGGAGCTTGGGAATTATCGCACTATCATGATTGGACACACATTGGCACGGTTGTACGCATCCATTCTTGTGCTGCAGCTGAGTAGATGGAGAGAGGGAGGGTATACGCGCATTCGGACAGACAGGGTTCAAGAGAGGTTTTTCTACTCTTGACCACATTCTGACACTCAAAGCCATTATTGAGGAGGGCAAATCACATGGGAGACGGATCTATTGTAGCTTTGTGGACTTCCGTAAAGCATTTGACACAGTGCCCAGAGTTAGATTGGTGCGCAAACTACAGGAGATGGGAGTACCCATAGAGCTGATTTGGGGATCATGGCATTACACAGGTCGGTAGTGGGGCATGTACGCACTCTAGAGGGGTTATCTACATTTGTTCACTCCACTATCGGAGTGAAGTAGGGCTGCCCGCTCTCTTCTACTCTATTTGGTTTGTATGTGGATGAGGTTTCTAACTATATTGAGAGAGAGGATGATAGAGGTGCACATCTGACAAGGACATGGATTCCACTATTGCTATATGCTGATGATATTGTGTTGATCTTCGACTCTTCGGAGGGGATGCAATGTCACTTGGACGCTTTGAATAGGTTTGCCCATGACAGTGGTTTGTTTGTCAACCTTGGTAAAACCAAGGTTATGGTGTTTAACACCACCCCACAGTGGACCAAGAGATCAACACCCACATTCACATACGGCCATGAGATAGTGGAGTATACAGATGCTTACACCTACCTTGAGGTGGTCTTTAGTGGACCACCATTTTCATTGAGGAGAGCAGCAGAGGCTAGAATGACGAGAGAATATGCATCATTGGGTGGATTGGAGAGGATGTGTTCAAACTTCACAGATTAAGTTTTAGGAGCCTTGGATGAAGCTCTGGCTTTTTGACACTCTGGTGGCTTCCGTATTGCTCTATGGAGTTCAGATATGGGGGCCTTCATTGAACTATCACGGGAGGTCGGGTCGCACTGATGGATGGGAAGACATGGAGAAGCCTCGGGTCTCTATGATCTTGCGGCTTATTAGAGCCAAGGCTTTAGTACCACATGGCATTATTCAAGCAGAGCTAGCTGCCCTCCCACTAGTAGTTGAGCCGCTTACTAGATCAGTCTCCTTTATACACCGCTTGTGGGACCTCCCCATAGATAGATATGCCCGCCTAGCACTTGAGTCCTCTCGATAGTTAACTATGGAGGGAGCTTCAAGATGGTGGTATGGGGAGATGACATCATGGTTTCAGGTACATGGGTTCAGCATGGACAGATTGCCCCCCTTCCAGTACTCATTGGGTGCACCCTCTCTGACTCAGTTCGAGATTACCAGGCTAATTTGCCAGGACCTGACTCAGCTAGATACCAGGAGGACCTGGATACAGTCGGCACAAGAGCTCGGCACAAAGATGGCTTTCTGTAGAGAGCATGTTCTCCAGCTTACTGACAAAGGTTTTGTAACGAGACCCAAATACATGGACACCCTCTTATCTCATGGGATAAGATGTGCTATTGGCCAGATACACAGATCTTCACACCAGCTTCGGGTCGAGACAGGGTAGATGCAGTGGAGTACCAGCAGAGGCCAGAACATGTCCCCTATGTCGTATGGAGCCTGAGACAGAGTTGCACTACACATGCCACTGCCCAGTTTACTATGAGATACCAGGCCGCTTTCATTGCCTGTTCGGAGAGGGCTTTGGACCACCCTCTAGAGTCATGGGATATGAGGACCAGAGATGTCTGGGACTGTTTTTGCTCGAGCTGCGTAGACACAGAGAGAGCCTGATGAGACGAGAGGCTAGCCAGTCTCAATTAGAGATGGATCACAGACTTCTTTAGAGCGGACACCGGGTAGCGGGAGGAGCAGCTACCACTGCAGGGCTCACATTCTCCTCACATCAGAGGCACGTTGATTGATCAAGCGACCGAGCTAGGGAGATCAAGACGCCCATGACTGCAGATGACTACACAACGTCGATGGAGGTTGGATCAAAGGATTCGGATCACTTTGGTCTGACATGCACGACGCTCGGTGAGACTACTGACCATGGAGGAGATTAATGAGAGTCCGCCAACGACCGATGATGGATCTCGTGTGATTTAGCTCACTTGTGGATTGTACGCCTTGCTCATCTTGTACTAGCCTTTGTATCAACTCTTACCGATTAATCCCCACACCCACACCCACACCCACACCCACATTGTGTTGTATTAGCCCTCAGTCACTACTTTCACCCCTCTACTCATATCCTGCACAGTTCTAGCTAGCTGCTTAGTTCACATCTAGCAGTTTAGGATTCTATAGTACCCCTTGTTGAGATAGGCATGTCCTTCTTCAGCGACTATGGGAAACACCTCTACATGTGCATACCTTTTGCTATTGACATTTAGCCTATGAGTTGTAAGCTTCTAAGAAGGGCTACATGGAGAGTCATCAACCGGATAGCCACTTCAGCTTTGTACATAAATAAAGCCCAAGCCTATGTTGTAAATACACTATGCAAAAGTATTATTAGCCCCTTTTTGTGTATTGAGTCTAACTTTTCAAAGGTGTGTGTACTTCTCTCTCTAACTGTATAAGCTATGTTTGCACACACACATACAAGCTTCCTTGAGCACACACATGCACACCATCAGCCCCAACAAGTGGTATCAGAGCCAGTGAGCATCACGACAAGCTTAGCAATCCTATTAGCATCACAGAGAAGCCCAATTTGTTGATTTTCAAGTGCATTAATCAGTGATCAAAAGGTGATAAAGAAGCCCAAATCAGCCCCTTAATCGAAGAAAATCGAGAGCATGGCTTGAAGTTGATTCGATCCAAGCTCGCGGATGTTTTTCCCCTCACTAAGGCGCTCTCTCCTGCAACTTTGGATCATGCAAAGCTGAAAATTTCAGCTTATCACCTCATTCAACGGCTTCGGCTTCGCTTCGGAATCTCTTCCCGGCCTTGGAGTTTCGCCGATCAGCCCCTACGGATGTAGTCGCAGCTCAAAAACGACCCCTCTTGCAATACCTGATCGCGGAATGGCTTCAAGATCAGCCCACCTCGCTTTGGACGGCAACTGCTCATCTCAGCAACTCTCAGGTCTTGTTTTCTATGTACATAATGCCTTTTTTTGAATTATAGTAGCCTTTTGAGCCTTTGATTGGCTAGTGGAGCTTCACACCAACATATTACACAGCTCCAACAATTTGCAAAGCTCCCATTATAATCTTTTTGTTGATTAAAACCCGCAAGTTTACGCACACTTGAAGTGGCAACCAAGCTCGACATCGACAACACGCTCGACTTCGTCACCAAGCTCGACATAGTCAATATTTTATGGTCGATTTGTATTCGATCAAGCTTCCAAGCTGTTCGAACTTCAAAGCGTGCTTTTCCAAGGCACACGCACACTTCCACACACGTAATTTAATCACCACTTGTGAAGAGGGGCTTCACGCACGTGAAGAGTGACTTCACAATTTCGGCTTCCGATCATTGTGTACGGGGCAAGACACTGCCATAGAGAGAGTCCCTCTACTGGTAAGACCAAGTCCCTTCGTGTGTATAACCATTATGGGAGAAAAAGGGATTGAAAAATTTAGGGGGGACGGTTTCCATACATGGCAGACAAAGTTACGTGGATACCTCATGAAAAAACGGCTATGGTCTGTTGTAAAACCGAGAGTAAGCGAACCATTCACTTCTGTTAAAGGCACTCTCACTAGGGCCCAAATCGCACAAGCACAAGCTAAAGATGAACAAGCACTCGGCATAATTATCACATCACTCCACGATAATTATGTGCACTTTACAGATTGCTGCACCACTGCAATCCAAGCATGGGATACTCTGGAACATAACTTTGGTGCTAAACAAAAGCAAAGTAAGATTAGCTTAAAGAAAAATCTTTATAAACTTTCTATGCTTCAAGAGGAGGATGTTCCAAGCCTCGTTAAGAGACTAATGAGCATAATCACGCAACTCACTTACATTCAGAGCCAAGTCCCGGAAGAAGATCAAGTCGCTGTGCTCCTGAGTGCTCTACCTGAAAGTTTTGACAACATAGTCACAATCTTAGAGCAAAAGGAACCCATACCTTCTCTACAATATGTTACAGGGGCAATCCATGAAGAAGAAAAGAAACATAAGAAGAAATCTGAATCAGTGGGAGGAGCTTATTTTACATCATCATCATCATCATCATCTTCATCTAGGGCGTCATCATCATCACCTAGATTAAATAACAAGAAGTGTTATGAGTGTGGTAAGCCTGGACACTTCTCCAAGGATTGCTACAAGGACAAGTATTGTAGCAATTGCGGCATCAAAGGTCATCCACCGTCAAAATGCCAAGGAAGCAACAAGAAAGACAAAAGTAGAGTCAATTTTGCAGAAGAAGAGGACAGAGATGCAACTCAACAGGTAGAGAATTGTCTCCATGTGTGTGCCGTCCCCAACTACTTTTGCGAGTATACTGATGTAATGTAAAATGGATGGTCTTTAGCAATTGCGGCATCAAAGGTCATCCACCATCAAAATGCCAAGGAAGCAACAAGAAAGACAAAAGTAGAGTCAATTTTGCAGAAGAAGAGGACAAAGATGCAACTCAACATGCAGAGAATTGTCTCCATGTGTGTGCCGTCCCCAACTACTTTTGCGAGTATAGTGATGTAATGTAAAATGGATGGTCTTCCACTTTCTTTGTTTAAGGGGAGTTTTTCTAGTCTGTGTGACACCATGTGATGAGAGTCGAGACCACTCAGTTTGTGTGACTACCTCGGTCTGTGTGACTATTAGCCTGTGTGGCTTTAGGTCTTGATCCAGCTTCATTCAATATAGTCCATGCCTAAGGGGAGGATTGTTGAGATAGGCACGTCCTTCTTTAGTGACTATGGGAAACACCTCTACATGTGCATACCTTTTGCTATTGACATTTAGCCTATGAGTTGTAAGCTTCTAAGAAGGGCTACATGGAGAGTCATCAGCCGGATAGCCACTCTAGCTTTGTACATAAATAAAGCCCAAGCCTATGTTGTACATACACTATGCAAAAGTATTATTAGCCCCTTTTTGTGTATTGAGTCTACCTTTTCAAAAGTGTGTATACTTCTCTCTCTAACTGTGTAAGCTATGTCTGCACACATAGACAAACCTCCTTGAGCACACACATGCACACCATCAGCCCCAACACCCCTTTTCAAATACCTTTTTATTTTTGGTACTCAGACATTGTATCAGATTCACTGCGTTGTAACTTTTTGGTATCATAGGTCATTTGGGCCTTTTGAAGACGTTAATATAACATTTCATTTCATCTCTCTCTCTCTCTCTCTCTCTCTCTCTCTCTCTCTCTCTCTATGTGTGTGTGCACGCATGCGTGCAATCGGGTGCACCTTGTGTCTTTCAACAATCGAAGAGCTGTACCTTTTTTGGACGATTCGGACGCTCTACAAAAGTTGTCCTTGACGTCGGACGAGAATGGCCGAGGAGATATCAAAATCTCCCGGAGAAGATTCTATTGTTGACTTCTACGAAGTAGTCTTTAGATCTTGGATACACAACAATCTAGGGGTTTGGGCATAAAGAGTGATGAAGGAATTTGATAGTTGAGTCACTAACAACAAAGACCGCGAAAACATCAAACACACCATCTCTAAAGAGTACTAGGGAATACAATCTTGTCCACCAACGCCAAATATATAGGGCCCTTAGAGTCTGTAAGCTTGTGTCAGGTGTACAGGCTAGAGTTCTGTTGCGTGTACAATGTGCCATGAGTGTATCTGATCAATAGTAATACTTTTCATGAAGTAAAGTAGAAGATCATCCGTGTCTCCTTTGAGAACAAGTCGAGCAAACCTGCTCCACAAATTGGCTCTCAATGCGAGAAGCCAATAAATGTGTCACAAAGTGCTGACGTGTCAAGCCATTGAAGAACGGAGCTGACTTGCAGATCTCGTTCGAGGGGCCTAAACCCTAGAAGAAGTAGAAGAGAAGTAGTAGAAGAACTAGAAGCAACAACAGAATAATTTTACCAACTTGCAAAGTCTTGCCAAGTGGCCTAATTTTAAAGACGAGTTCCCACCAAATTACGAGACCTCGTTCGATGGGGCCGAGGGGACCTAAAGCCATTTAAATAAAGTGGGACCAACATACACACTCAAATCGCGTTGGAGCATGATGATGTGGCAGTTGTACAGACATCCTGCAATTTGTGCTGATATACTAACGTGGCAACTGTACGAATTTTCCCAAAACACGTTGACAGCTTTTGGCTCTAGTGTTTATGGGAACAAATGCTTTGAGTTTGAAGCTTTTCATGTAACTGCTTCTCATAGGCCAAGGGCCTTTAAATATGTGCCATGGGCTCATTCTCTGGCACGCTTTCGGGTGAAGTTGCAGAGCGTGGAGTACCGGCTTGTATTGAGTTGAAGCAATATAAAGAAATACCGAAAGGGGCGCCAAGGTTTGGGGCCAGTGCTCTCTTGGGGTGGAACACCGCTACTCCCGGTCTCGTGTGTCGTGCATCTCTTTCAGATCAGTTATTGTTTGAAGTGCTTAAAGTTATTCAGTCTGTTCTTTTCCGTTGGCTTGTGGTGCCGTCCTCGTGACAGTGGAGGTATCCAACTAAAACTGATCTTGTCGTATAAGTCTAGTGACCTCCTTTCGTGTCGGGGCATCTAGAGAATACTCAAAGGGGGGGACCTTGTCCGTAGAGAAACCACACTCGCGTGTCAAAATAGCCAGACCACTTTGAGATTGAAAAAGCATGTAAATCTGGTGGCAATGATCCCCCCTTGGGATAAAACAAGCCAAGATGTAAAGTGCCACTCAAGTAGCAAAAAATCCTCTTGACAGCCTGCCAATACTTAGACCCTAGGCTATGCACAAATCTGTTGCCTGGGAGACTGCAAACTGATTATCCGGTCTCGTGTTGCATACATAAATAAGACAACCAACAACAGTTTAATAAAGAATGACATCGGCAATGTCTCTATGTAACTAGTCTGACACAAGGTAATACGACCATCACACTGCTTAAACTGTATACCCAAGTAATGACGCAACAGCTCCAAATCTTTCATCTTGAAAGTAGCATTCAAATCAGCCTTAAATTCAGTAATATGTCTCTCATTTGGTCCAGTGATCAACAAATCATCCACATAGAGAACGACAATGTGAGGGTGCGCTTTACATACACTGTGCTTTCCGTTGGACTGTTAGGAAAGCCTTGTTTGACCAAATGAGTGTCAGCCTTCTCATACCAAGCACGAGTAGATTGCTTCATCCCATACAAAGCTTTCTTGCATTTGCACACTTTTGCCTCTTGTCTTTTCTTGACAAAACCGCAAGGCTCCGTTGCTTAAACTTCTTCAAATATGTCACCATTCAAGAAAGCAGTAATAATGTTTGACTGATGTACATCCCAACCAAAATGAGATGCCAATGCACATAGAAAACGCATAGTAGTCATGCGACAAGTGGGAGCAAAAGTCTCTTCATAAGCTATGCCTTTTTGTTGTACATAACCCTTTGTAACAAGTCGAGCCGTATAGCAATCAATCTCACCATCCGGCTTGCGTTTCAACTTGTAAACCCACTTCGTACCAATGGCCTTTTTGCCAGGAGACAAATCACATAAAGTCCATGTGTCATTTTCTATAAGTGCATCATATTCAAATTGCATGGCAGCCATTCAATTTTTTGAATTGTGTGCTTCATCAAAAGACAGGTTCCTCAACATCACATAAGCTAGACTCAGCCAAAGCATAACAATCTGATGCATAAGATGCATGCTGAGAACCAGAACGAGTACGACTAGACAAAGGTGCATCCAATTTAGTGTCACGCAAAGTATGTTGTCACGGGGATGTGGCAACTGTTAACTATGTCACGAGGACGTGGCAACTGCTAACTTTAGTTGTTGGTTTCTTTCCAATGGGTTTTGTTTTATTTTTGAGACCCTCTTCTTGAAGTAGCAAACGGTCGGACATTGTATGGCCAATGTGAACGGTAGTTTCACCCGTAGATGGGTAGTGGTCGGCACTGGAATTCGTATGGTAAGAGGATGTCTAGGCTCAGAGCAAGATCATGTAGGTCCCCCCGTCGCACTTAGCAAGTTGGTGGATACTAGGAAGTGAACTCAATAAAGGCCTAAATTCAAGGTGTGACTGCCAACTAAAAGTATCCGATAGTTGGGCCACATTGCATTTTTGGATGCGGTCCCAATGAGGACAGATGGTCAGAAGACCAGTGGGAGCCCAACGGAAGCATCTCCTAGAATTTAGGGAACTGCTATTTTGGGCCGAGAAATGTGTTCGCGTCATTACCTTCGGTATGACTAGGGGAACATTTTATAACTCTGCCGCGAAGTCAACTGACGCGTCGGTTGAGATATTTTTAAGCGGCGAACCCGAAACGGGAAAATGCTTGTAAATGCGCCAAGTGTCATTTTCTCATGGACTTTCCTCTTGCAGAAGAAGTGGCGCTGAATTTTATGCTGGGAGAGACTTCATTTCAGCTTTTGTCACAGGTTAAGAGCTATGGAGTGCTTCCTTTCCCTCTTATGTACAGTGCGGTGCCAAGAGTGATGCCCTGTACGCTACGCACTGCTCTCTCTCTCCCCTACGAGCAGTATGTTATGCCCCACTAGTGGGCTTTTCATTTGACCAATGTACAGTTATGTGGGTTCATGCGCGATTGCCGAGGCAAGAGCCTCTTGCACATGTATTGGATTAGCTAGTGGCTAATCCCCCGCAGGTACAAGTGAATTCGGAGAGGTCTCACGCCAGAAATCTCCTTTGATTCAAAGGGCAAGTAGCCCTACAGGTGCGGGAGCTCGAGGTCTTGCTACAGATGCGACCGGTACGCGAAACGGAGCCCAAAACAGGGAATTACAGCCCGCTGTGTATTTTTGCAGGTTTAGGGTTTCGGCCCTAAACGGACCCTAATACCCCCAGGAGGTTCGGGGACGCGAGGGGACCGCTGTACAGGTGAACTGGCGCATTTTCGGGGCAGAAAACAGAGAATTCAGCATGCTGCAGATTCTCGCCAGGTTTTGCAAAGTGTTCGTATGCGTTGGGAAAGTCACCTATTGCGTGGGTATACTGAGTGTGAAGCGTCCTAGTACAGTTATGTTGCCGAAATCGGGCCAGAACAGGTGTTTCTTAGCCTAGATTGTGCGGGTCAGCTTGTAGGAGATCACAGGTTTTATTCCCTCTGTTAAAGAATAAAGAAATACCGAAAGGGGCGCCAATTTTGAGGCCTACAGGTTGTTGGTGTCTGCTCAGAGCATTCTAGCTTCCGCGCCGTGTGTGTACTTAGGTATTAATCCTCGTTACAGGTTACCTTTGCAAAGTGCTCTGTGTGTGTCTCTAAAGTAAAGAATTTCGGGTGAAAGCCAACGCCTACCGCCCTACGGGCGGGTTTCATATGTACTAACCATACCTTTAGCTTGCTCATTCTCAACCCTTTCCTCATCAAGTGCATCATGTACATCTGCATCAGTAATAGGCTGCTCTGTCACACTTTCAAAAACCCCCATAGGCTGTAGATTTACGTCATTGGAATTTACATTCGAACTTCCACCACTGAAAAGAGGCAACAAGGTGTCATAAACGTCCTGTGGGCTTACATTACTGTCTCTAGTACATAACAGCAAGGGCTAAACAGAATCTTCCACAAACAGAACATCCCGTGAGACGAAGATACGCTTTGTTTGCGGATGATACAACCTGTAACCTTTGCTTTCAGCACTATAACCAACAAAAATACATTTGACAGTCTTATCATCCAATTTCCTGCGATGCGTTTGTGGCACCAAAGCATATGCCAAACAACCAAAAACATGCATGCGCTCAATACAAGGCTTTCTATCATGCCATGCTTCATATGGAGTCATAGACTTCAAAGCTTTTGTAGGACACTTGTTAAGTACATAAGTGGCACACATGATGGCCTCATGCCAAAACGAATGCGGCAAAGCTTGACTTTTGACCACATCGTACCATTCCGTAAGTAACCTATTTTTCCTCTCAGCAACACCATTTGATTGAGGCGTATAAGGCATTATACATTGGTGTTTTATCCCACGACTGGCCAAAAATGCATTAAATTCATGAGACATATACTCCCCCCCCCTCAATCGGAACAGAGAGTACCCATAGTACATTTCGAGACATTTTCAGCCATAGCCAAAATTTGCTTGAAGCACATAAACACTTCGGACTTCGCTTTAAGCGGATACACCCATGCATACCTGGAGTAATCATCAATGAAAGTCACGAAGTAAAGGTAATTGCCCAAGGACGGAGTTTGCATGGGCCCACAAACATCACTTGTCACAAACTGCTAACGTGTCAAAGCCATGAAGAAGGGAGCCAACTTGCAAATGTCGGCAGAGGGGCCAAACCCTAAGAAGAACAAGTAACAAAAGAAGAAGTCCTACCAACTTATGGGGACCCTGTCCGATGGGGCCCCAAGTGACATAAAGGATTAAAATAAAGCTGGATCCACACGCACATAAGAAAAGCTAGCAGAGCAGCTGGTGACGTGGTAGCTGTACGGACGCTCCGGATTTTCCGCTGACTGATGCAGGCCGTACGGATTTCCGCATTTGCGTTGACATGATGACATGGCATGCTGTACGGATTTTCGTAAATTACGTTGGCAGCTTTTTGGCTTTGCTTTGGACCATATGCTTTTGAGTTTGAAGGCTTTTATTGTAAACTGCTTTTGGGGCCTAGGGCTTTTAAATATGAGGCTAGGGCTCATTCTTTGGCATGCTTCCTGGAGAAGGTGCAGAGTCTGGAGTACCGGCTTGTACTGTGTTGATGCAATATAAAGAAATACCGAAAGGGGTGCCAAGGTGAAACGAACGAGGAGAGTGGATCTCCCGGCCACACGGACCGCCTACAGATATGCGTCGGACGAACCACCCGACCATAGCCACCATCCGGCAGCTCCCCCGTGCTAGGGCCAACGTACGAGGACGTAGGCGTGCACCTGTAAGACCCAGCGTCCCATACCACCCGGCCTCACCTCCTCGAGGTGACCTCGCGCACTCTTAGCCTCGCGGGCTAACCACTGGCACTCTGCCAATGGGGGTCGATAACTGAAAATGAGGCCTTGGCCCCCCTTTTATAATAATGGCCGGCCACACTGGCCGTGTTCACACTACGTCCGTCTGGATACTGGACGTCCATCTCGACGGCATCTGGGCTAGATCCCCCCTCCTATGAGCGGGACATAACATACTTCCCCCCTTAAGAACCTTTGATGTCCTCATCAATGAAGTGGGGAAATTGAGCCTTCAAAGCTCTAACAGGTTTCCAAGTAGCAAACCTTTTAGATTGACCCTTCCATTTAATTAAGTACTCGTCATAAGCCTTTTGGCGCGAATGACGGGTACGATGATCTAAAACTGCTTTTGGTTCTCGAGGAATATACTCAGTTTTCATATCTTGCCATACATGTTCCTCGATAGGCACAACAACGTCGGCTTCGCCCAATTTCATTTCAAGGCGGTTGACATGAAACACTGGATGTACACTAACATCCGAAGAAAGAGCCAGTTTGTAGGCAACTTGGCCAATTTTCTTTGTGATCAAGAACGGACCACAGTATCTAGCTGAAAGCTTATAATGCTTTCTTGTTCGCATAGTCTTGGAATCCTTGGGTATCTTCAGATAGACCCATTGTCCCACATCTAGAGTCCTTGGAGACCTCTTTTGATTAGCATAAGTAGTAACTCGGTCACGAGCCGTTCTTATACTATCCTTAGCCAGTTCGAGCATTTCCTGCATGTCATACAAGAAATCACGAGCTTGGCGTTCCTTGACTTTCTCTAAGCCAATAGCAATCGGGGATTTAGGCTCGAATCCATACATCAGCATGAATGGGCTAAATCCAGTAGCAGAATGCTTGCTACTATTATAGGCAAACTCTAACTATGGAAGATACCTTTCCCAGTCAAACTGCCTATGAGAGACATAGGCTCTCAACATGTCCTCTAACGTCTGATTCATCCTCTCAGTTGGTCCGTTGGACTCAGGATGGTCAGAAGACGACATACTCAACTTCGTCTGAAGATGAGCGAACACATCTCGCCAAAATCGGCCAGTGAACTTAGTATCTCGATCACCGACGATATCCTCTCGGAGACCATACAGCTTATAAAGCTGATCGACAAATAAAACCGCCAACTCATGGCTTTTTACTGTCGACTTCGTTGATATAAACTTCGCCATTTTTGTGAGTCTATCGACCACAACCCAAATAGCGTCATTGCCTCGACTAGTATTAGGCAAACCAACGATGAAATCCATGGAAGTACTCTGCCACTTGGCATCTGGGATTTCCAATGGGTGTAGCAGGCTAGCTTTCCTAAGGCGCTCTGCCTTATTGATCTGACACTGAGCGCATCTCTTCACATAGCTCTCTATGTAAGAGCGCATTCTTGGCCAATAGAAATATCGCTTGACCAAAGCTAAAGTTCTCTGGATGCCTGGGTGCCAAGCGCTGGGAACATCGTGGCATTTGCACAAAATCCTTTGTCGAATCTCATAGATTTCCGGCACGCAGACTTTACCATTTCTGAACAATAGTCCACCTCTAATGGAATATTGTCGCTGTCTCCTCTCTCCAGCACGACTCACTTGGGTCTTCGGACTACCCAAGCTTGTATGCGAGTCATGCCCCGCTTTGACCTCGTTCCATATCTTGCCAAACTGGCCATCGGAACGACATAGCCCTCGGAGAGAGAGATAGAAATCCGTCAAGATTTCAGCCATAGACAAGGCATTAACCTCAGGAATCCTGCTGAGCACATCGGCAACTCGATTGCTGGATCCTTTTCTATAACGGATCTCAAAGTCAAACTCTTGCATAAGCTCAACCCATCTGGCCCTCCGGCCTCTGAGATCACCCTGATCACAAATATAGCGCAAGGAATGATGATCTGTCCATGCAACAAACGTAGAGCCATACAAGTAGTGCCACCATTTTCTTAGGGCGTGGACTACGGCGTAAAGCTCCTTTTCATACGTTGGATAATGGATCTCAGCGTCAGAAAGCTTCTTACTTTCAAACACAACAGGACGTCCATCCTGATATAATGCTGCACCAATAGCATAATCACTAGCATCCGTTTCAACCACAAACGGTTTGCTAGGATCCACAATGTGTAATATTGGCGCAGTAGTCACTAAGTGCTTTAGTGTCCGAAAGCTCTCGTCGAGACGCTCATTCCAGACAACAGGGGGATTACCTTTACGATGAGGACCCGAAGTCTTCGGCCCTTTCACCCCTCCTTTTAGAAGTTGCGTAAGCGGAGCAACAACTTTAGAGTAATCCTTGATAAACTTGCGAAAGAATCCAGTAAAGCCTAAAAAGGACTTTACTTGGCGTACATTCTTCAGAATGGGCCAATTTCGCACTCAACTTTTCAGGGTCGACGCGAATTCCATCGTGAGTAATGATGTGACCCAAGTACAGAAGCTCTTAGTTAAAGAATTCACACTTAGAAGCCTTAGCATAAAGCTTCTCAGTTCTCAGTACTTCGAGAACAGTGCGTATATCCACTAGGTGCTCAGACAAACTTCGGCTGTAGATCAAGATATCATCGAGAAATACAACAACGAAGTTGCCTAAAAATGGTCTCAGCAGATCATTCATCATGTGCTGGAACGTAGCTGGAGCATTGGTCAAACCAAAAGGCAAGACCAAAAACTCGTAGTGACCATAACGCGTATGGAAGCCTATCGTAGGAATATCTTCCAGTTTGATCCGTATTTGATGATAGCCTGATCGCAGGACTATCTTCGTAAAATACAACGCTCCATGGAGCCGATCTATCACATCGTCCATACGCGGGAGCGGATACTTGTTCTTGACAGTGAGCTTATTCAACCCCTTGTAATCCACGCAGAAGCGCATAGTGTTATCCTTCTTTCGAGAAAGTAACTTACTTGGCCGAACAAAACCCCTGTCGAGATAGTCTTTCAGCTGCCGCTGAATCTCGTCCTCTTTGGTTTTACTAAACCGATAGGGTTGCTTTGAGAAGGGTTGGCTTCCAGCTACCAACTCAATGCTATGAGTTGGTAGCTGGAAGAGAGAGAGAGAGAGAGAGAGAGAGAGAGAGAGAGAGAGAGAGAGAGAGAGAGAGTGAGTGGACAGAGTAAGTGAGTGAGTGAGTGAGTGGACAAAGAGTGAGCGAGTGAGTGAGTGAGTGGACACAACATGGCGGAGTTCTGCGCCCAGAAGCATTGGCCCCAAAAACTGGCGTCCCTTTCGGTATCTTTATTGATGGATCACAACAAGGTACAACTCTTGAGGGTCCTCCGTTCTCAGACTCTACGTTCAGATGTCTGTAGAGTGAGGCCCTAGGGGCTCTTTTGTTCTTACAAGGGATGCCTCAAAAGTAGAGTCCCAAAAGCAATCAGTCCAAAAGCACTTAACTCCCAAAAGCATCTGCTCTCAAAAGCTAGCATTGGGGACTCCCAAAAGCAACCAACGTAATTTTCAAAAATCAGTACAACTTGCCACGTCAGCACATCAACGCAAATTCGAAAAGTCCGTACAGTCTTGCCACGTCACCATCCGAATGGACTGCCACATCAGCCTGTCGCATTTTATGGAAATTTCCTTCAGGGTTCAAGCTACTGACTTTTAGGGTTTCGGGTCCCACGGCCGGTGCTTCATCCATTCAATTTCTCTAGGGTGGTTTGTCCGACCACATGCCACGTCATCACTTTGTGACACAAGAGCTACCGAAAATTTCATCCATCCAGAATTCTTGAACTAGATAGACTTTGATTATGATTCACATGAACACAAAATTGAAGCCGAGTTAGCCACTGGTCTAACTTAGAAAGTGGTGCCGCTAATTGGGGCGCTTCCAGTGGATACCATGGGAAAGCCGATTTCCACATCATGAAGTTAGGCAATTGCGATGTTCTCTTGGGCGTGCCTTGGCACGACAAGAATGAGGCGACACTTCAGATCCGGAACCGTACGATTACCCTCCGGAACAGTACGATTACCCTGATGCAGAAGGACAAGCCTATCATCCTCAAAGTTCAACTGTCCGAACAAAAACGTGAATGAATTTTCTAGATGTTATGTATTTAGAAATTTTTGAACTTGTCTAAGAAAGTATTTTTTGAAATTTCAAATTTACCTAGATGAATCCACGATAAGCCTAGATTCACCCTTAAGGAAAGTGCAAGGTATAGACCCATGGTAGTCACCCACAAGACAATATAACCATCAACTCCATCATGCGTAGTATTGACTAAATACCACGACATCCCCACTAACGTCGTCAGTGCCCAATAGTGGGTTTAGAACTAGGTACTAACATATGCTCCCAAACACAACACACACCACACCCACACACACATGAGCATACATCAACACATAGATCAACATACCGAGTTTCTATCTTGACTCCGGAGATCAAAGAAATTTCAAATTTGTTTGAAATGGATTCTATCTGTTTTAAACCTGTCTTGGTGCCGATTGACGTGTTTGACTCTAGTTTTAATACAAGTTTCAATGATTGGTGATTTACTCGTGGGTGACTGTGAGAAATGTTGTTTGATAATGTCTGAACCTCGAAACGACGCAAATGGAATGTCTCGGGAGGGTTTTGTTGTATGCTTGAAAACTTGGAACTAAACAGACATGATGTCTGGGGAGCGTTTCGTTGTACGCTAGAAAACCTCTGAATGATGAAGACGAAACGTTTGGGGAGCGTTTAGTTGTATGCTTGAAACCTCCAAGCAATGCAAGTTGCGATATGGGGAGCGTTTGGTTGTACCAGTCGTCTGAGCTCATGGCCCAGACCTTTTTAGGTTATTTGCGGGGGGCGTGACAAGGTAGTGATTGAGTAGCTGCATACCGCAGATCGTCAGTCTCGAGACTCGGGGGACTACGGCGTTGTTCATTGTGTCTTGTAACATGCATATGTGAGCATTTGTGTTGCATTGTGATGTGCCAACCACTGAATATTCCTAATTGGGTGAGATTGCTTGGGTATGCAATTTTAGTGCATCGAGTCACCCGTTCTAGATCAGCGCGGTGGTCTGGGTGTGATGGCTAATTTTGCTACGCTAGAATATCAAGAGCTCCGATCTCGAATGAAAAAACTAATTGTCTATCGGAACGACCTTCGGAAATTTTGAGCTAATAGGTCCATAAATATGAGAGGACCTAGACAACAATAGTTGAAGGATTGAAATGAGGCACTCTTTGCACTCATAATTGCACAATCCGTGATTTGTTCTGCCTGTGTCAGTGTTGCACTGAATTGCTGTATTTCCATCACATTTTTAACTGTTCAACACAAGCTGCATAATGGATAAAAGTGCGATTTGTAATATTGGATCTCAATGAGGTATATGCACCAACTGAGCCAACATTTTCTAGAGTACTAGCAAGGATTCAGAGGGTGAGCTGTAGTGTCAATGATTAAGCGCTGTCCTGCATAAAAGGCTTTATGTTACTGATTGGTGACTAGATAGTTTTGCATAAGTGTTTACTTGGAAAGTATCTGAAGCTAGTACAATTAGACAGTGCTTTCTTGTATTGGGGTGTGGCCTGTCAGGCTAGAGGGGAAGAGTAGTGTATCGGAAAAGTATCTGAAGCCAGTACAATTAGACAGTGCTTTCTTGTATTGGGGTGTGGCTTGTCAGGCTAGAGGGGACGAGGGTATGTTCAACAGGTTTTGACGGGTGTTTATTGCAGGATGATGTTGCAGGATGCTTTGAATACTATGCAGACCTTGCAGAAGCATTGGATAAACAACAGTATTCACCCATTCAGCTCCCAATGGATACATTCAAGTCAAGTGTAGTGAAGGAACCAATTGGGGTAGTTGGTCTGATCACACCTTGGTATGTCATGCTGACAGCATCCTTGTCAATATAATTTAGAGATACGGTTGAGACTTACTTGAACATTCTGCCAGGAACTACCCTTTGCTGATGGCAACCTGGAAAGTTGCTCCTGCTCTAGCTGCGGGATGCACGGCTATATTGAAGCCATCAGAGCTAGCTTCTGTGTATGTAATTGCTATCCTTGTCTTGTTGGTCGGTTTTTTCTTTTGTGAGAATTTGTAAGTGGTGTTTCAAGGCTTTGGATTGATTGATCTATAATACAGAACGTGTCTTGAGCTTGCATCTATATGCAAGGAAATTGGTCTCCCTGCGGGAGTTTTGAATATAATAACTGGGCTTGGTCAAGATGCAGGCGCACCCCTAGCAGCACATCCTACTCTTGATAAGGTTGGTCTAAGGTATTATGGTTTCCAATGAAGTTTATAAACTTATTGACTAACCAAGATTTTGTCATCTGCAGGTAGCCTTCACTGGCAGTGCAGCGACGGGTCGATCTGTCATGCTGGCAGCTGCACAAAATACAAAGGTATTTGTTAGTCTTTCTCTACTTAAGCCCCTTTCAGGAGGCTTGGAACCCATCATAGTACTGGAGTCCGAAGGTAAATAATACAACAAAATAGGTTGAATTACAAGATATGTTAGCATGAAAATAAGCTAGAGATATTCAGGAATACAAACCTTAGGTGAAAAACTGCCAGTGATAAAACAGAAGCTACATTTAGAAGGCTAGCCAGTGACTGCACGTCTGAGATTGAAAGCCTTCCACCAAGCTCCAAGCCAAAGCCTCTGCAATATACCTCGAAATTTGCATCAAAATATCGCCAGAAAGAGAGAAAGAGATGAGAAAGAAAGATCTTTTCACGTCTATTAGAGGCTGAAGTCGGCCTATGAGACAAATCAAATATACATGGGTATGCCCTCCATCTATCGGGAAAGGAAAAAAGTACAAAGATCATGAAGGGTGGTAATCCAGCGATGTTTCCTCCATGTGCTCCAAACCACTTTGTCACGTGCGAGTAGCAAGAATCTTGCTCACTTGACTCTGAAATCTATCTAGAGGCCTCAAAGGCTTTGCGTGTGAGCCTCTTTGATGGCATCTCTCTCATCCTTTGAATGAGGAGCATGGGTGGAGTAGCTACTCTACTTGAATAATGTCGTGTGGAACTGACCGCTTACTGTGGAACAAGCACGATATCATACATATCTATGGTCTGTCAGTCTATGTCCATGAGGTGTCTTGAAAGGCACAACGGTGACACGGACATGTACAGTGTGGGTGCATGCATGTGTGCGGTGAGGGAGACATGTTGTGTAGGTGGAGTAGAGGGCTAGAGCACCTCACTCCTTATTCGCTATATGTACTAAAGAATAAGGGGTAGTCAGTGGGCGACCGGACATCGGACGTCCTGCTAGAGCCAAGGCACATACCGCCTTTACCCCAACATACTCCCACTTAAAGAAGAATGTGCTGATAATTGTGTCCTACTAGCTAACTACTAGTATATACAAGAAATATAGGCGAGAGACTCTCTTAGCCTACACCCACTGACTTGCTCACTCGATCTACATGCAACTGTCGGTTCTAGTGATAGGCGAGCGTATGTATCCACTCTAGAGCCCGCATGTAAACCCTGTACACATCCCTGTATGGTCTACGTGGCTCCACAATGCATCATGGTACACACATCCTTGTAAGGTCTGCACGACTCCACAATGCATCATGCTAGTGTCAATTATTGTACGACTGCTGCAAATGCTCCCTGTGTAGCTGCTAGGTTGGGCCTCGACACTAGTAGGTCGTGGATGAGACGCCCGAATGTTGACGAAATTTGCGCAATCCCAACACTATCTTCATTCACTTCATCATGAGGACTACTCATCACCTATGGATGTGTCATTGCTTATAATGGGATGGCTTCGTCTTTGTCACGCATAGCTGGAATTATGTGTTGCAGACATTGGCTGTGCTCATGTGCAATCGGAGGGTATGCAACTAAGATAAAGTGCTTGGTCATGCATGTCCTTCGTATAGGCTCACAAGGGTGCCAAAACACTTACTAGGCTATTCTAAAACCTAGAAGTAGGAATTACAGCTCGTCCATATGTACATAGGATTAGATGTGCATGTGGCAGCCTACCCTTCTTATCCACATCTTGGACTTGCACTGAAGCAGCCCAAAGACTTGAAACGTGGTGGATCTACAATAAAATCTTCAACCTTGTTGGGAATGAAAGATACAAAGAAAGCTTCATAGTTACTGTAGCAATTTGACAATATTTATGCCTTGGGGAACTACACCGAAGATTTTAAGATCTCTTCAGCCGCCACTTTTCTCAAAGACAACGTGATGCAGTGGTGGAGTTCTATAGCTATCAAGCCTCCGGCTCCAAGGACTTGGCAAGCTCTGAAGAATATTTTTGCCGGGAGTTACATGATATCCTTTGTAATCAATTCCAGTGAATGATCGAATGGGAACACAGAGATAAGTGCAAACTTCAGACTCGGTAACACCTTTAGTACTTCAAAACAATTGGAAAAGAGAAAAGAGAGAGAAGACAATACGGCGCGGCGGAGTTCCGAGCCAAGATGCATTGGCCCCAAAGATTGACGCCCCTTTTGATATGTCTTTATTATTGATTTGCAAAGGTACAACTCCCATTGGGTCCAGATCTTCCAGCTCTGCGTCCAGATGCTTGAAAGAATGGCCCTAGGGGCACTTATAAAGAGCATAAGGGATGCCAAAAGCATCTGCCTCAAAAGCTTGCACAAAGCTGCCAAAGTCTGCTAGCGAAAATTGCAGGAAAATCCGTACGCGTGGCATCCATCAACGCAATTTGTGCAACAATCCATATAGTGAGCCACGTGTCATATTCAACGCAAATAGCGGGGGTCCGTACTACTGTGCCATGTCATTAATCCTTACGCAAGTCTAGTGTGTGTCCCTTCACTTATTTAGGCCCATCGGCAAAAACCCATAAGTTTGGTGTTTCTTTTGCACCTTCTTCTTCAGATCTTCTAGGTTTTAGGTCTCTCGACGGTTTCCTACAAAACTCAGTCAAGTTAGCTCAAGACCCAAAGGTCACTTAGATGTCCTAATGCCACGCAGATGATCATGGATGCAAATACCATATAGAGAAAACTGTTTATGACACTGGCAGAATGGGGCAACCTGAAAATGGCCTTGGAAACCATGGAAGACTACAGCCAGAAGGTCCTAGATATCTACGTTCCGGTGTCTTTTCTGAGGTTGATAATTTTGGAGGACTAGTGTGAGCGCTATAGCATCAACAGAGTTCCATCACCTCCTCTATAGGAATATTGTTTGTCCAAGCAAGTTTCGACAATCCAAGAGCTTCTGGACCATGTGTGGTCGGTTGCAAACTTAAGAAGGGGAGATTGCAATTTATTATCGATGGTCAATCGACAACCACTTAGAATCCTCGACAACAGTGCACAAATCCTTGGGATTTCCACAACAATTCGACTCAACCTGCATGACCTCGTTTGACAATTCACTAACGAGAAACTGTGCAACAAGAAGGCCAATGCTTCGAATGCTTCCAAATGGGACACACGTCCCATGTATGTCCCAATAAAGGTAAATTCCAGATATTTACGGCATCTCTGTACTGGATGCTTCCAAGGAATTGTGCAGAGCCTACGGATAGATCGGGCCGTAAGGCACTTACCTTCTTTGATCGAGGAACCATCAAGAATTTCATCCATCTAGAGTTCCTCAAGCAGATGGACTTTGAATATGATCAGTTTACTAGAGAACTAGAGGCCGAGTTGGCTACAGGGCTTATTGGTGCTCTTCTGGTCACCATTCAAGGATACCATGGCAAGGCTGACTTCCACATCGTGAAGCTAGGGCATTGTAACGCTCTTTTGGGCATGCCTTGGCACGACAAGAACGATACTACCATTCAGATTCGGAATTGCACCTCTCTCTCTCTCTCTCTCTCTCTCTCTCTCAGTTCAGTTATTTTGAAATTGCTAAAGGTCTGTTTCGATGTGTTCTTTCAATTGGCACGTGGTGCCCTCTCGTTACTCTTCTTCTTCTTCACTCTCTCAGTTCAGTTGTTTTGAAATGTTAAAGGTCTATTTCAATGTGTTCTTTCAGTTGGCACCACAATTACACCCTTCTAGTGGCATGATATAGAAGTCTACATATTATTGACAAGTGCAAGCGAAGCTTGCCTATTAAGGGTGTCACTGCAAGCTCGTGCCCCATTGCTGCTAGAAGTTAGAACTGCATCTATTTGTTGGCCCATCTCTTCAAGGTTCACTCCCACTTGAGCTGGCATCTCTGGTGAAATAAAGTTGTTTATGGCTCTGTTGTCTATGAAAATCCACGGTTCTTGATTATGTACCATGCCCCAAGCTCTCTAGTGCTCACTGCCCTCAATCTCTTATCTTGTGGGATCCCCATAAAATCAGAAATTAATCCTGCTTTAGTCTTTCTCTTCTTTGCTTGCCACTCCTTAGCAGCCTTCAATGTCTCTGGCTTGTTCACTCGACTTTTTTCCTTGGGACAATTGTCTCTCCACAAGCATAGCTCTTCCCTTGCTTGTATCACTCTGCCTTTTGTTCTGGTGTCAAGTGAGGGTTGCTAGACCGCTTCCTCTTCAAGAAATAGTTGACCTTATTCTTTCCCTTCTTTGACTCTTTATCTGATGGCTTGTCCTTAGACTCCCTACGTCACAAAGTGATGACTTGGAGTAGAGAAATTGCATGTCTGCATAGACTTAGTGTCTATTGAGTTGGTTTACTATTTATTGGCAAGGGGTAATCAAGGATGATTACTCTTCTTCTTTTTTTCTTTTTTTTTGGGGGGGGGGGGGGGGGGTGTTATATGGCACAAAGTGATGACTTGGTGACCAACTGGCCTGACAAAGGAGAAACAAAAGAAGTAGCTATCTGCTGTTGTTGACATCTGGGTTTTCTGCCACAAATTGCATCGCGATTCGCGGGTGGTGATGTGGCAACTGAGGCTGGCTTTTCTGCATCATTATGAAAGCACTTGGCTTGCAACGCTTTTGGGCCTCCTCTTTTTAGCAGATAGAGATTTTGGGGGCCCTAGTGTTTTTGGATGTGGTTTTAGTGCCTATTAAAGACTGCCTTGGGGGTCCTCCTTGGCAGATTATTGCATGGTTGCACATCTGCAGAGCAGTTCGCCCGTAATTGTACTGTGAGGATTATTAATATTAAAAGAAGTATTGAAAGGGGCGCCTGACTTAGGGGCCAGTGCATTTGGATAGAGAACTATGCTCTACCGTGTCTCAACTCGAGTTGTTTTAAGTTCCAAGTGTTAACAATTTTCAAGTTTCGTTGTGTGTTTGCTATTGATTCACCGCCTTGCTAGTGGCTTGCCGGTTACAACTCTTTTGGAAAACTTGGTGATCCTGTGAGCGAAAAGCATGCCTGTCTTGTGCATGGGCCATTATCCTGTGCAATGGTGCATGCTGGTAGCCTTTTGCTTCAAGCAATAACTGTGTGTAAAGTGTAGCATAAGTGATTTATGTTGATAACTCAGGATGAGTGGTCAATGTGTACTCAAGGTTCCTTTCATTTCATGATAGAGATGTGCAATAGACTAGAGAGAGAAGAGAGATACTGTGAATGAAGGTTTTGTGAGTGATAGACGAGAAAGAAGACTAACACTGGATGGGCTCTCAAACCCCTCTTCAAGGGCCCCTCTATCTATCGCTAGAGAGGTATTTGTTTAGATTGCATAAATGCTGATACAATGGTCCTATATGTCGAGATGCTATGGGTAGATGCTTGGATTTGCGAGGCTAAGGGCTGAAAATGCAAAATGCTAGGAACGTCGTTTGAGATTTGCAATTTGACGAGGCTATGGGCTGATCTGGTATGGCTGATGTCGAGGATGCTGATGAGGATGACGATGCTGATGCTGAATGCTGTAAACGCTGGCTAATCTGTAACACTTGCCTCAAAACTGCTGACGCTAGGGATCTAGGGCTAAATCTGCATATTGATGGGGATAAGGGCTGAAGTCTGCTGGTGAGGAGGTGCTTCAAAACACTAGGGTGTTTGCTACTTGGGGCTGATGTAGGGTTGAAGCTGAGGAAAGAAAACACCAGCCATGGGGAAAACACGAGGCTGAGGTTGAGGGTACTGTACTGGGTACTGATTTCTGATCTGATGGGTGACCCCTAGGGCCACTTACATAGAGATTTTATGGTGGGTTGAGCATGGCTCTACAGAACACCCCTTGACTAGGTTGATGCTGGGCTAAAATGTCACTTATTAATAATTGGGTTACTATTAATAAGAGGTACTTTGTATGCAGATACTACATAGGCTTGGTACTAAGGCTACTGTATGGAAACACTCCTCAGTGTGTCTACACCTAGCAGACATTGGCTGTGCTCATGTGCAATCAGAGGGTCTGCAACTACTCTTTAAGTGTCTGGACATGCAGACCTTGCATACAGCCAGAACACCTCCTGGGCTGTCCTAAACCCTAGAAGTAGGAGTCAACTTGTCCACACATAGGCTTAGATGTGCAGGTGACACTGTGCAAGTCCTCGGGCAAGTATCAACAATAGCGCCCCATCTGCCCCTCAAGTGGGACCACTTGAAATGAAGCCACTAAAGAAAAGTACCCAAACGTCTTGTTGTAAGTCATCCGCAAGTGGTTTCAAGTTGTGAGAATCCTAGCTTCGTAAGTAGGTATCATCCAAACGGGAACTGTTTGAACTTTGAACCCAACCCAAGTCCTCGACGTTTTTTTGTGCCTCCCAAGGCGTCAAATGATAAACATGGTCGGTCGCATAAGATGGTTGCCCTCAGTCCTAAAAGTCGTCCAAAGGTTGTAGGCATTCCCCTGTCATGTGTCCCAATCATCCTCCTGTGGGGTATCCATAAGGGTATCCAAGGGGCTAGCAAGGAGACGGAGAGATTTACTGGTGGCTTATTATGTTCATCTTCTTTGCAGCCTGTTACGATGGAGCTCGGTGGGAAGAGTCCTATTGTTGTCTTTGATGATGTGGACATTCCAAAAGGTGTTTGTTTTTCAGCCAAGTATTGCTGATTCTATCTTGATTTCTTGGATCCTATGAGCTAAATGGGCTTGTGAACTGATGGTTAGCTGTGGAGTGGGTCATGTTTGGCTGCTTTTGGACAAATGGCCAGATTTGTAGCGCAACATCGCGCCTTCTAGTACAGGTCCGCACCTCCTTATACTGATTTTTCCTGATTGAATTTGTAATCCAAGCAGTGCTCTAAAGGTAGTGAAAGATGCATTGAATCATTTCGCAGGAAAATATTGCAAACAAGTTTGTTGATGAGCTTGTGAGCTGGACAAAGACCATAAAGATTTCAAATCCTTTAGAGGATGGGTGTAGGTTGGGACCTGTTGTGAGCGAGGGACAAGTAAGTTAAAGTGGCACCTGCTGTTTAGGGTTTCTGCTTCTCAACAAAGTAGAAAATAAAGTTTTCAGAAGTTTCATTTCCAAAATCTGCATTCACAAGGTGTGCTGTTTGTTTCAGTACAAAAAGATTCTGAACTTCATTTCAAGGGCTAAGGAAGAGGGGGCAACTGTAGTGTGTGGAGGTGGCCGGCCAGATGTAGGCCTTTTTGTTTATGCTGAGTGCTTTTTCGACATCGAAGGTTTTTAGTAGAGCTGGACACTAACTGTGTGTTGAGTTTATCAGCATCTCAAAAAGGGCTTTTATATTGCTCCTACTGTCTTTGGGAATGTAAAACCCTCCATGGAGATATGGAAGGAAGAAATTTTTGGCCCCGTCCTAGCAGTCGCAACTTTCAAGACGGAGGAAGAAGCTATTGAGCTTGCAAATGATTCAACGTATGTATTTTTTCCTTATTGAAGATCGTACTTGCTAACCTTTGTTTTAATATTGAATAATAGGTGATAACCCATAAACAAACGTTAGTCCTGTACTAGATTTATTTCTTTTTGCCTTGTAAGCATCTGTTTTATTGCACTGTTTGTAGGTATGGGTTGGCAGGTGCGGTAATGTCAAAGGATGAGGAACGTTGCAAGCGTGTTTCTGAGGTGCCATTTGTCTGTATGCATTTTGAATCATATTACAACATGTATATTTGGTGATTAATCTGAGTTTTTCTGCAAGCAGGCTCTGGAAGCCGGCATTGTTTGGATAAACTGTGCCCAGCCCACCTTTTGTCAAGCACCTTGGGGAGGAAGGAAGCGCAGTGGTTTTGGACGAGAGTTGGGCCAATGGTATGAATCATCACTAGCTTTTGTTTGCTCTGTCTGAGGTTTTGGATGGAGTACTTATGATGTTGGTTTGACAGGGGTCTCGAAAATTATCTGCATGTGAAACAAATTACCACTTATATATCAGAGGATCAGTGGAATTGGTACCCATCTCCTTCAAAGTTGTAAGCAAGTTTCCCTTCATTAAATGGTTTGTGCCAAAGCGTCAGTACCAACTAGCAACAAGTTGCAATTTTCCTGATGTAATAACCCACTGACAATACTCCTTTCTGCGGACACACAAATAATAAGCAAAAACTTCTCTTCAATCAAACTGTTTACATTGCTCTATTGTCATTTAAAATTTATATTTTTACACTATCGTAATCTTTTCAGCTTACGCACTGCCTTTTTTTTATATAATAAAAGTCGTTGGCTTCTTTGTTCTTATTTTTTAAAGACTATTTATATACAATAGGGAAAACCCCCGTCATAGTCCTTACCTCATTTCAAATTAATTTTCCCTTAATTCTATGCATTGAAAACAACCATTGCTTCCTGGCCTTGGCTATGTGTTGGGCATATCTTGCAATTGATGCATTCCAAGGGACAACATATCAAAAATGAAGATCACATAGCTACTTCATATCTTTGCAAATAGCTCCAGCATTGTGAATTACCAGCCTGCCTGTCAAGAGGGCCAAGCATCGCGAACTCATACCGTGCCAGTCCGGAGGATGGGTCAGACAATATCACAGCAAAGATGAAGTGCCTTCTTCTTTGCGTTTTGACTACAATATTCATCGAGCATTGAATTATAGAGAATGTCAATGGAACCATGCTGCTTTTAGTGATAAAGGTCTTAAGAACAGAATATCGCACGATAGATATGCGAATTGGTAGCCTATCTAGAAAAGAGTGTGAAGTAACAAAAAGGCCATACATATAACAGCATATCAAGTATACCACCCCCAACAACAAGGAGGTGAATATGGATTTACTTCGTCGCAGAAGGAAGATGATGGGTCATGCGGTTACAGTTTAGCTATCTTGAGGGAAGAAGATGATGTTAGGCTCTTTGAGTCACCATAGATGGTTGGCAACTTTTCAGTGACTCCCTTACTAGAGATTTGGTGACTCGCTTACTAGAGATTGAGTCACCATATTTGGTTGTCAGCTGTTCACAGTGACTTCTGTACTAGAGATGGAATATTGGCCCTGAATTGGAATTTTTACTTCCAGCTAAGCGAGAGGGATAAAGCTATCAGCATAGCTAGAGGTTTGCCCCCCAAGTTGGAGAGATGGAATGCCAATGAGCTTATTTATCCATGCCCAATGGAAGTAACTTTTTTCTCAGTTATACAAGGAGCAAGTTGTTATTAACAATGTGCAGACATTTTTGAGATATATATATATATATATATATATATATATATCTAAGAGAGAGAGAGAGAGAGAGAGAGAGAGAGAGAGAGAGAGAGAGAGACGTGTGTGATCCACATTCCCTCTCTCCTAAGATTGTTAAATCTTATCTCCTTTGGTAAACACGAGCTCTCACATCTCGAATCAAGTTATCAAAGCCATCTCGGTCCGATGTCCTCTAACCCTCCAAGGTAATTATCTTGGTTAACTCTCTTGTTTCTATATCCAACAGGCCTCTATATTTATATTATATATATATATATATATATATATATATATATATATATATATATATATATATATATATATATATATATATAGAGAGAGAGAGAGAGAGAGAGAGAGAGAGAGAGAGAGAGAGAGAGAGACGTGTGTGATCCACATTCCCTCTCTCCTAAGATTGTTAAAATCTTATCTCCTTTGGTAAACACGAGCTCTCAAGTCTCGAATCAAGTTATCAAAGCCATCTCGGTCCGATGTCCTCTAACCCTTCAAGGCAATTATCTTAGTTAACTCTCTTGTTTCTATATCCAACAGGCCCTCTTTGGTAATCTTGTCCCCTTGAGACACTAGTTGTGCTTGAGGTTCTTTGAACTTTTTTTGGAGAGTTGATATAACATCTTGATTCACAATTGTGCGCGTGGCAAAAAAAAGATTGTTAAAATCTCCATCATGTGTGTGTGTGTGTGTCAAAAGAGGAAACTCGAATTACCTTTATATGACTGAATCTCCCAATCTCTGTTGAGTAACAAGTCTTGAGTTCAACTCCTCGTCGGCTAGATCTTTAAGGTCTCTTGGGATAGTTTCCTAGGACGTTAAAACTCTCTTCTGCCTCTCTCTCTCTCTCTCTCTCTCTCTCTCTCTCTCTCATAGCCTTTCTATGACCCAATTGTGGTAGATTGGTTATCCCCTTGCCTTCTTGAATAATAGGTTTAGATTACAAGACTCGTGGAATAGATCTTTGGGGTCTTTTGGGACTATTCCTTCTTTGCCTTGTAGTAGATTGGCTATCCCATTTCTACAATGGTTATGGGTATAGCTCTTGAATGATTATGGTTTTAGAAGTTTTGTGAATAATTTTAGTTAAGGTTTTATTGAACGGTTCTCATTTTTGATATCAGTTATGGTTGTGTAAATGGTTAATCGCCATGTTTATTAACGAAGGCTATAATTATCCTTGTATTTTATAGTGAATTTGCTTTGACAACAAGTCACAGTGCTTTGTTTATGGCTTTGACAACCAGTCATGGTGCTTTGTTCATCAAAGGTGGAGTGGGTTGCAAATGGCTTTGGATTTCCCTTGCTTCCAAAGCCTCAGCTTATCTCACTTATTGTCATTTTATTGTTTTAGAACACCAACCTGACCCTTCACCTTGCATCTAATGATGCTCTATCCTCAACAAAAACCTTCTTTCAGATCAATTTTTGGCCTACTAAAAAAGGCCTTAAAGATGAGGGCATTAAACATTCATCCAAGTTGGCATTTGCCATAAATGTGATAGATGTCGAAAGCAAAATATTTCATTATATTATTGATTTATTTAGATTACAACATATTCCAAAAGTAAAAGAATTAATGACTGCAAACACAGTTGAAGCGTAACAAATTGGAAAAAAAAAGGTGTGATAAGATGAGATTGTGTGTGACACAATACTCAATGCTCCTCCTTTGAGAGAGAGGTACATAAATGTCAACACCCTCTCATAAGGGCCTCCAAGAACTAGTAAAAAATAAGTATTGTTGCCATGCTACACTGATAAGCAAGCTTTATCCAATGGTCCAGAATTGCACTCAAGATTCAGCTCTTTACTAAGGCTATATGCAATCCAAGAGAGGATTCCTTGTATGTGTAACAAGGCTTTCCAACAGTGTGTTTTACAAAGGAATACAAGAGGTTCTTTTCAATTTTTTGTGCATTCACATGGAGAATTTGGAGTAGTTAAAGAGGAAAAATAGGAGGTTTTTTTCCATAAACTTTTGCTGATTTCCCCTATTTTATGCTTCCTTTAGTGCTAGGCTTCTCTATGCCATATTCTCTCTCTCTCTCTCTGTCTCTCTCTCTCCAAAAGCATGCAAAGGCCTCATGTGGGTGCCTTGGATAGTAAATGTCTCCATGCCTCTCCTCTTTCCATGAATTTTGTAGGCCATCGTGAGTCCTCACCTTGTTTTAATAATGACGTGCAATGATCGACATCACAAAGTAAATTACAGGACCTTCAGGTGCATGACCCATGGATATGGGCGAGCCCCTTACAAGTAGAGACTTGTCCCGCGCAGAGAGAGAGAGAGAGAGAGAGAGAGAGAGAGAGAGAGCCTAAAGAAGATCATTGTGCTCTTGAGATTGTTCTTATACCCTGGTGAAGCGGCTACACCACGGTAGGCGAGAGCCTTTGTAGCAAGGGCAGAGCGTCTCTCAAACATCTCTCACACAAGTGTTCACTCATGACCTTGAGAGAGAGAGAGAGAGAGAGAGAGAGAGAGAGAGAGAGAGAGAGAGAGATGTTTTAATGGCAGAAGAACAATCTCAAGAGAGTCTCTCAAAATTCAATCTCAGAAGTGTTCACTCATGACCTTTCAAAAAAGAAGTTTCAACGGCGTTGGAACAATCCTAAAATAGTCCCTTAAAGATATTCGAGGAGTGTTCGACTTGAGACCATTCATTGAAGAGGGAACTAGGATAACCAACCGACCTTGCTTGGGTGATAGAGATAGTGCAAACTACTTTGCCAAACAAAGCGATGATGATGACCATTATAGGAGTATTGACACGGTGGTATACAAAGGTTGCACCAAGAGAACTCTTACATGCCTTTGATCTTAAAGTAGGTTGCATCTCTATGAAGGTTTTATAGGGAGTAAAGATTTAGCCAAGCAGTTATATGGGTAGAGACCTTGGTGGCTCTTGAAGAGGAGAGCCAGGCAATGGAGGCTCTGATAAACATCATGAAGAATGTGGTGCTCGTAAAGACTATAGAAGCCCAATCACAATGGTCACTTTTTTTGTGTGGAGAAAAGCATAAATGATCATTTATATGAGAAAATACAGGAAATGCAAAAATCCCGCAGGATGAGGATGAGATTGCCCCAAGGGTCACCTTTTTTGCTGGCACCAGTGCAAAGAACAAAGAAAGGATATAGTGGTTTCCAATTTCCCATGCCATCCATCTTATGATCACTTTTTGCATGTAATCATTGTGTAAATAAAAATCGCATTTTCCATGGAGAGACAGAGAGAGATCACACTAGGTGGAAAAATTGCTCCTCTATTCTCACTAGTGAGGAAAGAGAGAACAATGCCGATGGTAGGAAACCTCCTCTATTCACTCATTTCACTTAGAAATACAACCTTTTATAAGCTATTTTGAGTTCTGAATAAGAGGTGGCATGAAGGCTACTATGTTGGGTGTATCAATAGGATTGTGTTGGTAAAATGTGACCCTATGGTTTGATTCAAAGACTACTTGAGCACAAAGGCTCTCTCTCTCTCTCTCTCTCTCTCTCTCAAGCATGCAAGAGAGCCATTGATCATTTAATTTTTGCTTTGCTTTTTAACAAGGAACAATAATCAATACTATTAGCACACAAAAATACCTTGTGAATAAATCTTGATTTTTATATTGCTGGTCTTTTGAAGGCTTAAAACAACGCAAGCAAAAGGTTGGTATGTCCATGTATGCACATTATGTGTGTGTGTGCGTGTGTGTGTGTGTGTGCGCGCGCGCATGTCTATATATATATATATATATATATCACACACACACACACACACACACACACACACACACACACACACACACACACACACACACACATATATATATATATATATATATATATATATATATGGAGAGAGAGAGAGAGAGAGAGAGAGAGAGAGAGAGAGAGAGAGATAGAGAGAGAGAGATCCTCTTGATGTACACTATGAATACTTCTAGAAAGGCTTCAATCTTATGGACATCTATAGCTATGAGATAATGTATTCTCATTTTTATTCCAACAGCAACGTGTGAATCGCAAACTAGATATTTTGTATTGTCTCAAGGATTTGCTTGCAAGCATGTCCTTGAGAAAAATGACTTTAGGTTGAGAATGAGAATGCTGAAAATTGAGAGCTCAAAACAAGGCCCAATTGAGATGAACATGGAGCTTAAGAGAGAGTGATGAAGGTAGGGCTGAGCAGCAGGAGTCTTGCCATCAATATCAGGTTGGCGCCTGCTGTTCTTGCTATCGCCATCTTAATCTTCAATACGTTGCGCTCGACTTACTTATAAGAGAACCAGCCATGCTTTTTTTTAATGGTTTCCCTTTTTGCTAATGAAAAAGAGAATAATTTATTTGAAATATATATATATATATATATATATATATATATATATTTGACCTGCCAAGAAATCCATAAATTTTTGATGGGCCAAGCACACAGAGGATACTGATTGCAAAGACAAGGTTGAAGGGTGAATCATGAAAAGGCATCATCCCTATTTTAGAATGTTGGGCTTTCAACTATTTCTATACCATGCCCCCTACTGCTGTTGCCACTGCATAGCATGAGCTCGCCATGGCTCTCGATCATATAGTAAGCATGCACGCAAGCCTCAAAGCCGGAACTCATCTCACATTCAACCTTCAACGCCTTTGCCTTGCCTTAGATAACACACACATACACACAGTGGATGGAAGCTCTCGATTTTGAAAAGGCTCACAACACGGAAAATGCCTGCTCCCCCATCATCAGACTGGCTGGCCAAGGAGGAGAAGAGATAGCACACAGAGAGAGAGAGAGAGAGAGAGAGAGAGAGAGAGAGAGAGAGAGAGAGAGAGAGAGAGAGCAGGGTATCGATTGAAAGAACACATACACGCAGGGTGTGTGACAACTAAGATGCGAGGCAATGGTTGCGACCATCAAGCTCTCTCTCTCTCTCTCTCTCTCTCTCTCAGTCTTGTCTTTAGCTGTATGCAGTTTGACAAGTGATCACCATAGATTGGCTTGTAGCCACAAGGAACTTTAACTTGTTTCCTATATAGAAAAACCATGTTTATGCAGGGAATCCTTTGTCGTTTGCTAGATAGGAGGAGACCATTTTCCTATGTATAACTAGGAAAAACCATATATCTAGAGAAAGCACGTTACCAACTAGGGAATCGAATAGTGCAACTAGGAAAATTGAGTTACCTACATAGAGAAAAGTTATTGTTGCCAAGGAAATTGACTATGCCACCAAGAAAAGTGAGTTCCCTAAATAGAGAAAGCAAATGCTAACTAGGAAATGAAATGAATGTATTCCTTAGATAGAAAATAAAATGTGCAACAAAGTGGCCTTCATATGTGAGCCTAAAAAGGTTTGATTGCAACATCTTTAGTTTGTGACCATAGATGTTGTCCCTATTTTCTCATCTGCACCACCCATCTAACGCGACAATGCCATTTGAGGAAATTGTGTCACTCTTACTTGCTCAAAATGGATGACGTTACCAATATAATAAAGAGCTTCATAAAATCATCCGAGTTTCCTTTTGAAACCTCTGTTGGCTATGACAACCCTCATCAGAGCGTCTATTCGACATATAAGCGGGTTACACTACAATTTAATATAAATAGTAAAGTTATTCCTTATCAAGAAAAGAAGAGCACTTTAACGAGAAAACAAAATTAGTTGACGAAATAATCTTCTTTACATCTGGACAACCGACAATTTCACAAAGAGCTATGTGCATTTCTACATTACTGGACTTTTCCCTTTAATGAGCTCTATGTAGACTAAGCCAACAATCATGAAACACTTATAGAAAGCTTGTATTCTCAATCCAAATTTGAATGAATATCATGCACATACGACCACAATGAAATGTATATACAAACAATTTCTAAGGGGCACGAGGTCTTAAATAAAGGCCCCGTGGCGGGATCAAAGGAGGGGAATTGGGGTGCAAAGGAGAGGGAACCGTGACCCTCCATGTGTATGCAAAAGTAAAATCAAAAATAAATTTTGAACTCGCATAGTGTTAAGTGTACTTGGGTGATATACAAACGAGGCACCAAAAGGACAATGTGACATGTTTGATGTTTGGAGGGGGTAGGGAGGAGGTCGTATTTGTAGCCACAACTCAAGGAACATCACTGCACTTCCGCATGGTCCATCACGAAATGCAATGAACAAACATATTGCTGATAAGTTGATCATTGTTACTTGTCAGAGTGTTCTTTGTTATCCTTCTTAAAAGGAGGATTGTTGTCTGATGTTGAGTTAGGTTGAGTAGTTGTTTGGCCGCCTTTAATCATCTTTATTGATTTAGTATGTCTTTTCCCCTTTGTATTGAGGCTTATCTTCAACAAAAACTACACAAGTTAATCATCTCTCTCTCTCTCTCTCTCTCTCTCTCTCTCTCTCTCTCTCTCTCTCTCTCTTCATGTTGCTTTGGGGTAACAAAAATGCTCTCCCGTGATAACATCTCTCGCTTTGGGAAAACAAAAACACTGTGAGAAAAAATTCCACAAATTAGACTGTCTTGCTACGGCCCGTCACCCCTCAATCACCTACAACCAGATCTCTAAAGAGTAACTACTTTACCATTAAAAATCATTAGGCCCCCCCTACCCTACTTGGCTAATTAGGATTTTTTAACTTACTATTTTTATTTAGGTTGAGACTTCCTTTGTTCCTGCCATGCTATTCTAGATGTGCCCGTTTAGCTCTCTTGGTTTGCTTCGTCCTTGCCCCAACAAAGAATAGTTTTCTTTCAAGTGCAATCTTCATAGAATAGTTGCTTGAGAGGTTTTTCGAGAGCTTTGGTATTGGCTGGTGGAAGTTTTGTACATTAGCTGGAACCACATAGTGAAGTGCCTAATTCCTCACAATAATCTATGTTTTGTTTATGGTTTAGGGTGTATTTTTATTAAAACATTGAATCATTTGAGTGCTTTGAAGATGATAAGCGTGTGAATGAGTGTGCAATGAAAGCGATCAAGGGTGCTGGTAGGGGGCGAAGACTTTTGCATGCAGTTCATGGCCATAAGAGACTCTTTCCCTAGGTTTTGTAGCTAGCTTCTCTTAGTTTTTAGGATTGTGGAGTGTGGATTTTGAGGGTTTTGACTACCATCTTCCCTTTGACAGGTGAGCCATCTCCAGTTTGTCGGTGCCCACTCCATCGATACCATCTACTATCTTGGTTGGGGGTGGGTTGCTGGCATGATACAAGTTGGGGGATAACTCATGGATTGTGATCCATCTCACAGATTGCGTCCCAAGTTGGCAGGGGTCAAGGTTTATCACTACGCCCACTAGCTCTACCTCAACCCAAGGATCACGATCCATTTGTGTGGCCTTCAATTTTGGTAACACTAAGATAACTCATTAGGCCTCCCTTGTGCTGCACGCGACTATTGGTGCATCTTTGGAGCGCCGAACTAACCCTTTTTATTTGTGCCCTTAGCATATTAAGTGCGCTGATCTATCTTAAGCGTCATTTTGCCTTTGTTGTTTTTCATCTCAGTGTTATATTATTTTTTTGCCCTTGTATCCCCTCCCATAGCGGTCGTTCCCCCCGAGATTATAGTCCCCCCTTCCCCTTACCTCCCCCCTGCCATTTTGTTCTCGTGCTGAGCACGACTACTGAGAGAATTTATGGCACTCTCCCGTGGTATTAACAATCGAGGTGGACATGCTTCCTATGGAGGAGGACATTGTTAAATTCTCGTACATACTCCTGGCTAGGAAACTCCCGTTGAATGAAGAAAGCATTCTTATGGAGGAAGGCGACGTGCCAACATCACGACCATAACGAAGCCTTGATGAAGGGTGGTGCTTCGATTACGGGCCCGACCCCGGTGGCTAATAAAGCGGAGTTGATTAAAAAGGTCCGCTTTGCTGAAGAAAAAGGAAGCATGGTTAACCAAAATTCTAAAAGATACAACTTTGAGATGAAAACCCTTAAGGCAAGTGAGACTCGGAGCATCATCTATGCAAATAAAAACAAGGTGTCAATGAGTTATGCAGCTCTCAGACCAGGAATATATTTTGCAAGAATCTTGAAAGGTCATGACTCTAAGATTTATGCTAAGTTTGCAACTGTTGATACTTCATGTGAGACTTGAGGTGATTCAAGAGCTTAAGGAAGTTAGCAAGTAGCTAGATACCGGCCGAAATGGTAACAAAAGAACTTGCCCACCACAGGTAGAAGGTAGTGGGGTACTCGAAGATGGGGGTTGGCGGATCGAGCCTTTAGTGCTCTAATAAAGTCGTTGCCACAACAACTGGAGGTCGTGGAGGCTGTCACTATTGTGATTTTACTGGCTCTTATTAAAAAACAACTAGCCATGCAAGCCCAATTGACGCTTGTGTTTGGTCTTAGTGGGAGAATTCCAAACAGATATGAGCTGATACAATGGATTTAGGGGCCGCAAATCCTTGGACATGAAGGAGGAATTGAAAATACTACTTACCTAGCCAAGGGGTTTTTCTCAATTAGATTCAAAGAGACGTTCGATGTTTCAAAGATCCTTGGGATTTGGGTTGCACCTCTATCAACTTATAGACACTTTGGGGGCGGGTAGCCAATCTGAGCTCTTATTCAATGATAGAATTGTGGGTAGCCAATCTGAGCTCTTATTCAATGATAGAATTGTGGGCTCCTCTGAAGCCAAAAGATTGATCAAGAAAGGATGCACCCTTGCCCCTCTTCTCTTTGCTATTGGGTCTCATCCTCTGATAATGATGCTCGAAGCTACTATTGAGCGAGGGAAAATACAATGGTTAACTTTACCCAGGAAACAACCAGCTCGTGGCCATCATGGTTATGAACTGCTCTCTCCTGTTCTTGAAAGCCTGCCCTCAGGTGCTCAGGAAGGCCCTTGAGATTGTGAAGATATTTGTTGTGGCTTCTAAGCTGAAGTGTACTATTGAGAAGTCTAGACTGATCCCCTGATGGAAAACAACTCATTTGACCCATCGGTCTGGTTAGGGGAGATTCATCTGGGGGGCCCCTTCGGGGTGGACATTACTCACAAGCAAAGGTTCCAATGGGTCCTTGAGAAGATTCAAAAGAAAAATGAGAAGGTGGGAGTATGTGTTGCTTCCCTTCCAAAGGCGGGTCACAATGATCAATTCATTTATGCTATCTTATATTGCCTTTACCAGCCCGCTTCTCAAAATAGCCAAATGTAACTAGAAGAAGTTTTTGAAACCATTTAAAAGATTCCTATGGAGGAACAACACTAAAGCCTTGACGTCGTGGCAATGGATAAAGTGGAAGGTATCGCTCGACCGTTGGTCCAAGGTGCCCTTGGAATTCTTAACCCTGTTGTTCATGTTAAGGCCTTGTGTGCCAAGTTTGTGCTCTCTCTCTCTCTCTCTCTCTCTCTCTCTCTCTCTCTGTGGTGCACACATAGGGGGGGTGCACTGTGGAGGGCTGCATAATGCTACGGAGGAGATGGAGCGTTCCAAAGGGCTATAGAAGGGCTGTAGACAATGGAAAGTTTTGCAGGTTGAGGGAGGAGCGAGAGAGAGCTATAGGCGATGGAGGGCTACAGGCGACTACGGAAGGGTTGTAGGCTATGGAGGGTTCTGCAGATCGACGAGGGCCATGCAAACAGAGGCGAAAGGGAGGAGAGGAGCGCCGAGGCGAATGAAAGTGAGGAACAGAGAATATTCTTGGCTAATGGATTTTATTTAATGTGAGCCAGAAGTAGTAGGTGAGCTTCCTGCCACCCAGAGACTCGAGAGGCGTGCACGACTTGAGAGAGAGAGAGAGAGAGAGAGAGAGAGAAGATCCCCCTGCGAAACTGCCAACATGCATGCAAGTGCTGCGCCAACAGCTCCACCTGCGACGATTGCGCGTCGGCCGCCTACGGCCTGTAGAGATCCGCCAGGTGCGCTTTCTTTTAACCTTTTTCTTTTTTTTGCTTTAAAATTACTCAACAGGAAGCTTCCTTACAAAATGACAAAAAGAAGAGGGCTAGAAAAATACATTTTCCTTAACCCTTGAAAATAAGGGCAAACTGGAAATTCCTCCGTTTTTTAGGTCAAAATGTGAAGCTTTTGTCGATAATTACACTAAAACTTGTATAAATTTTTAAGCTTTTTTAAAGACAATCTTAAAATCTAACCGGGATTAACTCACAGGTCCACGTTCCCTTAGTCCTCAACATTTTCTTTGTTATTTGTGAAAATTTCCAAAACACCCTCCAAATTTTAAGAATTCCCATATATTGCCGAGGTTTTCGTTCTAAAGACAGAATACTATCTACTCACAATTATGAGTTTCGAAAAAAAAAAAAAGAATTCCCGTATACTGCACCCCATCATACCAGGTAAAAAAAAATCCCAAAATGCCCTTCAACGTTGCCATAATTCTTAAAGTATGGTCGGCCGCCTTCGGCCGCCTCTCTCTCCCTCTTTAGTGCGTGCAAAGGGGCTTCTTTTTGTTTTGGACTTTAGCTTTCAGGTTACAGATTGCGACACGTGTAAAGGGCCTCCCCTTTCCGCCATATTATGTTAGTAGATTAACCTCACAGACATCTCCAAAAACAATTCATTTTGCGAGCTCTTCAAATGAAATTACTCATCTCTTTGTGAATGCAGATGCCACTATTTGTGAGCTAAAAGATATATCTCTTTGTCATAAACATGAGACTATGTAAAAATTGGAGAGAATTCATTTCAATGTCACTAAATTTCTAAAAATTTTGTAGGTTTTCTCACTTTCAAATTTAACATGTAGAGGTAAGTCTCACAATTTGTAGGTGGAACTACATTAAAGCTAGGGTTTTTTTCAAGCACGATTGTCCAGTGGTAATCTTTTGAGATTCCTTGTTTTGTCAAATTATAATTTTTGATATAATTCCTCCTGTTCACGATGTCAAAAAAAAACATTTCAAAACTTGAAAACCCTTCTCTAAATTTTGTTTGCAGAGATCAAGAACCTTCCTATCCATGGTATAGAGATGTTTATCGGAAGGTCAAGTATGTCTGAACGATTTTGATTTATTCTCAATTCTGAAAAAGTCGTTATTTATGCGCATCTAGAGACTGCCCTTTTTTTTTATTGGAAAGCAAAGGAGGAGCACCGTTCTACTTGGCGCATGGACCACGCCTAGGGGAACAGACGAAATGTGGCAGAGCTCTCTCTCTCTCTCTCTCTCTCTCTCTCTCTCTCTCAGCTTTGTCCAAGGCAGTTCTGACCCATAGCCAATTTTCACTATCTCTACTTACTTGAAAGAACTCCCACCATGGTCGACATATTTTCTAGGCCTTCTGGGGTAGGGTTGGAGGATGGCATGGATTATGGATTGTGCCTTGACATGTTGTTGTCAACACAGTTGGACTATGAAAAACATACAGAGACAAATGAAAGGGATGCCACAATTGCAGCAAAAACAAAAAGGCTTTATTGGGTGCTACACAAGAAATGGACCCAATGAAAGTTGTAAAATTTACATCATATTCTCAAGGAGAGAATTTTCAATTTTTTCTCTTTACAAAATGTTCTTAAGTAGATAGCTCAAGTAGAGATTATGTCAAGTAGAATATGTGCTGCTTTGCTATTCAAAAAATTCTGCTTAACACTTAAATTGGGGGTTTTGGGAGTCCTAGGAATCTTTCTTGTGCTAGGTTCCTCTGTTTTCTTTGGGCTTGGGATATTCTTCTTTCTTCTTGTCCTCCTTAGGCTCTACCTTTCTCTGTTTCTCTTCCTCCTTGGAATTATCTTCTTCTTTAGGCTTTGGTTCTTCAAATGTCTGCTTCTTCTGCTCCTCTTTGGCATGCGTTTGTGCTTTTTTGGGGCTCTTTTTAGGGACAACATGCTTCTTTGCCTTCTTTGGAACCTCCTTGGGCTTGTCTTTCTTCTTTGGCTTCTCTTCCTTTGGAACCTCCTTGGGCTTCTCTTCCTCTACCTTTGATCTTTTGTGTAGATTCTCCTTCACCTTTGTGGCACCCGAACTCTTCCTTTGGCTCCTTTGACCCTTTGGGGGTTTGGGTGTTTCTGCGACTAGTGGTATTTGGGAATTGACTATATATCTAGTTAACTTTACCCTTATCCATTGAAACATGGTTGTCGGTGTAGCAATTTCTATTGATCTAGCAAAGAAAGATTAATGTGTTAGCTTATCCTAATAGGAATAACTTATCCTATTTATATTGTCAAATTCTTATCCTCATAGTATTTTTTGGGTTGCAATAAGTGTAGTCAACCACTAGCTTTGCCTCCGAATTATCAACTTTTCAAGGTTTTATAAGTTTGCTTATTTGCTGTCTAAGAGTTTTGGGACTAAAAATTTAATCTCTTTGTTATTTTTTTGCTTTTATATTTAGGTTTACTGATGTTGTAAGTACATTCAGTGACATTAAAATTGTGCTCAATATCTTCAAGCATGCTTGTCGCGGCTGCAATCTGTTGATCTTTGATGACATTTTATTGGGATTTATTATTGACCCGTTTCTAATTACTGAAGGTACAAACTACTTTTTGGTTGTTTTGTGGTTTTAATTTTGTCAATCAATTCACATTGTCTCCTTTTGGCAGGCAGCAATTTTCAAGCTTTAAACAACATTGCAACCGAGAGGTGGGGTCTCTTGGTGTTCTTCTGGTTTTTGAAGCAAGCGCTGCGTCACCCTATGATTAAGCTGTATATGCGGGACCAGGTGCGACGAAGCCATTTGTCTTGGCTTGTCTCAATTGGGAAAATCAAGTCGTCAGATGGTGAAGGAGCTATTATAAAGCTAAGTAGCAGCTTTCTTTCATGGAAGATGTGGCAAGCTTTCTGGTCAATATGATTAATGGTTCTGTTAGAACTGTCAAATGCATCTCTTTTCTTATACCCGGAGAGAACAATAACTCTGGCACTAGCTGTGGCGTCCGCCGAGAAGGCGACTTCATCATAATTGATGTTGGTTCTTTATAATACAGATAAGTTGAATTTTGAGGGCTATAAACAGATTTTTAGGGGTTTGAGTTTTAACTCGTGGACACCTTAATGTATATTTTTTCCTAATAGGATTAAGGACATTGTTTTTTGGTTCAACTCAGAGAATGTACTTGTTCAATTGTTTTCTTGTCATTTCCTTAAGAAAGGAGAAATTTTGTTAACGCACTTCAGATTAAGTAATGTGGTTTGCATATGGAATAGTCATTGGAAACCACATTACTTAATCTGAAGTGCGTTAACAAAATTTCTCCTTTCTTAAGAAAATGACAAGAAAACAATTGAACAAGTACATGCTTTGTATTGAACCAAAAAACAATGTCTTTAATCCTATTAGAAAAAAATATACATTAAAGTGTCCACGAGTCAAAACTCAGACCCTTAAAAATCTATTTACAGTCCTCAAAATCCAACATATCTCTATTCTAAAGAACCAACATTAATTATGATGAAGTCGCCTTCTCGGCGGACGCCACAGCTAGTGCCAGAGTTACTGTCCTCTCTGGGTACAAGAAAAAAGATGCATTTGATAGTTTTAACAGAACCATTGACTATATTGGCCAGAAAGCTTGCCACATCTTCCATGAAAGAAAGCTGGTGCTTAGCTTTATTAATAGCTCCTTCACCATCTGACGACTTGATTTTCCCAATTGAGACAAGCCAAGACAAATGGCTTCGCTGCACTTGGCATCGCATATCCAGCTCAATTATACAGTGACGCACCGCCTGTTAAAAAACCAGAAGTGTTGGGAGAGGAGGGGGAGATCGACCGCTTAAAATATTCAACACAAGCTTCCAAGCAATCACCATCAACCTGTCCATCTCTTCTTTCAATTTCCAAGCACACACACTCACACCTAGACTATGACACACACACACACACACACACAGAGTAAACATAAAATTGACATAGTCATGCTTGTAAGAGAGTGTAAGAGATGGAGACTAGATTAGACAGCACACATCAAATAACCATAGCGTAAGAGAGTAGAGAAGAGAATCTGCAAGAGAAAGGCATAAATCTAGCCCCAAACTCCATGGCACCTTTCTTCTGGAGTTAGTATTTAATATATTATTTTTGAGTTTAAGGTGCCAAAAATTGAGGTCCCTCTTTTTACAACCACTTCACTTTTGTAAATGAGTGAAGCTTATTAGTTCTTGCATGACCCATAAGGGGAGTTCCCACTACAACTATTTACAGAGCCATAGTGGCTTATTGAAATGATGTTCTAAGATACTGTACAAATATAAAATGGCCAAGAGTAATTGTCCTCGCTTCTTCATCAACTCCCCGCATTCCACTCTATAAAATCATCATCAACTCAATTAGTAAAATAAATAGACAGCACATAATTAACCATTACGCCAGCTATCCCAATTGCAGCTAACCACTATAACTGTTACCATATACATGTGGTAGTGATGTGTGTGAACACACTAGGACCGCCGGGGCATTTTTTCCCTCTTTAGGAGGTTTTTTTTCCCCCGTGCATTGTATATACGCCCATCACTCTAGGGCTATCTATCTTTCCATTGCACACTAAGTAACACACTCTCTATTGTGTGCCTTGAGCTTCCTTCCTCTTCTCGAAGCTGTGTGTGTTTCTCTGCAACCCTAATTCCAACAATTGGTATCAGAGCAGGTCACATCCTCCCGGGCTTAGTCGCCAGCTGCTCCAGCACACGCATGCTCACTTTCTTCGATTTCAGTGAGCTTTGGCAAGCGTTCGCAGGTCGACAAAAATTTTGGGTAAGCTCGAAGAGCTTAGTCTGCTCAGAATTTTGATTTGGGCTCATGCCGGCCTTCGTTTTCACTACAGGTAGTACTGCACAGGCTATTTTGTCATTTTGTGCAGAATTTTTGTCAGTGCCGTTTTTTGATAACAGGTGTCTTATAGTCTTCTATGGTTTGTGCTATATAGCACAGGTTGTTCTCGCTCCGTTTCTCCTATTTTCGAGTAGTTTTCACATCAGGTGTAGCATTTACCACGGTTGACAACAACAACACATATGTGTTCAAGATGTTTGCTACTGAGGACAGGTTGGATGGGGACAACTACCCTATGTGGGCTTATATGATGCAACATGTTCTTGTGTCAAAGGGTGTCTGGAACATTGTGCAGGGCATTGATGTACGTCCTGGTTCTGAGGATGTAGGCGATGTTGAGGATGTTGCAGGTCTTGCCGCAAGGATTGCAGCTGTTAGAGTTGTTTTGCCTACGACAGAACAAGCTCACTGGATGTTAAGGATGCGCAGGCTCATGCATTGATTGCGTTGTCTGTGAAGCACACCATTGTTCCTCACATCCGTTCAACAAAATCTGCAAAACAGGCTTGGGATATTCTAGCAGGTCTTTATGCAAGCCGCAATGAGGCTAAAATTGCTTTGCTGCGTAAAGAGCTGGAGTCAAAGATTATGCATGAGCAAGATGATATGGACACTTTCCTTGCTAGTGTCAAGGATATCAATGAGAAGCTTATTTCTGCAGGTGAAGTCATTTCAGATAGTTCCCTTGTGCAGACTGTTCTTGATGCCTTACCAGATTCCTACCAGACTTTTGCTAGTACTTGGAGACTTATGACCCAAGGAAATCCTGAAGTTGTCAAGTTTGATGCATTATGCACATTGCTGTTGCAAGAGTCACTTTCCAGGAAAAACAGGACTAGGCAGCGTGCAGTTGAACAGGCTTTTATTGCTTCTCAAAGAAAGGGTGGTAACAATAATGCAGCCACTTCTTATGGTTCTGCTGCGAGTGGCAAAAATTCTGTTCCTAATGCTTCTGCTGGCAGCACTTCGTCTGGCAATTCTGGTGATAAGGGCAAAACGAAGATGAGTTGCCATTATTGTAAAGCCAATGATCACTTGATCAAGTCGTGTCCTAAGTTGAAGGCCAAAGAGGCTAAGAAGAAAGAGGGTGGTTCCACTGCAAATGCTGGTTCCACTACAAATGCAGCCATTGTTGAGTCTTCTGTGAAAGGAGACTATAATGCTGATGTTGATGCAGAATGGGCTTTTAGCGTAGAGTGCACTTACAATCCTGCTGTCCATGATGCATGCTTGTCAGTTGCTGCAAATTCACATGTGTGGTATTTTGACAGTGGTGCTATAAAGCACATTACCTCACATCGTGAATTGTTTACCTCTCTCGAGTCAGTCCCTCATGGGAATTCAGTCACTTGTGCCAACAACGCCTCTTATCCAGTTCAATGAGTTGGAAAGATTGTGCTCACTGCTGCTAATGGCAGTTCCTTCACACTTGTTGATGCACTTTATGTACCTGGGATCAAGAAGAATCTCTTGTCTGTATCCACACTTGCTAGACTTGGACTTGTAGTCAAATTTGTGGATGACAGATGTACAGTTCATAATCTCAGTTTTGGTGATGAAATTGTTGCAAGTGGCCTTTTGTGCCATGGGCTGTATAAGCTCACTTTGTATGACAAGTGTGGACAAAATTTTGCAAATGCTGTTGCAGATTCAAGGGCTATTTCAGATGCAAAACTTTGGCATGCACGTTTTGATCATTTGAATTTTGCCAGTTTGCTGCGTTTGCAGAAATCTGATATGGTTGCTTCTTTGCCGCCTCTTGAAGCACATGTCAAACATGTTTGTGAAGGCTGTATTTTGGGTAAGATGTAGCGTTCTAAATTTCCAAAGGATGGTTCAGTTCGGGCCACATGCAGGTTGCAGCTTGTGCATAGTGATGTTTGTGGGCCCATGCAAACTCCGTCCTTGGGCAATTACCTGTACTTCGTGACTTTCATTGATGATTACTCTAGGCATGCATGGGTATTTCCGCTTAAAGCGAAGTCCGAAGTTTTTATGTGCTTCAAACAATTTCTGGCTATGGCTGAAAATGTCTCGAAATGTACTATGGGCACCCTCCATTCCGATCGATGGGGGGAGTATATGTCTCATGAATTTAATACATTTCTGGCTAGTCGTGGGATAAAACACCAATGTATAGTGCCTTATACACCTCAGCAAAATGGTGTTGCTGAGAGGAAAAACAGGTCAGTGACGGAAATGGCACGATGTATGGTCAAAAGTCAAGCTTTGCCGCATTCTTTTTGGCTTGAGGCCATTATGTGTGCCACTTATGTACTTAACAGGTGTCCTACGAAAGCTTTGCAGTCTATTACTCCATATGAAGCATGGCATGATAGAAAACCTTCTATTGAGCACATGCGTGTTTTTGGCTGTTTGGCATATGCTTTGGTGCCACAAGTGCAGCGCAGAAAATTGGATGATAAGGCTGTCAAATGTATTTTTGTTGGTTATAGTGCTGAAAGCAAAGGTTACAAGTTGTATCATCCGCAAACAAAACGTATTCTGGTTTCTCGGGATGTAGTGTTTGTGGAAGATTCTGTTAAGCCCTTGTTGTCATGTACTAGAGACAGTAATGTAAGCTCACAGGATATTTATGACACTTTGTTGCCTCTTTTTCAGTTGTGGAAATACGAATGTAAGTTCCAATGAGGCAAATGTACAACCTATGGGGGTTTTTGAAAATGTTTTAGATCAGCCTATTACTGATGCAGATGTACATGATGTACTTGATGAGGAAAGGGCTGAAAATGAGCAGGCTAGAGGTATGCCAAAATGGCTGGTGCACACTTTGCGTGACAGTAAATTGGATGCACCTTTGTCTAGCCGTACTCGTTCAGGCTCTCGCCATGCATCTTACGCATCAGATTGTTATGCTTTGGCTGTGTCTAGTTTACATGATGTTGAGGAGCCTCTATCTTTTGATGAAGCATAGAATTCAGAAAATTGGATGGCTGCCATGCAATCAAAATATGATGCACTTATAGAGAATGACACATGGAATTTATGTGATTTGCCTCCTGGCAAAAATGCCATTGGTACGAAGTGGGTTTACAAGTTGAAACGCAAGCCGGATGGTGAGATCGATCGCCATAAGGCTCGACTTGTTGCAAAGGGTTATGCACATCAAAAAGGCATAGATTATGAAGAGACTTTTGCTCCCACTTGTCGTATGACTACTGTGCGTTTTCTATGTGCATTGGCAGCTCATTTTGGTTGGGATGTACATCAATCAGACATTGTTACTGCTTTCTTGAATGGTGACATATTTGAGGAAGTTTATGTAAGGCAGCCTCGCGGTTTTGTCATAAAAGGACAAGAGGACAAAGTGTGCAGATGTAAGAAGGCTTTGTATGGGTTGAAGCAATCTCCTCGTGCTTGGTATGAGAAAGCTGACACTCATTTGGTCAAACAAGGCTTTCGTAACAGTCCAACAGAAAGCACATTGTATGTAAAGCGTGAGGGTGATGTACTTCTCATTGTGGTTCTTTATGTTGATGATTTGCTGATCATCACTGGACCAAATGAGAGACATATTGCTGAATTTAAGGCTGATTTGAATGCTACTTTCAAGATGAAAGATTTGGGGCTGTTGCATCATTATTTGGGTATACAATTTAAGGAGTGTGATGGTGGTATTGCCTTGTGTCGGAAAAGTTACATAGAGACATTGCTATGTAAGTTTGGACTTGAGGATTGCAAACCTATTGCCACTCCCATGGAAACAGGTTTGAAGTTGAGTCTACATGATGCTGGTGATCCCGCTGATGTCACTCTTTACCAAACTGCTGTTGGCTGCCTCATTTATGTATGCAACACGAGGCCGGATATTCAGTTTGCAGTCTCACAGGTCAGCAGATTTATGTATAGCCCAGGGTCTAAGCATTGGCAGACTGTCAAGAGGATTTTCCGCTACCTTAGTGGCACTTTACATCTTGGCTTGTTTTATCCCAAGGGGGGATCATTTCCACCACACTTACATGCTCTTTTGGACTCAGATTGGGCTGGTTGTTTTGACACGCGAGTGTCCACAAGTGGTTTTTGTTTCATGATTGGCAGTTCATGTATATCATGGTTGAGCAAGAAGCAACCTACTTTTGCCACTTCGAGTTGTGAGGCTGAGTACAAGGCAGTCTTCACAGCTACGGTTGAGTGTGTATGGCTCAGACGCCTTATGGCTGATTTGGGTGTTGGACAGGACACTGCCAACACTATCTACACTGACAGTCAGAGCGCATTGGCAGTTGCGAGGAACCCAATTTTTCATGCTCGCACAAAGCACATTGAGGTGCATTACCACTATGTCAGGGAGAGGCTCTCAGCAGGAGAGATCAGCTTGGCTTATGTGCCAACACAGGACAACCTTGCAGATCTTTTCATAAAGGCATTGTCTCGTGAGAAGTTTGAAGCTTTCCGCAAAGCTTTGGGCTTACTCCCCTTTGTGGACTGATCCTGTTCTTAGGGCATGGCCCTTCCCTTTACTCATGTGCCAAGCTCTTGTTCACCGCATCACTCCAGGGGGGGATTTGTTACCATATACATGTGGTAGTGATGTGTGTGAACACACTAGGACCGTCGGGGAATTTTTTCCCTCTTTAGGAGGTTTTTTTCCCCCCGTGCATTGTATATACGCCCATCACTCTAGGGCTATCTATCTTTCCATTGCACAATAAGTAACACACTCTCTATTGTGTGCCTTGAGCTTCCTTCGTCTTCTCCAAGCCGTGTGTGTTTCTCTGCAACCCTAATTCCAACAATAACAGGAGGGTGCCCAGTCTCGTAACATCCCTCCCACCAGGGATAGCAACTGTCCTCAGTTGCTCAATAGAGAAATCAACTGGACCGTGAGTGATGGAAAGTGTTGAGAAGGTCGGGAAAGTTGCGAAAAAACTTTTCAGGCATCCATTTGGCATCCTCTCTAGGGTGGCCCTTGAAAGTCAAAAGGTAACGATTATAAACCATTCCAGTGCGTGTAGTGGTGGTCTCATGGTGAACTATTTTATCAGGGATGAGTTGCTCATCTTGGTGTATAAGTGAAGGTGGGTCTTCATAAATGTGGTGTGTAGGTAGGGGTCCTCGGAATGGATGTAAAACAATAATGTGAAAGTCATTGTGAATGTGCCAATGTGCAGGTAGTTCTAAACGGAAAGAAACATCAATAATGACAACTGAAATTTTGAAAGGTTCATAAAAACGAGGAGCAAGCTTAACAAAGACATTAGTATCAACACTTTTGATCCTTCGTTTTTCGATGCGAAGTAAAACATGATCACCTTCTTTGAATTGGTGTGCCTTGCGGTGCTTGTTAGCATGCTTGGTGTAAAGTTCTTGTGAGTGTTTAATGGCAGAATGCACACTTGCATAAATATCATGAAAGTCAGTAGTGAAATCATCAGCGGCGGCGGCAGGCACAACATTAGAAAGACGTGAAGCAGAAGTAGGAAGTGAGTGACCATAGACAATTTCAAATGGAGACTTACCCGCGGCAGTGTGAGTGGTGTTGTTGTATGCAAATTTCAAAATATGTAGGTAATCATCCCATTTCTTAGGTTGAGAAGAAACATAAGCCTTTAACAAGTCAATAAAAGTGCGGTTGGTGACTTCGGTTTGACCATTAGATTCAGGATGAAATGTAGAAGTGAAGTCAAGTGTAGTGCCAAGATTGTCAAACACAGTAGTCCAAAAAGCACTACAAAATTTTGAATCTCGATTAGAAATAATCACTTTAGGCAAAACCATGATGTTGAAAAACAGTCTTAAGAAACAAAAGTGCAGCTTGATGTGCTGTGAGTGTTTTCTTACACGGAACAAAATACGTTTGTTTAGAGAAACGGTCAATAATAGTCCAGATCATATCATGCTTGTGCATTGTGAGTGGGAAACCAGTAACAAAATCCATTGAAATATGTTCCCAAGGTCTTTCAGGAATGGGGAGAGGGTGTAAAAGTCCCAATTTCTTACCTGTAGCTGCTTTGATTTTTCCAAATCAAACAAGTTGAAACATACTGTTTAACATCCATTCTCATAGTAGGCCAATAGAAATCACGACATAAATTTTGAAAAGTTGCAGCAAATCCTCTATGTCCAGCATAAGGTGGTTCGTGTAATTCTTCAATAATTAATGTACGGAAAGATTTAGTCACACACAATTTTTGTTTGAAATAAAGGAAGTTTTCTTGAATAGTGTATTCGAAAAATGTGTGTACAGAATTATCAAGCATGTGCAACCATGTCGTTTTGAAGTCATCATCATGTGCATAAGTGTCAGGCATAGTGTCAAATGAAGTTCCCGTAATGGATGATAGATGATTAAGTGAGGGTCTTCTACTCAAAGCATCAGCTACAATGTTTTCTTTACCAGGTTGGTATTGAATGTTGGGCTGAAAACTTTGAATAAAAGCGGCCCACTTAATATGTCTATCATCTATTAAGGGCTGAGAAAGTAAATATTTGATACTTTGTTGATCAGTTTTAATGATCAAGTCAGTACCCATTACATAGTGTTTCCAAATTTTCAATGTGTGTACCACAGCAGTCAACGCTTTATCATAAGTACTGAACTTTGCTTCAGACGGTTTGAATTTACGACTTTCGAAAGCAATTGGATGGTTATCTTGCATAAGGACTGCACCGATACCTTTTCCACTAGCATCAGTGACTACCACAAAGAATGGTCTTTCAAAATCAGGCAATTGCAATACAGGTGTATTAGTCAAAGCATGTTTAAGTGCATTGAATGAGCTTTCTTGCAAATCAGTCCATTCATAAGGCGTGTTTTTCTTCAACAAGAGAGTCAAATAATGTGATTTATAAGAAAAATTACAGCTACAAAGACCAATAAAAGATCGTAGCTCATGCAAGTTTTTGGGTCTAGGCCATGATTGAATGGCTTCAATTTTCTTTGGATCGACATGTATTCCCTTACCCAATACAATGTGTCCCAAATATTGAATGTTAGATTGGAAAAATGAACTCTTTTCAGGATTCAAGTACAAGTGATTTTGTACAAGCAGATCAAATACACATGTTAAATGTTGTTTATGCTCTTCTTCAGATTTACTGAATACCAAAATGTCATCAAAAAATACAATCACAAAATCTTGATGGTCAATGAAAATTCTATTCATCATGCGTGTGAAGGTAGCTGGTGCATTTGTCAAACCAAATGGCATGACAAGAAATTCATAGTGCCCAGTTTGTGTTCTGAAAGCAGTTTTGTAGACATCATGTTCAAACATTTTGACTTGGTGATACCCTGATTTAAGGTCAATTTTTCTAAAGATGTTTGCCCCTGTCAGTTTGTCTAATAGATCATCCACTCTAGGAATAGGAAACCTATTCTTAATGGTGATCTTGTTTAAAGCCCTGTAGTCGATACACATAAGAAAGGTTCCATTTTTCTTCTTGACAAGAAGTACTGGAGCTTCGTATGGTGAACTACTAGGTCGGATTAGTCCTCGGTCAAGTAAATCAGTAATTTGAGTTTGTATTTCCCTGTGTGCGGTAGGATTTACACGATAAGGTGCTCTACAAGGAGGTTCACTACCCGGTATGATGTCAATTTTGTGGTCTTCTGGGCGTGACGGTGGAATTCCACATGGAAGATCATGCATGAAACAATCTTTAAATTGTGAGAGAAATTCATCGTATGCGGAATTATGTGAAGTTTCGGTTTCAACAGAAATTTGATTTACCACTACTAGATATGTTTTCCCCTATTTTCGAATTGCTCGTTTGGCTTGAGTGTGCGAGAGAAGTGGAAATTTTTGATGTGCCAGTGTTGCTTGGATGGAGAAATTTTTATTATTATGAGTGAGAGACATTGTACGTGTTTTATAATTAATCAACGGATCAAATTCATGACGAAATGGCATTCCCAAAATCATATCAAGATCATGCAATGGTGCTACCAAAAATGTACGTACTTGAGTGAACTCACCAATGCAAACTTTAACAGTGACTTGAGTTTTACAATTAAAACGTTGATTATTAAAAACAGTTTTGACCTTGTGAGGTGATGAGATTTTAGAGAGTGATAGTTGCTGTGCCAATCGTGTGGAAATGAAATCATGGCTACTACCATCATCTAACAGAATGGTGACATTTTCACCCTTAACAGTGCCTTGCACTTTAAACAAAGTGTGAGGAGATATAGAAGTACCTGAGGATGGGTTGTCATCGTTATCATAATTAGGATCATATCCTTCGTCGTAGTTAACTTCCACTTCATTTTCGTCGGGTGTAGCATCTTCGATGAGGCTACGAGTAGCTCTGTTGGGGCAGTTGTTGTTGAAGGGTTTTTGAGTTGAATTTCTGTGGACTCCATTGGAATGGCCATTGGATTGACCATTGCCCTCAGCATGACCATTTGGGCACTTATCTGCATAGTGACCATACTGAAAGCATTTAAAACACTTCACCTTTTTGTTACCATTAGAATTTGGAGGAGAACGTTGGTTGAAAGAATTTTGGTTGCCTCGTTGCTGGGTGTTGTTGTTGTTGTTGCTCGTATGAGGTTGAACAGTTGTAGGAGGATTGTCGAATCTACGTCTTTTGAAAAATGTACGGCTTTGGTGTTTGTTTCTGTCAAAGTTAGAAGAGAAAGGAGGTCTCTTGTTGCAGTTAGTGTTAGCAGGTTGATCAATGTGAGAGGAATGTCCACCTTTCTTCTTTTCTGCATTAAGAGCCAAATTAATAGCCTTTGATAGAGAATCTGGTTCGAACATATCTACCTCAGCACTAATTTATAGTGCCAAGCCTGATATGTACTTTCGCTTCAATTTCCTGTGACTAACATGTTCAATGGCTTGCAATTGAATTAAACAATTCCAAAAACGGTCAGTGTAACCCTGTACATCTTCATTTCTACCCTGTTGAATTAAATCCCACTAACGTCGTGCTTTAGCTTTGTACTGTGTGGGCAAAAATTGGAGTAAAAACACTTTTTAAAATGCATTCCAGGTGCGTGGTCTTCTTCCATGTTGTTTGGTGGCGTTCCACCACAATGCAGCACTGCTAGTGAGATGATTGGATGCACACTTTACCATTTCACGCTCGGGAAAGTCTTCATCATGAAAATAGTCATCTAGTTGACTAATCCATGCTAGAACCGTGCTAGCATCTTTAGTGCCATCAAAATCTTTGAAAGTGAAGGCTTTTCTGCGATTTTTTTTTTCTTGGGTGCCGGTGTAGATTCGGTTTGTGTAGAATGCAATAATTTATCTTCAAGTTCTTGCCTTCGCATGCGTTCGTACGTGAGTGATTGTTACAGATTTTGAAGTTGTTCTGCAATCGTGGGTGCCTGGGGAAGATGTGCCATGATTGCGTGCTTTTTATGTTTTTCTTTAAAAAAAAAATAAAAAAATAAATATTTAAATGGTAATGCTTAAAAAGGCTATTTGGTGATATTCACAGATGCAATATGCGGAATAAAAGAGTAAAATAAATGACAGAAATATAATGTACTTAGTTGAGAAATAGTGGTGGCGTCCAGTCCGGAATGGCGATGTGCTAGGAAATTGCCAGAGAAGTAGACGGTCCGACGGTGCTTTACCGAGCGAGTTGAATTTTGTAGCGTGCGGTCTCCCTTATCCTCCCGAAAGAAGACAACAATATCGATTGTAGAAGAAGTCCGTAGGTTGATTTTTTTTTTGATTAATTTGACGATGTTCGGATTCTTGGCAAGTAATCTGGCAGCTCCATTGAGATAGTCGATGTCAAGGAGGAAGTAAGTTGGATGAGCCGATAATTTTTCATTGCAAAAATATTTAGCAACTCGGTGGTTGTCCTTCCACTTTTTGGTAGCACGAGCTCGATACTTCTTGGGAAATGGTGACCGAATGAGGAAGATCCAATTGGGTTGGTAAGTGGAGCCAGGGGGTATAGCTCACTTGGTAAGGGACTTGAGCAGAATGGTGGGACTCAAGGTTAAGCAGGATTTTTAAATTTTTTTGAAATAGGGTTAATTTTGGACAGCCGGCCAAAGACCCAATGCTTTAAGCCACACTTTTTGATTAAAGTGTGTACACTTTAGTGCATGGTGGCGTGCAGTCAGAGCTGCCGACATCACGAGGGCCTGCAGAGATTGCTACGGCCTGTAGAAGGCTTCTCGACCCGCGAGCAAGAAGGACAAAGGGTACACACACCTTGGGCGACCAGTTTGAGGGCGACTGGGCTAATTTATGTGGTGGTCGACAGTGCTGGGAATTGCGACCAAAAGCCTGTTCCCACGTTGATTGGAGAACCCGAGCCTCTTGGAGGTGCTAGTTGAAGCCGGCAATTGGCCAGCTCTTGAATACCTGCAAACTTTTCTCTTCTCTTCTTCGCTGCTTCTTGCTTTCCTTCAATCTTCAAGTCTTCGTAGCAAGACTTCAAAGCTTTGCCATTTTCAAGGCTTGTCGATTTCAAAGCTTTGCCGATTGCAAAGTTTCGCCGGTTTTGAATTGTGGTCGATATAGATTTTCCTTGATTCTTGATCGAAGTCTACAATTCCTTAATGAAAAATTTAACCCAAATTTCTAAGATGTACCTCTGCTTTTGCAACCATAGCTTCTTAATTGACGAACTGGAGTCTTCTTGTTTGCAAAATTACTCCAATTGGACGGAACCTTCGCTACTGTTGGGAGAAGAGGGGGAGATTGACCGCTTAAAATATTCAACATAAGCTTCCAAGCAATCACCATCAACCTGTCTACCTCTTCTTCCAATTTCCAAGCACACACACTCACACCTAGACTATGACACACACACACACACACGCAATAAACATAAAATTGACATAGTCATGCTTGTAAGAGAGTGTAAGAGATGTGTAAGAGATGGAGACTAGATTAGCGAGTACATAGCAAATAACCATAGCCTAAGAGAGTAGAGAAGAGAATCTGTTAGAGAAAGGCATAAATCTAGCCCCAAACTCCACGGCGCCTCTCTTGTGGAGTTGGTATTTAATATATTATTTTTGAGTTTAAGGTGCCAAAAATTGAGGCCCCTCTTTTTACAACCACTTCAATTTTGTAAATGATTGAAGCTCATTAGTTCTTGCATGACCTATAAGGGAAGTTTCCACTACAACTATTTATAGAGCCATAGTGGCTTATTGAAATGATGTTCTAAGATACTATGCAAATATAAAATGGTCAAGAGTAATTGCCGTCGCCTCTTCATCAACTCCCCGCATTCCACTCTACAAAATCATCATCAACTCAATTAGTAAAATAAATAGACAGCACATAATTAACCATTACGCCAGCTATCCCAATTACAGCTAATTAGTACAACAGGAGGGTGCCCAGGCTGGTAACAAGAAGAACACCAAGAGATCCCATCTCTCGGTTGCAATGTTGTTTAAAACTTGAAAATTTTTGCTTGCAAAAAGGAGACAATGTGAATTGATTGACAGAATTAGAACCACAAAACAACCAAAAAGTAGTTTGTACCTTCAGTAATTAGAAACAGGTCAATAACAGATCCCAATAAAATGTCATCAAAGATTGATAGATTGTAGCCGCGACAAGCATGCTTGAGGACATTGAGTTCAATTTTAATGTCACTGAATGTACTTACAACATCAATAAACCTAAATATAAAAGCAAAAAAATAACAATGAGATTAAATTTTTTGTCCAAAAAATCTTAGACAGCAAATAAACAAACTTATAAAACCTTAGAAAGTTGATAATTTGGAGGCAAGACACTTTCCTAATAGTATTTTTTGGGTTGCAATAAGTGTAGTCATCCACATGAGAAAGCCTCTTCTTGCAATGGTGGCTACACAAACAGATGGGAAAAAATAAATACACAATTTTAAGCTCAAATTACGTACAACCTAACAATACCATCTCTTCACATTTTAGATTGCATGTCATCCATGAGCTTTATGATAGGAGGAAATTTATCAATTGCCTCTATCACAACTCTTTTTAGAAAGATCCAAAGCATTGTTACAAAATAATTAGAAGTGGGAGCGCTGGCTAAAGTATTGGACAATTACACTTCCAACCTAGCCATTCCATGGTGGTCCTCAAGAGAGTTCAACATGAAACATGTTTTATCAGTGATATCAATTTTTATAAGACTTTAGTGAGAGCTATGGCAAGACCATTGGACATTGTCAAAAGCCTCCAAGATGAAAATTTGAAAATGACCTAGGGTTGCAGTAGAACATACCTCTCATGGTAGGGGTAGCGAAGGAGTTCACAAGTTTCAAAATTTATTTGGATAGCCAGTTCCTTATGTCAGAATCAATTCTCAAATAGTGAGAGATGGTTGGGTCAACCATGTCCACTTTCTGTTGGACATCTAACTTATAGTCATGCATCAATAATTTGCTCCAAATTCTTGGACTACTCAAAGTATGTGTACAAACATGCAAAGTTTTACCATGCAACTTATGCATCCTAATGTTTGGTATGGGAATATAGAATTCACACATCACAAAACACTAAATAAGCAACAAGAACTTCATGCAGAATGTGTATTTTTCTAATAGTAGGAATGCATTATTCAAAGATAACGATGAAGGAGAGTACATTAGTATTTACTCTCTCGGGGTGTGTATGTTGTGGAATGATGTGTACAGACGCATGTCTTGTTCGTTATCCCTCTATGACTCCAAAACGTTGCCTTTGGGATCTATTGGTTTAGTAGGCTGGTCTAGATGTTGATACATTCGGATTATCCATGGATGGAGGCATTATAGTGACCTCACACTTCTTTGTCAATGTTAGGTTACTTATCTTGAAGCAAGATCATGGGCTCACTTTTCATTACACGAATAAGAGTACTATACATATATTCCCATTTTTTTTTGGGTGGTAAAGTAATGTAACCTCTAACATTTCCAAGCTAAAAGAAAATATACTTTAATTTTTTTTTCTTAGTGATGTGATTATTTGTACTCTCTCTCTCTCTCTCTCTCTCTCTCTCTCTCTCTCTCTCTCTCTCTCTCTCTCTCTCTCTCTCTCTCTCTCTCTCTCTCTCCAAAGGTGGAGTGAGGCAAACCCACCAATAAAGCCGGTTTGGACCACTAGATTAATATAATGGCAAAGCTCCTTATGGCCATGTGTTTGCATATCTGTCTTTGGGCTGATAGAAAGTCGAAGACAGAGAGAGAGAGAGAGAGAGAGAGAGAGAGAGAGAGAGAGAGAGAGAGAGAGAGAGAGAGAGAGAGAGAGAGAGAGAGAGAGAGAGAGAGAATTTGAATTGCATTGTGTTGACCCTTTGAGAGGTGGGACAATGGGAGGAAAAATAGACGAGGTGAGCCTTCTTGGTAGGTACGAGTTAATGAGGGAGTGCCATTGTTGGCACTTTGGAGAATGAAGGAGCCATTCTAGGGTGGTGATCCAAGGCGTGTTGCCTAGCTCTTGGTATGTGAGAGAGAGAGAGAGAGAGAGAGAGAGAGAGAGAGAGAGAGAGAGAGAGAGAGAGAGAGAGAGAGAGAGAAATTTTATTATCGTCCTCGGAGGTCAAATATGACCTATGGGACCAAAGTTACATGTGATGTAGTATGTGTATGGCTAATGAGTGACTCTTGATGCTCCAAAATTGTGGTGATGAGAGTCGCAATGGAGAGCCCACACTTTGGCTGGGAGAGGAAAAGTGTGTAGGTCTAAATTATGGCTGAAAATGTGAGAGAAGCAAGTTTGGATGTGACCAAAAGCTGAGCACTCTAGTAGTGTGTGGTACTCAGACTCTCGAACTTGCAGTGAGCATAATGTGCACAGTCAATTTGACTCTTCTCCATTGCCCCAACGCCCTATCTCGCATCGAAGAAAATGGGAGCTAAGCCATATGGTTGCGATAGTGCATATCGCCGACAAGGGGATAGGCTCAAGCATGTAACTGTGAGTACGGTTTCCTCTTTTAGTGAAGAACATGGTTTTGTAGTTGGGGACAATATGGGTGGTGTAGTGTATGAAGCGTGACCCACCGGATTTCTCCCAAGCCATAATACATTGGCGTTGTAGAAAAGCTTCATTCACTTGGGAGTCAATTGAAGCATCATGTACCAAGTGTAATGCATCCCATCTCCCAAACCACTTCTTTATGTCTTTCATCCATCCCGTGCTTAAGATCTTGCTTTTATGCGTCTTTTGAACTTTTTTGCTTGCTTCCCATGCAATTGTAGGAAGTCGATGTGAGGGGTTTTGACACATCTTTATCATGTAATTTACAACCCTTTCCATGCCCATAACCTCAATTGGAAGACATCCCGACTCAAGAAGTAGGAGCATATATGGTGTTTGCGTCTTCACTTGGAGAAAGTTTGTGAGAAAATGCTTTTGGACATTCTCAAACTCTTTCCAAGTAGATTTTGAGATGCTCCCGCCCCACACTTCAACTCCATAAAGAAGAACCGGTGTCACCAATGCATCAAAAAGATACTTCCTGAGAACCCAACACTTGATGTTTCCCGTATTACACATGTTCTCAAATGCATAATATGCTCTCTTTCCCGCTTCCAAACGACGCATAGCACATTCATGCCACTTGTGATTGGACGGAACCTCAAGGCCAAGGTACTTAAAGCTCTCAACAACTCCAAGTATCTCATTGTTGTACACAATGCATGGCTTCTCCTTATGGTTGGTTTTCACAAGCATAACCTTTGTCTTGAATTCGTTCACAATCAGCCCACTATGCAAGCAAAAGTTCTCAAGGACAACCATAAGCTGTGGATCTTCTAAAGTATGTGCTAGAAGTAATCATCCGCATACAACAAAAGCATGATTACTGCATTGCAAATAGTGACCTCTTCAATGCCTTCTTCTTGCATAAAGTCAAGTACCATTTGTTCTAATTGATCGATGCATAGACCAAAGAGAGTTGGTGACAGCGGACATCCTTGTTTAACCCCAATAGTGCTTACAAATTTTTTGAAAATTTCTCTTCCCATGCGCAATTGACAAATCACCTTCTCATAGATTTGAGAAACCGCAAGCATAAACTCACTTGGCACTTAAAGTTCTTCCATCCTTCTTCACAAATTGTTACGTGGAATCATATCAAAGGCTGTTTTAAAGTCCATAAAACAACAATACAATCGCTTGCCTTTGAACCGACTTTCCTCCATGAGAACACGAAGAGTGACAAGATGATCAATGGTGCTATGGCATCGACGAAAACCCGCTTGTCCCTTTGCACACTTGTCATTATCTTTAGCCCAATCATTCAATTTCATCTCCATTATGCACCCAAACAACTTTCCCATAAGAGACCCAATCATTATAGTCCCCGGTGGTTGTTTACATTCTTTACATCCCCCTTTATGCAAAGGCTTAATCCAATTAGTACTCCAATCATAAAGCATACCATGTTGAAGTGCAAGGTTGAACATATCACACGTCCACTCATGGGTAAAATCTTCCGTCCATTTGATCATCTCCGGCTTGATACCTTGAAGATCTCCCACTTTGCTAGTGGCCAACTTTTCAAGCCCACCGCATACATCCTCAATAGTAAAGAAAGAAGGCATACATGGGAGTGAACCATAAAATGGCATTTTTTCAGCATTTTCTTGCTCATATAATTGCCTACAATGTGTGTACATATCCACAAGACTCAAGTTACCAAAATTCTTAACCCGCTTGCCCCTCAAGTTTCTTCAAAATCTTCGACATGCATGTGCTTTTTCTTGGACTTGAAAAAGTTGTTACTTTACTTCCCATCTTCTTCTCTTCTTTTGAATGAATGCCTTGTATGTATGCAAATGACTTTGATAGTTGTCTTTGTCCATTGTTGCATCAAGCTTTATCAAGAACTTTCGATCATCTTGACATTCTTTATCAAACCACCTTTTGCGTGATCTATTTTGTTGATACCATGGAGATGCTTTATAGCAAAACATTCTTCGGCACAAGAAAAAATAACTTTCTTGAAAGCTTCCCATTTAGTTTCCAATGGTGCATCATATTGAAGCTTCTTCATCCATAAATTTTGCTCAACCATTTCAATGTACATTGGTGCCCATTTGAAATCCATACATAGTGATAATTTCTCTTTCCTTTGGCTGAGATTATCATGCTTAGTTGCTTCTCCACATGCAAGGTCAATACATAAGGTGCGATGGTTGGATTCCAGGGTCCATTGGCCAAACATAAAACTCTTTATATGATACATGATGGCTCTGGAGAGTAGCATATAGTCAATCACACTATCCCTATTATGTCTCCTACCTGTAAATCCATTGGTTCCACTCCACAAAGATACACCATTGGAAATGAGCATACCCGTGCTATTTTACACATGTGTAAAAGTAACTTTCCATAGTGATCCGGCTCTTTCTCATCCATTGAAGAACGATCATACAAGTGAACTTCCTCCAACTAGTCCCTTGAAACGTATGACATATCAAATTGTTGAGTATCATGTTGCAATGTTTTTGTGCGAGCATTCATATCCCCAAATACAATAACATCACCTTCATCTTTGAAAATAAACAATGTCCTCTTCTAAATCAAAAGTGGCTGATCTTTATCCATGCAAGCATAAAAGGGAGAATCATGATGAGGAATGTAGCAACCGGCTATAAAAATGGGTGCTCTTTTGGTGTCATAATTTTCAGCCATACATAACGTTTGTACTTGTCATCTTTTACAATTGATACAAAATCTTTCAATCCTTTCTTAACCATACATGCTACCCCTTCTTGTCCTCTTTGTTGTTTAAGATTCTTTGACCACATCAATGAATGTACATTGTAATTTTTCAAGCCGTTAATCCTTTGTGTATCATGCTCACAAGTTTCAACAAGAAGTACAACATCGGCTTTGCTTGTTAGTTCATCAATGCCAACCCCCGTATTCCATGGGTATCCATTACAATTCCAAAAGCATATTTTGAATTGTAACTCGGTCTCATAGGTCACGCATCCCTATTTGCTCGAGGGACTTGCCTCCTCGTTGGGAACATTTTCTTCATGAGAGATCTCCTTGTTTTTCTTATTCTTTTCCTAATATGCCTTGCGGCGCATATTTTGTTTCTTAATAGTGCAATCTTCATATACAAAACATTTTGTATCCTTCAAATAGATCCAAATATTATCAAGGATAATATTTCGCTTGGTCTCATCCGGCATGGTGCATACAATTGGCCGTTCTCCCGAGCGAGGAGCTCCTTGCTTCCCCACTCTATGTGCTCCATAGACCATAACTCCGGACATGCCAAAGTGGATTTTGAAGAAATCTTCAATAACAATGGCAAGAGAAGGAGGTGTCTCTAGCTTCTCTTTGGGAATTCCACGAATACAAATGTTCCTGGAACGTTGCTCTCGTTCCTTCAACTCCTCCACATCCACATTCTCAACATTCTTTGTTTGAGCCATATCTTGCATGAGTGAGGAATTAGCAACCCCATTGCTACCACATACATCAGCTCAAGACTTGTTTGTGCATACATTTTTCATGTCGCATACATCCCGGCTCATGGTGTCAAATTTGTCTTCTTTCAATACATGGTCATGCTCTACTTTGCTCATCCGCTCCTTCAAAGCATTCAAGTCCACAAGAGAGCGTTTACATTCCTTGATTTCCTCTTCAAGTTGCATCAAACGTGTTGTTTGCATCTCAAGTGTCCTCTTGAGATTCTCATTCTCAACCACAAGTACCCTTAGTGTTCCATTCTCCATTCCAAGTGCTCGTAAGTCTTCGCCTTGCTTGTTTACGGTCTCTTGCAATGATACCAAGTATGCCATGATCATGGTTTCTCATGTCATTGGTTGGGTGTTGTGTTTCTATATCCACACTTAGGAGATCTTGGATCATTTTCCACAATGGTGTGGACCTTGTTGAAGAAGAAGAACCCTTGCGAGTTCCGGAAGACATTGTATGTAAAATAAGAGGTGAGAGTCAATTTTCTTGAACTTTTTCACTTCGGAAATACTGTTACAGAAACGCCTTCCATAACTCTAAATTTTTTTGTCTTCACATGAATGCATATAGGGCTTCGTGCTCTTTGATTGAGGCTATAGATCACCCAAATCGAACTTTGGATGAAGAAGTTATGATCAAAAGAGTGAACTGCTATCTACTACTAAGTCAAAAAACGGCTGCGTTTTTTGTTAGAGAGAGAGAGAGAGAGAGAGAGAGAGAGAGAGAGAGAGAGAGAGAGAGAGAGAGAGAGAGAGAGAGAGAGAGAGATGTGTTCTATAACACCATCCAAAGTGTATCGTCAAATTCAGACTGCTCCTTTTTCAATACAATGTATACTCCCTTGCCACTCATTTCATTGAAGCCTAGGTCATCCAAGTATGGAGCATAGTTGCATGCGTGGTCCCTAGCTCTTTGAAGGGAAGTGGAAGAGTGGAATGAGATACCTGCAAATGAGAGAGAGAGAGAGAGAGAGAGAGAGAGAGAGAGAGAGAGAGAGAGAGAGAGAGAGAGAGAGAGAGAGAGAGAGAGAGATGTGTTCTATAACACCATCCAAAGTGTATCGTCAAATTCAGGCTGCTCCTTTTTCAATACAATGTATACTCCCTTGCCACTCATTTCATTGAAGCCTAGGTCATCCAAGTATGGAGCATAGTTGCATGCGTGGTCCCTAGCTCTTTGAAGGGAAGTGGAAGAGTGGAATGAGATACCTGCAAATGAGAGAGAGAGAGAGAGAGAGAGAGAGAGAGAGAGCACGGTACATGAATATGGTGAGGGAGAGCCAATGAGTCTTCTTCACAATAGCACACAATAACACATTAGTTTGTTTGTGGCTCATAATTGTATATCTGTACAATTAGATTAGCAGCCATAAATTAGTGATGGGCGGTGGACACCCAACCTACATGGTCAAGAACCCAACAATCTCCCACTTGATGACCAATGTGGGAGGGTGTAAAACCATACAACCTACACAATTGGTGAAGAATACTGCATCTTCACCCGATTCATCAACTGACAATTGTGCTAAAATTGATTGTTGGAGAGATTCTTAGTGAGTGCATCCAATACATTTTCTAGTGTATGTATCTTCATCAAGTCAACCTTCTTGTTTGCTAGGAAATCCTGACTAAAGTGATAATGCACATCATTGTGTTTTGCAAGGTCTTAGCCAAGGTAGTAGCACTTTGACTGCAAGAATTGGTATCTTTTGCTCTAGTCCAAGATCTCCCACTAGACGAGTAATTCATATAGCTTCTTTGTGTGCTTCACTCAAAGCGACAAAATATTCCTTTGTAGTAGAAATTGACGTACAGTCTTGAAGAATAGATCCCCAAGAAATGGCAGAACCAGCAAAAGTGCAAATCCAACCAGTGGTTGATTTATGATTATCAAGGCAGCCTGCATAATCACTATCAACATATCTCCTAATGGATAACTCTCCATAAACATAACATAACTATCTATCCATTGTGCTACTCAAGTATCTAAGGGTCAATTTGATAGCATCCCAATGCTTCTTTCCAGGATTGGACATATACATGCTAATGAATCTCACTACATATGCAATGCCAGGTCTCATAGTCACCATGGCATACATGAGATCACCATAAGATAAAGCACAAGGAGCCTTCACCATCACATAATTTTTCTCATCAAATTTTGGGCAATCATTCTTGATGAGTTTCAGCTATGTAGGCAATGGAGTACTCAATAGCTTCCCACTCTGCATATTGAAATGCTCAACCACTTTTTGCACATACTTTTTTTGAGACACATATAAATTTTTTTTCTTAGGATCTCGAGTAATGCGCATACCCAAAATATGAGTGCATCACTAAAATCTTTTATGTCAAACTAACTATGTAAATCATTAGCAAGGTCCTTTTTAGAATGACCAATAATGAGCATTTCATCCACGTAAAGACGAAGAACAATAAGCTATCCATTCCACGGTCTTTCACAATAAGACATGAATTTTAAGTACTATGTATAAATCCTTGGAATTGCATAAAAATATCAAATTTATGATACCAATGTTTTGATGTTTTCTTTAGACCACCATAAAGACTTTGCTTTAGTATGCACACCAAATGTTCCTTGCCTTTCTATAAAAACCCTTTAGGTTGTTGCATATAAATCTCTTCATCAAGGTCACCATGTAATAAAGCTATTATTACATCCATTTGAACTAGCTCCAAGTCCTTTGAAGCAACTTTTACAAGAAAAAATCTCAGTGTCACCATCTTGACTAGAGAAAGGATTTCCTTAAAATCTGTGACATATTCTTGGTTGAATCCCTTAGCTACTAACGACACTTTGTATTTTCCAACATTGGATGCAAAGTTTTGTTTGTAGACCCATTTACAAGGAAATTATTTGTTACCTTTTGGCAATGAAACAAAATCCCAAGTTTTGTTCTTTTTGATGTTAGACAACTCACTTTTCATTGCAAGTTCCCATTGAGTCTTATCCTTGGCTACCATGTCCTATTTGTAATAAGAAGGCTCACCACTATGTGTCAGCAACACAAAATCCACACCAAGAACAAACCGCTCTAATGGATGTAAGGCCCTCTAGAATCTCCTTGACTGACTAGTACCATCTTTCTCAATAGCTTGACTATTTGGATTGTCAATGTGAAACAATAAGCTCTTGAGCTATCTACATAAGAGGTGACACATCCAAGAATGTGACCTTTGGGAATGCAACCTCTTTTATTGGTTGTCCCTTGCATTAAAGACAACATCACTGCTATGGACAACGGTTTGACTCTCTAGATCCCACAAATGATAGCCAAACTAACCATCCCAATAAAGATGCATTTTCAAGATTTTGGATCTATCTGAGCTTGAAGATCCTTAGGTACATGTGTATTATCTTCATAGTCAAATGTCACGAGTTTGTCATGAAATTTGACAAACTCATGTCATATGGCAACTTATGTTTTGACCATAACTCCTCAGGTGGCACATAAAATTGCAACGATTCATGTACTGATCTATTGATCAAATAAGCCATTGTGTAAAGCACATATGTCCAAAAACCTTGTGTTAGGCTTTCTTGTGATATTACTACTCCCTCTTGAATTTTCCAGTTCATTCTCTCAGCAACACCTTTTTCCTTAGTAAAAGTTGTGGTAACCAAATGAGATGACCATGGTCATACTTAAACTTGTGGATAGTCTCTCAGGGCACCATGGATGAGATTAACATAAATGACATGTTCCTGCAATGTAAACTCATATATAAAGCTATGAAAACTTATCGCAAACCTCTAGTCCTCTCTCTAGGTTAATCAATCTCTTCAAAAAGTCGTGCTAAGCTCAAATTATGCTTCATATAAACCTTGAAATTCTCTCGGGGGGGGGGGGGGGGGGGGGGGAGAGGGGTCACTTAATAATTATGTGACTATCACGTGAGTGAAGTAGAATGGGTTATTAAATTTCTTTTTTTCTCACATTTTCACATACAGAAGGGTATCATAAAATAGAATTGGAAAACAAATTTACACATTGAATAGGAAAAGGGTGTATTTTATGTGTCAAAAATTCACAGATAAGGAGTTTTAGAAATAGTCCTTGAACGCACATGATATACACGTTTTATACATAGTGACCCCCCGAGTTGAAATTACCCATCCTCTTTGCAACATTGAATAAAGAGGTACCTTGTAAACATTGGAATCACTAACCACTCCTTTGTTTGGCCATTACATGGTGCCCTAAGAGCCTTCACCATCTCCGCATGGCCTTAGATTAGCCATGCTTGAACTTGCATGCGAAGGTCGTACCGTGGCATGGATAGCCCGTGCATACATTCAATCAAGCAGATGCCCTTGCTACAACACTTACTAATGTCCTTGCTATAGCTCTTGCTGATATTCTTGCTACAACTCTTACTAATATTCTTGCTATGGCTCTTGTGGCTGAAGATGTAGATGAGGGGTTTTTGTGATCACGGGGATATTTTTTTGTCAGCTCACTTCAACAAGCTCCCCTACCCACCAACATTTTTAAACACGACCCCTACAGCCCTCTGTCGACGCACTCACCCCATACTACCTACGATGTTTTGGAACTCCGTCTGCCGGTACTAACCCACGTTCAACTAGCACCTTGTTTCAAATGGTGGCTGCATAATGAAAATTTTAAAACACTGATAGTGGCCAACACCTAGAGAGGCTTGGAATCTAGAAATTGGGTTGTGTCAAGTGTCGTGAAGTGCCTTTTTTTTGGAAATTGGATCTAAAGAGCAAGGTGCAAAAGCAAAGTGTGTGGAGCCACTTGGGAGCGGTGAGCAAATTGGAGCCCAAGAGAGGGACAACAAACTTTGTGGAGCCCACTTTGTGTGGAGCTCTCTATGTAGAGGATTGGACCAACTTGGAGACTTTGTTTCTTGGTTAGTGTAGACATCTCTCGGAGTGTGAGAAGGTCTCCCAAATTTCCAGACCTTGCAACTCCAACATGGCCTCCCCTTTCACGAGTGCTAGCAACGAAAAATTGAATGGCACTATGCTCATTGGAATTTGATCATGTGACTTAGTTCTCACAAAAAGGATTATGGGATATTGTCCACGGCTTGAAGCCTTGTCCCACAAGGGATCCCAACAACAGGTACACCCACGTTCAAGATGACAAATATCTCAGGTCGTGTGTCGATTGGGATATGGCTAGTGCAAAGGCAATGTCATCCATTGTGTAATCTCTTACAAAAAACATTTCTCCTATAAGTCATTCATACTTTGAAGATATGTGGTTCAAGCTCTTTGGAATGTTTGATCCTCGGGAGTCTATGATGCAAGTAGTCAACCATCTTGGATAGCTATTTGCCATCCAATTTCCATGAGGAAGTTCCATGCAATCATTCCTTATGAAGGCTAAAGTTCACAATCAACTATCGTCTTTGAAAAGTGATCTAACAAGTACTCAACTAGCTGCTTTGGTTCTCACAAAGCGGCTTGAGGCATTCAATTTGGTGGCTAGAGCACTTAGGCTACAAATCATGAAGGAAAAGTTGTAATTTGATGATCTCAGCTCTTTTCTCATTGAGGAGGAAGCCATGTTGATAACTCAAGGAAAAATTTAGATGTTGGAGAAAGGTGAGGAAGAACTTGCAACTTCAAATTCCAGAAAGAAGACCAAGAACTATTGTTACAATTGTAGAAAGTGTGGTCATTTGGCTAAGGATTGTAGATCCAAAGGCAAAGACAAATTCTACAAAGGAAAAAGGTAAAATCAAGCATCAAAAGGAAAGTAGTGATAGTGACTTAGGGAAGGATAGCAAAGCAGTTGTTGGTATAGTGTAGTCTACATTGGCATGGAATCCCATCTTCTAGCCACATGGAGACCAATGCCACCACCAACTTCATCTAGAGAGAGACTTGTGAGTGGCAGAGAGGGGCAGTAAATGCTCCTTAAAAATAATATGGACCCTTGTGTTGGAGTTCAAGTTATCGGTGTTTGAACACGTTAGACAAAGTTAAAGGCACATGCATTTGGTAGGGAACCAATCAGATGTATCCAAAACACTATGGATGAGTGCACCAATCCATTGTTGCTGGTTGGATCATGGACAAGGTGTGTTCCACAAATCCTTATCTTAGAGTATTATTTATGGATGTGATGTGTTCATAGTTCATGAATGGGGATTCTTGGATGTAGTGCGGCGTACATTTCAAATTTCCTAAACAGGAGACCGATGCTCAAGATGGAATTCCTCTAAGGTACAAAGTTGAGGGTAGCAAATTGGAGGTGTATCTAGCATGACCGGTGTTGCTGGGGTGTCCATGGTAGCTTCTTCATCGATTTGGTCTCACTATTTATGTCCACTATGAGCTACAAAGAGGGTGTTATAGTTTTGGCATCTCAAGTGACCTCCCCAAGTGGTCCCATTATTTATTTTGGCTTCTAGATATTTATTTTACTTATTTGTCAAAGTCTGGGTAGGAAAATTCACTAAGGCTTGTATATATGCAACCCCTTTCCTCCATTGTATTACACAACTGCAATCGTGTCCATTTGACCTAATTTTCATAAATGTTTTACAGCAATGTGTACGACGTTCACATCTTCGCACACAAATATAGGTTTTTTGCACACCAATTGAGACACAACACAAGTGTTTTGAGCATTGGCCTAATGTATCCTTACGAGGATTATACATGAACTACATGAGCATAGTGTGGTCAATATATCAGGTTACAGGTATAGGTTCTACTTACTCATTGTAGGTAGTTTGGTATAGGTACAGGTTCTAAAAATAATTTTCCTTGAGATATATCTAAGATATGCCATATGCATTTGGCATTTATGTTTGACATTGTGGTCAAATCTATTATTGAGAGTAGGTGTTGCAGGTGTTGAATAGCTTATGGTCTACTATCACATTGCATTTTTGGTGGGAGTTATAGTTATTGCTTGCATTGTGATTGGCACCTTTTGAGTGCATATCCTACTTATTGTGTAGAGATTATGATATTCGCAATTAGTTCAGATATTGTACTTGTACACAACTAGTGTGGATATTGTATCTGTATACATATATTATACATATCCTACTTATTGTGTAGAGATTATGATATGTACAATTAGTTCAGATATTGTACTTGTACACAACTAGTGTGGATATTGTATTTGTATACATTTATTATAGATATTTTCTTATACACACTTGTGGAGCCAACTTGGCTAGTACAACAGTCTTGACCATTTTTGAGACTTGGTTCAGAAAATAGTCATTTCTAAGTCTTGACTATAGTCATGTCATTACATAGCCTTTTGTGAAGATCGTACATGAGGTTTTTGGAAGCCGAACACTAGGGACCAATTACGTAGCGCAAGGTGGGTTAGGTTAATAGAGATTCCCATATCGTGTCCTTGTCGTAGACCGAGTATAGAGAGGACTGTTGGTGCTTTGATGTCGTATTGGCAATCACTTATTAGTTTCATGATGTGCATAGAGAGCTTGCTACTCTTCAGTTTATGCCCATTGCTCATAAAGCATTTCACATTTTTGGTCTATGCATACTGCACTTTGAAAGTCACTTTCTCGCAAATTTAAGAAGACTTTACAAATGAATTCAAAATTTTGTGCTAGAATTCTTGATCTTATGGAAGGTTCTATGAACAGGGATGTTAATGACATTGATGGAACAACTTGGTGCTTTAGAAAGATCATATTTAGGATGTCTTAGTTTAAAAGAAGTACAAAATTTCCATTTCGTATGTTGCAAGGATTGAAGAGATGAACATGCCTAAGTTTCACTAGGAAGATTTAGATGCACTTTGTAGATCTATAATTAGATTGCATCTTGCCAACTCAATTTGTTTCACTATCTTGGAGTGTGTTATGACACATCACATATGGTTGATGTTTTGCAACACTTCTGAGAAATATCACCTAGCAACAAGGTGTTCTTGATGAAAAAGTTTTATATTCATTGTATGAAAGAGTTAGCTAGTGTCGCCAACCATATCAATGAGTTTGACTCTTTGTTTGCCTAGAATGGTGCTCAGCATATAAATATAGATGATGAGATGAAAGAGATTTGGTTTCTTTTCTCATTACCACCATCGTGGGATACTTTTAAAATTGCTATTAGTAATTATGTACCAAATGGTATGCTAGTGTACAATGATCTTAGTAGTTCTCTTCTTTCAAAAGAAGTGTGTTGTAAGACTATGTGTAACTTGAATCATGGCGAAGCTCACTATGTGCAAAAAGAAAGAAAACAAAGGAAAGGTGGTTCTTGGCCACATGAGTTTGGCAAAGATAGCAAGAGAGAGACATCTCGTGATAGATCAAAGTCTTGCAATAAAAAGAGAATTCAATGTCAATTTTGTGATAAGTATGGTCATAAAAAATAAAATAAAATTTATGCATGGAAATGTGAGAAAAGAAAAATTAAAACCAGTGACAATGATGCGAAAGAGGAAAATAGTAAAAGTTCAGTGAGATCTAAGAGATCAATTTGGTTACTAATGGTGATGATGTGCAAGACATTAATCTGTTGACTACTTCTAGGAGACAGATCGAACGGGCGCCCACCTAGCTGGACACGTAGCCGGATGCCACATTTGTACTCTATTAGTTTTTCAAGCTAGTGTAGTGATACTCTCTATAAATCCGAATTCCAAAGTAGCAGGTCAATTTCATGAGTTGTAATGCTGTCATGACATTTGAAAAAGTCCATGTGAGCCGGCCACTAGCCATTTAGAAATACCTAGGTATAAATATCAATAACCTTAATGTGAAAGGAGGCTTATCTTTAGAAGAGAAAAGAGCTCTGCTGTACGTACAATCAAGCTACAAAGCTGCTCCAACTTATAATCAACTATTCTAACAATTGGGTAATCAATTTTCAATTCTGAAACTTGCATTGTGTTCCTCTCTCTTTTCTCTTTCATTGAAGTGTAAGCATTGTCACGTTTGATGTGGTTCATGACTACGCGTCTTGTGAGCCTTAATTGTAGTGCTTAAATCATTCTTTTTAGTCGTTTTGACCATAAAAGAGTGTTCCTAGACCATAGGGCGACATTTTTGGCATGTTCTGTTGTAGTTTTTTAGGACCTTTTTCATGATGGATCGTGATTTTGGTACCTTGTTGGATTGCAACCAGACTTGGTAGGATAGTGCTCCTAGGTGTCCTAGACCTCCACCTAAAGTTTCGTTGCACTTCGAGTCCGTTCGAGTGCTAAAATGGCATGATGACCTAGAGCTGTGAGAAAGGACATAAGTAGATTTTCTTGATCATTGAGTGTTGGTTTGCTTGTTGAGTTGGTGTGTTTACTTGTTAATGTTCACTTCTTGAGATTGACGATCTCAAAGAGTCTTTGTGCCCTATCCGAGTCACTTCCTTGAGTATTGACATTATGTTAGTGCTCGATAGCTATGCTACAGACGTCCGTCGACAGTGACCCGCTAACATTGGCACCACTGCCAGGGATATGATACTTAGATGGTGAGTGACCTAGTGCATATTTAGAGCTCTTTTTCGAAGATTTGTCCCTCCATTCCATTTTCACCTTAGTAGTGAAGCAGCTAGATACGGATTTAGTGTTTCGTAGAGTCTAGAAGTCAAGGACTTGCTAGATCTATCCTTGAGAAGTAACGAGGACTGTGAGTGAGATAGCCAAAAGCATTTCCTTCTTCGATTTTGTCTATGCTTTTAGAGTGCTGTTTTGTTTTCCGTTTTGACCTTGTTTTGTACCGTTCTGTTTGTTTTTGTTTCATGTTTTATTTTAGTACTTAGGAGTAGGGTAAGTAGAAACTACCACCATCAAATTTGGGCTAAAAGATTGAAGGAAAAAAGGGTGAAAATCATATTTTGGCGGAAATGACCATAACTCTAAAATTTTGAAAATTTGATGGTAGAGACCTCAAAAGTGATCCAAATTAAAAAATTTGTGGATCAAGAGCATCAGACTCTCTAGAAGCAATCTGAAAAGTTTGACCAGAATTTGCGGAGGAACATGGATCGCGATCCATACACCCCAGAGACCATTTTTGGTGAACTGATCAATTACATAGTGAGCATCAATGGGACATTACTCTCATCAAGTTTGCTTGAAAGAAAAACTCAAAAATCACATTAGAATTGGCTGGTAGGGCAAAAACAACAAAACAAGCATTGTTGACACAAAATTTGGGGTTCTTTAACTTTTTGGGATCTAAATTCAAAAAGGGGTGAGATTGGCTTCTACAGGGAATAAAGAACCTGCAGAACAAAATTCATGAAAAAATGGTGCGAAACATGGATCACGGTCCATGTAACTTTTGACATTTGGGACTGATATTTGACAAGTACATCCCTGATAACTAGTGGAACAAATACCTTAAAAGACACAATGTCAAAAAATTGAAAAAAGTTGGTCAAAGCAGCCAAATAAAGAAACTAGTCAAAACCACAAGATAGACTGAAAAACTTGCCGCTTTGAATGACAAAATTAGTCCAAATCCAAAAATTTTGATACCATAGCATCTAGTAAACATGATGATCCTAATGGTACCAAGAAAAGTCAATTTGGCTTCAAAACATGGATCGTCATCCATGTCCCTCATGAAAATTTTTTGGGTGAGATTTGAGCAGTAGATAGCTGGTACCATTTGGAACAACTTTCCCAAAAGAACTATATTACAAAAAGTTGCAAAAACTGGTAAAAGAGCCAAAAACAGTTCCTTGTCAAAATTGTCATAGCAAATTGTAGAGTTCACTTTTGGTTGGGCAAAACTTATCCAAATTCTTTTTTTGTTTTTTTGTGGAGCAAGCTACAAAGATCATAAGCCATTAGCACACCAAAGATCAAGTCCAAAGGTGGTGGAATATGGATCACGATCCATGTACCCTGAGAAATTTTTGGACAGAAACTTGTCCAGCCTGTAGCAGAGACCATTGTGAACAACAGTCCCTAAAGAAATTTTGTCAGAAAAGTTCAAGAAGTGGGTGAAAAGAGCCAAAAGCAGTTTAATAAGGTAAAAACCCTAAAATAGACCTAGGGATTGACTTTTGCCTGGCCTAAACAACTCCAAATCACACAAAAACCATATAGCTAGCATCATTAGACCAAAGACAAGCTGTGTGCTAAGTTTTAGTACATTATGACACACTGGAACATGGATCGGGATCCATGTTCTTATGCCACAGATTGAGACCAAACTTGCACCATAGTTAGAGAACATCACAGGGAGTCTAGTGGTCTTTTCAAAACTTAATTTGGATACCAAAAACTGGACCAAAAGCCCAAAACTGCTAATGTTTGGAGGTGATAACAACATACAAGTGTCCACCTAGCCAAGGCGCCCGTTGGGTCAACCGGCCAAAGTTTTGATGTGGTCACATTATTTTTCCGATGTTTAATACATCAAATCCTGTAAAAGCCTAATGACAATTGTCTATGTCAAGTCTAAGTCAAAGATGTAATTTTTCCAATGATGTCTGTAAAGGTCCATGAGAAGTTGTCCGCCGGCCACTTTAGAAAGCCCTAGGTATATAATACACTAAGGTTAGTGGGAAAGGGAGATTATTTTTGAAGATAAGTGACTATTGCTGTACGCACAGGGAGCGACCTCTTGGCTCCAATTTGTAATCATCTCTATTGTGGCTACGGTAATCCAAATTCAGTTTTGTTTATTGCATTGTGTTCTTCTTACTCTGCTCTTTCATTCAAGTGTAAGCATTTAAGATTCGGTGTAGCTATCAAACGCAACCGTTGTGGCCTTAAATCGCTGTTTTGAGTGTTTATATGCGTATTTTATGTTGTTTCGACCCTAGGAGAGGCTTTAGGGACCCAAAAACGACCCGTTAGGATCATCCGTTTACTGTCCCTTGTAGCTTCCCTTCAAGTTTCGTGCGAATCCAATATGATTTACATGGTAAACAGGCGTGATGACTGTAGAGCTGTGTAGAAGGACATAGGCATATTACTTGGCTTTAGTGCGTTTGATTTTCTTGTAGAGTTAGTAGTTGCATCTCTTCGAGTTCACTTCATTATGATTGACACCCTAGTGAGTTTCCATACCTCATCCGAGTCGCTTCCTTGGTATCGATATTTATGTTGATGCCTGAAGGCTATGCTGACGTCCGTCACGGCGACTCGCAAACATTGGCGCCGCTGTCGGGGAATGAATCTTAGGTGATGAGTGACCGAGTGCGTATTCAGAGTTTTCTTATTGTTCCAAGAGTAGATCTAGACTCTCAAGAGTAGATCTAGCCTGTCCACCATTGTTGTCTTACATGTTTATAGTTCTTAGTGGACTCTAGGGTCGGTGGACTGGCTAGATCTACTCTTGAGAGATATAGGGAGTTGTGAGTGAGGTTGCTTTAAGCATTTTTTCTCTTCAAATTTCTTTGTATTGATTGAGTACTGATCCATCATCCGTTTTTTATCTTGTTTGTTTTGTTTGATTCATTTTCTTATGTTCTTTCATTTCTGTACTTAGGAGTAGGATAAGTAAATTACATTCAAGTCAGATTTGGGACAGAAGACAGAGTCAAAAACACCAAAAAACCATAACTTTGGCAAAAGGGCCATAAGACTCTGAAATTAGAAAATCTGACCAAATAGAGCTGAAATTGATTCAAATCACAAAGTGGTAGCACCAAACACTCGGAAATACTTGTCAGAGAGAGCCTGTAAAATTTCATCAGATTTGGCTATGGTACTACGATCGCGATCGGTGTACCTCAGTGTCAAAATTGTACAAGATTTGACATGTGCCTTCCTGATAAGATTCTAAACAAGTTTGTCTAAAGCAACCACACCCAAAAACATCAAAAATCAAGGAAATCAGGCCACTTGGATAAAACTAGCCTGACAGACCCAGAAACTATAAAATCTTGACTTTTGGTGATCCAAATGCAAAAAGACTTGGGGGATAGCTTTAAAATATCAGTGTCTACAAGTATGTCAAATTTGGTTGAATTTGGGCTCTGAACAACGATCGCGATCGGTGTATCTCAGTCCCAGATCTGACCCAGATTTGACCCACACATACACCTAGGTTATATAAGATACCAAGAGATGTCAAAATTCAAAAAAGTCACCAAAATAGCCAAAAACAGCAGACAGTCAGAAAACCACTGCATTAGACCAAGATCTGGTAAAAACTTGACTTTTTCTTGTCCAAATTCAAAAATATTTGAGGAGTAGACTGTACACATCATTGTCTACCATATCCACAAGTTTCACTTGAAAAGGAGCTAGAACTACAATCGCGATCGGTGTACCCCAGTGACATTTTGAGTTGAGACTTGGTGAGTAGGTAGCTGACATCTAGTGCAACATATTTTCCAAAAGGAGCAAGGTCAAAAAAGCAAAAGAAAGTGGTCAAAAGTCCCAGTTACACAATCAGGCCAATAATCGCAAAACCACCTGGGATTTGGGTTTTCATTGGTCAAAACATCTCCAAATTCAAAAATACAAAGACACTTGGTATCAATACATCAAGGGCTAGCTACTGTGCAAAAATCTTCCAAATCTGTGACATGGGGTCAACGATCGCGATCGGTGTACCTCTACATAGTGAGGGTATTTGACTTCATAAGTTTGTAGATCTGCTTGAGTACATCCCAAATCTCAAGTTTGAGTGAAAAATACCCTCTGGAAGCCAATATACAAGCACAAAATCTCTTTGTGTCCTGATCCTGAAATTGTTTTGAGTGTTGTTTCAAGTGCAGTTTACCAAAATTGCTCTAACTTTTGACACACAACTCTAAACTGAGTCTCCTATAGCTAGGAAGAAAGCTTGTGAAGGAAGGAAGCTTATTTTAGAGGAAATTTTGCTAGGATTCCCATTTACAAACTTTTAGGGTACCCAAAACCAGTATCCAAAGGTCAGTGGGGCACCAAAGCCTGACTTTTTAGAGACTTGACCAGGGGCAAAAAGGGATTGTGTGCACTAAGCCAAGGTGTTCTTATCAAGGACCATCTTGAGAGTATTGAGTGAGGCTTAAACATGACAACTCATCCATCATTAGGGTTTCTCACTCAACTCAGAGCTATGCCACCTACAGAAACAGTCAGAAATACTGCAACACCTATAACAAGATGGTTGAGACAAGAACATGATCATATCAAGCCAAACCTCAAGGCATGGCTCATGGATATTTGTCAAGTGATCATGTAGCTCACTGGAAGCCAAACCAATCAACTAAAACGCGGGAGTTTGGAAGAGCAAAAGTGGAAATTGCTGGAGACTTATAGGAGAAGCATCCTCTAATCAACAAACCCAACGTGAGGTTCATCAAAACCAATGAAGCCACGAGAGTTCTAACGGATTACACTTATGATGGCCTTTATAGGTTACCTATTGGGGATCAAAACAACTTCTATAGATGTTTAAATTCCATCATTGAAGAGTTGTGTAAGGTTTCTAGTTTCCGAAATCTTAAAAATTGTACAAAGCTTGTAAAATTAAATGGAAAACCACTGTTGAAGGATTCAAACACGGCTAATCTTGGTATTTTTGGAATCATAAGCAGAGCTTTACTATGTTTAGTAATTTTCAGAATCTGAATCCGATAAAAACTGAAAAAGTTACAGACCTTGGAAGATTACAATAGGAATTCAATTAATAATGAAAATTTGATGGTAAGTAATAATCATTAACAAGGACTTTTTACACTAAGGTTCTAGAATTAACTAGGAAATTTCAATTTTCATTATTATAATCTGCACAAATAAACCAAAGTAAATTCTGGAAGGTATGGGGACTGTGTGGAAGCTGGGGGAACCTGCCAAGGACAGAGATAGCAGTAGGTGGTCCAAATTGCAAGCTGGGGGGCTGCTTGGAGTGTAGAAACCTGCCAGAAGCTGCCCGGTGCCCAGAAAAGCTATAAAAGGACCCCTTTCTCTTCATAATTTCTTAGACTCGGAGCTTTGATACTATCTCTCTCATCTAGAGAGAAGACTACGCAGAAATCATTAGAGATTAATCTCTAGTTGATTAACCTAAACGGTAATTAGTCTAATCCTTTTTAATTAGCAAGATTAGATTAAGCTATTTTGTTAATAAATCAAAGATTAGGTCTATGTATACTTATAAACCCTCTCTTAATTAATTATTTTCTGCTGATTGTTGTAATTAAACTTGGTAATGTTAAGCTAATTATTTATCCTATCATATTAGCGCCGAAATTAGCCAAATTAACCATGAATTAATGGGAAATATATTAATTAAGCTTAGATTAAGTTGAGGTAATTATCAGAGCTGCATTAGATAGTCATTAAGCTAGAAAAATTATCCTATAATTTTTTGAGTAATTTTCCTAATTAATTAGGCAAAATTACACTATTTTTTGAGAGAATTAAAGGGGAAAATAACCAAATTGATCCTAAATGCTGTGAGTTATTTATCAATGGTTAATTATATGTTAAGAAACTCGTGATAATTAGGAGAAGATCAGATAATTAATCTAGCTAATTACTTTTACAGAAATACTCTATTTTTTAGGATAAATTAAATAGGGGAAATTAGTAAATTGATTTCAAATACTATGAGTTATTTATCAATGGTTAATTAGGTGTTAAAAAACCCGTGATAATTAGGAGAAGCTCAGATATATAATTTATCTAATTACTTTAGCAGAAATACTCTGTTTTTAGGACAAATTAAATAGGGGAAACTAGTAAATTGGTTTACAATGCTTTGAGTTATTTATCAGTAGTTAAATAGGTGTTAATAAACCCGTGATATTTAGGAGAAGATCATATAATTAATCTAGCAAATTACTTTAACAGAAATACTCTAATTTTAGGACAAATTAAATAGGGGAAATTAGCAAATAGATTCAAATTGAATTGAGTTATTTATCAGAGGTTAATTAAATGTTAGGGAACGTATGATAATTAGGAAAAGCTCAAATGAGTAATCCAGCTAATTACTTTAGCAGAAATACTTTTCTTTTTGGACAATTTAAATAGGGGAAATTAGCAAATAGATTCAAATTGAATTGAGTTATTTTTCAGAGGTTAATTGGATGTTAAGAAACCCGTGATAATTAGGGAAAGCTTAAATGAGTAATATAGCTAATTACTTTAGTTGAAATACTCTATTTTTTGGATAATTTAAATAGAGGAAATTAGCAAAAAAATTCAAATTGAATTGAGTTATTTATAAAAGGCTAATTAGATGTTAAGAAAATTATGATTATTAGGACAAGCTGAAATGAGTAATCTACCTAATTATTTTAGCTGAATTATCCTGTTTTAAAGACAAATTAAATAGGGAAAATTAGCAAATAGATTCAAATTGAATTGAGATGTTTATCAGAGGTTAATTAGACCTTGGGGAACCTGTGATAATTATATTATTATCATAAAATTAGTTTAACTAAATATCCTAGTAAAATTACATTATTTTTAGGAGAAAATAAAAAGGAAAATATAGTAAATTAACCCGAAAACCTTTGATATCAATATTAAAGGAAGAATACACCTTGAGGAATCCATGATAAATATCCCCACCTTAGATAAATAGTTTAGGTATGTATCTTAAATATGAATAATCGATTTTTTGTATAAAATGGACAAGAAAAATTAGGAAATGAATTTATCTAATTGCCAAATAAATAACTGAGGTCCAAAATCCTTATTGAAGAGTGGAAAAAAAATTACTTATAGCATAAATAAGTTATAGAAGGAATATCTCATCAAATCGACTATTAAAGATACCTATTTGTTCCAAAAATCCTTATTTTTGGGTAAACAAGGAAAAAGAAAACTATTCAATTAAGCTTCTAATGGATTAAGTCTTTTTGTAAGGCTGGCGACATGGCTCCCAAGAGAACTAGGGGAAATCCTCTGACTGAAGAAGAGGATGTTAGTAACAAGCGAAACAAAGCAACTAATGACCATGAAGCAGGGCCTAGCCATAGGCCAACAGAGGAGAGTCTACGGGCACCTCCCCCACAGCACATGGACGAGCAGTCCCAGGTGGATTTCTATTATGTTCAGTAATAGCTTTTAAAGTTCATTTTAAGTTAAGCATTGCATACGTAAGGTTAGGAAGGATAAAGTGGCTGTAAATGGGAGGTAACTTCCACGAAACCCACGAGCAATGATGGTAACTAGGAAAGAAATGATTGGGTTATGACTCATTGACCTAGGAAAGAAATGTTTGACCATCCTTAAGATAGCTTGTCTCAAAACACCTCTGATTCCTTGGAAATATTTTACTCCAGGTAATGAGTAATGATGGAGATACCATCATGGAAGAGTCGGTTACCTCGGCACGTGTGGAGTCTTTACCCCGTGCTTGTTTATGTTTATGGATAGTACTTTCAAGTTTATCCTAGAGGAACCGCCCGGTTGTATGGGCAACTGGTTTTGGCGTATGGGCGCCCGGACTTTGGGTGAAGGCTTTTTCCACCCCGGTTTTTATAAATAAGGAATGGGTGCCGTTTTTCACCCTTGTATAGGTGGTCTTGAGACAAGTTAGTATTGGTCAGAGATACTTCAGAATGACAGTACCTTGTCTTAAGTCTAAAGATATTTTCTTTCTGAAAGAATTTCTTCAATACTGTTTGCAAAGGTTGTCTTAATGAAATGCAATGTGAAAATAAAAATCATTGTTTTAATTGTGAAAAGAATGTGGTAGTAATTAAACAACACAGAAATCATGTGTGAGTGCGGGGTGGCAAGTGGGGATTGACTAAGGTTGTCAATCATGGACGGGTGGACCTGATTAGTCAGGTAACTATCCATTCCCACGCACTAAAACGTTTAGAAACTTCTTCGCTTGGAAGAGGAATCCACCAACGGCTGTGCCCTCATGCACACACTAATTAGTGTGTGTTAACATACACTAATTCACATATGGTAGGGGGAAAAAAGCGTTCGCTAAGGAAACCTTAATCTGAAAGAGGAAGATATAGGGTCGGAAATTTTTTTAATGGTCCCGGTTCCACTGCGAGACAGGACTAGGTCTCTTCTAGGGCTATAAACCTAAACCATTGTCAATGGTAAGGGTGAATTTCCTGGAATTTTTCTTGTTTAAGGACTCTGACTTTAGTAGGCCTAGAGACCTGTCAATGGTACCATCCCGTTTTTGGTGTCAGCGGGATTGGGGACATTACAAGTTGACAGACTAGAAGAACCTCTATGCCTTCACATACACAGATGACTAGGGAGTGTAAGTTCTAATGGTAGATAAGTATGGATGAGAGTACAAACTTATCAGCCCAATTGAGCTAGAAAGATATACATACATGGGTACTCCAATCTCTGCTTATTACTTTCAACCGAGTGTAAGCATACCAGGGTTTTTTGAGACTGATTTGCAAGAAGCTGACATTGAAACTATGGGATCAAATGGACCTCAAACATCCAAAATAGCTATTCACGGGAGTGTAGCTCTTACCTCATTGAGTGGAACCAAGAGACCGCAATTAGACTTACAAATCCATCAACATTTCCAAAACATGTCTCAAAGGTGATTCCACCAGGATTTGCTCCAAGACGAGAAGAAGGAACGAGGGATGTCTTTGTGAGAGATCCCAACACGCTAAGATACATGGTTGAACCAGAACCAATGAGACCATATCAATTGGCCAAATGTGTCAAGAAGAAGTATGATGGATTAAGGGGTCCATACGTACATGCATCCTTGTTCAAACAAGTGTTAAGAGCCGAACAAGTATTTTATCTTCATACACAGTATGAGGGATTTGGCTTAACCTTGGAAGGGATAGCATTGAATTGGTTCCAACCGTTGGACAAAAATGCCGTCTCAAACATTGAACAACTGTTGCATGAATTTGTTGTGGAGTTCTCTAAAAGGGGAATCAAGCATAAAACAATGTCCCAAATCTATGCATTCAAGCAAAAAGAAGATGAGAGAGTGAAGGAAGCATCGGTCAGCTTCAAATAATATATAGAGAGATGTCCAGAACGCGAGTTACCACAGGATGAAAGATTATCAATTCTCTTCATAGAGGGTTTGAAAAATGAAACTCTCAAGAAATATTTGCACTTAAAAGGATGTACTTCCTTTGAACAAGTCACGAGAGAAGCGTTATACCTAGTTGACAACTGTAAAGCCTATGGCGAGGAAATTGGTGATACAAAGATCACTATGGATAATGCTCCTTTAGCATCTAGTGAAACCAACACAAGGCAAGTGGTTATGTCTCAATTAATAACCAACCTAGATGAGCTAGCAGTGCAAGTAGCACAACGAATAAAATGGTGTGCCATTGAGCAAAAATGGACCAATCATGAGATGAGTGAGTGCTACTATAATCAAACCTACACGAGGGGGATACTATTTGGACATCAAATAGAAAAACAAATGCCATTACCAAATCATCCATTATTTCAAAATAGGGTTGTATCAAGGGCTTTACAAAGAGCTAAGGTATCACAACCTAGGCTAGGGCAAGAACCAATGAGAACACTCTGTTCATTGAATGAGGACACTCTGATGTTCATAGCCAATCAAGAGCGTAGACCAGAGACCATTCTGGCTAAGCAAGAACAACCATCAATTGTGCCACCAGTGACTCAACAAGATGGACCATGCTACAAGTGTGGAGGTAATCATTGGGCCAAGAATTGTTCTCGTGTAGAGATAATTGGATATTGTTTGGAGTGTGCCATTACACACGTTGTTCCTAATTGTCCAAAACACCCAAACAAATAGGGAAAAACAACAATGAATGTTGTGGGATTGTTACCTTCTCCAAGTGGATCAGAGGTAGAACCCAAAATTCCAGTGAAGGTAGTGACTAGAGCCCAAGCAAAAGAAAATGTTGATGACCAAGCTAATGAGGAGAAAAATAAAAAACCCAAACAAGGGGAAACAACTAGTGTGTCAGTGAGGACTAGGAGAAAATCTTGGAAAGCCAAAAGAGACATAAGAAGCAAAAACAATTACAAATGAAACTGCACTACAAACAAAATTACAAGAGACAAAGGAGCAGTTAAAATAAGAACGGGAAAACAAAACGGTGGTGAGCGATAAGAAACCAAGGAAAGCGTCTTCCGGAGGATCTATGTTGGTAGACAAAGTCCTAGAGCCATTAGATGCTGCACTGGAAGCATATGAGGCTAGATTGAAACCCAACCAAACCCTAGAGCAACGAGGGATGAAATATCCTCATGCTGAGGTAGAGACTGAGAGGTTGAAAATGTGTAAGGAATTGGTAAAAATTGCACAGGCAATGATGGAGCTTGAAGCACCAATTCCACCTCCAGAAGCAAAACCAAAAAGTGTTGGATTTGAAATGCCTAAGGCAAAGGTTGTTGAAACATTAACTCAAAGAAACATTGAGCTAGAATCACAAAAGGATGTGCAAGCAAAGACTACAACACAAGAAACCAACAACCTAGAAATTCAACTAGATGATCAAGTAGTGGCCAACACCACTAATGATGCAAGGTCAAGATCACAATTTATGGCACCTATCCCAGAGATAGATGAGCCATGGCAAAATGAATTGTGGGAAGCAGTTAGAAGTGCAAAAGATGGAAGTGCGACTTTCCAATCTGCACCCATAACTAAGGTCAATACAGGGCATGAAGTCTATCAAGGAGACATTCAATCTCTAAATGGAGATGCAGGGACGGAAGTTTTAATTGAAAGCAACATACTCAAAGACTAGAGTGGTGCCATCTCAGAGGAAATCCATATCCAAGATGATGGATACAAAGAGTATGCAAGAGTTGATGTCAGCTCCAATACAGTGCACCATTACTCTATCTGAACTGCTTAAGATTAGACCACATGTATGGGATGAAGTAGGCAAAAATTTGGGGAAGATGGGATTAAAGATACCTCTTCAAGATCTACCCTCAAATGAACAATAAAACAAAACTCAACAAGAAAGTGCAAACGCTAAACCTGTGCCAATAAACAAGGTGGGGGAATATTGAGAAGGACAAGAAGGAAATACCACCTTACCCGTGGAATACAAAGGAGTTAAAGCATTGGCTATACTTGATAGTGGGGCTGGAGTAGCCATAGCCACAAAAGACATTTGGGAAAAATGGGGTAGACTAGTGCTTAGGAAAACTAGAATGAAGCTACAACTTGCAGATGGATACACGAAAAAACCTCTAGGTATCCTAGAGCAAATTATTGTGACTTCTTGTTGAATTGAATATGAACATACATTTGCAATAGTAGATTTTGGAAAAGGGAACAATTTTGATATCGTTTTAGGAAGACCTTTCATGCGTCAACTTAAGATGGTTCAAGATTGGGGCTATGACTATATCTACTTGAGACATAAAAAGATCACCACAAAAACAAGCATAAAAGACCATAGCTATAGAGATGTGAATAGAACTCCTTTAGAAGAAATTGACTCTACTATAGTCAATGGGAAAGAGATACCTGCTTGGCTACAAACCAAACAAGAACTTTGGATGTGTGGTGCTTCGAAGTGTGGAAGCTTAGTGAAGGAGGATTGCATCCTAGAAAGATCAATGGACGATGAAGCTTACATACAGGAACCCTTTCCAGAGCAATTATTTGAGCCATTTGGATGGACTCAAATATTGGCAACCTTGGATGTGTGTGTGTAAATGAGCTAACTCCAACCAAGTTTTGTGATGAAGAAGGCTACGACCTAGTTTCATGTTTTATGTTGAAAGTGTTGAGAAATGCTAATGAGATTTTTGAGAATGAAAATAGAGGGACAAATAGCTATGTCATGGAGGATGCTGCACAAACACAAACTAGGAGAGCAATACAACCATGTGGAGATGTCATCATTGACATACTTGAAGAGTCAATGACATCTACTTCAAATGATGCAGAGTTGAAAGTACAGGAAGAATCACATGTGCAAAGCTCCACATCAACAGATGTTCTACAAACTAAAGATCAAAGGAAGAATGAGGAAGAAGCCAAAGATGAAAAATATCCCTCATTGATCAAATTCAATTTATGCGGACAAACAGGGCTCAAGGTTACATGTTCGGCCGCAATTGATCCCCCATTGATCCTTATGCTACCAAGAATATAATGTCATATGGCACTTGGATAATGATGGGAAAGCCGACAATTAAAGAAGTGGAGGAAAGAGTATACACCAGTGCCAAAACACCAATCCCAAGTTTTGGCATACCGGAGACAATACTCAAGTTGAGTCACGGGGAGTTCAAAGACAACTTCAACATAGTTCACTCACATCACATTAAAGAAAGTCTAGTCCTAACAAAGAGTTGGAAAAATATCTTCTTTGGGCAACAACAAAAAGCATTAACAACAACAACAAAGACGGTCCACGAGACATCAACAAAAAAGACACAACCATCTGCAACAGAAAAAGCTAAGGCCAAACTAAACATTGAAGAAGATCATCCTCGCAAGTCAGTTTTACCTTCGACAAGCCCACATCAAAGCTCAAGCAAAGCCTCTACGTCAAGAACAAAAGCTTCAACAATGCAATGGATCCCTAAACAAAAGTTTTTGCGACCTAAATCTCCATCGAAGCAAAGTCTCCAAAAGAAGCAAAGAAATGTCAAGCAGGTGTTGGTATCCAAGGAACACATTAAAGTCAAAGATCCAATTTGGATACACTCTCAAGAACAATCTCAATAACAAAAGGCGACAGGGTGGGTGGCCTCAAATGATGTTTGGGCCAAAAAGCCCAAGGTAATGGCATGGAAATTCTCACCCTTACAAAGAAACCCCACAAAGAACAAGCCGAGCATTCAACGCAAGACAACCAACTCAACTAGGAGAAAGAAGAAGCAAAAGAAAAGAGCTTCAAAGAAGCAAACAATACAACAAATATGGGTACCAAAGTCAGAGATTTATCAAGCTACCCAACAAGGCCAAATGAAGACAAAGAATAGAATGGTTCCCGTCAAGCTACTTGAAGCACAAGGATTCTATGAAGGTAACACCTAAATATGGTTACCCAAAGTAGTTGCTCAACCTAGAGTCACTAAGACCAACCAAGTAGCAAAGGACCCCACACAAAGACAATCAACAACAACAAAGAGCCAATGGAGACTACACACAACCAAGGGAGAAACAACCTCAAAAAGGATCCCTCGTATTCTACTACAAAAGCAAGGCTTTTACAATGGTAATAGCCAAGTATGGATACAAAAGCCTAGTGTCCATCAAGTCGAGGGAGCAACTCATGAAGCAAGAACAAGTGGGTCCCAAAACCACTGTTGAAAACTTAGGCTCCTCACAAAGAAGAAAAAGTAAAGGTACAACAATGCGGCCTCCTTACGGAACATCCCATGCAACAAAAGAAGCTAGAGGAGTCAAAGTATGCCAACTTACTTGAAAAGATGGTGGCATCCATGGATCCCTCGTCTTCTACTACAAAAGCAAGGCTTTTACAATGGTAATAGCCAAGTATGGATACAAAAGCCTAGTGTCCATCAAGTCAAGGGAGCAACTCATGAAGCAAGAACAAGTGGGTCCCAAAACCACTGTTGAAAACTTAGGCTCCTCGCAAAGAAGAAAAAGTAAAGGTACAACAATGCGGCCTCCTTACGGAACATCCCATGCAACAAAAGAAGCTAGAGGAGTCAAAGTATGCCAACTTACTTGAAAAGATGGTGGAATCCAAAGACCAAAGCAATGATAGAGGCCTTAATCTCAATAACTTATGGCATTGGGTTTCACGCCATGAACAGGTAAGTCCAACTCGCCATTAAAAATACATGGCATAAAAGTCAAGAGTCGGATAGTTGAGCCACTAAATGAGCAAGGCATTAGTCCCAAAGCTTCAAGTAATATTCTCTATGGTCTAAGAGTCTTAGCTATTCTAGGTACTGCTCAAGGTGGAGGAGTTGAGCATATTTATGTTGTGTCGCTCATGCTGGTATAGGTGAGCATAAGAGTCCAAGTCTATGTATTTTAAGTTTGGTAAAGTGAAGAAGAGAGTCCAAAAGACACTCACGCACTATGCATAGTGAGTAATGAGTGGAGAAGCTTCAACATCAAAAACCCTTCTTGGAAATGTCGAAGCTATTGAGATGTCTTTGGATATCACATGTGCTACATTTGTTCCTTGAAGCACCCAACAACTCATTTTTCACACCGCATGATTTTCTCGAAAGAACTCTTGTGTGCATATAGAGTGTCCCATAATTGACACTTGCATTACACACTCTTACTTTATTTCTCCCAAGCACTCACCTTGCATGAACATGTACTCAACTTCCAAGTGTTCAACCCCAATAAGAGCGTATACCAAAGGCATTTTTTCCCACTGGATTTTTCCCTTTGGTCATTCAAGTTCTAGACCCTAATTTAAAAACACCCATCACTATTCTATTGTATATATTACTTCCATCAAATGAAACCAATAAAGAATTTGTTACACGATCTTCAAAGAGATAAGGTGGGGCCACATTGTTCTCAACTACGCTTCGACAAGAGCAGCTCTTATCTTCAAAGATACCAACAAAGCTCTATTGACAAAGTGGAAAAGAAAATCAAATTGGAGATGCCAGTGCACACATGTCAAAGTCTCAAACATTTTGAGATACGAGCTCCAATAAAAAGTCAACTGCACCAGGAGGCAAAGTATCCAAAGAAGCAGGTATCATCAACCAACTGCACACATGTAAAGGTAAAGCAGGATGTGCAACAACATGCACAAATGCCTCGTCCACAAAAAAGGAAAATGGGCACCTCATTTGAACAAGCAAAACATGCAAGATATAACTCAATCAAGGAAGGAGGGAGTCTCATAAAAAAGAAGACCAGGCTACAAATGGTCATGTCAAGGGACGACACAAGCTAGGAAGGGGTGAGTGTTTGGAGGTGATAACAACATACAAGTGCCCACCTAGCCAAGGCGCCCGTTGGGTCAGCCAACCAAAGTTTTGATGTGGTCACATTATTTTTCCGATGTTTAATACGTCAAACCCTGTAAAATCCTAATGACAATCGTCTATGTCAAGTCTAAGTCAAAGATGTAATTTTTTCAATGATGTATGTAAAGGTCCATGAGAAGTTGACCACCGGCCACTTTAGAAAGACGTAGGTATATAATACACTAAGGTTAGTGGGAAAGGGAGATTATTTTTGAAGATAAGTGACTATTGCTGTACGCACAGGGAACGACCTCTTGGCTCCAACTTGTAATCATCGCTATTGTGGCTACGGTAATCCAAATTCAGTTTTGTTTATTGCATTATGTTCTTCTTACTCTGCTTTTTCATTCAAGTGTAAGCATTCAAGATTTGGTGTAGGTATCAAACGCAACTGTTGTGACCTTAAATCGCTGTTTTGAGTGTTTATATGTGTATTTTATGTTGTTTTGACCCTATGAGAGGCTTTAGGGACCCAAAAAAGACCGTTTAGGATCATTCGTTTACTGTTTTTGCGTACTTTGGGACGAACGACTGTGATCCCTGTACCCATCCAGAATGCTGTGATAGTGATAGGATATGCTTCTGATAGTCTCCTGTAGCTTCCCTTCAAGTTTCGTGCGAATCCGATATGATTTGCATGGTAAACAGGTGTGATGACTGTAGAGTTGTGTAGAAGGACATAGGCAGATTACTTGGCTTTAGTGCGTTTGATTTGCTCGTAGAGTTAGTAGTTGCATCTCTTCGAGTTCACTTCATTAGGATTGACATCCTAGTGAATTTCCATGCCTCATCCGAGTTGCTTCCCTGGTATTGATATTTATGTTGATGCCTGAAGGTTATGCTATGGACGTCCGTCGCAGCGACCCGCAAACAGCTAAGTACTCTGAGCAAGTGCTAGAATTGACCTAATTTTCAATCCAAAGATCCATTTTAAAAAAAATTGATACCATAGGACCTCCTGATCATGCTAAATCTGATGGTACCAAGAGAAGTCAATTTGGGCTCCATACATGGATCGCGATCCATGTACCCATGGTGACATGTTGACCTAACATTTTCTAGATAGTAATGCATACAAAAGGAAACATATCCCCAAGTGAAATTGTGAAAAACATTGAGCAAAATTGGGTCAAAAGGAAGCAAAATAGGTGACAAACTAAAAACCATAGTGCAAACCTAGTATTGGGCATTTGACCTGTCACACCAAGTCCAAATCCAAAAAGATTTGAGATTTATCTTATGGACATAGTCAGGATCAAACTGCTAAAAGATCAAGTTCATATGTGGTTGAACATGGATCACGATCCATGTACCTTAACCTTAGAATTTGACGAAAATTGGTATATAGTCTGCATATGATCTTGTCTACACACAGTCAAAATTTGGGAAAATTTGGAATTTTTTTTTTTTGACAGAGGAACATGGATCGTGATCCATATACCTCAGCATAGTGGGGCTATCTGACTTTATGATCTTATAGACAAACTTGAGAAAATCCCAAATCTCAAGTTTGAGCTAAAAATACCTTTTGGAGACTAAGATATAAGCCAAAGTTCTTGTGTTCTGGTCCTAAGACTATTTTGAGTGCTGTTTCAAGTGCAAAATTGCTCTAAATTTTGATAGACAACTATGAATTGAGTCACATATAGCTAGGAAGAAAGCTTGCAGGCAATAGGAGACACCTAGACCAAGTTTCCAGGTTTCCTAAATCCAGGTTTCCTAAATTGAGGTTTTTCTAAATCCAGGGTTTCCTAAATCCAGGTTTGAGAGCCAAGCTTTTCTAGCTTTCTTAAATCCAAACTTTTAGGATACCCCAAGACCAGTTTCCAGAGACCAAAAAGTCCCAAATTCCTAACTTTTGGGAGACCTTACCAGGGGCAAAAAGGGCTAAGTTGCACTAAGACAAAATAGGCTTATAAGAGACCATCTTGAAAATCTTGAGTGAGCCTTAACCATGATAAATCATTCACCACCAAGGTTTTTTACTCCACTTAGAGACATGAAAACTGCTACAATTTCTACAACAGAGGGATTGGAAGAATACATAGAGGAGAGGCATTCTCTAATCAATAAATCAAATGTAAGATTCATCAAAGCCAATGAATCCATGAGAGTGCTTATTACAGATTATGCTCATGAGGGTATGTATAGGTTCACAAATGGAGATCTATATATCTTCTACAAGTGTGTAGAACCCAATGCTAGAGAGTTGACCATCCATAAGAACCTCTATGCATTCACGTATATAGATGCCCATTAAGTGCAAGTTTTGATGGTAGATAAGTATGGACATGAGTACAAACTTGTTGATCCCATTGACTTAGAACAATATACATACAAGAATTATACTCTGATATCTGCTTACTTTCAGTCAAAAATTATGCCAGAACATGCAACTGAGAGGACTCCACCAAGATTCTCTCCAAGACGAGATGAGAGAACGAGAGACCTATTTCCACTAGACCACAAATTGGTTAGATTGATGACTGAACCACAACAATTTTGACCATAACAAGTGGCTCAATGTGTCAAGACAAAGTACAGTGGGTCAAGGGATCCATATACTCATGTCTCACTCTTCAAACAAGTTTTGAGAGCTGAACAGATTGCGGATTTCCATATTTCATATGAGGGATTTGGATTAACATTAGAAGGGACGACTTTGATGTGGTTCCAACCTCTAAACAGAGATGATTTTCCAAACATAGCATAAATCTTACAAGAATTCACAGAAGAGTTCTTGAAAAGGAGAATCAAGCATAACATGGTGTCACACATCTACGCTTTCAAACAAAAAGCGAATGAAAAAGTGAAGGAAGCTCTGCTTCGCTTCAAACAGTACATAGACAAATGTCCTATGAGAGAGCTACCGCAAGATGAGAAATTGTCAGTTCTCTTCATTGAGGGCTTAAAGAACAAGACTCTCAAAAAGGACCTACATTTAAAAGGATGCACGGAGATTCGGCCAAGTTGAGTACTTTTACAAAGGATCAATATACATAACACTAAGTCGGCATGGAACATATCCTAGCAATCATGGTAAGCTCAATACCAACCCCATAAGAAGCTCTATATCTAGTTGACAATGGTAAGGCCTATGGAGAGGTTACTGAAGTTATAGACAACACGACTAGTAGTGACTCATCTCTGAAGAGAAAATCAACAACAAAGAGAGATGTTCAAACTCCTTGGGAACCAATCATTGATCAAGTAATTGAGGGAATGATTAGAAGAATAAACCAAAGCTACAAACAAAACTTGAATATACGACAAGCTCAATTGAGGAGATGTAATACCTGTGGAGGGGATCACCCCAATCCATGGTGTAACACTCAACCAAAGCTGCAACAAATTCTAGGGCAATACCTGTGTAATGGAATTTGCCTATTCAATTTGAGAATAGCGGAATTTAATGAGAGTACTTTCAAGAAATGATTTTGTGAGCATAGCGGGTAGACATAATTGAAGATAGCAACATAATCATAGCAATTAGTTAACTTGGCATAGACAATACTTTTGCAAGAGAGAGAGTTTAGAGAACATGACAACAATTGAGGACCGGATTTATGTGGAGCCGGTCCCCCCTCCAATAGGCATTTGTATTATGATTTCTCCCATAAAGAGAGACTTGTTACAATACAGTCTTTGTGTTCCTTGTGACCTAGGTGATGCCATGAAGATGGAAGGCTTCATGCACCACAAACATAACATAAACTTGAAGAAAGCTTTAACTATCCCAAGCCTCAGTCCCAAGACCTCAAACACCTTCGAAGGTGGAGAGAGCTAGCAGGGAATGAGGGTAGGGAAGAGGAAGAGGAGACATTTCGTAAGAGAAAGAATTAGTTCCTCACTTATCATACTCTTGTTGCTAGCATACATAATAGCATAGTAATGAAGAAGAAGGAGATGGCAAGCTTAAGCATTAAAGCATGGCTCTTGGTTGGATTTGCACTCCATAGCCAAGAGTGTTGGTGTAGGCTCTCAACCTCTACTTGCTTGGAGAGGGAGCTCTTGCACTTTGCATAGCACACAATGAGAGTGATTGTGAGTGTGTGTGGGTGAGTATACCCCCTAGGCACCCCCCTAGCTTGCTTGGGTCGACCCCCCCTTGTAGCTCATGCCTGAAGCTCATTGGACCCCTCCAGGCCTAGCCAATCACAAGTAGGAGCCATTACAAGCAACATGGGTAGCCTTGGGACAAGTGTCCCCCTTTCCCCTTTGAGAGAGAGGACTTGATAAATGCTAAAACAATTAGATAATTCATGTAATTTATCATTGGACCCCTTTGAAGCTTAGCCAATAGGCTTCAAGCAACACATGAAGGTAACATGGGTAGGGGCCTGACATGTGTCCTTGCTGCCTCTTCAAGTTGGGGCTTCCCTTGTGTGTGTGAGTGGGCGTTCTCTCTCTAGCTCCTAGGAAAAGGGCTCGCCCCCCCTCTTGTAGGAATGATTTTGAATTTAGGTGATCAAGCACCTTACTCATCAAGCATGACAAAGCACTTGAACTAGGGGGTGTTCCCACAAGCATCTCAGGCAAGCTTCTCAAGGCACCTCAAGTACCTTAATCATGCAGCAAGTCAAGCACCTCAAGCATGGAGCCAGTCAAGCACCTCAAGCATCTTAATCAAGCACCTCAAGCATGAAAAACACCTCAAGCATGACAAGCACCTCAAGCAGGACAAGCACCTCGAGCTTGGGCCGGGTTCCCACCTCAAGCTCAGCCCTAGCTTACTTAAGGTCAAAAGGACTTTTACACACATTTATTGGAGGTCTTCAATGAAGCTAACCCTAAGGTCTTATGCTCCATTGGTTAGCCTTGCTCTTTGATAGACCATCTCCCTTTTGGGCCCCTTTACATTGGCCCCGTGTTGAGATAGATCTAAAAGCACATACCTATATCTTAACACTTGTTCCCGTTTATTCTCCCACATTAAGTGATCAATTTCATATGAGAAAATCATTTGGGTTAGTTAGATATTAGATTTTATGACATTACCTCTCTCTTGAAATCATAGTCGTCCTCGACTATGAGGTAGAAGAGATAAAGTCTTAGTCATTAGTCAATCGTACTTAGCGGGTAAAGGATCCCTTTTTACCCTACGACATCTTTCCAAGATGGATGACTAATCCATTTGGTGCTTGGGAGACATAGCTGCCGCAAGCATGTCTGCTCTTTAGTCCATTTCATTCTCCCAAAGTAGAGTGACAAATTCTACTTGGTGTTTGAGAGACGTCGTCATCACAAACATGATTCTAAGCATGCATACTTGTTAAATTTGTGCACAATTAAAAAGAGGACTAGTCATATAAGACAAAAACATGAGTTATTTAAAAGAAATTTGTACATTTGCTTACTCTAATGTAGCATTGTAAGCATTGACAAGGTTCATACTATCCTTAAGTTGTACTCCTTGCATCCATTTAGCATCTTCAAAAGGATAATTTTTGAACTTAATAAGATACCGTCGGATAATCTTACCATGTCGTAGTACCTTGTCTTCATGCCGAAGGATAGCTTCGGGTTGTAGCACCTCTTCTTGGTCTTCAACTTCGGGAGGGTCTTCAATAATTGGTTCAATTGGTGGCTCTCCTTTGTAGGGCTTAAGTAAGCTTACATGAAAGCCATTGTGTATAAGCCAATGGTTGGGCAACTTGAGTTGATAAGCCGTCTCATTGATAGGCTTCAAGATTTGGAAAGGACCATAGTATCTTTTTGCTAGTTTAGCATAATACTTTTGATGGCCCGTAGGATTTTTGCCCGTCGTTTGCCTTAATCGAGCCTTAGGAAACTTGAGTAAGACCCAATCATTTTCTTTGAACATTAAGGCTCTTCTGTGCTTATCAGCAGCAGCCTTTTGCCTTTGTTGAGAGATGGCTATAGCCTCCCTAATCTTTTGAAAAGATTCTTGTAGGTCACGGCTATACTCATCGGCGGCGAAGATCTTCCCATGTACTTTCAGTAGCAAGGGACTTTTAGGTCTTCCTTCTATGATCTCAAAAGGTGCTTTGCCCGTAGAAGTATGTACAGTATTATTGTAGGCATACTCTACTAGCGGTAAATACTTTTCCCATTGTGAGCGTTGATCTACTTCGGTAACATAAGTCTTGAGTAGATCGAGTATCGTAAGATTGGCTATCTCACTTTGGCCATCCGTTTGTGGGTGATAGGCCGAAGAGAAATTCAATCTTGTTCCTAGATTTTCAAAGAGACCTTTCCAAAAATTACTGGTCATTCTAGGATCTCTATCTGACACGATGGATGTGGGTAATCCATGGTGTTTGAAAATCTGAGATATGAAGAGAGTTGCCATTTGATGTGCCTTAATAGTCTTTTTGACAGGAATAAAATGTGCTTGCTTGCTAAACCTGTCGACTATTGTCCATATTCCTGTATTCCCATGGATAGACTTGGGTAATCCAAAGATGAAATCCATGGATGTACTCTCCCATGGTGAATTTGGAATAGGCAATGGCTGGAGTAATCCAGGTTGCTTCCCTCTATCATACTTGGTCTTTTGGCATACTACACATTTTGAAACATACTCTTGTATGTCCACTTTCATGGTAGGCCAATAGAAATACGTCTCTACTCCTCGGAGAGTAGGTTGAATACCTCTATGCCCTGCATATGGAGGAGCATGGGATTCATACATAACCTTCTCACGAAGGGAATGGGTAACACATAGCCTATTGCCGTGGAGAAGATAACCATCCTGCAAGGTGAATGGTTCCTCTTTCTTCCCCAAAGCAAGGGCTGACATTATGTCTCTAAAGTCAGGGTCAGTAGCATACTCATCTATCATAGAGGATAGATCATTGTGAGTAGCTATAGACACCGCATTAACTTTTGGTTGTCGTGAAAGTGCATCGGCAACTTGATTGTGCTTACCAGCTATGTGAGCAATATGGAAATTAAATTGCGAAAGAAAATTTTCCCACCTCATTTGTTTGTCGGAAAGCTTGGTTTGCGTCATGAAATACTTGAGACTTTGGTGGTCGGTTCGTAGGATAAATGGAGTCCCCAATAGGTAGTGCTTCCATGTGTCTAGGGCATGTAGAACAGCTAAAAGATCTTTCTCATAAATGCCCAAGACTCGTTCATCACCATTGAGCCTTCGGCTCTCATATGCTATGGCATGCCCTTCTTGAAGCAAAACTGCTCCAAGGCAATCACCACAAGCATCATATTGGACCTCAAATGGCTTTGAGAGATCCGGAAGCACGAGGATTGGTTGGGAAGTAAGCTTCTCTTTGAGTTTTTCAAAAGCATTTTCCTCCTTAGCAGACCATACAAACTTAACGTTCTTCTTGGTTAAGTCGTGTAGTGGTCCTGCTACTTGAGAGAATTTTGCTATGAAGCGTCTATAGTATGCACACATACCAATAAAGCTTCTTAGCTCATGTAGATTCCTTGGGTTAGGCCATGATTTTATTACCTCTAACTTTGATGGATCCATACGAATACCATCGTGAGAGATAATATGGCCTAGATATTGAATCTCTTGAAGGAAGAATTCACTTTTCTTTTGGTTGAGAAAAAGTTTGTTCTCCCTCAAGGCTTGAAAAATCACTTGGAGATGTTGCTTATGTTCCTCCAAAGACTTGGAGTAGATGATGATATCATCGAAGAACACTCCAGTGAATTTTCGATATGGTCTAAAAATTTTCTCCATCAAACGATTGAACGTAGCTGGTGCATTAGTCAAGCCAAAAGGCATGACTAGATATTCATAAAGACCAAATGTTGTGCGAAACGCGGTCTTTAAGATATCCTCATCCACTATCCTTATTTGATGATAGCCACTCTTAAGGTCAATCCTACTGAAGTAGGTAGAGCCTTGTAGCTTATCAAACAGATCTTCTACCCGAGGTACGGGAAATCTGTTTTTGATAGTGATATGGTTTAGTGCTCGATAGTCCACACACATACGGTATGTACCATCTTTCTTTTGCACTAAAAGGACTGGAGAACAAAAGGGAGAGGAACTAGGCCTCACCATCCCTTTGTCTACCAGCTCTTGTACTTGCCTCATGATCTCCTCTTGTTGAGCTTGTGAGACTCGATAAGGAGGTTTGTTAGGCGGTGAGCTTCCTGGAAGGAGCTCAATACGATGGTCATCATCCCCTCGTTTTGGAGGTAGGTCCATAGGGATATCATCGATGAACACATCTTGGAATCCTTTTAGAAAAGTAGACAAGTCTAACTCTTCTTGATTCCTATCATTTTCATTTGATGAAACATTATTAGCTTTTAGAGACTCTTTGACATAAATCATGTACGCAGAAACTGAGCTCTTCATTGATTTATCAAAAGAAAGAGGATTTACAAGTGGAATAGTGCGACCACGCTCACTAGCATCTATATACATGTTCTTTCCCCTGTAGGTGAAGTAAATTCTCCTTTCAGGGAACTTCATGTTGGCAGCCATGCGATCAAACCATGGTGCCCCTAGGATAACATCCTGATGTTGGAGGGGAGAGATGAAGAAGTCTTCTTTGTCGACATAGCTTTGGACATGAAGCCTCAACTTCCCAATCAAGGGAGTAACGGAGGCTTGTTGTCCCTTGAAAGCTGCATCAGCTGTTACTATATCTCCCATCTCAAAAGCTTGAATGCCCAACTTGGTGGCCAACTCTATTGATATGAAGTTGAGAGTAGAGCCAGGATCAAACAAGATGAAGGAATCATGCTCTCTTACCTTTCCCCAAGCATAGGAGAGTGATGATCCTTTGCAATGAGCATCCTCTTTTGGAGCTTCGATGGTGGAAGCCCTAGGAGTCTCATTGCGAGTATTCTTCTTGGGGCAAGAACGATAGCCATGTCCTTGCTCCCCACACTTGAAACACTTATGGTCCTTGCGAAAAGATTCAAGCTCTTCAGGAGAGAGTTTGTTTTTACCTTTGTAAACTCCCTTCTCCTTGGACCGATTGTTGTTGTTGTTGTTGGAAGTGCCTTGGGAATTATTTTGAGCATTGGATTTCCCCTTTGCATCATTTTTATCTTTGTTTTCCATGGGCTTGACATTACGTCTAGCCCCTTGATGGAAATTGATGCGTGAAGCAACCATGATGTGGTGGATTACTTCGGTAATAGTACCGGGCCGTTGAGAGTTGATATATTCGGCCATCTCTTCAGGTAATCCCGCACAGAATTGTTGTCTTTGCTCGGCAAAGTCTATCTTTTGAAAGACTGTAGCTTTGAGATGTAAATCCCAAAACTTATCTACATACTTGTTGATAGACTCATGAGAGAGGAGCTTCAAGCCGCGCCATTCGGTAAGAACTTTATCTTTAGTATCGCTTGGAAGAAATTGCTTCATGATGGAAACTCGTAGAGTTTTCCATGTCTTTGGGGCTTCTCCATTGCCACGAAGGCTAGCCCACCATTGACGAGCTGATTTTTGGAAGTGCATAGCTACATGGCGTAGCTTGGAGGACTCTGTGAAGCCCTCGTCCCCAAAGGCCGCATCAAATTGCTGGATGAAGGCCAACACTTTGTCGGTAGCACCAAAGGTGCCATCGTAGGTGAGAAAAGAGATACTCTTTCCTCCCTCCTTGAACTTCTTTAGCTTTTGTGACCTTCGCCATGCAGGAAATGATTTGTGATGTCCTCCCCTCTTGTATTCTCTAGGAGAATAGCCATAACTTTCATCGGAAGAGAAGGAAGGTGAAGAAGAAGGAGAAGAGGGTGACCTCTTCCTAGCCCTTTTCTTCCTTTGTTTCCTCTCTTGCCTTTGAGAGTGATGAGGAGAAGGACTATGGGTTGCTCTTTTCCTCTTGGGAGGAGTAGGCGATCATCTAGACCGCCTTCTTCGTGGAGCCACATCTTCAGAAGAACTTAGACTTTCATTGCTTTCTTTCTCTTTGGATTCCTCCTCTCGAATGGGAGAGAGTCTTCTTTTGGGGGTCTCTTCAAGAGGCCTCCTAAGCTCTCTCTCCTCTTGGAGAGGAAGGAAAATTCCATAAGCACGAAGTTGTTGAGTAACTTCGGCTTGCAAGGTAGGGTTGCCCATAGCTTGTTGCAACCTAGTCACAAGATAATTCACAAACATGGGAGCATCATCATTAGCACCTTCATGTGCAAAATCAAAGCTATCAATGTTCATTCTACTCTCTTGATTATTGTCAGCCATGATAACAAAATTTTATGTATGTACTTAGTGTATGCTTTGGCAATTCAAAACCTTAGTTGCCACTCCTCTTAGCCTTTGAAAATCGGCTCTTAAGTATCTACACCCACGGCTCAAAGTGGTTAATTATAGAGAATAGAGGAGTAGGTCTAACATAGCAGAGTTGCCAAGGGCTAGCTCCTTTCGGACTTCTTATGGCTCAATAATGGTAAAGCCGTAGGCAAGTCTAAAAAGACTCCATTATTAAGTCCAAAGCTCCTGAGGTGTGCACCATCCCCCACATAGTGGGCTTAACAAAACCGGTATTAGATCCCAGTTCCACTTACTCTATTATAATTAACAACATCAACCATTTATAGGCTACTTAAGGACCTCTCTTCTTAAGCAAGAAAAGAGAAACCAAATGATCTGATACCAATGTAATGGAATTTGCCTATTCAATTTGAGAATAGCGGAATTTAATGAGAGTACTTTCAAGAAATGATTTTGTGAGCATAGCGGGTAGACATAATTGAAGATAGCAACATAATCATAGCAATTAGTTAACTTGGCATAGACAATACTTTTGCAAGAGAGAGAGTTTAGAGAACATGACAACAATTGAGGACCGGATTTATGTGGAGCCGGTCCCCCCTCCAATAGGCATTTGTATTATGATTTCTCCCATAAAGAGAGACTTGTTACAATACAGTCTTTGTGTTCCTTGTGACCTAGGTGATGCCATGAAGATGGAAGGCTTCATGCACCACAAACATAACATAAAATTGAAGAAAGCTTTAACTATCCCAAGCCTCAGTCCCAAGACCTCAAACACCTTCGAAGGTGGAGAGAGCTAGCAGGGAATGAGGGTAGGGAAGAGAAAGAAGAAACATTTCGTAAGAGAAAGAATTAGTTCCTCACTTATCATACTCTTGTTGCTAGCATACATAATAGCATAGTAATGAAGAAGAAGGAGATGGCAAGCTTAAGCATTGAAGCATGGCTCTTGGTTGGATTTGCACTCCATAGCCAAGAGTGTTGGTGTAGGCTCTCAACCTCTACTTGCTTGGAGAGGGAGCTCTTGCACTTTGCATAGCACACAATGAGAGTGATTGTGAGTGTGTGTGTGGGTGAGTATACCCCCTAGGCACCCCCCTAGCTTGCTTGGGTCGACCCCCCCTTGTAGCTCATGCCTGAAGCTCATTGGACCCCTCCAGGCCTAGCCAATCACAAGTAGGAGCCATTACAAGCAACATGGGTAGCCTTGGGACAAGTGTCCCCCTTTCCCCTTTGAGAGAGAGGACTTGATAAATGCTAAAACAATTAGATAATTCATGTAATTTATCATTGGACCCCTTTGAAGCTTAGCCAATAGGCTTCAAGCAACACATGAAGGTAACATGGGTAGGGGCCTGACATGTGTCCTTGCTGCCTCTTCAAGTTGGGGCTTCCCTTGTGTGTGTGAGTGGGCGTTCTCTCTCTAGCTCCTAGGAAAAGGGCTCGCCCCCCCTCTTGTAGGAATGATTTTGAATTTAGGTGATCAAGCACCTTACTCATCAAGCATGACAAAGCACTTGAACTAGGGGGTGTTCCCACAAGCATCTCAGGCAAGCTTCTCAAGGCACCTCAAGTACCTTAATCATGCAGCAAGTCAAGCACCTCAAGCATGGAGCCAGTCAAGCACCTCAAGCATCTTAATCAAGCACCTCAAGCATGAAAAACACCTCAAGCATGACAAGCACCTCAAGCAGGACAAGCACCTCGAGCTTGGGCCGGGTTCCCACCTCAAGCTCAGCCCTAGCTTACTTAAGGTCAAAAGGACTTTTACACACATTTATTGGAGGTCTTCAATGAAGCTAACCCTAAGGTCTTATGCTCCATTGGTTAGCCTTGCTCTTTGATAGACCATCTCCCTTTTGGGCCCCTTTACATTGGCCCCGTGTTGAGATAGATCTAAAAGCACATACCTATATCTTAACACTTGTTCCCGTTTATTCTCCCACATTAAGTGATCAATTTAATATGAGAAAATCATTTGGGTTAGTTAGATATTAGATTTTATGACAACCTGCATCTTTTGAATGATGATAAATTTGTAGTCAACTACACTCAGCCAACACATGTTCCACAACCTCCAAAAAATAAGTACTCCATGGATGCGAATACGCTTATGTTCATAGCCAATTGGGAGTATGGTTCAAAGAACATTCTTATAAGGCAAGAAAAATCATCGGTTGGATCACCAACTATGAAACAAGAAGGTCCATGCTATGAGTGTGGAGGTGACCATTGGGCACAAGGTTGTCCAAACAAGGGTCCACAAATAGGAATATTTGTATTCTGTGAAGGTTGTGAAAGAGACCATCTATGTCAACACTGTGCGAAGAATCCAGACTACAAAGTGATAGCAACAATGAATGTTGTAGGTGTGATGCCTTCTCAAGTGGATCCGAGGTAGAATCCGCCATTCCTTTAAAGGTAATGACTCGAGCTCAAGCTCAAGATGCTACCAAAAAACTAGTTGTTGAGGAGGAATCCACAACAGAAATCGAAAACTTATCCATGAGAACACGAAGAAAATCATGGAAAGTCAAAAGGGATAAAATGAAAGCAAAGAGGTTGCAGGAGAAAACTTCTTTGGAAACTAAAATGAACAAAACCAAAGGACAGCTTAGATGAGAGCAAGAAAGCAAGAAAAATGCAAAGGGGCCTAAAGAGTCAAAGACTAACTCGGGAGGTTCACTCTTGGTCGACAACGTCTTTGAACCTTTAGATGCAATTTTGAAGGCCTATGAAGCTAGGTTAAAACCCAATCAAACCCAAGAGGATAGATGGCTAACATATCCTCATCCAGGGTATGAAAAAGAGAGGTTGCAAATGTGCAAGGAGCTCATCTAGATGGCCCAAGCTCTTATGGAACCACATGTTCCAGATTCTCTAAAAATGGAGGTGCTAATCCTAAAAAATATCCAGGAATGGGAAAGTCATTGTATTGTAAACAAAGACTAGGAAGAGCCAGGGGTTGAGGCACCTTTAGATACAAGGGAAGTAGCCAATACCACAGATGGGGTGGGCTCACAAACAATGGTCACAATCCTTATGCGAATCGATTAGAAACCAAAAATATGGTAGTGCTACCTTAGAGTGAGCACGGATCCCTGAGATAAACATGGATCACGAATTTTTTCCAAGGGATAAAAGATCTCTATATGGGGATGCCAAGTCTGTCGCCTTTAAAGAGAGTAAACCACGCTCTCTAAAGACTTTGCCATCTTTCATAGGAGAACTCAAAACAAAATTGGAAGTTAAAATGATACCTTTTTAGTGGAAAGCCACACCAAAAATGATGGATACCAAGAGCTTGCATGAGTTGATGTCTTATCCTATACAATGCACATTTTATCTCTTAGAGCTACTAAAAACCTGCATCTATGGGGCCAAATGGATTAAAACCTGAAAAACATGGGGTTGAAAATCCCTTCACATGACCAACTTGCAGACAAAGCCACAAACAAAGCCAGTACCAGTAAATAAGGTGGGTGACTACTGTGAAGGAGAACAAGGAAACACCACCTTACCACTTGAGTACAAAGGAGTAAAGACAATTGTTATCTTAGATAGTGGAGCAGGAATTGCCATTGCAACAAAAGAAATGTGGAAAATATGGGGAAATCCTACTCTTAGAAAAACTCGAATAAAACTGCATTTAGTGGATGGATACGTGGAGAAACCGATAGGAATATTAGAATAAATCATTGTATCCTCGTGTGGCATAGAGTATGAGCACACCTTTGCCATAATGAATTTTGATAAGAGTAGCAACTTTGATATCATACTGTGCAGACCATTCACGCGTCAGCTCAAAATGGTAGAAGATTGGGGCTATGACTATATCTATTTGAGACGCAAAAAGGTCACAACAAAAATCAGTGTCAAAGATCATAGTTATAGAGATGTAGAGCGGACCGTGGGAGAAGAATTAAACTTTACTATGGATCAGGAAGATGAGATACCAGCCGAGCTCCAAGACAAAGCACATGTTTGGATGTACAAAGCTCCTGAGAGTGTAAGTTTGAAGAAGGAGGATTGTATTCTCAATCGACCTGTGGAGGACACATGCTATATTCCAAAACATTTTCCTGAAGAAATGTTTGAACCATTTGGATGGCAACAAATTCTTGCCACTCTTGATGTTTGCATAAATGAGGTGACCAACACCAAATTTTGCAAAGATGAGGATGGCTATGATATAACTCCCTTATTTACAATAACGGTGTTGAAAGAAGCTAACAAGGTTTGTGAGTGTGAAAGGAGAAAAAGGTGAGACTGATGGAAACATCTTGGTGCATGAAGCCATAGTGCTAACAATGAATGCAGAGCAACCACAAGAATATGTCATCATTGACATACCTGAAGAATCGACAAAAGCTATTTCAAAGAAGTCAAGTCCAAAAAAGCGCAAATGAAAGCAAATGAAGGAGAAAAGATTCCAAATTCAATTTCAAATGTTCAACAAATGCAAGATCAAGAGAAAAACAGGGACAAGGAAGAAGATCAATTGTCTCCTATGATGATCAAATTCAACATATACGGAAAAACAGGATTCAAAATCACATGTTCAGCTGTGATAGATCCAAAAGCAACCAAGAATATAATGTCTTCTAATACGTGGATAATGATGGGAAAGCCGCCAATCTCACTGAGCTAGAGGAGATCGTGTACACAAGTTCAAAAAAGGAGGAGATCGTGTACACAAGTTCAAAAAAGCCAATTTCTAGTTTTGGCATGACAAAAGGCGTACTCAGGTTGAGTATTGGGGAGTATAAGGATACTTTCCACATAATTGACTCCCATGATATCAAAGAGAGTTTGATCCTGACAGAAAGCTGGAGGAATATCTTCTTTCAAACTCAAGGAAAATTTCAGCAACAACACCATCAAAAGCCCCAAAAGCACCTCAACTCAATGCAAAAAAGGAGCAACCAAGCATAGCAGAAAAAGGTAAAACCAAAGTAAACTTTGAAGTATATCAATCTTGCAAGATGACTTTACCTTCAATGAGCCTCCATCAAACTTCCCACAAAGCCTCTACATCAAGAGCCAAACCATCAACAATGCAATGGAAATAAAAACAAAAAGTCTATCAACCAAAGTTTCCATCACAAAAAAGAATCAAGAAGAAGACGAAGAGAATCAACCAAGTGCTAGTATCCAAAGAGCACATCCAAGTCAAAGACCCAGTTTGGATACATGAAGCACAAGTTCAAACTCAACAACAATAGTGATAGGGTGCGTAGCATCAAATGAGTCAATCACTGCTCAGGGCTATTTCCAAGGAAACGCTAATGTGTGGGCCAAAAAGCCTAAAGTAATGGCCTAGATCTACTCACCTTAAGAAAGAATTTCTACAAGGAGAAAGACGAGAATCAATGGAAGAGAAACACCTCACGCAAGAGAAGGAACAACAACAAAAGGTAGACGAAAAGACCCTCCAAGCAGGCAACACAAAAAGTATGGGTGCCAAAGTCAGACCTTAGCCAAGCTACCCAACAAACATAGGTGAAGCAGCGGCTAATTCTAATCAAGCTACTTGAAGCACAAGGATCATATGAAGGAAACACTCACATATGGTTACCAAAATTTGTAGCTCAATCTGGAACAACCAAGACAAATCATGCAACACAAGCTTCTATCCAAAGGCAAGCAATCATAACGAACAACCAATAGAATCCATTTGCAACTAAGGCTACTGTAATCTACAGATGGATACCTCATCATCAACTACAGAATCATGGCTTCTACAATGGAAACAATCAGTTATGGATATCAAAGCCTAGTGTCCATCAAGTCATCGAGAAAAAGATGCAATGCAAAAGACGGTCACACAAGGACCAAAAACAAGATGGGTTTCAAAATCTCAAGTAGAAACTCAATCACAAAGAACCCATACACATCAACAATCGCTTCTCATGAGAGATAACGCAAAAACTACAACAGTCCCTACAAGAGCTGAAGGACTTGTTTCACAAAGCAGTGTGAACATACGACAAGCAAGTCAACAAGAGACAAAATTTGCCAACCTACTCGACAAAATGGTGGCATCCAATGACCAACACGATGGAAGAGGCTTAAGTTTCTAGAACTTATGGAATTGGGTTTCTGGCGTTGAGCAGGTAAGTCCAAGTCGCCATTATAAATACATGGCATAAAAGTTCGAGTCGGGAAGCTAAGTCACTAAATGAGCGAGGCGTTAGTCCCAAAACTTCATGTAATATTCTCCGTGGTCTAAGCGTCTTAGCTAGTCTAGGTACTGCTCAAGCTGGAAGAGTTGAGCATAATTAGGTGTGTCACTCATGCTGGTATAGGTGAGCATAAGAGTCAAAGTTGTTGTAGTACAGTGGTGAAGTGAAGGAGGAAGTTCAAAAGACACTCACGCACTCAACACAGTGAGGTATGAGTGGACAAGCTTCTACGCCAAAAATCCTTCTTGGAAATGTGGAAGCTATTGAGACATCCTTTGATATCACATGTGCTACATTTGTTCCTTGAAGCACCTATCAACTCCATCTCTTACACTACATTCTTTTGCTTGAAAAATTCTCATAAGCATATAGATTCTCTCATAATTGGAACTTGCATTAGACACTCGTCCTTCGTTTCTCCCAAGAACTCACCTTGCATGACAGGTACTTCAAGTCCAAATGCTCAACTCCAATAAGAGCATATACCAAAAGCACTTTTTTCCTCTTGTTGCATAGCACAACATAATAGCTTAAGCATTGAAGGATGGCTCTTGGTTGGATTTGCATTCCATAGCCAAGAGTGTTGGTGTAGGCTCTCAACTTCTCAACAAGCTTGGAGAAGGACATGAAGCTCTTGCACTTAGCACTTCACACAATGAGTGTGTGTGGGAGTGTGTATATCTTGCAAGCAATCCTTCTACATGATTGAGTTGACCCCCTCTTGTAGCTCATGCCTTATGCTCATTGGATCTTCAAGCCTAGACAATCACAAGCCTGGGTTAATTCAAGCAATAAACGTAGGCCTTTGGACCAGTGTACTCCTTTCCCCTTTGAGAGAGAGGGCTTGATAAACTATTAAACAATTAATTTAATTAGCTAAATAACATTGGACGCCCCTCATGGCCATCCAATAGGCTTTAGGTACACTATGAGGGTAACTTAGCTAAGGCCTTGACATGTGTCCTATTTGCCTCTTTGAGCAAGGGGTGCCCCTTGGATGAGGGTTGGGTCATTCTCTCTTATCCCCTACTTATGTGGATTGCCCCCTCCTTTGTAGGCATGCATGTTGACTTTCAAGCACCTCAACCATCCTAGCCCCCAAGTAGCTTAAGCACCTTAGTCATCAAGAGAATGGTCTCTCTCTCTCTCTCTCTCTCTCTCTCTCTCTCTCTCTCTCTCTCTCTCATGCCTTTAGCTTCAAGGGCTCGCCCCCTCCTTGTAGGGATTGCCTTTGACTTCAAGCACATGCGTAGCTTCAAGCATGCACCTTAGTTATCAAGCATCTCATGCACTTTAATAATCAAGCACCTCAAGCATAGGCCTAGCTTTAACATAAGGTCTAAGGACTTTTACACTAACCATTGGAGATCTTTAATGAAGCTAACCCTAAGGTCTTTCAAGCTCCATTATGAAAACATTGTTCTTCAGTAGACCAACTCCTTGTGAGACCTTGGTGAGATGGAATCATCTCCTTTTGGCCCAGTGTTGAGCTTGGCCTAAAAAATCATAATTATGACCTAGCTCTTGTTTCCCTTTTATTTCCCCATATTAAATGACCACTTTAACACGAGAAAAGCATTTGGGTAAAGCTAGATATTATATTTTATGACAAAGGGGCTTTCTGGTTCATGACAAAAGCATGCCATCCCCAAGCTTGGAGAGTGTAGGTAGAAGATGAGGGGTTCCACTTGTTATACATGCTAGTCAGTGTTTTGCTATAGCAGGATAAGTCAACTACCTGAGTTTGTGAGAGCCAATCCAAAACATGATGGATGGATGTCATGGAGATCACTCCTGTGGTCATATGCAAAGTTCGAGAAAGTAGTGTCCATGTGTCGATAGAAGATGTCGTCCATGTTTAGCTTCTCATCTTTGATGGTGCTTGCTTTACATGGAGGTGCATGCATAACTCTTGGATGGAGCTTCCTCTTCATAGTTTCATGTTTATCCATATAGCCATTGTTTCATATTTTAATATCATTTTTAAATTTTTTTGAAAATTTAAATAATATTCTTTAGTTTTTATTTACAAGAAAAACAAAGGTACAAAAAATTGAATGTTTAAGCGTTAAAGTGGGATTCACTAATCTGAGCGGCAATTTCGACGGCAATAGTCGTGGCAATATACACAGTAATAAGTGCGGTAATATTTGAAACATAAATAATGTCCTCCTGCCTCCCTCTCTCATCTTTGGCCAACCCATTTTGGCCTCTCTCTCTACAAAACACGATAAAAGATCGCACTAAACGTGTTGAAATTTTCATAGTGTATGAAATGCAAGTTTGATAATGGAGATTTAATGTGTATGGCTGAAGTTCTTGACAACTAGAGCATGTCGATCTTTGCAAAATGACAAGAGGAGTCCTAGTTGCCAAGACAGGCATTTGAAATTTCAGTGGGGGCAAGTTCTGGGCCAGTTTGGTTGCATTGGAGAGCGTGTCATCATCGAATGTGTTTTGAAGCTTGGCAGGGTTTTCAGAGGTAGTGTGTGGCATGAGGAACTAGCCAAAAGTGATGGCTATTCAATCAGACTCCTGGTCACAAAATTACAACAATTTGAAGTTGGTGATCGCCAATGTGGCCGTGGGATATCTAGCAATTTTTTCGAATTTTGGTATGCGTCATTTGAGGTCACCGGACACTCAAAATGCAAAGAGAGTTGATGGGGTTGAAGTCTGGTGTGCAAGCTTTGAGACGGGCTTGATAGTTTTCTCATCAGAGCCCTGAGAAATAAACACCATGCAATGGAAATGGGGACAAAAAAGAGTTTTTAGATTATTTTGGTGAAGTTTTTAGGGGCCTTGAGGGACAAGTGATCTTACAACTACCACATGGAAACATTTAGTCCCACATGGGGACCTGGCAAATCAGAACTTAGACTATATAGTGGACGAGGTCCACTCATTTGATAAGCAAGAGGGAGAGAGGGGAGCTCCCCCACTTATGTGGATATGGCCGTCCTGGGCGCTACTCGCGTGGCACTAGAGGCTTTGTTGGGCAGCCGATGGCAGAGATTTCAGAGTTGGTGGTGGATGGGGGCACCAAGGGAAGTTGCTCTGGGCGGCATACATAGGTGATGATGTGGCATCTTATATTCGGCAGGTTCCCGAGGCTCTCCAAAAGGGGTCCACATTTTTATTGAGGGGGTGGTGACCCCTAGCCGCTGTAATGTCACCGTGACAACCATAATGAGGGGATGCTTCGCATGCAGTGGAGTGTGAGAGAGAAGTGAACACCATAGTAGTGAATTTGGGATTTTCCCAATTTCCACTTTCAAAACAATCTTAAGATTGACCACATGGAAAAATGTTACCCAAATTTTTGAGAGCATGGTTTGAAAGAGCTTTTCAATTACTATCTTGTGAAAGGGTTTGGCCTCAAAAAATAGTTTGAGATTTGTCCATATGGCCAAATATTTAAGATAGTAGTGATTTCCAAATTGGCTCTAAAGTATCAGACTCTCTAATATGGTGTTAGTGGTTGGCCAAGGTGGAAAAGCATGCAGTATTTACTAAAAATAAACTAGCCACATGTATGGAAGGTAATGAAATGCTAAAACGAGCTCAAGAGGAGTTGTACCAGTAGCAGCAGGACAAGGAAAAATTATTTTTGGGATGCTCATCTCCTATAAGTAGAGATGAGCATATAAAAACCTCCTACAGTAGGAGGTTTTTGGTATTGTAAGAGGCTTTTTGGCCGCTAGGACATTTTGGCCATGGAGTATATGCAAAGCCAAAGAGGCCTGTTGAGGTGAAGTTTTGTGCTCGTCGATAGAGTTTGGTTGTAGCCAATTGTACATTGTTGTTTTGAGCAAAGTGAAGCCATCATTGCCAAATTATGGTGTCGATTCCCCCTTCCCCCTTCTCTTCTTTGCTATTATACGTGTGTTTTTGGGTGCGTGTTGGCAGGTGTGTCCCCCTCTCCCAAGAGTGTGTTTGTGTAGAGAGAGAGAGAGAGAGAGAGAGAGAGAGAGAGAGAGAGAGAGAGAGAGAGAGAGAGAGAGAGAGAGAGAGAGAGAGAGAGAGAGAGAGAGAGAGAGAGAGAGAGAGAGAGAGAGAGAGAGAGAGAGAGAGAGAGAGAGAGAGAGAGAGAGAGAGAGAGAGAGAGAGAGATGTTTTCTATGTTGAAGGTTGGGAATTGAGCAGTGCAGGTGAAGAGGAGAGCATGCAATCAAAGATGGTGGATCTTTCAATGTGTCAGGCATGGTCTAAAGTGCATGAAGAACAGTCCCAAGTGGGTGATTTGCTTTCCATGGAGGTATATAAGTCTTGGCTAAAGAGTGTGATGGTTGGTATAACTGTGCAGTAGGTAATCAATCAGGTACGGAGCCCGCTTGAGGAGGATCTCACTTTACTTGGTTAAGAGGGTGGGTTAGGTATGTGTTGTGCAATTCATGGTGTGTTTGGTGATGCTTGGTATGAAATGGAATGTTTGCCAATGAATTGGTGAAACATTTGGGAAGCTATTAACAGGTGGACGAAAGAAAGAAAAGCCAAGTATTTGATCTAGGTGGAAGCCATACAGTGATGTAGGGAGGGGCAATCCACTTGAGAAATAAGACTGTGTCTCGACTGTGTACATATGATGGTTTTTGATTTTCTCACACTGTTTGTTACTTTTTCAGTTTGTAGTTGAATAAATGCTTCTTGTGGTTGAACATGAACATTCAATAAAAGCGCTGGGCAATGATGGTGCAACCAAAGTTTTTCGATCACAACAGCATGCACAAGCATGGGTATGTATACAGGCCGGTGTAGCAGCGGACACAAGCATGGGTATGTATGCTAGTAGGTATGAAGTGAAAGTTTGTCAAGAAAAATATTGAAGTGTATGACTTAAGTGCTTTAGGAGTGGAGCATATCGGTCTTTACGGATCGACAAACATAGTCCTAGTTACCAAGATATAGGCATTTGAAGTTTTAGCAAGGGCCCATTCTCGGCCAATTTGCTCACATTGGAGAGCGTTCATCGGATGTGTTTTGGAGCTTGCCATGGTTTTCATAGGTAGCGTGTGGCATGTGGGGCTAGCCAAAAGTGATGGCTCTTCAATCATCAGAGTCCTAGACACAAAATTACAGCAGTTTTAAGTTGTGGTTGGCAGTGGCTATAAGGAATCTGGCAATTTTTTTCAATTTTGGTAAGCATTGTTCAAGGTCATTGGACATTCAAAATGCAAAGAAAGCACATGGTCTTGAAGTCAATATGCAGGCTTTGGTCCGAGCTTGAGAGTTTAGTCATTAGAGCCTTGAACAACAAATGGCAGGTAGTGGAAATGGAGACAAATGTATATTTTAGATTATTTTGGTGAAAAGTTTTGGGGTCTTGAGGGGCATGTGATCCCATAGCTACCACATGGCAACCTTTAGTCTCATATGGGCGGTGTTGGCGGCTTTGTTGGGTGACCAATGGTGGAGATTTTGGAGTTGGTGGCAAATGACAGCGCCAAGCACGGTCGCTCTGGGCAGCATACGCAGGTGATGACCCCTAGTTGTTGTAACGGCACCGTGACAACCACAATGAGGGGTGCTTCACATGGAATGGAGTGTGAGAGAAAAGTGACTGGCCGAGGTGGTAGAGCATGCATTATATACTAAAAATAAACTAGCCACATGTATGGAAGGTAATGAAATGCTAAAATTAGCTCAAGAGGAGCTACACCAATAGGGCAGGGAAAATATTTTTGGCATGCTCATCTCCGATAAGAGGATACACAAACATTGGCCATGTCAAGTCGTTCTTTTGAGAGTCGCAGCCATTTATACAAGATTTGGAGCTATTGGTGGAGGAGGTAGATCTCATATTTCATTTTGTCCACCACATCATGTGCATATTGGACATATTCATCAATGTCTTCCAGAATCTTCAACCTTCTTGTGTTGCTCACTTCAGGTTGATCCGCTGATGTGTCATGAGCCTCAATTGTGATTGGATCATCGGGCTGGTTGACTTGAGTACTTGGTGTCTCTATTGGGATGGCTGGTTCATTTACTTGCACACTGATAGTTTCTTTGGACACTTCTAATTCTAGTTCCATATTGCTAGCAATGGTAGTGCTCTTTTTTGGTTGTGGTGGTGTTGTGTGCTCCGATTTTGGTGATCCACTTGGAGGAGAGAAGTGTGAAATCTCTTCAATAGGGTTGAGTTGTTCTTTAGGTTATTCCTCTCTAGCGGTGTATCGTCGTCTTCTTCTTGTGCCTTGTCCTGCTCTCATTGATGTTCTTCTTGGTGATAGAGATTTTCGAAGCCGGCCCAAGGATCATCCTCGCATAAAACATGGGGTGTTTGGTTCGAGTTTTCATTCTATCGGGGCTGACTGCCAAGCCTGACCATATCGATGCTAGCAAAGCGAGAACCATAGACATAAAATGTCAATCTGTGGGACGTAGTTAAGGTGACTAGTGTATGGAGGCTGTAAGAGATATCTAATCTCTCAAAAAACCCAAGTCTATGTCACTCCTGCTTATCTAAGTCCAAGACACCAAAAGCTACTTTCTCTATCGCAACCTTATCCAGACAAATTTTTGTAGCTACAGGTCTCTAAATGGAATGAAACTTAATATCTAGCATGGATAGGTTATCCTCTACACTCTCATGTTCTCAAATGTTGTTTTTGACACTTGGACAAAAGATAAAAAATCTTAGGATTGTCGATTTTTTTCCCAGAAGGGCTCTATAGATTCCTCTAGACATGCTCTATCTCTAAGGTCAAAATATAGTTTTATTCCGTGTAATGTGCATAGGAACAAAAGCAGCTCGTAGATGGCTCCTTGCCTGTATCGTCCGCGACACAACTACTTAAGGTGCTAAGTAGTGATCGTGGGATTTCGTGTCGCTGTTATCTTTGCTTGATGCTCCAGAGCTTGTCGGTACTTGATACACAGATCTTTGTCTTCAATGGACATGAATTGCATGTTGATTGCATTCTTCAGCTCCATTGCTAAATAGATGACGAACCGAGCCCGCAGGTTTGTGATGACATGGCCAAAAATCTTTGATGTATAAGTGAAAAATCTTGTGCAGAATGCTTCTTCAAATGTCAGCATATAATATGATGGGAGAAACATGGCCCTTGCATAGAATCCATGAAGGACCTCTTCACATGGTTAACCAGAGAGATCATAGCATAGACCTTGTGTACCTTTGAGGAAGGACATCCATGTGACATCTGTTTGTTATGACCTATGAAAGGTTTGCAAACAAGTGAGGAGCATCTTTGCAATCTTTACTAGCATAATGCATGCCAAATATGGAATACCCAAAAATAACTGTATGGTCGAAGATAGTGTCTCCACAATGTATGACTCTATTGGTTGGTTATTTGGAGATGGTGGAAACCGGGGGTAGTTGTTTCCAAATTTTGACTCAGAGCACCGAGCACTACTAGACAGGATCCTGTTTGATTAGTAATGGTGCATTCGTGAAATAAATGAGATACCTAGGATGCCGATTCAACCAGATCTCGTGCCATTTGGGGTGCTGTAATGAAATATTGACGTATAGATCCTTGAGAAATCTTTTTTTGATTTGGAGGACTTCAAATTTAATGAGAGGATAAGAGAGAGCTTGCTGATGCCACGTTCCAGTGATTGTAGAGGGCGTGAGTAGATTGACATTGATTGAGTGTATAATCCATTCCTCCCGTTGCATTTCCTCCTTCCAAATTGTCTCCGTTTCCTCTTGTATTTGCTTTTGAAAAATAGTCCTTATCTTGCATTGTGGCAGTGACTTACTCATCTCCTGACATGGTTGCATGTACCACGACAACTTCTTTAATCTTGCTTAACTCCTCGTTAAGCTGAGCAATCTACTTTTGGTAGTTGTCTTCTTGTTGCATGAAGCTAATTGACAATTCTCTTCTTTGCATCTTCTCAAGCTTTAGCTTTATCTCTAAGTCCTTAACCTTCTGTTCCATTGTTTAATAGGCAGCATCTATGCCCTGTAGTGTGGCTACTACTGGGTTATCTTTTAGCTGATTCAAAAGTGAATTCTGTTCTTGGCTTCATGATTTTGCGTGGGCTAACTGTGTATTTAAAATTTTAAGCTGAATTTGTAGGCGCTGTACCGTAGACTTTGATTCTTGTAGAGCTAAAGTGGCAGCTGTGACCTGTTGCTAGTGTTGCTTATTTGTTGTCTAGAGAGTTTCCAAATCTGTTGTTGCTGTCTTGGCAGTTAGCTCAGTCAATCCTTGTTCTTTAAATTCCATGGCTTCTTTGTATGACTTGACACATATATTATCAAAGTCTAGCCTTTCCTCACAGAGTCGTAGGAGCCTGTATACACTATGTAGATGTTGGTGGCAAGCATAGATTCATCCTTCATTTTGTCTATCACATCGGGTGTAAACTGTGTATATTCATCTATGTCCTCTAAATTCTCCATTGTTCTTATGTTGCTTGCTTCCAATTGATCCGTTTGTGTGTCCCGAGTCTCAATCATTGGCTCATTTGGTTGGTGTCATTGTGGGACTAGTTGGTTTAGTCTCTTGTTCCTTGATAGTTTCTTTGAGTGGTTTGGAATCAGGTTGCAAATTGGTAGCAATGGGAGTGTCCTCCTTTGGTGTAGTCTACTGCTGTGGTGGTGTATTTGTGGGAGAGAAGTGTTGAGCTTCTGCAGTAGGGTTTTCTAGTTCTTTGGGTGAATCCTCCTGAGGATGTGTACTGCCTTCTTCTTGTGCCTGGGCCTATTCTCGTTGTCGTTCCTCTTTATGGTAGAGATGCTCTAGGCCAGCCCAAGGATCATCCTTTTTGTCGAACATTGGGTGTCTAGTTCAAATTTTGACTCTTCTTGGACATGATTTTCACTTTTCCTCAAAATATCCATTGAGCCCTCTTTCTAGCTCAAAAGCCACTTTCTCTCTTTTGAGTCTTGCTGCCCTTTGTGCTGGTTCTTTAATAACTATTGTTGGCCTATGATTCTTGGTCTGATTTGCTTCATCTAGCTTAGCTTTCCCTTTTTCTTTCCTTTTTATTTCAAGAGGAGTGTCCTCCTCTTCCTGCACTTCCTCCTCTCTGTTACTTTCTCCTTTTGTTGCTGCGGATGTGGGTTCTTGAGCTTGTACATTGACTAATCAAGCCCACAGTCTTGTTGCCACTGGTGGAGCCCGTGTTTGTACTTCTAGCTCTTCATATATCATGTTGAGAAACCATAAATTTTTCTCTAGGACAGGTGGTAGATGCTTTACTTGGCCTATAACGTGATAGACAATTTTGGTGAGCACTTCTGGAGCTCCTAAAAATGTGATGTTCTCTGGCTTCTTCACATGAGTGAGGGTTGTATTGTGCGTGGTTCACCTCTGTCATCCCCTCTTTCTTTGATGCTTGTGTGAAGGTGGAAGCCATGACATGATTGGGAACTGTATACCTTGGCGGTCTCTTGGCAGTGAAGTGAAAATGTTAATGATAGAGCCGCAGTGCCCCCTCTATTTCCCTTTGCTTCAATTCCAAAAAAGAGGATGATCGACTGGTGAAAATACCACTGGTTGGTAACTGTCTGTCCCTCAAGGTTTTCCTCCTTTTTGAAGCTTGAGTGCTTCTGCCACTTGGTTCTTTGCTATTTGAACTTTGATAGGAGAGCCATTGCTCTTTTGTAATCAACACCGCAAGGGTGCAATCCTTAAGGCCAATATTTTCCCTAAGTGATCGGACTACGTGTTCCTTGGTGAGGTTCTGAGATTCCCTTGGTGGCATTTTTACTTTGACTTTGGTTCCATGAGCACTCTTGAGTGTTTCGTGGTAGATAGTGACATGTTGGCTATCCAATTGGTCTCTTGCCAAACCAGGTGACATTTGCCTCTCTCAAGGAGTCTTCCTCTAGCTAATATGGTGGGAGTTTAGCAAATTTCTACTTCATGGTCATTTTCTTCATAGCTCCCAATGTAGATAAGAGAGAACCTGACAGTGCATAAACACATTTAGAGATTAGACCATTCTGGCAAGTTACAACCAAGTAGAGCAACTAAATAAGCATACTAAAAATTACAATTTTGGCAAAGTCTATCTTCGGCGTGCCTAATATGAAAATGGGTGTAGGTGCATGCAAAAATAGTATGCATTGTCCGTTGTGTGTTGCTTGGATACAATGGTCTCTACAACTGTGAGTGCCCTGACTTTAGGTATGCACATATACATGAGTGTATCCGGCTTGACTTGCTATGGGATCTTTGATACACATTGTTAAACTTGTTTGCCATGGATATTTGGTTTTTGTGTGGCTGTACTTTGCTTCTTTGGTTGCCATATCCATGTCTTCTTGAGTAGTAGGTGACGTCTGTTGAGCAGGTGGATGTAATGTTTTTTCTTTAAAGTTGTTGGCGATGTGTAGCAGTCTTTTTGGCACCCATACTTGTAGAGGTTGGTTCTTGAGCTGGCTCTTGGGTACCCAAATTTGCTTGACTCCTTTAGGCTGGTTAAAAGCAGTTTTTAATGAAGTAGTGGTCATTTTTATGACTGATGACTTCTGTTTCCTACATGGAAAATTACCAAGAGATCCTTTCCATTCCTCCTTACTGTATGCAAATGGTATTCTTAGTTGTCCGCCTTTCAATGTGAGTTCCAACATTTGGGCATCCCAATCCTGTACTACTTTGTAGGTTCTCATCCATGGAACCCCTAGTATTAGGTCTTCATTCATGTGTTCATCTGCAGTACATTTGAAAGTATGCGGGTAGAAAAATCCATGAACCATAATATTCAAGTTAATTTTTCCTAGTGTTGGAGTGATTTGTTTGTTATAGCCTTTGACAATGGCTCGAGAGTTCTCAACTGGTAGAGTTGTTTCCTTGAGATAAGTTGAGTAACTGATAGCATTGGCTTGAGCTCATGTGTCCGCTAAATCTTTTACTTTGTATCCCTCCTTCAGAATCACGTTGATCCGCATATCAAGACCATCCATCCACTCATCATAAATATCTACCTCCTCCTCATCGATGGACTGAACTTGGAGAGTATTGAGTGGTACCACTTGTAGAATAAGTTTCCTTGTTGCAACTTTTCATTTTAGAACCCGAATGCGAGCCTCCTTTTGAGCCTTTTCTATCACCTATTGTCGTTTAAGATTTCTTTCCTTTGCTGCTTGCATTCTCTGCAAAATCTCATTAGTCAAGGGAAGACTATATTTACGGAGCCGACATCTACTAATCCAATTTGCCATAATTTCTCCGTCTAATGTAGCTAACTTGACTACACCGCTTGGTAAAACATCTTCAATGGAAAAAGGACCATGTCCTTTTTCCTTGAATTTAGGTACATGTTGTTTCAACAAATATACTAAGACTAAAGCCCGTGGTTTAAAAACCTTGGTCAGCAATTGTGAGTCAGAGAATTGTTTCTATTTTTGTTTTTGTGCGTAGATGTGAGCAATGGCTACTAATCGTTTCTCATCCAATCGTTCCAAATCTTCAAGTCATTCAGAAAATTTGTGTCCCTTCCATTCTAAATCAGTAGCAACTCAGGTAAATACATTGTATCCTAAGCATGCCAAAGTTGTTGATGTAGTGACAAATTTCTGAATAAGCAAATCTTGCCGGAAGGCCATCACATGTACCCTACCCATCTAGCCGCTAAAAAGCTTCTTACTAACTTGGACTTGGATTATCACAAAATACATGCATTCCCTAATGATTATATACTCTTTTGCAATGAGTATGCAAATTTGGAACAATGTCCCAATTGTGGATCCAACCATATAGAGAGGACACACAAGGAAAATATCTCCCTGCAAAGGTCCTTCAACACTTTCTATCATTCCAAGAATAAAGAGCATATTCAGATGCAAGTCTATAGCCACTATGATGACATGGCACCCAAATACTAGATCAACAAATGATGTGATGCGGATATCTATTGACTCACTTGCATAGAAGCACATAGAGGAAAGATGGCCTACATTTAAGGATGAGCCTCGGTATATCCATTTTGGTATGGCAATGGACATCGTAAACCCATTTGGATTACGGAGTTTGTCATGGAGCACATGGTCTCTTTGCTTGGTTAACTATAATCTTCCACCATGGCTAGCTATCAAGAAGGGCGATCTGTTGTTGTCACTGATCGTCTCAGGAAAGTACAAAGCAAAGAACATAGAAGTCTATATGGCACCACTTATAGAAGAGCTCCAAATCTTGTGGACAGGGATTAATGTGGTTGATATGTCCCAAAGAATTGGACGATGAAATGTCCATGTACAAGGCATTCTCATGTGGACCATGCACGATTAGCCAGGCTTCTCAAATAAGTATCTTTGAAACCCTCACATACATGATGTTCTTGACTATGCCAACACTTTTATATTTTAGTTTTATGAATTTTTAGGCTTGACTCACTCGGGTAATCATGCATGTCTAAAATGTGGTCCTCGACTTGGCTTTTGCTGCCCTGATCATTTGTGCAAGATAGTTTACAAGGAGCATGGTATTGATAGCCGCTTTTTGAAAATCAAGAAAAAAAAAAGAAAAAAGAATATTTTTCCTCTACCCGAAGCCTTGGCGACACCGTCGGAGGGCTCGACAATGCCCTGGTCACGACCTCACGGCCCTAGCTTTTACTAGCATGGCCTCGTCACATGGTCCCCCCTCACTTGGCCAACCTTATCACCCTCATGGCCTCGCTCATCAACCCCATTCTGCAAAAACTTCACACACATACACCCCGCCAACTCACCCTCGCCCTATCTCTCATCACCCGCTCTCTCAGCATCCATCTCGAGGGCTAATGACGGCTAGTTTCCGAAACCGCAACCACGAGAACCAACCCTAAGAAGAGGATATCCCATTACTAAGGAAAAACGATAAAAAATATTCTTGTTAACATTTACCACCCCTCTAGGCCCGCCACCAATTTGGCCACACCTCTCTCCATTATCGCCAGAAGACAGAAGCCTCTCTCCCTCCTGCTCGTCTCCGCCAAATCTCTCTCTCTCACTCACTTACCGTGCCTCTACATCGCCTGGCCCAATGGGCGCATAAAAGAAACACTACCACCGTCTATATTCCCTTGTGGGCCGCCACGTTGTTGTAAAGTTCTCTCTCTCTCTCTCTCTCTCTCTCTCTCTCTCTCTCTCTCTCTCTCTCTCTCTCTCTCTCTCTCTCGTCCATACCCCTACCTAGCGGGCCGCCATACCTCACCTCTCCCTCTTCCCTCTCATCCACACTCCCTCGACCTCACTCTCCCCTACCTCTATCTCCCTCTTGTTTTCTTCCCATCGACGGGCCACCGTTCTCTCTCTTTCCTCACTATCTCTCTCTCTCACTATCCCTCCCACCATCGATTTGCTCACTCTGTCTCCCTTGGAGTAAGCGGCCCCACGGGCATGAAATAGAATAAAACTCTCTCTCTCTCTCTCTCTCTCTCTCTCTCTCTCTCTCTCTCTCTCTCTCTCTCTCTCTCTCTCTCTCTCTCTCAAAATTCACCCCCACATACCCTGTTTCTCTTTCCCCCCCTCTCACGCACACACACTCTCTCTCTCCTTCCCCCGATGTAGGAACCCGCCATGCATAACAATATTTTCTCTCTCTCTCTCTCTCTCTCTCTCTCTACAACCACACACACACCCTTACTCTCTCACCCACACACCCCTCACCCCTTCAGTCTCTCCCTGGCCTGCTGCTCATCTCCACCCCCCCCATCCCGTTGACCCTACCCCCCCCTTCCCTCGCTCTTTGTTGGCCATGGGATGGCCCGAGCTCTCTCTCTCTCTCTCTCTCTCTCTCTCTCTCTCTCTCTCTCTCTCTCTCTCTCTCTCTCTCTCTCTTCAAGCCCACGCGGGTGCAGTTCACAGGACCGCTTATTTCTCCCCCTTATCAACTCACACACACGCTACCCCCCCCATACCCCTCATCCCCTCCTCGTCTCTGTCGGATACACGGCTGCCACAATCCATCTCTCTCTCTCTCTCACACTCTGTGTGTACAGGCCGGCAGGTAGAGCCATTCATCTCTCTCTCTCTCTCTCTCTCTCTCAACACACACACACACACACACACACACACACACACACACACACTCACACCCTCACATGCCTTCCCACCCCCTCAACATACACACACACACACACACACACACTCTCTCTCTCTCTCTCTCTCTCTCTCAACATACACACACACAAACACACACACACTCACACCCTCACATGCCTTCCCACCCCCTCACACACCCTCACGCACACTCTCTCTCTCCCTCACACTCTGTGTAGATTCCGCCAGCACGTAAAATTTAAAATAAAATAATATATATATAAATATAAGTAAATATATATACTTTCTCTTGCTCCTGTTCACCCTAATCTAAAGCAGCTAGCCTCTATAAAAGGGCACTGAGTGGTCACTATCAAGGGGGATGGATTTGGGAGATGGACAAGAGATTGTGAGAGATTGGGAGGGGTGTGCAGTTTCATCAGAGGTCAGCACTTGGTAGTATTTTGGTGGTAGGGTTGACAACATTTGCACCACGAAAGAGGACTTAGTGTAGCAATTTTCTTTGGGAACTTGCACTATGTAAAGAAGCTATGTCTACATCTCGACTCCAATGGTCGACACACGCACACTCATGTTAGCAAGGTCTCCGTGTTTGTGATTCATCTCTAGAGAACGCACTAGTAGTCTCACTATCTCTCCCTCTATCTCTCTATCATCATGATTGCCACCTCGCCGGAATAAGGTTGCTGTAAATATTGCAAGAAAATAGTTCTCCCTCACACCCCGAGGGTTTTCATCACTTGTCATATTTTCTCTCTATTCTCTCTCTCTCTCTCTCTCTCTCTCTCTCTCTCTCTCTCTCTCTCTCTCTCTCTCTCTCTCTCTCTCTCTCTCTCTCTCTCTCAGAGTGTGTAGAGTCCGTGATATTTCCAATCACCGTTGTCTGCGTCCTAGCAGCTCAAAGCTAGGTGGCGCCGACTGTTCGCTTCACCGTGGTCGGCTCGCAGCTTGCATCAGCTCCTGGTGTTTTTGAGGCCGTTGGGGTTTGTGTCGCGCTTTGCGCTGGTCATTTGGTGCCCCCACTGATAAGGGTCTCTCAAAAACCTCCAGTTTACAATGATGAAAACAACGCACATCATCAATCATGGACGAATGGCTCAAAGAATTCTCTGACTGGAGAATGGAGGAGGAGACTGGAGAAGCACTGACCGCCTTCATCGAAGTGCGGCTCCCAGAATACACCGTCGTAAACATCCAAGAGGTAAATTCCCCATCTCGTATTGCTCGTGCTAACCGCAAATTGAGAGCATTAGGTGGGAAGGCTATGAAGTGCCATCACTGCTGTCAACCAAAGCATTATGTCAATGAGTGCTGATAGAGGAAGTGAAGAAAGAACGGTGAGTTTTGCTTTTGAAAACCGCAGTACTCTCACGACAGTCAGATTTTCTGTAGCACCAAGTGTTTTCTCTCTAATGGTTTGAGAGGAGTCGTCAACTACATCAACCACAAAGTCGAAGTCCGAAAGCCTAAAGCATTTGGTGGACGCAAGTGGGCCTACACTCTCTCTAGGCCTGGAGAGTTCAAACGAAGTTCGACCACCCAAGCGCCGCCGCCACATGTAGAATGGAAAGCCAATTGAGGTAGACTCTTCTCGCCTAGTTTGTTTTGAACCTAATGTGGAGGATTGTGTGGACTTCTACAAGAGGAAGAAGCATGTGGTGAAGGTGTTACCTCGTCAACACCTGAGGTACGCAGCCCTAGTGGTCAAATCCTTGCCCTACACCCAACATGGATAATAACAATAGGCCAGAAGTATTTCCTTTCCGTTTCTTGCAACACATGCATGTAAACGTGTATATTGATAGGAAGATATTCTACCAGAAAAAGATTGTTTTCCTATTCGGAGCCAAGATGCTTGATGAAATCCTGAGATCTCCACGTATCATCTTGCCCCTTTTGGATTACTACCACTCTTTTGATGTAAGCATCTTTATTCTGTTCTAGCTTTGTGATCCATTTTTTATCATGTTTTAATCTATCCACCCAACCCTGTAAAAAGCCGCTGTGAGCCGCTAATGTCATTAATGTTATATTAATTTTTTTTTGGTAATTTCTTGAGTTACTACCATGGCAAGTGTTTCTTTCCCCACGTTCAGTGGAAAGAAGGGAGAAGACGTCACCACTGACTTTCTGGATGATTTTGACATCGCTTGTGTGGTTTCCAACAAGGATGATGACGCCTCACGGCTACAAATTTTTCCTCTACTGATGAAAGTAGAGGCCAAGTCTTTGTACAATGCTTTGCCCCAAGCTACCAAAAATGCATGGGATGTACTACGTGTTGCCTTTGTGAAGAGGTTTGGTGGAGGCACGACCTCACAAAATTTATGGCAGCTATTGATGGAATTAAAGCAGGGAAGTCTGCTAGAGTATGCCACTTACGAGTCCAAGTTTGTGGATTTGTGGGAGAGATGGGTTGCCTCACTGGAGGAAGGTGAAGGAGCGCCTAATTTTCTAGAAAAGAACCGTTTCATTGCTGGCCTATGGTGGTCGCTGCTTAAGGAGAAGGTGAAGCGGAGGTTCCCTGCAACGTATGAGTTGGCAGTGGAAGTAGCCCGCCTTAAAGACAAGAAGTTGCGCATGCAAGCAAGTGTCAATGAGTTAGAGAAATTGAGCTCAGTCCGACTAACCCCAGTGACTGCAACAGCCGTTCATAGAGCCCAACCACAGAGGGCATCAGAAGAGCAGCAAGACCTACTGAGTCGCATCACTACCCAACTCGAGAGTTTATCAGTGCATCTGGTGCAGCAAGGGCATGCATCTGTCAAAAATCTAGAGCAAGGGAGAGGACAACAAAGGCAAAACCAAGAGTACCACTGCTATAATTGCGGGGAAGACGGCCATGGAATGTATTACTGCCCACATCCAAGAAGACAGAACTTCAATAGAGGAGGAAAGCAGAATGAGATTTCTCCACCCATCAAGGGCGACACCACCGCTGGCCAGGCAACCAATCCCACCCATTCAAATCTCACGACCAGCCGTGCAACCACAGCTAGTCCCACAAGTTCAAGTCCTACAGCTACCGATGCAACCACCGCCACAATCACCACTTACACTCATCCTACACCCACCACCCATTGGTACCTGCACACCAAGTGTCATTGGTCTTGCAAAAGAGGTCAAGATGAAGATAACTAAAGAAGGATCAAGCGAGAAGTTGGTTCAAAGGACTGAAGCAGTGGAACAAGAGGTTAAAGAATCAAAAGATGCTACCCAAGTGAAGGGGGTAAGTCAAGAAAATTGTGTTACAAATGCTAGTACATCTCTAACCTTGGATGAAGTAGACACCAAAGCGATCAATTGACAACATTGGGCAGTATGGGTAAGAAGGTGTAAAGTGTTGATCAAACCTCGTCACAGTAAGAGGAATGCAAAGAGCATTGAAGATACAAGAGAAGAGGAAGACCAACCTACTAGCAAGGCTTTGTAGAAGATGGACAACATATCAAGCAAAGGGGAGGGCTTTGAAAACAGAAGCCTGTGCACCAACATGGACCAAGAACAGTGTAGCAAGCTAAAGGAATCTTGCATCAAGGAAGTTTCACTAGAGGACCATAACAAAGAGGTAAGTATGACTGAAGGTTTGGAGTTGGATATTGTTCCTGAGGCTTGGCAGCCGAGCAAGACTTTATTGTGTAGTGTCATAGACTTACAGATGGGTAATGCCTAGTCTACTAAAAGGTGTCATAGACTTAGAGATGGGTAATGCCTCTAGTCTACTAAAAGGTGTCATAGACTTAGAGATGGGTAATGCCTCTAGTCTACTGAAAGGTGTTATAAACTTGGAGATGGGTAATGCCTCCAGTTTTTTTTTTTGAGAAAAAGATCCTTCTATTAGTTAATGCAAATTGCCCATAGGGCTACAACCACCTCTGCAAGAGAGGCCTCCAACAAACATGATGGGGAGACTCTCCCAATGAAAGAACAAGATATATACAATAAGGCTAAATCAAGAGATGGGAGGAGGGAAGAGCCACACAGGTGGGCGGTAGTGCCATATGAGAACACCCTGGACAATGGTGTAGAAAGGCCCAGGGCGCCAGAGTCGAAGGAAAGCCTCGCGGCGCTCTCACATGCGGTCGGAGCTACCCTGTAGTCCCTCAAGCTGTCCTCTGAGAGTATGGATCAGCTCTAGCCAAAAGTCACAAACAGTCTCTGCTGGTGGCATAGGGCGAGCCTCAAAGATGCAAAAATAGCGGGCCCGCCAGATGAACCAAAGTGGCAGGCCATTGATGAGCTCCCAACACTCCTCTCTCTCACTGCACTACTCCTGTAGAGTAAGCTTTGTAGTAGGCTGGAGTGTAGGTCGCCCCCCTTGTATCACTATCATCCTCCTGGTGGAAGATAGCTCAAACTGAAGTGTCGGGCCCGTGAGAGTGGACCAAGCCGCTTCCCCCCAAGTGCACTGTCGAGCCGTGGAGAGAGTAGGCATCAGCCGAAGAACCCATAGCCACACCTGTTGGGCCGAGGGACAGTCCCAAAGACAGTGACGCTGACTCTCCACCAAATGGTCATAGGATGCACATGTGGCCGAGAGACCACTATGCACAAGCCAGCTCCCTATTGTTGTAGCTCCGTGCGCGACTAGCCACCACTGAAACAAGGTGACGCGCCTCGGCTGTCTGGAGTCTCACAGCCTCTCCCAAAAGGCTGCCAAGAACTCGACTGTGAGGCCCTCCTCCTGCCAATGACGTGTTGCAGCGGGGCGGGCCTCTCTCTGTGCTACAAGTATATGACGTACAAGCCGAACAATGTACTGAAAGAAAGGGACTCCTGGGTGGTCTGCAGAAGAGAAGGGGTCCCTCCATAGCCACTCACCAGGATCCCATTGTACTTGTGCCAGTGGAAAACACTCCCAAGCCCATAGCCTCCAGTGTCCAGTCTCAAGAGCTGCTGGGTTAGGGTCTATGATGCAAGTCCTCCCACAAATGCCCACAACTCGGATCCTCTGGAACAACACTCTGCTACCTGCTGGGCCTCCACTGCAACTTGCGGTAGTCATCCCCCACCCTGAAGCTCAAAGAACAGGGCTGGGACAGTCTTTGAGCACGCCCTGACTGAAATGAGAACCTCCAGTCGTGTGAAGGCTCCCATCCACCGGGGTGCTACTGTCTCGAGAGGCATGAGCCACTCAGCTGGAATTGACTCTGAGATGTCTTGACACATGCTCTGCACCCCTCTCATGCCCTGTTAACTGGAAACCCTGCACCTCCTCTGCTGACAAACCTGTGAACTCTAGCAAGTCACCTAGAGAGCACGCTGGACCTGCTGCCATGCGACCCCAGGAAACATGAGGCCGACTACCAACCAAGTGACCTCTCTGAGTGCTATCCATGGGGTTCTAGACGAGGGGCTGCCGTAGGCACTCCTCCGTGCACGACGGCTGTCTCTGCTCCAGGCCACGCCATAAGGGCTCCCAAGATCGACGCAAACTCACAGCGAAGTGGTCCTCCAGTCTCCTGCTCAAACCAACTCTGCACATCTCTGTAAAGATCCATCTGATCGAAGGTTGCGAAGGGCCTCTTGACTAAGGCACCATGGCACGAAGCCTCTACAACAAGAACTCCTTCCAGGGCTCCTCACCTGGAAGAAGTCCTCTGACTATGAACTTCCCAAGAAGGGCTCTACTCTGCTGTGATGGATCAATGATCCCAAGCCCTCCCTGAGAACAAGGAAGAGTGAATCTGACCGGCCAAGCCACCTTGGATCGGGCTATCTGAGTGTCACGTCCTGACCAAAGGAAGTTCCTAATCAGCCTCTCTGCCTGGATGATACAAGAACTCGAGAAGATCCAGAAGGAAGTGATGTACCACATAGTCGCCAACAACACCTGGTTGGCAACTACTACTCTACCAGCCAGAGAAAGTCGTGCTGAGCTCCAATGTAACAACTTTCTCCTGATAGACAGGAGAAGGGGAGAAATCTGCTGCTCAAGAGACAAGTCCAATCCAACGTGACAATCCAAGTACCGAACTATAGTCGCTGGGTGAATCCACCTGAAACCCTCTCCTGGCATCCAATCTGGCACAGGAGCACTACCAACCGAGAAAGCCATTGTCTTTCTCCAGTTGATCAGTGCGCCTGATGCACAACAAAAGGTCTCCAAATCCTGCTCACATCTATCAATATTGGCCTCCTGGCCATCTAAGTACAAGGCTGAGTCATCGACAAACTCAACGTCCAGTAGCTCATCTCCCCGAATAGGGAGTGCTAAGCCCCGTAGACCAACCTGCTGTGACACCAAAAATTTGCTCATCGCCTCCGCATAGAACAGAAAGAGCAAGGGGGCAAGAGGACAGCCCTGTCTGACCGAGCATGTAAGCATGAAGCGATCACCTCTACATCCTACCAAAAGCACCTGACTATGAGCCTGTTTGTACAAGACTGACACCCCTCTGATCCAAGCATCTGAGAAGCCCATCCTGCGTAGAGTGCCCTCTAGAAATTCCCAGTCAACTCTGTCGTATGCCTTCTCAAAATCGAGAAGAAGAATCATGAGGTCCTCACCACGGAGCCGTGCCAGGGCGAAGCCTCCCAAAAAGTAAAGATGTTGTCAAGGATACTACGTTCCTTGACAAAACCTGTCCGAGTCCCATGTATAAGGCTCTCTAAAAGTGGCTAAATTCTCAAACTCACAGCCTTGGAAAGAATTTTGTAGGCTGAGTTGAGGATGGTGATGGGGCGCCACTATCGAATCTCATCCAAGGAGCCACCCTCCTTGGGAATGAGGTAGATCAGGCCCTCACTCATGCTGTTAGGCATCACTCCTGTGTGCAAAATGTACTGAAAAGCACTAGAGAGATCTGGGCCAAGCAGGTCCTAGTACTCCAAGAAAAATTTGGGAGTCAATCCATCCTCACTTGGACAGCTACCATGGGGGAGAGCCTTAAGATCCGTGTGCAGCTCCACAAGCTGAAGTGGCATCTCTAGCCTTTGACACATCTCCTCAGTCACAAGACATGGAATCTGTGCCCGAACCTGCTCCTTGCATGCATCCTGCCGCTCTGACTGGGGCTCAACAGTAGCAGACAGTAACTCAAGGTAGAAGTCAGTAGCAACTGCGTGCCCCACTGTCTCAAAAAAAGCACCAGTCACTCTGTCACCCACCTGAGTCCACTGAGATGCCTATCGGTGGAAGGAAAACTCATGACGCCTCTCCTCTGTGCTAGCAAGATCGTGTCGAGCCTGCTATAATTGCTCCTCCAACCATGGACTGTCTGGATGCTGCTCCTGCTCCTCTATAATGAAGCAATGCCCCGTTTGAGACGCTGCTCCGCCTCTCTCGCTGCAGCCCGGCGAGCCAGAGACTCCTGAAGAAAAAAGTGGCTAATCTGATCTAGGCCTGAGGGCACTCTGTCTGTTGGAGAATCCTCTCTGTCCATGCCCTCTGTCCAAAGAGCCTCTACCATCTCTCTGAGTGCTGAGTCCAACAAGACTCTCTCTGGGATGCGGAGCATCGTGCTCCCACTCCTCTGTCTGTCTGCCACTGTGAGGATCACTGGTGCATGATCCAAGAAGGAGGTCCCTACCAGGATGCCCACTGATCCTCCCAAGTCACTGAAGTGGTCACTAGCGTAGAAATGATCTATCCGCGATAGATTCACTCCTCCCACTCAGCGGTCCGATCTAGAGAAGGCAAGACTATCAGGGGGCCTCACAAAACCAGAGTGCTGCCATGTATCCGAGACCCTCAAAGTAATACACCACCTCTCCCAAGCATCCAAATCGACTCCATGCAGAGTAGCATGGCTGCCACCAATCTTGTCAGAAGGGTCTTCCAACATGTTGACGTCCCCTCCTATGCACCAATGATTTCCCTACGACAAAGACTCAAAAATCTGTGACCAAAACTTTGCACGAGCACTCACCACATTGGGCGCATGGATGTTCAGGAAACCCACAAGGCCACCCTGAACCTGCATAGTAATCCATTGAGCCCTGCCTGGCACAATAATCCCTCTGCCCACAATGGCCTGCTACAATGAGTCCGCAATAGTCATACATACTCCACCCTGGATGCCTCCAGGTCCAAAAGCAACTGACTAAAAGGTATCATATTGTCCACGCAAAGTTTGACCACATCGTCGAATGCGGCTCTCACACAGATGGTGCTCTTGAAGCATAAGGAGATCAATATCTGCTCCCACAAGGCAACATTGAAGCTCCTGACGCAATCCGCTCCACTGACGCTGAAATTGGGGCCCACCTAGTCCCTGCATGTTCCATGAGATGATCCTCATGGGGGGCGAGAGAGAACAGATGCTGTCGCAGCAGCTAGACGGGCTATCTTTGAGGTTGGCTTGGATGTGGAGTAATACGCATCCTAGCGTCCTCTAGATAGGCGTGACTGTAGTTAGTGCTTAGCCCAAGCCCAAGGAGAGTGAGCCGTGCGTAAAGCAACCTCCTCTGTCCAGGAGTCCTCATGAATGTATACATAGCGAGGCAAACATTGCGTATCAACAAAGAAGTACACCACAATGTGCCTACATTCTGCTGAGTCTGGGGGTGTCACCGCAAACTTGGCCAATGGCCACAAAGTCTGTAGCATATCTGTAACTCCAAGTTCTCCCATGTGGTGAGAGAACTCTAGGATCTATGTATGCAACCATCCCAACACTGAGTCGAGGGTCCACTGTATCGGCCCTGTCACAGAGGGGGAAGGAGAAACCAACTACTGAGTCCAAGGCCTCAGTCCCCCTAGCGGCAAGGAACAAAGCATGGACCTTGAAGCAGGCTGCCTCATGGTCTGCTGTGGAATCACCGAGAAAACGAGTGAAGCTGTAGTCAAAGAAGTCCCAGCGGCGCTAGATGTCAATGCTCATCAGACCACGAGGGATAGCTGCAAGGGAATATGTTTGTATCTGCAGAGGGGGCCGCAAGAAAGGCTGACCCTCTCTCGCTAGGTGACTCATGGAAAAGGCGTTGCCAAGAGATCTCCTAGCCACCGGAGAAGGCCCTGCCCCCTGGGTCGATTGTGGAACTGAAGTAGGAGGGGGGGGAGAGGGAGCTAGGGGGAGCGGTGGAGAAGAGGGGCGGGATGGGGCAACAAAGGTAGAGGGGCGAGGTGGAGAGGCGACGGGAGCAGAAGGAGGGGGGGAGGATGAGGAAGAGGGGGAAAACTCTGGGGGCGGAGAGGCTGTCGAGGGTGAAGCGAAGTTGGGGGCTGGCACAGGGATCTCCTCCTCCTCTAGAGGACCAAAGTGGTTCCCCATGGAAATCCACTAATGGTGAGTAGGCGCGTGAGGGCCACTCTGAGTGCCAGGCTGATGCTGTGGCCCTTGGCGTCATCGACCACGGGCCTGCTGCCACCCCTCCTCCGCTGGAGCCCCACGCTCGGAGGGTGGCTCTGCATGTGTGCGATGTGCTACTGAGTGTGGTTGTGGGCCAGCCCTGGTAGGCTGGGGCTGAGACCGTGGTGCAGGTTGCGGCCTCCTTCATGGACAGGCCTTCGCTAGATGGCCCATCTGTCGACAAATGAAGCACTAGTTCGGGAGGCCCGAGTACTCCACACTCTGTCTAAACCAACCACCACTCACCCAAGGAAAAAGGATAAGCTGCGGGAGCGTGTGGGTATCTCTGACCAAAACTCAAACTGAGGGAATGCCAGCCGCCTTGGCCGCTACTGATGCTGCCGTACGAGGTGTCTCCAGGACAGTCCCAATGGCTGAGCCGATCCTGGATAGAAGTGGTAAGTACTCCCTCCATAAACCCGGAAAGCAGACTGAGATGGGGATGTCTGTCTCCTCTACTAGAACATCTGAAGCCGGGCCAAAACCATGTCTCCACTATCGAAAGTGGGCACGTGATGCTTGGATGGCCAGTGGACTCATAGCTATGACCTTGGGCGCCATCTCGGAGGTCTCAAACTCGATCTGATAGTAATCTTGTCCGAGAATCTGGACATCCAAGATCTTGCCCACCTCTGCTAGGTAGGGTGCCGAGAATCTTGCAGATGACCGAAGTCGCCTGCAATTGCTCTACCTCTGTGGCAAGGCTCGCTTGCTTTGTCAGTGAGAGAGCAAGTCGAATGGTGGGCTCAGCGGGGTCGGGCGAGGGGGCTTCTCGTGAGTCCCTCTGTGGCGAAGTTGGAGCCTCCATCTGTGTCTACTGCTGTGGCGTAAGAAGAGGACGACGGGAGGATGTTGCACTTAGGCGCGCAAAGCACTACCCCAAGGATTGACACATTGTTGAAGGGGCCGAAATGCAGGGAGTTGACGGGGTGAAGAAAAAAACAGGTGGGCAAGTAGACGGGCGGGCAAGGGTTGGGGGGGGGGGGGGGGGGGGGCAGCGGGCTTGGGCGGCTGAAGCAGGAGGGGATGGCAGGGGCAGGCAGGCATTGCGGATGTGCACACAAGGGCATAAGTGGTGGGCAGGCAGTGCACGGCTGGCAGCGCAGGTAGGCACGCAGCGAGGGCAGCGGGGGGGAGGTAGTGGGCAGCGTTGGGGGGGGGGGGGGGGGGGGGGGGGGGGGGGGGGGGGGGCGATGGCGCAGCGAGGGGGAGTAGCAACAGCAGCGAGCGAGGTCCGTCATGTGATATGGATTTTCATCCCAACAAGGTAATTGAGTAAGAGATTCTGAAAAAAGATCGAGGCTGCTGATATTTTGATGTAATGCCTCTAGTTTATGTGAGGGTGTTCAGAGTAAGTTTGATGATCAATATGCTGCCAACCTTTTAAGGATGTTCCAAACTCCTCCACAACACAGCATTGTGTTGCATGGGATGCATTAGACCTATTGTTATGGCTCACCGCTAGAACATATAGAGGTAAGATCAACATGAAGATCAAAGTTAAGGAGCCATGGATAGACAAAAGGCTGATAGAATGCAAAAATGAAGGCCTCATTCCCAATTTGGTGCAAATTTTTACAAATAATGCATCCTCTCTTTGGAGAGAGGTAAGTGGGTTACGCTTGTATTTAAGCCGCAAGGTAGGTGGCTTACTATCAACATAAGAAACGACAGCTGACATGTTTGAGCACACTAAAGAAAAGCATGATATGCTTGCAGGTTTTTCCAGTCGTGGCGGAAAGCAAGGTTCTGAAGACACCTGGAGCTCACCACACCAACAAGGCAGCCATATATGGTGGATTCTTGGCACACTCTTGGGAACCATAATTTTCAATTTTGCCTTTGCAGGAGCCAAGATGTTCATTTCTTCTCTCGCTACTGGTGGTTACAAATTTGGTCCCATTTGGCATGCAAATTTTATTGTTTGGACACTGCAGATAATGATTCTATTCTTCACTTGGGATCCAGGAGGACACTGGCAAAATGTTCTGGAAGCCATGGGCTTCCCATCTAATCAACCCACACTATTCCATGGAACAAGCTATCACCCAGACCTGTGGCAGATTCATGAATATCCTAGAAATCTCACCAATAGCCAAATGGAATGGCTAGTTCAGAAGGCAACTCGATATCGGCTCCTACAAATCAGCTGAAGAAGAATCAAAATCAGGGCTAGAGACATGAATGCCTCTAGCCAAAAGGGGAGGGCTAATGATAGCCGCTTTTCAAAAATCAAGAGAAAAAAAAAGAAAAAGATTATCTTTCCTCTACCTAAAGCCTTGGCGACACCGTCGGAGGGCTCGGCAATGCCCTGGTTGACCTCACGGCCCTAGCTTTTACTGGCATGGCCTTGTCACATGGCTCCCCTCACTTGGACAGCCTTATCACCCTCATGGCCTTGCTCATCAACCCCATTCTGCAAAAAATTTACACACATACACCCCGCCAACTCACCCTCGCCCTATCTCTCATCACCCGCTCTCTCAGCATCCATCTCGAGGGCTAATGACGACCGGTTTTCGAAACCGTGACCGCAAGAACCAACCCCAAGAAGGGGAGAGCACATTACCAAGGAAAAACTATAAAAAATAGTTTTTTAAACATTCACCACCCCTCTAGGCTTAACCAACTCGCGGGCCGCCACCAATTTGGCCGCACCTCTCTCCATTATCGCCAAAAGACAGAAGACTCTCTCCCTCCTGCTCGGCTCCGCCAACTCTCTCTCTCTCTCTCTCTCACTTACCCTGCCTCTGCATCGCCTGGCCCAATGGGTGCATAAAAAAAACACTTCCACCGTCTATATTCCCAGGCGGGCCGCCACACTTTTGTAAAGTTCTCTCTCTCTCTTTCATTATTCACAAGCTCTCTCTCTCTCTCTCTCTCTCTCTCTCTCTCTCTCTCTCTCTCTCTCTTCGCTCGTCCATACCCCTGCCCAATGGGCCACTATACCTCACCCCTCTCGTCCACACTCCCTTGACCTCACTCTCCCCTACCTCTCTCTCCCTCTTGTTTTCTTCCCACCGGTGGGCCACTGTTCTCTCTCTCTCTCTTGCTCACTATCTCTCTCTCTCACTATCCCTCCCACCATCAATTTGCTCACTCTCTCTCTCTCCCTCTGAGTAAGCGGCCCCGCGGGCATGGAATATAATAAAACTCTCTCTCTCTCTCTCTCTTAATTCACCCCCACATACCCTCTTTCTCTTCCCCCCCCCTCTCACTCACACACACTCTCTCTCTCTCTCTTTCCCCTGGTATAGGAACCCTCCATGCATAACAATATTCTCTCTCTCTCTCTCTCTCTCTCTCTCTCTCTCTCTCTCTCTCTCTCTCTCTCTCTCTCTCTCTCTACAACCACACACACACACCCTTACTATCTCACCCACACACCCGTCACCCCTTTAGTCTCTCCCTGGCTCGCTGCTCATCTCCACCCCCCCATCCTGTTGACCTTACCCCCCCTTCCCTCCCTCTCTGTCGGCCATGAGATGGCCCGAGCTCTCTCTCTCTCTCTCTCTCTCTCTCTCTCGCTCTCTCTCTCTCTCTCTCTCTCTCTCTCTCTCTCTCTCTCTCTCTCTCTCTCTCTCTCTCTCTCTCTCTCTCTCTCTCTCTCTCTCTCTCTCTCTCTCTCTCTCTCTCTCTCTCTCTCGGTTCAAGCCCACGCGGGCGCAGTTCACATGAGCGCTTATTTCTCCCCCTTATCAACTCACACACACACTACCCCCCCTACCCCTCATCCCCTCCTCGTCTCTGTCGAATACAGGTCCGCCATAATCCATCTCTATCTCTCGCACTCTCTATGTACAGGCTCGCAAGCAGAGCCATTCATCTCTCTCTCTCTCTCTCTCTCTCTCTCTCTCTCTCTTAACACACACACACATACACACACACAAACACACACACACACACACACACACACACTCACACCCTCACATGCCTTCCCACCCCCTCACACACCCTCACGCACTCTCTCTCTCTCTCTCTCTCTCTCTCTCTCTCTCTCTCTCTCTCTCTCTCTCTCTCTCTCTCTCTCTCTCTCTCTCTCTCTCTCTCTCTCGCTCTGTGTAGATGCCACCAGCAGGTATTTTCTTTTTTTTTAAAAAAAAATAATAAAAATATATATAAATAAATATAAGTAAATATATATACTTTCTCTTGCTCCCGTTCACACACACACACACACACACACACACTCTCTCGTTTACACACACACTTATACACACACACACACACGACCCCGAACCATACGCACACACACTCACAATACTTTTTATAATGAAAAAAACACACACATTACATACGTAAACTCACACTCACGCACTCACATATATATACACACGCCTATGCCCACTCCTTATCCACACACACACACACACACACACATACACCATACGCAGCCACCAAAAATAAACCAACAAAGGAATCGACATCAGACGGCCAAAAAGAAAGACGGCCAAGTCGCGCGCCGACAACACCAAAACAAGAAACGATGCCGAAGGCATGCCCTGGCCGACCCCGAAAATGACGAATGCGCTACACCAACGCACCACCTAGGCCGCCATTCACCGGCATTGCATCCACAATGCCCTCTTCAGTAAAACCCGTAGATTGTCATCATTTTCCCAGTTTTAAACCAAATCTTGTAAAAATCCCAATTTGTAAAATATCACCGCTCTCTAGGTGATTGCCACAAAGGCCCACCTAGAGGTTTTCCTTTATAATATTTCCCAAGACAAAGCAAGGGTCAACCATCTAGGGCCCACTACCTTGCTTTGTCTCCCCTGATTAGAACGCTAATCTAATCAAATTACCCTAATCTAAAGCAACCACCACCTATAAAAGGGCACTGAGTGGTCACTGTCAAGGGGGATGGATTTGGGAGATTGACAAGAGATTGTGAGAGATTGGGGGGGGGGGGGGGGTGCAGTTTCATCAGAGGTCAGCACTTGGTAGTATTTTGGTGGGAGGGATTGGCAACATTTGCACCACGAGAGAGGGGACTTAGTGTAACAATTTTCTTTGGAAACTTGCACTATCTAAAGAAGCTATGTCTACATCTCGACTCCAATGGTCGACACACACGCACTCATGTTAGCAAGGTCTCCATGTCTATAAGTCATCTCTAGAGAACGCACTAGTAGTCTCACTATCTCTCCCTCTATCTGTCTATCACCATGATTGCCACCTCGCCGGAATAAGGTTGCTGTAAATATTGAAAGAAAATAGTTCTCCCTCACACCCCGAGGGTTTTCATCACCTGTCATATTTTCTATGCTCTGTGTGTGTGTGTGTGTGTGTGTGTGTGTGTGTAGAGTTCATGATATTTCCAATCACCGTTGTTTGCATCCTAGCCGCTCAAAGCTAGGTGGTGCCCCCTGTTTGCTTCATGGTGGCTGGCTCACGACGTGCATCGGCTCCTAGCGTTTTTGAGGCCGTCGAGGTCCTTGTCGTGCTTTGCGCTCGTCAGTATATATTTGCACAAAGTACATGAGCTACGTGGACCAAACATATGCAAACATGACATGCATCCACTGAAAGCAAGCGATTGGAAAAACATGTGGCTTGAGAGGGAAGATTTCATGCCACCCGATATGAAAAGAATTTCTATTTTCCATGAGCTCCCGTATTGAAGTGAACTTTTGATTAATCATCTGCTCGACCCAATGCACATCTTTAAGAATGTGGGGGAGATCATATGGAAAACCATCACTGGAAAAAGGGAGAGCAAGGTCCAAAGAGATGACCTACAGGCTGTGGATCAAATGCCAGAGATGTGGCCTCGACTCAAACCCAATGGAAAGTTTTCTATACCAAAAGGTCCATGGGTTTTGAGTCGTGCAGAAGAGCAAGATAGTATAGAAAATTGTATCTTCATTCAAGACTCCCACTGGGTGCATGCGATGTTTGAAAACGGCTATTACTAGAGATGAAATTCTTAGTGGTCTTAAGTCCCACGATTGGCACAAATTTTTACAGTTCATCTTACCAATTGCCAATAAAGGATTGTCTGACATATGACATTAGAAGAGCAATCTATAAATCAGTGAGTTGTTACGTTGGATCAATTCAAAAGACATATGAAAGACAACATCAATGAAACACGCTTAAATGCTATTGAAGCAGTGTGTATGGTGGAGAAGTACTTTCCAACAAGCATTCTTACCATCCAAATGTAGCTACTTGTGCATGTGGTCAATGAAGTTGCAATCGCTGGGGTAGTCTATAGCAAGTGGATGTTCTTCCTAGAGAGATTCATGCAGAATTTAAAGGGGTTTGTTCGTCAAAGGGCTCGCCCCGAGGGTAGCATGACCGAAGTATGGCTTGTACAAGAGTTTCTTGTTCTCATTAGTGAATTTTTTGGGCTCAATTGATCTAGAGATGCCCTGAATGTGGAGTACTCTGGTCAACGTCAAGGTGAGAGGGAACGAGCCACGAGACAAGGCATCATTAGGAAGATGGATATCACAATGCCAGAAAAGTGAGATTTTGCCTTCTCAACTTAGACATCATGCAAAAATGGCTAGAGAGGTACGAAGGGGAATAACAACAATGCTTGACAGATTGCTTGCAGTTCAAGCATAATCGTGCCACTAGAAACCTTCCTTTTCCAGATCATCTTCAAAAATTGCCAAACTTCCAACTAGGTGGTGGCTAGATGCGACAATCTCAGAGGCAAAGATAAATGGAGTGTTGATTACTGAAGAGGAAGAGGAGATGTCAAGGGGTTGCGATTGGCATGTAAATTTTCACAACTTTCTTTCCCAGCTCCAAATGATCACATTACTTTAGTAGCTTTAAGTTTGTTTCAATTTTACGGCCGCAATATCAAAATATAGAGCTTTGTGGTCACATAGGAGACACTTTAGAGTGCAACGGATAGACGAATAAAGGGCTAGCTTTGACAGTGGTGTTAGGACAAGTTTCTTCCAAGAAAGTAGGAATAGTGCCAAGGATGAGAACACAAAAACTAGCCAGCTTAAATACTTTGTCTACATCCAAGACATCTTGAAGATTAGCTTTAGGAAGTTTGATATTTTTTATCTTTGATGTCAAGTGGTTCAAAGTTATTACCAGCGGCCCTAATGAAACTGTGCGCAAAGACAAGAGTGGATTGTTTTTGTTATTTGCATTGCTTAAGATTTTCTTTTGTAAACAATGTATTGTATCTATGTTATTTGTGTATCTGTAGCCATGGACGATAACGATGATACATACTCTCCTAGTTTTAGTTTTCCTGTCACTCCGACCGGCATGTCACCGGAGCAGATGGGCTCCTTTTTGTCACAGTTCACACCAGAGTAGGTTGCTTACGCATAGAACCTTTGGGTAGCTGGTTTCTCTAGACCTACTATGACCGCCCTTACACCTAGGACTAGTGTGTCCCCTGCATTGATCGGCCCTAGACCTCAGTGGAGTGTGCACCCTACGTCTACGGTCGGTTCATCTTCGAGACGAGGTAGGTGTCGTTCTGGAGGTGGTGGTTGTTGTGGTATCAGTTCCACCAATGTGTTCACACCACGAGAGCGAGTCCACCTCTCTCTTCAATAGATAGTTTACGATTGGCACATATAGGGTTGGAAAGGCCATGCGATAGAGGATTTGGCAGCTCTGTACAGTTCAATTTGGCACTATCTAATGGAGATTTGGGATAATCAAGATGATGAAAGAAAGAATTACATCATGGAGGCCATTCATAGAGAGTACAGGCTCATAGAGGGGTGCGATTCAAATGATTGGATTTTGAGCGTGGTGATTGCCACAATGGCACACCGTTGGTCAGAGGCAAGAGACAGGAACAGGGATGACAATCCAAATCCGTTATGGTTGGACGCAGAGGAGTGGGTGGGGATTTCACGAGAGACACAAGACAATCTTCATTTCAACAGTAGAGAGATGCAGTGAGAGGATGTTTGGAGTCTGTTGGAGAATCACATTTTGGGAGTGGAGGCTGCGACACACTTTGGCATGAGTTTGTAAGTATTGTATGTCTGCTTTAAATTATAAAAAATGTATATGTTATTTGATGAAGATTTATCTTATGATTAATTGTTAATTTTGCAGGAAGTTTCTGTGGAGTGCCCTTCAACACGCCGAGAGGAGAAGTATGGGTACAAGCATGGACTTGTGGCCTTTTTGACCCAACTACAAGAGGAGGGGGAGGCCTTCAACTGGGAAGCATTGCCATGAGGGTGACATCCTCCAAATATATATTTTTTTGTAGCTGTGGTCTTCTTGATACAGTTGTGCTCATTCATTGTATACATGTACAGTTTCACACTTATGATTTATGGTTCTGCATTCCATTTACGATTATGATTATGATATGTTAATCAATTTATGGTTATGGTTTTGCAATTATGGTATGGCAATCATGGTATGGTTATTGTATGTCACAAAGGTTATGGTTTGGAAATCAAGTTATGGTTATAGTTTTGCAATGATGGTATGGTTGTTATGGTTATGCTATGACAAGCAAGTTATGGTTATGGTATGGCAAGAAAATTATGTTTTTGGTTTTGCAAATACGGTTTGGCAATCATGCTATGGCTATGGTTATGGTTTTGCAATGATGGTATGGCTGTTATGGTTATGGTTTGACAAGCAGGCTATGGTTATGGCTTTGCAATGATGGTATGGCTGTTATGGTTATGATATGAAAAGCAGGCTATGGTTATGGTATAACAAGCAGGCTATGGTTATGGTATAACAAGCAGGTTATGGTTATGGTTATGGTATGGCATGTAGATTATGTTTATGGTTTTGCAAATACGGTTTGACAATCATGTTATGGTTATACCTACGGTTTTCAAATCATGTTTTAATTATGGTTATGAAATCTTCATGTCCTTATGCCTATGGTTTGGGAGTTGAAGTTATGATTATGATTTTGGAAACTTATTATGTTTAAGCTTTTGATTTTATGGTTTTGTTATGCTTTACAATTTTTCTAATCTATAGTTACTCGCTCTTCAATGTCAAACTGTTGGAGTGCGGTTGCTTTGTACTCTTCCTTTGGACAAAGAGGGCTATTTCCTAGTGCTGCAGTACATGCAGCATCAGTTCTCAATCCTCTCTATCCAAAACTTTTTTTTGCAGGTTTTGTCACTGGTACAGGTATCAGTATACGAATTATAATGTACCTCAAAATAGGCATCCATACAGGAAACTTATTTTTTGACGCCTATTACAACGCTACCGGTGTAAATTTCATTACGTATTCCGATGGGAGATATACCAGTATCTATACCAAGGGTATGATGCCGATGATTATTTCGACGCTTATACCAAGGCTTTTTACTTCTAAAACAAGCTTTGAGTCATCGATATCTGCGTCGATTTTTGCACAGCATGTTGTAGTGGTAGCTCACACAAAGTGATTGTGCATTGAATTGGTGTCGACATCATGGATTGTAAATTAGCCACGCCCAAAGTCCATCTTGGCCTTTTTAGTTTTGTTGTTTTGCAGACCATCAGTTTCTCTTCATTCTCGCCTAAGTAAGATGGTAGCGTTTGCAAGGTTTCAGCTTTTATAGAGTCTATTTGTTCCGATCCCCAATATTCATACAATGACTGTTCATCTAATCTCAGGGATGGTCTGTCAAACCGAAATCCTTCGATTGGTGCCAATTCCATAGTCAAGCTCCCATCTTTCACTTCCCTTACTCGGTTCCACAATTAGTTTGGCCAATTGTCCTCAACTATTGGCACCCCGTCCCATCCTTCTTCACTCTCAGGAGCTCCCAATTTTGGTGGTTGTGTGTCATTGTTTTCCTAGTTTTTTGACCCTTTCTTTTCTTGAGCTTTTTACTTTAGGATTTTGGTCTCAACTTCTGTCAGTTCTCCTATAACTTTGTGCTGGAGATTCTGTTTTTCCATCAGGGTTTGCGTGATTTGCACCAAGTTTCTATAAGCTTCTAATTTAGCTGCTTCCATTTCAGGCGTTGGATAGTGTTTCCATTGGTTTTCCAATGTTTGCTCGCCTTTTAATCCAGCTTGAAAAGCTTGCAAAGATGCATTGATTGGTTCGTAAATTTTATCAACTAGAATGGATTCAACTGATTTTAGTTTGGGTTCCTTAAAGTCTATTGAAGGAGTCTACATCTTCCCTTTGATATCCTTTTGCATCTTCCCTTCAATCTCCTTTTGCTGTTTTTGTCTCTTGAGTTCGTACCTTTTGCATATTTCTTTCCTGAGTTGGAGAAATTGCTAGATTTGTCAGATCCATTTGTACTTTTTTTTTCTTGGTTTATGCTCTAGTCATTACTTGGACAGAAATTATCGGTTCCCCTTTTGACCAACTACTCGGCACCACTTGAGCTATCTTTAAGGTTGTTTTCCCTTTGTTTGCTAGATTCCTAGGGTAGTCCTTAGGAAAGTGTCCACCCTTGTGTCCGCACGCTCCACAATATTCCCGTATAAGTCTCAAATTCTTATTCACTTCGGGACGTCATTTTTTCGATGTCCATCCGCTCCACAGTTGTGACCATAGGTGGTCTCGCCCCTTGGTTTGCAATAAAATAAAGAGGTGTTTTATCAGCGGGTGCTCTGTATCAGTGGGTGCTTGACCATTGGCTCAATAGGGACTAGAGTAGGTTGGTTATATCACTCTCTTCTATCCCCATTGTTACTAAACTAGTCTCAAGATATGGGGTAATGGGTACTAGCACATGTTCCTCCATTTGTTCTTCAGGCACCATGTACTTGATCAGTATAGATCTATTCCCTGAAGGTGACAACTCTTTACCCAACACCGGTTGTGGTTGCTCCACATTCATGGGTGATCTTTGCATGGGTGTCATATTGGGCGGGTATCTGTACATGGGTGGTCCTTGTGGCCTCATTGACACATACTGGACATTTCCATCATATTTAGGCTTGTAGTAGCACTCGTTTGTCTCGGGATTTGTCCATTTTTCTTCAATGGTGCACCATTTTAGCTGCCTTTGTTTTCCCATAGGTCGTCCTTGATTTGGTCCATGTATTGGGCCTCGCATCGACATCCTTTGCATGTTGATCATCATATCGTTCATGCGTTTAAACATGTCCTCTATCGCATTGGTAGGAGCTGCATCAATTGATCCTACTTATGCTGGCACATAGGATGTGTTTAGTTCGCTCTATGTATCTTTAGCTTTGCTTTCCTCATTGAAGATCTCACAATTATCTCTTAAGTGTCATCTAGACTGCACGCTTCCCAAGTCATATGTTTTTTGTTATAGAAAATAGCATGCAAATCTTTGTTTAATAGCCCCTCTAGAAACAATGAGACTAGTCTTTCCTCGAAATCTCCAATTCCGGGCATTTGTCGATGTACTGCCTCATTCGACTCACGCTATCTCTGATAGTTTCTCCTTGTTTCTATTTGAAACTATAGATTTGTGGAACAATACTATGCTTTATTCCCATTTTAGAACAAGTAGCAACAAATCTCATGGCCAAAGTTGGCAAGTCGATTATCGATCCAGGAGGTACAGTCTGGAACCAAGTCAAGGCTTTGTCCTTCAAGGTCATCCCAAATCCCTCAAAATGTGAATGGAAATCAATTAAACCCACTTTTGGAAACCTGATGGTCTGACTCTATGATTGTGTTCAACACCTCCTCTCTCCCTTTTATTCAGTGTCTCTCCTATTAATCCCTCAAACTAGTTGTTTGGTAAGTGTGACTCATGTGAACCTCTTCTCATCCTCATGTCACTCATTTCTCCCCTGTTATAGGTGGTTTTCATCTTTGATTCCCTGTTGGTGTCATTGAACTGGCTACTCCTGCTTCATTGTTGATTGGCCATGTTATCATAAGCTCTAGCATTTGGATCCACATCTCGATCGATTCCCTGCACGGTTCCCATGATTACTTCACGGATTGAGTGTCCTTGGTGCTTGGTTTGTTCAATCTCCTTTGGAGTCATCATGGAAAAATTGTTGTTGTAACAATTTCTAAAGAGATGAATGGGTAGTTATTGTAATGCCTTTTCCTTAATTTTGAAAGTGTACACAATTTTCAAGGGCATCAGTTGTCCTAATCTGGCATGGGTAGTCCATACCAAATCTGTAATATTGTTTTCTTCCCATCAATAAACACCAAGTCTTGGCTTATCACTGGGGGTGTGTTTCAATGGTTTAGCATCTATTAAGTCATACCCTTCTAATTATAACACCAGAGGTCCCTCCTTTACAACCTTAACTAGTATTAGAGTATCAACCTCTAATACCCATTTATCCAATGAATCTGAGTCTTGTATGTCCTAACCTCCTCTTCAAAATCAATAATATGGTCATCTATCCTCACTGCAAACTCCTCATTTGGGTCCAAATAAATATGGGCTTCATACTTGTTGGTCTTGAAGAAAGTCAAGATGTGCTTGAACTTGAGAGAGGTTCTCGTTCTTGATTGAGTTGAAAAAGAAGACATATATGAGCTTGAATCGGAGTAAGTGTCTGGCACTTCTTCCGCAATAGTTTTTAATGGTCTCCCTTGATTTACGCTCTCTTTTGTGGATGCTCTTCTCCTATTTTCTCCTAACTCAATTGAGCTTCCCAAAACTCTACCAGATCTTAGGTTCATACAGAAATTAATTGAACTGATACTTCAAACCTGGAAGGTTGTCTTTGATTTCAAACGCAATGATTTTGTTGTTTGATCTCCTATCCTTCACAAGGTCACAATCCCTTGCATGCCAACACTTAAAACCGTATGTGATTCCACAATTTTTCAATACTGAGTCACAAAATATACAAAAAATCCCTTTTCCAGCGCTCAATAGACCCTATGTACAAAAAAGGTGAAATTTTGCTCAGTTTTATCTTTGGCACGCCTAAGATGGTTGTACCTACCTAATGGGGTCTACCTCAATGTTTATCACACAATTTGGATCTCCACAGCTTGCTAAAATCAAACCTTGTGTCAAAATGATAAAATTGCTTTTTTGGTGGGAGATTTATCTTCGACGTGCCTAAGATAAATCTTCTCTATTTCAACCTTTTTTTAGGCTAATGTAACTTGGGGTGGATTTTACATGTAATTTCAAGTTTGTACAATGAGTTTCATAAAGTTTGGACAATTCATCAATGTTATATCACCGTTTTTGATTCCGTAGCCTCGTTTTTCATTTTTCTTGGTGTTTGTACCCTTACATGGCTCCAAATTTTATGAAACTTGCTCAGAAGTTGTCTTATGGTCTAAATAGACCCTATGAGTTGAAAGTTTGTTAAAATACCCCCTCTGGAGATATTTCTATCTTCGGTGAATGTAAGATAAAACTGTGCCATATTTTGTTATTTTTCATTCTTTTCTTTGCAGATTGCTTTTACCACAACTTTTAGGATTTATCCACACCCTGGTTTCAAGTTTTAGCATAATTTGAGTTTTCCATGTGGATTTTCTCTGAAGTTTGTATTTTTTTGTCCAATTTTGGGTTCAACCAAGTGTTTTAGTGATCCAAAATCCAAGGGAACTGTCTAATCAAGTTGGTCTACCACCTTACAAGTTCAGTTGAACCATGTTAGTCTCAGAAACCCTTTGTCTATCTTAGGCGCGCCTAAGATAGATTTGACAATTTTTTGGTTTTCCTCAATGCATCCCAGATCAGATGCAGTCCCAATGATTTTCTACTTACTCTACTCCTACTAAACATGAAAAAAAGTACAAAAGGTAAAAAGTTCAATCTTTAGTCTAAAATCCCTACTCTCTACTTAGGTGATGCCCTTACCGACCACTAGCTCGTCTCAAGGATTCTCTACCTAATCAACCCTACTAAGCTTAAGCTCCCGAGGTCCTTACCGAGTATCTCAACTCTCAAACACCTCTCGGCCTTGATAAAGTCACATAATGTGTTACTCTAGACAAAAGTAGAGAAGGTATTGGAAATTCAAGTAGATACTTTGGGTTTTTCTCTAGTCTAGGTCGCCTTGTCCCTGGCAATGGCGCCAAAATGTCAGCCGACTGCCAAGCCTCACCATATCGATGCTAGCAAAGCGAGAACCACAGATATAAAATGTCAATCCATAGGACGTAACTGGCCCGGCTAGTGCACGGAGGCTACGAGAAATAGCTAATCTCTTAGAAAATCCAAGTGTAGGTTTCTCCTACGTATCTCACTCTCAAATGTGTGTCAGACATCAAGAGCTACTTTCCTTATCGTTAGTTTGATCCGATGATTTGGCATAGCTACGAATGCAAATGCAACGAAACTTTATACCTAGCATGAGCAGAGTATCCTCAACACTCTCATGTACTTACATGTCATTTATGACACTCGAAAAAAATCATGCCAAATATAAACAACCTGTTTTAGGTCAGTCGATTTCAGACTCTGAAACACTCTATAGCTTCCTTAGGACGTGCTTTATCTATTCCTATGGTAAAAAACCAGTCTAGATGCGTGTATTGTGCATAGGGAATAAAAACAGCTCCTAGATGGGAACACCTAAAAACACAACTTCGTCACGAGAAACTTATGTAGGAAGAGAGAGATTTCACCTGCAAGTGCGACGTTGGTATGCTCAAATTTGCATGCAACACCGCACAAGGGAGACACGAGGAATCAAAGAAACAATAGACTCACGTTGAGCTTTTGCAGCAAACGCTTACTTTCATTATCCAAAAACTTAGGTCCAAAGTTACAAAATTTGGTTTTTATACCTTAGCCAAGGTTCAAAGAATGGATTCCTAGCTATTTAGGGTCAATACAAAGATTATAAACTCCATATGATTACAAACTTGGAGACCCTCAACCTCTTTAGAGTCATTGGCAATGCACAATATTACAATGGCTTTTGACTTTGCGAGATTTTCAGTAATACAAAGGGGTTTAATACAATCGATTGACTTTAAAAAATGAGTGGCGTCCCTTTTCATGCTCTTTCTCTGGCTCTTGTTATCTGAGCATCTAACAAGGGTGTATGAAGGCTCCCCCAATCCAAGCAACCCGAGCTTTGAACTAACGACCTAACAGCTCATGTTTCAAATCATGTGGGCTAATCACCTTTCCCTCGCATACATTGTGTATCCCAACCCACATTTATAATCCTAAATTGTAGGTCAACATGTGCTACCTAGGTTTTTGGGGTTTTCATTCGTGTCATGGTTTAGTGTTAATATGACACTTGTGGCTGGGATTGCCCCAATTTTCATGTGTGGAATTTCGAATCGCCCTTCAAAAAATGTCCAGTTTTACGTTGTCTTGAGGGTCTTTTGAGCCTTTTGACTTGGTTGTTTGGATTTGTAGACAGGGCAAGCATTTTTATATATTCAAACAATAACTCGAATGAGTTTTGGTTCCATAATAGATTGTATTGGTCCATACTAGACATACTGGGACGAATGCACTTTCTTTAATTAATTAGTTCCACAGATTCCCTGGAATTGCGAAAAGTGGAAGCAAAAGTATTCAGCACAGTGTCGCACAGCCGACGGCCTCCCCTCCTTCGAACACTCGCAAAAAAACGACCTTGGTTGCATCAACGACAATGCCAACTTGACGCCAACACACACTCTCTCTCTCTACCTATGCCTTGGCGATCTGAGAGATATCGTGTCTCTCTATCTACGTGAGCGTCATCAGGGATCTCCTTCTCGCACGGCGATGCACAAGAAAAGTCGGTAAAATCATCAGAACACCCCTCGTATTTGTGGAAACTCCCAACACACCCCTCAAATTTCAAAAATTCTTAGTATACCCCCAGCAGTTTGTGAAAAATTCCCAAAATGCCTTTCAAATTTTTAATAATTTCCCAAAGAAAATGTCTTCCCCGCTCTCACACATGGCAAAACATACTCTCTGTCTCTCTCTCTCTCTCTCTCTCTCTCTCTCTCTCCCTCCCACGCGCCACCGTCTCTAGGCATTAGACGTATCCCCCTCAAAACCTTTTCCCTTCTACCTAGTCCTATTCAAACCAAAAACAATTTTGGCACTTTATCCACCTTACCCTCATCCTTCACCTTTTCCTTCCCATTCAAACCAAGGGATTTTTGTAGATACCTTCTAATAAAGCCCAAATCAAAATTAGAGGGACATACACCATACTCACTTTTATCACTTGATTTCTTTATGGATTACGGGGAGAGCATTGATTTTTCAAGGCGCCTATGCACCGGGAGCAGGGGAGGGCATGCCTTGTTTGTCTAAGAGGGTGCAATTAGCTTTGACCGCTTCACACCGTGGGGAGTGGCCTCAGCCGCCTCACAGACATTCCGACACCAGGGGCCGTCCTCTTTCAGCTTCATGGAGTGCGACGGTTTTGCATGTCGCACATGGCGCGTTTGGAAGCGTGGTCCTTGGCAGTGGTCATGGGTGGTGCTGGCTTGCAAAGGCGCTCACTTGCCCACCAACCGTCAAGCGCTCAACACAAACAAAAGCCAGATTTGAGGCTACTACCAAGAGCGAATCTGATCGTCAACAAGGATTTGATAAATGGAGGTTTGGAAGGTGTTTGTTGCATGCTCTCCTAAACCGGGAGCGAATCTACGTATCAACATGGAGCTTTGGATAGCTCTTTTTTGCACCCTCTCATGGTTCTGGTTCGTGTGAAGGTTTGTGTTTGGTTGGGACATTGTTGCCGATGGTGGGTGGTAGCATCGTAGAGGTTCGTGGCAGCCTTCGGCAGTCTTGTCCCATTTCTCAAAGGTACAGTTCTCCTTATCAGCGTGCCTTTCGGGATGCATCATCTTTGCCTAGTGTCCTACTGTTTGGGGCTTCCTCGGGGCATGGTGGTGCCAGTGGCAATAGCGTTGTCGTGATGCCCCACGTTTATTGGGAGAACAAACACAAAAAGAAAAGTTTTTTTTTCAGGCCCTCTACTGATAATGAGCTGTCTTTTTTTTAAGGGAAAATTACCAAAATACCCCTCTAATTTGTGGAAATTTCCAAAATACCCTTGTATCTATTTTGTTTGGATTGTTCAAGATTTTTTAATCTTTATTCCTTTTTTATAATTGAGATCCATTTTTGCATGCTTAACATGTAATTTGCCACAAATTACCTCGCAAAAAAAAGGCAATTATGTTTAAAAATAATGAAGCAATTCATCTCCAAAGCTTACATAATCGACTCAAATTCTGGATTTAGCACCTTATATTGATAAGCAATGAGTATTCTTATGAAAAGCTACAAATTTTTTAATCTTTGTAAAAATTTAATTTCACAACCAGGGGTATTTTGGGAATTTTGAAAAATTTGAAGGGCATTTTGGGAATTTATGACAAAATGTTGGGGGTGTTTTGGGAATTTTTGAAATTTGAGGGGTATTTTGGGAATTTTCACAAATTAGAGGGGTATTTTGGTAATTTTCCTTTTTTTATTATGTGGTGTGTGGTGTTTTGCAATGCTTTGGTTGCACGCCTTGGTAGATATGTGTGGCAAATATTGTGCTTGGTGGTGCCTATCAATATGTACACCGAGTGTGATTTACATCAGAGATTGTATTGTGCCCTTGAAGAGCTATTGTCTGGAACATCATTACTTTGGAGTACATTGATAGAGGGATATGTCTAATATGACGACAATCAAAGGAGTTTTTTTATGATGCTTTGGACAAAATGTGCTTGGCTATGCTTTGATTGATATTTATGCGAACGTGAAGTTCCCATTTAAAGTACTTTGATTGCATTATATGTCAATTCAAGTGTAGCATAGCCGAAGGTGTTACTTGACCTTGAAGTTATAACCGCTCTTATGAGCGTGTGAGTGGCTGCTTGATTGTTAAAGCTTAAAATAAAAAACTATATTTTTAGATGGGTGGCAGAAAGAATAAAGCAACGAAGGGCGTTGTCCGGCAGGGCGTTATCTACGGAGTTAAAGGGGAGGAATTAGAGCTGCCGACGAGCAAGGACAGAAGAAGGCCAACAAATAGAGCGTTGAGGATGAGAGAAATAAGAAGAAGTGCTAGATGATCGGCCGCTGAGCACGAGTCGAACTGAGCTCAATGCCCGCACGAGCTGTAGCGGGAGGTATCCAAGTAGCGCGCAAGAGAGTTGAATTGAAGAAAAGGAAGCGGCGTCAAGAGGAGGGCTCTTGGTGAGCTTGGTAGAAGCCAACGGGGGTAACCGTGGCAGGAATCGGTGTGGCGAGCTATAGAGGGATTTTAACGAGTGGCTAAACCAAGGACCAAGCAGTGACGATAAGAAGCCGTCGACGAGCATTGCTCAAAAGAAGGTGGCGTTGCCAATTTTTGCTGAGGCAAATCGACGAGTTGCAAGAGGTGGGTTTCAGAGATCTCTCTCTTTGGGCAACACCATAGCTTTGAAGGTGGCTTTTTCTTTAGATTAAATAGTTGACCTTAACACACGTAACGATGTAGTCCCACGAGATATGGAAAAGATAAAAAAGAATCTTATGAAGAAGACTTAACGGAAGCCAGAACTTCTACTGAATAGCATCCTACTAGTAATAGTTTGAGTGGCCTGGCGCTAAAATCAAAAGGAGACAAACACACATTGATGAAGTTATTTGATTTTAAGTTTAAATTGAATTTCTTATGCAACGATATCATTCTAGAGACTAAGTGACAATCCAAGTTGTCATTCTTTCAACTATAGCTGAGCATCGCAATATTATCATTACTTGTCGAGTGTTGCACTAGCAAACATTACGTACAATACATCAACTTCACTAATGTTTCATATTTACTTTAATATTATGTTATGAATTGTGGAATTTAACATCACTTTTACTTGCACTAAATGACATCCCTTCCTTTTGTGATGATTTTTTTTTCAGTGAACTATAAACCTATTTAAGCTAAGGTGCTTTGGAATGATAGGCAATAATTTGTAAGTACTTTTACACTTGAATGTACTCCAGTATTGTATCAAACATGTGGTAAATGATTTATTATGCATTGTCTAATCCATTGGTCACATGCACATAGGTTTGCCAATTTAGGAAGCGTGTAAATGCTCATTTTGATATAGATTCGTCGATTTAGATAGCACTCATGCAGATTCGCTGATTTAGGAAGCACAACAATATATGTCGACAACAAAGCAGATCATTAGCGATTTTTAGAGGTTTGTTTGAGTTTAAAGATACCGAAGCAAGTGAAGGCGAAGTTAGTGCTCGTGAAGGTGGTCAGGAAGAGCAAGGGAAGAGAGCTGAAGTGAGTAAGGTTTTGGTGTCCGTGCTTTCACTCAAGATCCCTGGAGATTAAAGAGCACACAGGGTCTATTGCAAAGATCAAGTCTTTTGTATTCAGATTTTGATTTCATTATGTATATCAATTTAAGGTTTCCAAGGTGTCTTTTGTACCATATTCTCTTGTATGGTGCATTTTTCTCTCACCGGTTTCCCACAGCCAGTAGCCCAGTGCTGACTTGGATCACAACTAGCACTTAAATTTCTCGACAGCGTGGTGGAATGTTGGGTGGCCCCTCGGTGATGGGGGCTTTGGGTCTCGTCCTTTTGGAACTATTTGCGGGTTTTGTTGCTTCTTTCTCTTTAGCTAAATATCACCTTTTTGTACAGCTTGGTGGACAAGGTAATTGATGTGGTATATCACCCTCGCTTGGTGAAAACCGTCCTACCAGCTTCTAGAGATAGGTCTGCTTTTGATTGGGTGGTTCCCTTTATTAGTTGATGTATGGAATATGGGTTGGTGCTGTGGTGATCCTAGATGCCCTGGCTTGGTGTGGGCATGGCTTGCTTTCTAAATTTTTTTGTTATAATATATTTCTCACTCACAAGTTGAGTTTTTCGAAAAAAAAAGATTCTTTACGGATTATAATTGTTTGTAGACTCACAATAGTGGTTAAGGGGCCCGATACCTTAACCATATGGCTAGTGAGGTTGAGTTTTTGGGTTTTCAACCACCTTCCTTAGTGACACGCCCTCTCATGTCCTACACCTCCATTGAAGGTCACTTTGTTTCTTTGCTACTCCCACCAAAGTTTGTTGGCGAATACGCTGCGAGCAGACGCTAGCATAGCGAGAACAGAACCAATAACTCTATGTCGGTCGAGGGTGAAGCTTAACCCATAGGCGCGTAGAAACAAGAAAATGGGTGGCAAACACCTTCTCGACCTTCTAAGACAATCTCTAATCGAGGAAATAAAATCTAATTGTTCTTATGCACTAGTGAAAGCAATCCAATCTACGATGCTCATGCTATCCGAGACTAGGCTAAATGCAGTCAAAATATCAGGAAACTCACAGTATGTACTCTCCTTATCACAAGATCAATACCTTATATACTATGATTCGGTATCCGATCTCTAACTACCTCTTGGGACGATCACGTATAAAGACATGCATCAAAATACATGTTACCATTTTTCGTTTGCAGATGGTCCCAACACGTAGCTCTACTCTTCGTGAATCCGTAGATACAAAGAACTCACCAACTGGATACTTGGTTTGTAAGAAAACTCACCTGGAAGCTCGTAGGAGCTTGCTTAGCAACGTGGTCGGAATCACACATCTTGGCGTTCCATCCCTCGCTATTGCTAACACGTTGGCGATGTCGCTTTTGTAGCTTTTGCAATGGACCTTCCGTAGAGTGCGTAGGAAAGAGAATAAATCATACACACTCTCTCTCTCTCTCACTCTCTCTCTCTCAGACACAACGCACAGTGAAACTCGAAATTGATTAATTCAAAAGTTAGGCTTAGGGTTACAAAATTTAACTTATATACAATTCCTCCCTAGAGGCTTGTTCCCACAAAGTCTAATGGCTACTCAAATATAACAAAAAATATCATTCCGCTTCAAAAATAATGATACAACAAATTGGAGAAACTTCTTCAGTGTTCTCTTGTCTCTCCCCTTCCGCATCCATGTCGTCCTTGACATGAAGGGTCTTGATATTTTGCTTCTGGTGAAAGCTGTCCTAGTGTCAATGGAATCCTTGGGGCTTTAGCAACTTCAAGTATGATTCGTATCTAATATTGCCCAAGGTGATTGTGGGGTAGAATATTTTGCTATCATATGTGAAGAATCCGGTGTAGAAGGCTTCCTCAAAAGCCTGCATGTGATAGCTGGGAAAAAACATGATTCTTTGATATAGTAGATGTAAGACTTCTGGAGATGGTTGTTTTGACAAATCATATGTCATTGCGGTGACAGTGTCGCCCATTGATAGTAGTATTGAGTCTGTAGCTTTGGACGGTGTGAACACTTCAATGCAAGCCAACAAGGTTTTGCAGATTTTTGTGATCATTACACACGTCAAGTCAGGAGAGCCAGTGAAAATCTTAATGGTGCCCTATAAGAGACACTTATTCTCTCCCCTTCCTTGGGTGGTGGCAGAGAGGGGTAATGAAGCCAGTTTGGATGTCTCTTTACGATTCTGAAATTGTTTGCCCATGTACGGAAACGAGGGACTGAGCAGAATAGGAGGTCATCCCTAATGATTTTTGGGGCCTCCACCAAGTATTTCAAAAATCTTGGGTACTTTAGGAGCCAGGATTTTCTCCATCTTGGTTGGGAGTCCACTATTTTCGCTACAGCCTCTGTATTCTTGACATCTCCATCATATACTGGCTTCGTAGCTTCTGCTTTGACTCTCTTCTTGATCACTATTACTTCATATTTCAAGAGAGGATATGGGAGTGTGGGTTGCATCCACTCCTCCCTAAGTGCATTTATGGCCAACTGTTAGCGGGTCGCCGACGGATGGCTACATCATAGTTTTTTTTGTACTAACGTACTGTCAATATGCAAGGAAGAGACTCGAGATGGGACATGAATACTTAATGAGAGTGTCAATCTCACCAAAGTGAAATCAGAGAGCTACTCATACTACGACAAAAGAAAATCGGCCACTTCCCAGTTAGAAAATTAGTATACGTCCAATCTCACCGCTCTATGTCATCATGCCTTTTCGGTATCCAAACAAAATCGGAATGCAATGGAACTTAAGGAGAGGTATTACAACACCAAGAGACACAATCCTACCAAGTTTTGCAACCATCTGAGAAGGTACATAAATCATGATCCATCACAAAAAATGTGCAAAAAACTAGAATAGAACTATATGGAAAGGTCCCCCTTAAGCATAGAAACACTTATTCATAGTCAAAACATAAAAAAACAACCATTTAAACCTTCAAATCAATGCATTTGGCTCACAAGCAATGCGTCGCGAACCACAGTAGAATTGAGAATGGTTATACGTAAATTGTAGAGCAAGAGACAATGAACACAATGTGCTATTTGGAAATGAATTCTGATTACCAATCCAGGAACAAAGTGGATTAAACTTGTAGCAGCAAGAAGCTTCTCATAGTGCACGTTCAAAACCCTTTTTCACTAATGATATCCTTTTGTTTAAAACTAAGGTTTTTGACTTAAAGGCTAAGGGAACTTTCCCACGGCCATTCGACCACTTACAAGGGCTGTAGACTCAGAGAGGCTGAGAGGGTATGCCAAAATATATTACAATTACAAATCTTCATTAGCTGAACTACACAGCTTCATTCGAAAAAGTGAGCTAGTATTATAGGGTTTGGTGTACATCCGTCTGTTACATGTTAGTCCGCTGTGTCCACCAAACATTCCCCCCTTCCTATTCATTGCACATCCTCGTGCAATCTGTCTCTGAGTGTAGTCTACTGTCTTTTCTCTAGAGTTGCAGTAAGGTGCCTGAACTTTTGTGCTCTTGCCTCCATCTCTACTTTTGTCGCCAGCTCTCTGAAAGGGTTATTGCTGTGAGAGTACTTTGATATGCTATATGACGTGCTGACAGATCTTTTGTCATGGGATTGAATATGGAGGAGTCCACCTCGAAGAGCCCGGTCATGAATGCCTCCTCGAAAGTCTACATGTAGTGGGAGGGCAGGAACATGACTCTTGCATACAATCCCATGATGACGTTCTTGCTTGGGATTTCTATCTCTATATTCGAGCAGAGCCCTCTTGTGCCTTTCACAAAAATCTGCCAGGGATGGTCCGCTGCCTCTATATCATTGAAAGTCATTATGCAGGTGATTAGCATGTTGGAAATTTTCACGAGCATCTGGCATGCGAGATCCGAAATCTCCTTTATCATGTTAATGACCCCTTTGAGTGTCTGAACCATATACTTCTCTGAAGGCGGGTTGTTATTTATTGGCTTTGTTATGAGTGGGTAGTTCAATATTGCCGGCCTTTTTCTTTGCCAAGAGTAAAAGCTATCCCAGGATCGTCGTCTGTTGATGGGACAATAAGCTGGGTCGATCCTAAGGTGCTACAGAGCGTTCCTATAGTAGGTTTCATCTGTTGGTCATTGCTCAAACCACTTCTTTTGTTAGAGGGGTTGATTGTTAATGATGGTCTTAATTTGAATTGTGGTGACAGGAACATCCCTGTAATCCCCTCAGTTGATTGGTTCAAGGTTCGGTAACATTATTTGTTGCCACAATCTAGCCTCCTGCCGCATCAATGTCAGGGCGATCATCTCATGTTCGAGGTCTTTTACCACCTCATCTCGACTCATCATGAGTAGCGCAGCCGATTCTAGCACTCGCAATTCATACTGTAGGTATTCTTTGTGCGAGGGGTCTTTGACTTCTGAGATCCAGCACCGAATTTCTTCCTTGGCCAAATCCGAGATGGATCTCGTGGCTCGATCTGCAGATTCATGTGTTGCTTTTCCAGTGCTTGTAGTTGGCACATGTGTATGGTGAACTTCGAATGTGAATTGATCAAATCCTCCTTCTTGCTCAAAGTCTATTGGGACTGTTTGTTGAGGCTTTGCTTGAATTTCCCTCAAAGTCTCCAAGTCCCCCGTGCCTCTGCCAACTGCTTCCTTAATCTTCAATTTCCTCGTCTTTGGCTTTTTGCAGTGCCCTATATCCTGCTGTCATGATTTATCTATCATACTTTTTATGAGCAAGGGCCTCTTTTAGATCTTTAACCTCTTGGTTCAGGGAGGTTGATCTAGTAGGCATGGTTGAGGAGGTGGAAGTCTCTTGAATGGCTAAAAGCTGAGTCAAAGTCCTACTGACCACCGTGTATGACTCTTGCAGCTTTTTGTTCTGTTCCTTTTCTGGGGTTAGATCCTCCTCGAGGCATTGCTGCTCCACTTGCATGGTAGTGTTTGCCTCATTAAACTGTTGCGCCTCCTTGTAATAGTAGGTTGCATTTTCATGTTCTCTTTGCAACTCAGATTGGACTCGTACCTGTGATTTCTCCAATTCCTCTATTCTTTGTTTTAGTTGCAAAGTATTTTCAGCTGCCTTAACCGTCTCTCTTTTGGTGTTTTCCAGCTTTAACTCGGGTAGGTTGTAGAGAGCCCTTTGGCATTGGAATTGGAGCTTGATCTGCTCTAAATGAGCATCAATGTCGAATGACTTGATCATTCTTCTCCCTCCTCTACTATAGCTTGCGATCGAGGCAATCTTGGTTTTTGCTGGCTTCTTTGACCCTGATTTGATGTCCTAGCCTCTTCAGTCGTTTTTTCCTTCAGCTTCAGTTCTTCTATAGCCGCTGAAATTGTGGTAGGCTTTGGTTGTGTTGCCTTTGTTTCCTGATTTGTCTTTTCTTTCGAATGCACCTTCTCCGCTCCTTGCTCTGGGAGGTCTACAACTTTTTCTGTCTTTTCTGTTGCAGTCTCTGAAGGTACCTCCTTGTCTTTGGGAGAATCAAATTCCTGACCCTGTTGTGGTCAAGCGTGTCTTGCTCTTCCTTCCCTTGGATCCGTTGTTGCATGGCACTGGCAATCTCTTGATTCTCCTCGGATTCTTGTCTTTTTCGTTGCTTGATCCGTTCTAGATCTGCTGTCTGCCTGCGTAGCAACATAACGTTTTCTTCTTCTTTCTCATCATCAGCTTGTGTTCCTGGAATTCTTTTTTCTTCATGCTTCTGTTGGAGGATCCTTTCCCTCAACGCCTGCGCTTCTTCCATTGTTCTCTTGGCTTGAGTAATCAGGATGACCGCTGCCACGCACGCAGTTTCCTTTCTTAATCTTGTATATCCCAGGGAGAACTGACTGTCATGCTCCTCTTCTGAAGACTGGTACTCCGAAGGGGTATCTCTTTGTTGGGACATAGCTTCTTGGCTACTCCCAGCAGCCGACTCTGTCTTTTCGCTGTCAGTGTCCTTTTTGGTTGCGCTTTGCCTTGTTTGTTTAGCTTCTAGTTGCGTCCTAGTGGATGGTCTGCTGGCCACAGGTCTTACTGCTCTTTTAGATTTTTGAATTAGATCTATCTGTGCTTCTACTGGTGGTAGATCATCAATCATCCCTAATGCTTGATAGGAAATTCGCGTCAGCATTGGTCCCGCATTCATGTAGGTCTTGATTTTTTTGCTCCCCTTTAGGTTTTCTTCGACGATGTTGTCGAGTAGGTAATTTTTAAAGTCGCAGCAGCTGACTACTCTTCTCTTTGCCAAGGCCATTGCCATTACTACTGCCATGCGCAATAGCGGTTCTGTGTATCTTGGTGGCTTCTGTACTTTGAAGTATTGTGATATGAGGTGCAACGACAATTTAGTTTTTGAGTAGATCAAATCCTGATATGTCAACTTGTGGCCTCTTTGCTTCAGGAAAGCTTTGTCGTCGTTGTCTATTGCTTTTGTCTTTTGCAATAGATTGTGCGTCCCTTGCTGTAGATGGAGAGCTTCATTGATTATTTCTGTTGTGATCTTAACCTTGACTGTTGCCCAATCTTTGTTAGTCAGAGTGGCTTCCCCATTGTACTGAATCGAGCTTATGAGTTCATGAGCTCGTCTGAAGTCCGTTCTCTAGGGCGGTAATCATAGGAAGCTGTCCAATTGTAGGCATCTGCCTCCTGCTTGTACTTCTGGATTTTGGTGTAGTGTCCACATTTCACTTGGGAAGATAGTGGTCTTCACTATTTCTCTGTCCGTGGCTTGAAATCTTCCGATGAATATGTTAGCCGATATTTCTTTGTGTACTTGTTTGGTGATATGAGCCTTCTCATTTGAGGAGATATCTGTTATCTCATAAGGTGCAACTTTCCACTCCCTTTGTGCTTTCCTTCGAGGAATCCTGTGTTCAGATTAGCATTGGAAACAGGGTTTAGCAATTGATCTGAAAATTGTCAGAAAGTTGAGAATACGCAAACTTTGACGATAAAATGAAAAATGAGCATAACTTTGTCAAAACTACAGCAAATTTGACCAAATTTCACCGGTCCATCTAGGATTACTATAAGCACAAGGGCATAGTGTAACAAATGAATTCTGGCAAAAAGATACATGGATCACGATCCATATTGGGAAGCATTTTGAAAATTCAACTAGGGGAGGTTGTTTCTGGGCATATGGAGATGCTACTATGCAAATTTCTCTAGATTTAGGGTTTGAGGTACATGGATCGTGATCCATGTTGGACAACATTTTGAAAATCTGATGATACCATCTGGTAGGGTTCATTGGTCCAAATTTTTTGGGATTTGGATCATTGCTTTGGTACTTAGCCTAATTGAAAATCTTCTGCAGATTTAGAGAAATTTAGCATTTTGAAGTGGATTTTGGAATTCAAATGGCTGGAAACTTCATGGCTTGGCTTCTTTGAACATACTAGGCTAGATGATATGGATTTTTCTTTGTTTGGGCAAAAAGGTACATGGATCGTGATCCATGTTGGGACGAATTTTGATACAGTTTCTTAGCACATATGTTCCCATAGGTCTTTCTAGTACACTGGTTTACCCCATTTCCCAATTTATGGCCATGTTTACCCCATTTCCCAATTTATGGCCATGTTTTTTCCGTCTTGACCATATCTATTTTTTGGATCCACTTTTGGGCACATCCTTTGCCTGATATTTGTTATTTCCTCGATTCCTGATGATTTGTGCCTGTAATTCATAGCTTTGCCTAGCTCCCTGTCAAATTCTACCAGAATTTGAATCCATTCGAGGAGACAAATTGATCCAGACAAATTGCACCATTTTGTAGGTAATCTTTTGCTTGGTTTTGATCCTAAAAACACCCTTAAGTTACATCTCCTTGATGATAGGCTTTGAGGAGAGTGTGAAGCTTCCCAACTGGCTAAAGCAGCAAATAAAAACTCCTTAAGAACTCTGCTCCTAGCCCTACTCCATGAGTTTTGTTGGAATCATACCATTTTTCCTTTGAAAATGGCCAAAAGACCATTTGCAGAATGAAGGTAGCAAACCAGGACGATTTGATGATTTTAAGAGCAATTTTTGCAAAACCAGTCATATTTTTGCATTCCCTAGCTAGTGAACCACTCTTGCCCTGATTTTGGCAAAAAGTAACATGGATCGCGATCCATGTTGGGAAGCATTTTGCAATTCCAGTTAGGGGAGGTTGTTCCTGTTCACCTGTGGATGCTTCTGTACAAATTTTTTTTATTTTAGGGTTTGAGGAACATGGATTGCAATCCATGTTCCACCACCATGTGCAACTGTTTTGCCCCTGCCTGATTCTGCCAGCTACTTGGGGTCTATTGATGAAAGGTTTTTGGTTTTTGCATGAGTTTTGAAGTTCCCCATTGGCCATGATAATTTGCAGATTTTGTGACTTTGTACTACTCTGATGTGTTGTTTTGGCAATATTGATGGATTATGGGGCATACATACATGTTCTTATAGGCTTAATGATCATACTTGTGTGTAGTAAGAGCTACCGAGGTAGTCGCAGCGAGCAGAAACAAAGTCAAAAACCCTGTGCTTATGTGGCTCTCTCTCTCTCTCTCTCTCTCTCTCTCTCTCTCTCTCTCTCTCTCTCTCTCTCTCTCTCTCTCTCTCTCTCTCTGAATGCAAATGAGCTTATGTTGCCCCATTTGACTATATGTTCCTAGTCTACACGGAATGTCCCATTCATACTTACCTCCATTGATCATATCTTGTTGTTCATATCACCTGCAGTTTGAACCATTCTTCATTCTGATATTCGGGTGACTAATGACGTTCAATCTACAGTTTTGATCCTTTAAAGGTTGGCTCAAAATCCATTGTGTGCCGAATCTTTTCATATTTTCCATGTTCGAAGCCCTTGCTTTGAAGTTTCGACGTTTGCTTTCAAAAGTCAATTCCGACTTTCCTGGCTTGACTTATCAATTTTTGTTGATTATCTATTATTTTTAGATTTTTAGTAAAAAAAGATTATTTACAATTATTATTAGTTGTCCAAAATTAAGCCAAAATTAGTGTAATCTCTCATACATACTTATTTTTAACCCGGTAATAGAGTGTCGGTATGGCTCATGATTATGCCAGCTAAGAGTTTATAAGGCTATGAAAAGCTTGTTTTACAAAAAAAGAAAAAAAGAAAAAAAGAATGAAATAATATGATAATAATATATACAAAATGATAATCCTACTGCATTTTCCCCCCTTCCTAGAGTTAGTCGTCCCAGACGAACATATGTGTCTATGCAAAGCCGTATAGTGTGGCTATATGATGCCAATGGAGGATAAGCCACCAAAGCAATGTGGGAAAAATTGGGGAAACCTACTCTCCGAAAGACTAGAATGAAACTTCAATTAGCAGATGAATATCTAGAGAGACCAATTGGCATCGTGGAGCAGATTATAGTAACCTCTTGCGGAATTTCAAATAAAAACACGTTCACAATTATGAATTTTGATGATATCATATTGGGCAGACATTCATGCATCAACTCAAAATGGTACAAGATTGGGGATACGACTATATCTATCTAAGGAACAAGGATGTCACTACAAAAATTAGTGTCACAGATCATAGCTATAGAGATGTAGAACGAACCCCAGGAATACCGGCTTGGCTACAGAACAAAGCTCACAATTGGACAAGAGAAGCTTCAAAGGGTGGTAGTTTTAAAAAGGAAGATTGCATTCTTGATAGGACTATACAAGACGAGGCATATGTACCATAGCCTTTTCTAGAGGAGAGGTTTGAACCTTTTGGATGGCACTAGCCACTCTTGATGTTTGTGTAAACGAGGTGACCCTCACCAAATTCTGCGATGAGGAAGGATATGATATCATTCGATTCCAAATTTTGGGTGTCAATCTAGATCCGAAATTAGAATTGGAAGTCCCTGTGAGGAAGGGGTTGCCGATTGCCAACGCATAGTGGATGAGATCTCACTAAGAGACCTTGACCAAACAGACGAAGACGCTTTCTAGGACTCGACGAATAAGCTGTTAGAGGACAATGCAGATGACGAGATTTCTAGTAGCTCAAATCAGAACATCAAACGGAAGGATCGACAGGTGATATACTATGATTTTTCGAACCAAAATCATGGAAGGCAGCGTAGATATTAGGATAAACGCATAAACAAACGAAACAAGACAAAAGAAGACTCAATACCTCTGTTAGTCAACAAAACGTAGTACTTAAGGTTAGTAGAAGCAACTGATTGCCTTAAAGATGGGATATCAAAGATGTACACGAAACCTGACTCAACCAAATTAAAAATGAAAAAAAAGAATACACAAAAACCACAAACGGAGAGCATTTCCGAGAAAGCAATGAAGTTGTCCAAAATGGAGCGCAAAAACAAATACAATGAACTGAAACGAGCTTTGAAAGAAGTTTAGACAACAAAAACGGAAACTGATGAGGAATCAAACGATGACAAATTCAATGCACCTTCCCATTATAAGAAGTATACTATTCAAGATAGGAAAATTGTGGTGCAGAAACCCAAACGAGATCCCAAAGAACTGGGAACTTCATATGATGGGCCTGAAAAAGCCAAATGCATCTACTTAGCAAAATCAAACAAGGAGCCTAAACCGGCATACATTGCCACGGACCTTACTGACGAAGAAGAGCGACTTCTGATAGATACGCTCAGACAATACAAAGATGTCTTTGCATGGTCATACAAAGATCTAAAGGGGATAGATCCTGAGATCTGTCAGCACACTATACCCCTTAAAAGTTATGCCAGACCACACAGACAACATCCTTACACATACAATGAGACTGTTTTGCCAAGAAAATTAAGGAAGAGATAGACAAATTGAAAGATGCAAAGTTTATCTATGAGATTGAACACACTGATTGGGTGTCCCTTGTTGTGGTAGTACTAAAAAATAATGAAAAATTGCATGTCTATATAAACCTCAAACAGGTAAATGTTGCCACCATCAGAGACAACTATCCATTGCCAATAACGGATCATGTTACTGAGAGGGTAGCAGAGAAAGAGGCCTATAGTTTTCTGGATGGGTTCTCAGGCTACAACCAGCTGACAAGTAAAGCAGAAGATCACCATAAGACAACTTTTGCAACAGAGTGGGGTATATTTGCATACAGGGTAATGGATTTCGTCCTGACCAATGCCCCTGCTACTTTCCAAAGACTAATGAGTCATGCATTCAAGGAATATCTCAGACAATTTCTAGAGATATACATGGATGATCTTTGTGTTCATTCTCATCGAAGAAGTGACCACATAACGCATCTAGGGAAAGTCTTCAAACAGTGCAGAACATATCGTATTTGCTTAAACTTGAAAAATGCGTCTTCATGGTAAGACAATGTAAAATTTTGGGCCACTTTGTGTCCAAAAATTGAATTTCCATTGATCAAGAAAAGGTACAAATAACTGCCACACTACCAAGACCAACAAAAACGAAAGAAGTGAAGAAATTTATGGGTCATTGTGGGTACTACATGTGTTTCATATATATGTATGATGTAATAGCTAAGCCGTTGTATGCCCTCATTGCTAAGTTTGAATGGACAAAAGAATCCGAGTAGGATTTCCATAAATTGAAGCAGCCACTAATTTCTGCTCCAATTTTGCAAGCCCCTGACTGAAGGAAAATATTTCATGTTCATGTTGATGCATCAGCCTGTGTCATAGGATGCATATTAGCCCAGGCAGGAGAGAAGAAAATGGATTTTCCCATTTGATACTCTAGTCGACAGCTAAACAACACAGAGAAAATTTATACCACTACGAAAAGAGAAGGTTTGGGAATAATATATGCTGTCAAAAAATTTAGACACTACCTTCTTGAAAACAAGTTTGTTTTCTTCATGGATCACCAAGCACTATTATCTCTAGTAAACAAACCTTGCAACACTGGAAGAATTGTTTGCTGGTTTATTCTATTGCTTGAGTTTGACTTCACGGTAGTCATAAAATAGGAGACAACACACACACACACACACACACACACACACACACACACACACACACACACACACACACACACACACACACACACACACACACACACACACACACAAGGAGACAACACATACACACACAAGCAGATCATCTTTCACAACTGTTCCATGGGGAAGCACCTAAGGGTATCAATGATGATCTTCTAGATTCGTATCTGTTTAACATTGAAATGGTTCCAAGGTGGAGCAAAGAGGTCATTCCTCTACTCACAATCGGGTCATTACAGGAAGAAAGACAACCATCAATTATTCATCGTACACGAGATCTCCAGCTTTTAGAAGGAGGATTGTACAAGCACGGTTGGGATTTTGAGACTATGTGTACAACCCGAAGAATCAGACTACTATTTCAAATAGGCTCCTATACAAAATACGGGGTTCCACAATGAAGAAATGCAAACATGCCAACGGCTAAAGAGAATGGGACTCTACTGGCAAAACATGGAGCAGAGTGTCCATACATATGTAAAATCATGTGATATTTGTACAAAACAATCTCCAGTGGAACATGCCAAATGGAGTACCCACATAACTGAGTACTTAAGGAACAAGACCTTCCCTGAGGGATGGGGCAAAGCAAGAATGAAAACTATAGAAGAGGAGGCCAAACACTACTTGCTAATTGCCAACCAACTGTATAGGTGGGGAAAAGATGAACAACTACAATTGTATGCTACGAAAAACGAATATTATGTTATTCTAAAACAAGCACAATTAGGTCAGCCAGGGGGAAAATTCTCTGCTCATAAAACGGCAAAGCTAATGCTACATTTAGGCATATGGTGGCAACCTTGTTTAGGGATGCAGATACCTATGTCAAACGATGTGATGAATGTCAATGCACAAAACCACCCCTAGGGTGAGATGAAATGCCATTAAGGCCAATGATGGGGGTATGTGATTTGTCCAAATGGGGCATCAACTTTATTGGTCCTATCATAGCTCCGAGATACAGGTCGCACGCACAATACATCATAGTAGCAATAGAGTACATGACAAAATGGGTGGAAGTGGAGGCAACGCAAAAAAATGATGCACAAACTACAGATCAGTTCCTTTTTGAACACGTCTTTACAAGATATGGTCTACCCATTGAAATAGTGAGTGATAGGGGAACACACTTTGTAAGCAATGTCATTGAAAGCCTCCTTGGCGGATTCATGGTGGTCCATCACAAATTAGCACCCTATCACCCGCAAACTAACGGGCAAGCAGATAGTACCAAAAAAATCTTATGCACGGTACTCACCAAAACAGTCAGTGACTCATGAAATGATTGGGATCAAAAGCTACACACTACACTATGGGCTTACATAGCAGCTTTTAAAACTTCCATCGAGATGACTCCCTTTAACGTGGTGTTCGGGATTAATGCGATTCTACCCATGGAATTCTTAATCAAAACCCTACGAGTTGCAACACAATTAGGATGGATGGGCCACGAGCTATCAGAAAGACTAGACACCCTGGAGCAATTAGATGAAACTAGAATGAGAGCGATAGCTGGGATATATGCTCAAAAAAACAAATGAAGGCTTTCCATGATCAACATGTGATTAGCAAGGAGTTCCAAAAAGGGGATTACGTTTTAATGTATACCCTCAAACAACACTTTAAAAAACTCAAAAAGCGAGGGATGGGGACTTTTGTAGTACATGATATATCATAAAGCGACGCCATCAAGCTTGCAACATTAGCAGGTGAGGAGATCCCCAATTGGACGAGTGGCTGCAGATTAAAGAAATATCTTCTTCTGCTAATACCAGAAGAACTCCAAACAATACATGAAGCAGATTAGCGTAGAAATCAAGCACATGGCACTCGGGAACAGGCACAACAGGAAGCCAAAATCAAAATATTAAAGCGCAAGGAGCAAGCAAACTTTCAAAGAAAGCACAACAGAACGATTGTATCGATACTATTCCGATAGCATCCCTACAAATGGTGGCTACATGGTTAGGTGGAATGGATCTATGCATTAGGTTACAACTTGCTGATGGAACCACTGAGCGAGCATTAGTGGACACTGGGGCAAGAGCTAGTGTTGTTAACACTCCACTTTCAGGAAACTCACAAGGGAACCTCTCATGCCAAACACGATGGGGTTCAAAGTGGCAAACAAAGGCACAATTGACAGTCTAGGACACGTAAATTTACCAATCACTATTGATGGAACAGTTTATCCGCATCAATTTTACGTGGTCAAGAATCAGGATCTTAACAAAGCAGCTATTTTGGGAGTGTCGTGTATGAGAACTTATCAAGCCACACCAAACTGGCACGATAATACCTTGCAACTGAGACTAGAGGACCAATCTTTTGCTACACCCTTTGTACAATCAGATCATGTATGGTAACCTCGACAATCACCACCTGCTCCAAATTCAACGATATTCTCCAACGATGGTGAGGAAAATATGGGTTAAAAAGTCCATCATGCAAACCAATCCGAAGAAATTGTGGATACCAAAACGACAAAGCAATGCAAGCCAGCCTACATTGCCTCAACAGAAATTCAACCTTGATGAACCGCCCAAGGCTTTTGTTAGACAACGTAGGCCAATCCAATATCAACATCGACAACCAAAAGATGTCAAGTGGTTATAGAAACCAAAACAAACTCGCTCACGAGATGCCTCTTCAAGAAAATCCACACCAAAGCAATTTCAATGGCGCCCGAAATGTTACCATATACATGTGGTAGTGATGTGTGTGAACACACTAGGACCGCCGGGGCATTTTTTCCCTCTTTAGGAGGTTTTTTTCCCCGTGCATTGTATATACGCCCATCACCCAAGGGCTATCTATCTTTCCATTGCACACTAAGTAACACACTCTCTATTGTGTGCCTTAAGCTTCCTTCGTCTTCTCCAAGCTGTGTGTGTTTCTCTGCAACCCTAATTCCAACAATTGGTATCAGAGCAGGTCACGTCCTCCCGGGCTTAGTCGCCAACTGCTCCAGCACACGCCTGCTCACTTTCTCCGATTTTAGTGAGCTTTGGCGAGCGTTCGCAGGTCGACAAATTTTTTGGGAAAGCTCAAAGAGCTTGGTCTGCTCAGAATTTTGATTTGGGTTCATTTCAGACTCCGTTTCCACTACAAGCAGTACTGCACAGGCTATTTATTCATTCTGTGCAGAATTTCTATCAGTGCCGTTTTCTGCATAACAGGTGCCTTATAGTCTTCTACGGTTTGTGATATATAGCACAGGTTGTTCCCGCTCCATTTCTCCTATTTTCGGGCAGTTTTCACATCAGGTGCAGCATTTACCATGGCTGACAACAATAACACAGATGTGTTCAAGATGTTTGCTGTTGAGGACAGGTTGGATGGGGACAACTACCCTATGTGGGCTTATATGATGCAACATGTTCTTGTGTCAAAGGGTGTCTGAACATTGTGCAAGGCATTGATGTACGTCCTGGTTCTGAGGATGTTGCAGGTCTTGCTGCAAGGATTGCAGCTGTTAGAGTTGTTTTGCCTACGGCAGAACAAGCTCGTTGGGATGTTAAGGATGCGCAGGCTCATGCATTGATTACGTTGTCTGTGAAGCGCACCATTGTTTCTCACATCCGTTCAGCAAAATCTACAAAACACGCTTGGGATATTCTAGCAAGTCTTTATGCAAGCCGGAATGAGGCTAAAATTGCTTTGCTGCGTAAAGAGCTGGAGTCGAAGATTATGCATGAGGAAGATGATATGGACACTTTCCTTGCTAGTGTCAAGGATATCAATGAGTAGCTTATTTCTGTAGGTGAAGTCATTTCAGACAGTTCCCTTGTGCAGACTGTTCTTGATGCCTTACCAGATTCCTACCAGACTTTTGCTAGTACTTGAAGACTTATGACCCAAGGAAATCCTGAAGTTGTCAAGTTTGATGCATTATGCACATTGCTGTTGCAAGAGTCACTTTCCAGAAAAAATAGGACTAGTAGGCAGCGTGCAGTTGAATAGGCTTTTAGGTCTAAGCATTGGCAGGCTGTCAAGAGTATTTTCTGCTACCTTAGTGGCACTTTACATCTTGGCTTGTTTTATCCCAAGGGGGGATCATTGCTGCCAGACTTACATGCTTTTTCGGACTCAGATTGGGCTGGTTGTTTTGACACACGAGTGCCCACAAGTGGTTTTTGTTTCATGCTTGGCAGTTCATGTATATCATGGTTGAGCAAGAAGCAACCTTCTGTGGCCACTTCGAGTTGTGAGGCTGAGTACAGGGCAGTCTTCACAGCTACGGTTGAGTGTGTATGGCTCAGATGCCTTATGGCTGATTTGGGTGTTGGACAGGACACTACCAACACTATCTACACTGACAGTCAGAGCGCATTGGCAATTGCGAGGAACCGAGTTTTTCATGCTCGCACAAAGCACATTGAGGTGCATTACCACTATGTCAGGGAGAGGCTCTCGGCAGGAGAGATCAGCTTGGGTTATGTGCCAACACAGGACAACCTTGCAGGTCTTTTCACAAAGGCATTGTCTTGTGAGAAGTTTGAAGCTTTCCGCAAAGCTTTGGGCTTACTCCCCTTTGTGGACTGATCCTGTCCTCAGGGCATGGCACTTCCCTTTACTCATGTGCCAGCTCTTGTTCACTGCATCACTCCAGGGGGGATTTGTTATCATATACATGTGGTAGTGATGTGTGTGAGCACACTAGGACCGCCGAGGCATTTTTTCCCTCTTTAGGAGGTTTTTTCCCCGTGCATTGTATATACGCCCATCACTCTAGGGCTATCTATCTTTCCATTGCACACTAAGTAACACACTCTCTATTGTGTGCCTTGAGCTTCCTTCGTGTTCTCCAAGCTGTGTGTTTCTCTGCAACCCTAATTCCAACACGAAACAAAGCCCTCAATCAAAATAACAAGCTAGGTCACAACTTCTGCAAGTCACCGTCAAACACAGGGCACGTCTTCTACAACTATTACTGTTCGAACCACGCAGCTTCAACGTAACCTCTCCATCAATAGGCACTGAGAATATTGTTAAGCACCCCTCCTTGCAAAACATTTTGTTTCCCCATACAATGGCTATTCCGGCCCCACTATCCAATATTGCTATTGACTTAACCTCTTTATACTCCACCAGCAGGGTAGTATTTTCTTCTTCACCTTCACAATAATCTCCTACCCTTTTCACTGGTACTGGCTCATGTTTAGCTTATTTTGAGGGTTGGGTCTTCAGTTTTACTGGTCCAAAGATGAGGTCTTATCTACAGTAACTCTGATAGAGTTAGCGTACAACGGATAGCGGATGACATCAGCTCATGAAGAGTTTTGGTATCCATTATCTTAGGATTGGCCTTCCATTGAGATGATACTTTTTTCATCTCCGATCGTGTTTCATGGTTACCAATAAATGAAGGTAAAGTCTTCAATGATTGCGGTTTACCATCTTTCGATATTTCTGTACCTGCATCACCATATAGTGATTGGATATCATTTGGGTAGAGTTCATGTTCTAAGTAGATCTCTGTGATAGGGGCTGACAGAAGTGTAGCAATTCCATATTTTCTATTCACATGATCTACTCCCATAGCTCATGAGGCCATTGTTCTTGCACTGTCTGAATTGGCAGAGGTCCTTACAAATACATTCCATCTATCGTATTGGCTGCCACCCTCATATCCAGTGATTTTTCGTTTATAGAATGTGGTTGGTCTTCCTTTTCAATTCCCCGCTCTTTTAACTCTTGAATTTTTTCACGGATAAATACTTCAGTTTTTGGAGTATTCGGAACTGGTGGTTCCATAAGAGCTTGAGAGGCTTGGATGAGCTCCTTGCACATCTTTAGCCTCTCTTTTCATAGCCCGGATGAGGGTACGTTATCCAACTATCCTCTTGGGTTTGGTTAGGCTTTAGCCTCACATCGTAAGCTTTTAAAATCGTGTCCAAAGGTTCAAAAACCTTGTCCACCACGACAGATCCTCCCAATGGTATAACCAATGGTTTTTCTACCTCGTTCTTTTTCTTAAGGCCTCTTTCCCTTCTCAATTGTGTTACCATATACATGTGGTGATGATGTGTGTGAGCACACTAGGACCGTCGGGGCATTTTTCCCTCTTTAGGATCTTTTCCTCCCCGTGCATTGTATATATACCCATCACTCTAGGGCTATCTATCTTTCCATTGCACACTAAGTAACACACTCTCTATTGTGTGCCTTGAGCTTCCTTTGTCTTCTCCAAGCCGTGTGCATTTCTCTGCAACAACCATAATTCCAACGATTGGTATCAGAGCAGGTTGCATCCTCCCGGGCTTAGTCGCCAGCTGCTCCAGCACACGCCTGCTCACTTTCTCCAATTACAATGAGGTTTGGCGAGCATTCGCTTTATATGATGCAACACGTTATTGTGTCAAAGGGCGTCTAGAATATTGTGCAGGGCATTGATGTACGTCCTGGTATTTGGAGACTTATGACTTTTGCTAATATTTGGAGACTTATGACTCAAGGAAATCCAGAAGTTGTCAAGTTTGATGCATTATGCACATTTTTGTTGCAAGAGTCACTTTCCAGAAAAAACAAGACTAGACAGTGTGCAGTTAAACAAGCTTTTATTGCTTCTCAAAGAAAGGGTGGTAACAGCAATGCAGCCACTTCTTATGGTTCTGCTGCGAGTGGAAAAACTTTTGTTTCCAATGCTTCTGCTTGCAGCACTTTGTCTGTCAATTCTGGTGATAAGGGCAAAAAGAAGATGTGTTGCCATTATTGTAAAGCTAATGATCAAAACTTGATCAAGCAGTGTCTTAAGTTGAAGGCCAAAGAGGCTAAGAAGAAAGAGGGTGGTTCCACTGCAAATGCTGGTTCCACTATAAATGCAGCCATTGTTGAGTCTTCTGTGAAAGGAGACTGTGTTGCTGATGTTGATGTGGAATGGGCTTTTAGTGCAGAGTGCACTTACAATCCTGTTGTCCATGATGCATGCTTGTCAGTTGTTGCTGCAGATTCACATGTGTGGTATTTCGACAGTGGTGCTACAAAGCACATTACCTCACATCCTGAATTGTTCACCTCTCTCGAGTCTTTCCCTCATGGGAATTCAGTCACTTGTGCCAACAATGCCTCTTATCCGGTTCAAGGAGTTGGAAATATTGTTCTTACTGCTGCTAATGGTAGTTATTTCACACTTGTTGATGCACTTTATGTACCTCGGATGAAGAAGAATCTTTTGTTTGTATCTGCACTTGCTAGACTTGGACTTGTAGTCAAATTTGTGGATGGCAGATGTACAGTTCACGATCTCAGTTTTGGTGATGAAATTGTTGCATCTGGGCTTTTGTGACGTGGGTTTTATAAGCTCACTTTGTATGACAAGTGTGGACAAAATTTTGCATGCAGTTGTATATTCAAGGGCTATTTCATATTCAAAACTTTGGCATGCACGTTTTGGTCATCTGGATTTTGCCAGTTTGCTATGTTTGCAGAAATCTGACACGGTTGCTTCTTTGCCGCCTCTTGAAGTACCTGTCAAACATGTATGTGAAGGCTGTATTTTGGGTAAAATGCAGCGTTCTAAGTTTCCAAAGAATGGTTCAGTCATGGCCACTCAGTCATGGCCACACGTAGGTTGCAGCTTGTGCATAGTGACGTTTGTGGGCCCATGCAAATTCCGTCCTTCGGCAGTTACCTTTACCTCGTGACTTTCATTGATGATTACTCCAGGCATGCATGGGTATTTCCGCTTAAAGAAAAGTCCAAAGTTTTTATGTGCTTTAAACAATTTTTGGCTATGGCTGAAAATGTCTCGAAATGTACTATGGGCACCCTCCGTTCCAATCGAGGGGGGGAGTATATGTCTCATGAATTTAATGCATTTCTGGCTAGTTGTGGGATAAAACACCAATGTACACTGCCTTGTTCACCTCAGCAAAATGGTGTTGCTGAGAGGAAAAACAGGTCACTGACAGTGTTAGGAGTTTTTTGGAGCAAGGGATTGCGCATATGTATATACACATGCATGGTGCATCGAATAAAGAATTGCCCATTTTCCAGAGCCAGGTGGTTATGTGGGACCCACATGTGTACAGGTAGGACAACATGTACATAGTGCATGGATTTTCATCATCACCAGTATCAGTGTGTTTTTTATAATAATGAGGAGTTGGTAGTGCATAAAACTTCTTGAGGAAGCTATCCGTGGGTCGACGATGATGAGGTAAGCAGGTGCGTCAAATGGCATCTAGTGACGTCAGGAGGTCAAATGGGATCAATACTTGCACGTGGGTAAGCGAGGACACAATGTGGGTGTTTTCTTGTGATAGTTGTGCAAAGAGGCCATCATGAAAACTGTATCTGGGGGCCACTTCACGTGGTTGCGGCATTAGAAGATTTCGGAGGTCTTTTGGAGGGCCTTTTAGTAGAGAGAGGAAAAAGAGCTCCTCCAATGAGAGAAGAGCTTACGTTACATAGAAAAAAGCCTAATATTAACAAAAATATAAAAGATGCATTCAATGAGCAAACGGTTCTTGAAAACGATCACCTTCTTATTAAATGTGAGTGTCTTTATCACGAGTTTGGCACCGCTCATTCAGAATGTTTTACGTCATAAATGAAAGTTAAAAAAATCACAAAACTCTCAAATAGTGTCAAAATTTGAAGATATAAATATAAAAGATGCATTCAATGAGCAAACGGTTCTTGAAAACGATCACCTTCTTATTAAATGTGAGTGTCTTTATCACGAGTTTGGCACCGCTCATTCAGAATGTTTTACGTCATAAATGAAAGTTAAAAAAATCACAAAACTCTCAAATAGTGTCAAAATTTGAAGATTCTCACATCGCCATTGCGTTTGGAACGCCGAAAAACCTAAAAATTGAATGTCTACTTGTCCTTTTCTGACACCTGGAGAGGGAGAAATTACCAAAAAACCCCTAAAAATGGGTCTTGGGATCACGGCGCGCTCTGTGCGCCGCGATCCACTTTGTTGTCCCTCGTGCACCGTGATCCCAAGACCCATTTTTAGAGGTTTTTTGGTAATTTCTCCCTCTCCGGGTGTCAGAAAAGAGCAAGTAGACATTCGATTTTTAGGTTTTTGGGCGTTTCGGACGCACTGGTGGTGTCAAAATCTTCAAATTCTGACACTAGTTGAGAGTTTTGTGATTTGTTTAAATTTCATTGATGATGTAAGACATTCTAAATGAGTGACGCCGAGCTCGAGAAAAAGACACTCGCATTTAGTGAAAAAGTGATCGTTTCAAAGGAATGCTGAAAAGTTAGATTCACTTTTCAGAGTATTTAGCTGCCTCTTGGACGTACTGAATAAGTGCAAAGGCAATTTAAATAATTTTCTAGAGAGAGAAATATAATTTCTTAGAAGGCCCCCCAAATGAACTCCGAAATCTTCTAATGGGATGTATTATTGGAAAAAGTTGAGTGCCACGTGTGCGGATGGAAGCAGCCGGGTGACAACTATGCACTGCGAAGCCACTTTTTGGCCTGTTCGGGGTCCGTTTGAGATCAACTAAAAGGCCAAAGGTGCCCAAGTAATAAAGCTAAGTGTGGGAGCTGAAAAACGTGAGAGAAGACCATAAAAAATATGGAGAGAAGAGGAGGAAAACCGCAACTAAGTTTTTGCTGTTTTCGGAGCATGTTTTGGCCATAAACTACTGATCCGAAGTCGGATTTGAGCACTTTGACATTGTAGACTGGGATTTTGGGCCGTTTTGGACGCGACGATGCTATCCATTTTGCCAAATTCCTCACTTATTTTTTGATGTTTTGGCTGTGTAAGTTTCTCCTATGAGCGAAGCTTCTGCTCCAATTTGTGATTGTATCTGTCATATTTTACCCATATTGTGTGAGCTATTTGCCCCATTGATGTTGGCCCAAGCTCAATTGTACCTAAACATAAGAAATTATCCTCTTTTGAGCTGCATTATTTGGGTGTGTGTGTGTGTCTCTGTGTTGAGTGGGAAAATTGATAGTCTCTCTCCTCTCACTCCATCGGTGTGTTCCTTGTCTCGGCCAGGAGGGTTGCGTAAGCCGAGTAGTGCACCATAGTGTGTGTGTGTGTATCATCCCAAGAGTATGTGTTGGGTGGTTATAGGGGCGTTGTGTGTGTTTCCATCCCGCTCACATTCATTTGGTGCCCCCACGGAGGATCTTCTTCCAGTACCTTCAACTTCGAGATTACAGGTTGCAGATTACAGGTTACATGTTACATGTTAGAGGGATAGGTACAGGTACAGGTACAAGTGATTCACACAGGTACAAGTGGTTTGAGTAGAGTGATACATTGACAAGTGGAAGTCACTTGCAGTTGCCGTGCGTATGCATCATTTGGCGCATGTTTGAGCGCATTGTCTGGTATTGTACGTTACTTGTGGATACTGCCATTGTACGCCTTTGTAGAGCCATACTTGGTTTTGTTTGGCTGTCCCAGCCATTTTTGAGACTTGGTTTGGAAGATAGTCATTTCTGAGACTTGACTATACGAGGTTTGCATAAGCTTTCATGAGAGGGTCGATAGCATGAGGTTTTATTGATCTGGGGGATTCTCAAATGTGAGATCCTTTCGGTCATACAAGTGGCTAGAGCACCCTTTTCATGACCTCACCATATGCTATGTACTAGTGATTCCTACTTGATGCTCGGGTTCTATTGTTGGCAGGTTATGCATACATATACAGTCTAGATTTTGGGTTCTTACTGCTCTACTTCTGGGGGAAACTCTGCCAAAATTTTTCCAAGTTGTGATGACTGGTTTTTTTGGTCTTTTGAGCCATTTATGCTGTTATGGTGCTGAAATAAAATCAGAGGATAAAACACAAAGAATCCAGATAAATGTTCATGTGTCCAGGAAGATTTTTTTCCAGCGGCGCATAGTCTTTATGTTCGGGCCAAGAAGATTAAGAGAGATACTGGATGTCCTTTGCCTGTTGTAATCCCGATGACTAACTATGAAAACTCATTTGATGTGCATATGTTTGTCCTTATCTAAAGACAAGCTCCATTGAAGTTTCTAGGGATTGAGTTAGTCAAAAGTTTTGGGTTCTTGCACGTGTGTTCGAAGGGGTTCTCAAAGCATTGTAACTTGGGTAGCCATGGCTTTCTCTTATCCCGAATTTCATGGAAGAAGTGATGAAGATGTGGAAGACTTTTTGGAAATGATGGAGGTTGCCTGCATTAGCAACCAGATTCTTGACCCGGCGTAGATGTTACGTCTTCTCCAGATTTGTTTGAAGAGTGATGCACGAGTTTGGTCCAAAGCATTTGAAGAGGACTTGCGTGTAGCGGATCCACCTGTAAGATTGAGTTGGGACAATCTAAGGCATGGATTGGAAGTGGAGCTTGTGAAGACAGAAGATCCTCACAAAGTGTGGCAAGCAGTACAAGGTTTGGTGCAAAAGGAAGGTGAGCCAGTAGATGCGTACATATGTAAGTTTTCATTGACATGGGAGCGGATGTGCAAGGCCTTAGCACCACAAGTACCCCCACCTGGCATGATGAGAAGAAAGACAGGTTCTTGGCTGGTCTTTGGCAGAATATACGTTGGAGAGTGGAGCTAAATAAGCCTAGGACATATGAAGATGCACTAGAGGTAGCAAGGAACAAAGAGTGGAAGCTCAGAAGAATGATTCAGCTAGGAGTAGAGTCTTTTCCCAGGAGGTCTGAATTTCAGCCTCTGGATTCTTTGCAAGGTCGCATGCTAGGGGTTCATCATGAACCAGTGGTTTCTATTACTCCTCAAGTTATGCCAGCAGTGTGGTCACTACAATAATGCAAGATGATGGGCTAAGGCAAGACATGAGGCAAGTGGTAGATTTAATGAAGAATCTCAGCCTAAACATGCTAAGTAATCTGGGAAATAATCGAGGTCGGGGGAGGTTTGCAAATCAGCCAGGAGGTGAAGAAAAAACCAGGAATGGTGTTGGACAAAGCAATGGTAGGTTCTGGAGGCAGACGCCCACATGTTATAATTGTGGAGAGTTGGGACACATCAGCCCGCAATGTGATAAGCCACCAAGGATGGGGGGAGACATGTATCCATTGCCAAGACAGGTGCTAACTAGGTCAAATGATTATGGAATTGAAACTAAGGGAGAAGAAGGAACCAGTGGATTAACCCAAGAGGAAAAGGGAAAGACAAAAGTAATAAGTGTGGTCACATTGGAGAAGGCAGCAAAGCTAGAGGATACATTAATGATGCCTATTGGGAAGAGGAGCACAAAGGACAAGGAAGGAAGAAGTGCCCCATGTCCTAGTAAGAAGAAGGGAAAGAGCCATGAAGGTGAGGATGTCAAGGCCAAGAGAAAAAGGAGGGCTTGTCGCAAGTTTCATGTTTCAGATTTTCCACTAGGGGATGGGCAATTAAGCTATGACTTGAAGGAGGATCTGACGAGCAGGAAAGCCTATGTTACTTTTGGGCAGCTTATAGAGATGGTGCCTAAGCTAAAGCGACAGTGGAAGAGGATGGTTAACCCAATGGAGAAAGAGCCAGAGAGAGGTTCACTATAGGTGCTGGCAATGGATGAGCTACCAGACATTTTCCCAATAGTAGATGTGTGGCACAAAAGAAAAAATATGGGACAAGGTTATGTGGATGGTGGAGCCCAAATATGTGTCAAATGGGTAATTGAGCTGCAAGAGTTTGAGTTCTCTTTTCTAGTGGAAGACAGTACAAGAGCTACCCTAGCCTATTTGTTGACCTACAAGGAGTATCCCCTTATTGTTAAGGAAGAGGCGGTGAAAAAGGTAGTCGAAGAAGTGCCACAGATTAGCAATGCACATGTTTTGTTCTTTTATGGCTCATACAGGAAGAGCCATGATGCGGCTTCAGGGGGTATAGCACTCTACGATCCAGAGGGGGAGTTAGCATGCAAGAGAGCGTTCAAATTGGATGCGCATAGTAACAATGACGCTGAATATGCTACTTTGGAAGCCGGATTACACATTTGTTTGAAGCATGGTATTAGAAGGTTGAGCATAGAAGGTGATGCCTTGTTAGTTGTGAAGCAAGTGTTGGGTGTGTGGAAGAGCAAGAACACCTCATTGAAGGAAATGTGTTTCAGAATTAAAGGCCTGTTAAAAAAGTTCGAAGCATGGAGCATCAGACACATTGAACATGCTCTAAATGGAGAGGCACATGAAGCGGCTCAAAGCATGATTGGAGAGCTATTTGTGTTGAGGACCAATTTACCTATTTATCATGGCCAGTAAAGGTTGGTTCAAGAAGAGGAGTTTTTGCTAACAGGAATCATTCCGAAGGACATTCAGAAGTCTAAGAAGTATGGTTTTGTGCGTAGAGCATACAAGTACAAATTGATTGGTGATGTCTTGTACATGAAAGGGGTTGATCTCGTGTTGAGGCGTGTACCTTGGCGGGAGGAGCTTTATAGAGTGTTGGAAGGGAATCATGAAGGCGCATGTGGTGGCCATTTTTCTCTAAAAACCACCTTGCATAAGATCTTGCAAGAGGGGTATGTATGGCCTAGTTTGCACAAGGATGTTCACCATTGGTGTAGGTCTTGCAATAGGTGTCAAACATTTGGGAAGAGAGTGTTGAAGCGAGACCTATGAAAAACCAGTATGGTGTTTGATGTGTTTGAAAAGTGGGGGATTGATGCAATAGGCCCATTACCTATCACAAGAAGGGGGAAAAGCTATATTCTGATTGCACTGGAATATCTCTCAAGATGGGCAGAGGCTATAGCAGTAAAACACATCATTGCAAAGGATATGGCAAAATTTGTGTATGATAAAATATATTGCAAGTTTGGGGTGCCATTGGAGCTACTTTTAGATAAGGGACGAGGACTTAGAGCTAAATTGCTAGACTTCTTATGCGCGAAGATGAAGATTAGGCACCAACATACCACTCCTTATTATCCCTAGTGTAATGGCTTAAATGAAAGATTCAATGGTGAGTTGGTACAAATTCTTTTGAAAGTGACACGGCACCAATGAAAGAATTGGGATTTGGAATTGCCTAGTGCAATATGGGCTTACCATACTTCGGTGAAGACAGGTACAGGGTTTACTCCATTTCATTTGGTATATGGAAAGGAAGCACTATTGCCTGTGGAAGTAGAGTTGCCTGCGGTCAAGATGTTAGAGAAGTTGCTTGGTCCACCTAGTGATGCATTCAAAGAGAGGCTCTTACAATTACAAGAGGTTCAGTTGGATAGGATGAGTGCATTGGAACATTATGGGCAAATGCAAGATAAGGCTTTGGCAAAGATAAATGAAAAGTTCAAAAGTAAGGGTATCAAGAAGCATGACTTGGTTTTGCACTGCAACAGTAAGCTGGACAACACCTTCCAAAAGAAGTTTCAAATTAAGTGGGAAGGCCCTTTCAAGGTAGTGGAGTGTTTCCCAAATGGTACATATCAACTGGCTAACCTGGATGGGACTCTACATAAGTCAAGGGTAAATGGATTGCGTCTTAAATTATATCATGCTAGGTTAATGATGGTGGAGCAAGAGGAGCTATCTGTGGAGCAAGTAATGTTGGTGAGGGATGAGGAGACTTGTGACGCGGCGAGTCTCATATCTCTTTTTGCTGCCTGTTGATCATGAATGATTTAGTAGGCTAGGGGATGGGCAAACTATGTTAGGAGTTTTTTGGGGCAAGGGATTGTGTATATACACATGCATGGTGCATCGAATAAAGAATTTCCCATTTTCCAGAGCCAAATGGTTACGTGGGGCCCGCATGTGTACAGGTAGGACAATATGTACATAGTACATCGATTTTCATCGTCACCAGTATCAGTGTATTTTTTATAAAAATGAGGAATTGGTAGCGCATAAAACTTCTCGAGGAAGCTATCCACGGGTCGACGACATGAGGTAAGTAGGTGTGTCAGATGGCATCTAGTGACGACAGAAGGTCAAATGGGGTCAATACTTGCACGTGGGTAAGCGAGGACACAATGTGGGTGTTTTCTTGTGATAGTTGTGCAAAAAGGCCATCATGAAAACTGTATTTGGGGCCACTTCACATGGTTGTGGGATGCATTATTGAAAAACGTTGAGTGCCAGGTGTGCGGATGGATGCAGCAGGGTGACAACTATGCACTGCGAGGCCACGTTTTGGCATGTTCGAGGTCCGTTTGAGGTCAACTAAAAGGCCAAAGGTGCCAAAGTAATAAAGCTAAGTGTGGGAACTGAAAAACCTGAAAGAAGAGTAGAAAAAACATTGAGAGAAGAGGAGGAACAACCGCAATTGAGTTTTTGTTGTTTTTGGAGCTTGTTTTGGCCATAAACTGCTCATCCGAGGTCGGATTTGAGCACCTTGATATTGTAGACTGGAGTTTTGGGCCATTCTGGACGCGATGGAACTGTCCATTTTGCCAAATTTCTCACTGTTTTTTTTTTCTGTTTTGGTTGTGTAAGTTTCTCCTATGAGCGAAGCTTCTGCTCCAATTTGTGATTGTATCTGGCATATTTTAACCATATTTGTGCGCTCCTTGCCGCACTGTCGAAGCAAGGGACTTGCCTAACACTGTGTGCGAGCCACAGACGGCTCCAAGCACACAACTAGCTTAACTAGTAAGCTCAAAAGAGGGCAATGGTGTGTCACTCACCGCTCTATGCTCCTGCCGTGGAGGATTCCTCGCCGCGAAGAAGAAGGAGACGCCGCTACGTCGCGCTCAACCGCTTCACCGCCGTCGTGCCGCCGCAATGCTCGATCACACACATACACTCTCTCTCTCTCAAGTACACACACACACACACACACACACACACACACTAGTACACAAGGAGATGGAGCAAGAGCACCTTTCTTGCATTGCACAAATGAGAGAATGAGTGAATTTTAGGTTTAGTTGGCTTTTATATGAGCTCACCCCATTCACACTTGGGCGCCCATGCTTAGCCAACTAATCCCTTGAATGTCCCAGTTAGAGTGCGCCTCTCATCGGCGATCACTCTTACCCTTTTCCTATTGGACCGACAAGCCCGGTACCTGACTCTACCAAATAAATAATACAATGTCCACCGTAGGTTACAACGTCCGTCTCGTAGGTGATAGGGTGTCCGTGAGCCGTGAGGGTTAACATGCCCCCCTTCCTGATGTAGATTCTGTCCTCGAAAGCTATTGAGTTGAAGCTCTTTGGTCGATGTGGAAGAGCATTTGAGATGAATGTCCTTAGCCTTCTTCAGTCACTGCAAAATCAAACAACATTGCACAGTAATTGCATTCTCATAAGCGAAAAAAGCATATGCAATTTTAGGCAGACAATTGATTGGTAACAGAATTTTAAACAATTTGTCAGCAATAAGCATTAAATTGCAATGTAATCAAATGCATAAACAGATGTAAAGGTAAAAAATTAAACAAGTCAGGGGTCGGTAATTTAACGGTCGAAAGGCACTAAAGATCGACTATAAATACCATGGGTAAGCTTCTTAATTTTCTCTGGTTAATTAAGTTGTTTAATCGCGAGAGCCAAGTATTTCATGTTCGAGGGCTGACTAGAGGCTATACCTAGAGGACCTTGTAGTTAAGCTACGATAAAATAAATTTCTCATGAAATCATCGCCTGACTGATTACCTTTTCTTTGACCCCCCAAAGTCTTTTCACAGTGATTCAATTTTGATGTGTGTGCTTATTTTGTATGCCTTGGGTTTTTTGCTTTTCAAGGAAAAGCGCCCACCCTGGGAACCTCTAGGGCTCTAGTACCATAGGCGATACATGTGAGTGGAGTACCAATTTAAGCAGGGATTTCTCTTCCAGCTTAAAATTTTACATTGTGGCACTTTGATATTTTTTTGTGTTGTTTGTTTTCATCATTTTAATTTTGTAGCTTTGGGGGGTCATATAACTCTGATACACCTCCCCAGGCTCATCACACTAGTAAACTCCCTTTATAATACTTAAGCTAAAGGTCAATAGGGTCAAGCCCACTAGAAAGCCCTAGTACATTTCACACAATGCTGCTTAAATCGGATCAAGAACCTAAGTAACCATTGCTTATTAGGAAGGCATTCCCCATGGTATTAAGAGAAGATTTCTAACACCTAGCTTGGTCAAACTAGCTTAGTCGGAGTGCTTGATTTTTAAACCTAGACAAGTGATTATGACAAAAAATTACATTGAATTAAATGTTTGATACTAAGCAAATGCGGTGAATATTAGGCTACCAATCACAATTAAAGCAGACAAACATGGATGCAAAATAGATCGGGGCAATGCTAATGGACAAAAAACACCTATTTGTGTTGATGGTCGCACTTGATCTGAAGTGTGAACGAGAGAAAGGTTCCATGAAGGTCCAAATACTATCAATAGCAACACGCTTCTATACACACTAGGAAACAAAAGGAATACCTCCAGGAGGCACATTAGTGGGAAAAGGTACCAACACTTATTGAACACAACAAAAAACATAAGGAACCAAAACCTAATTATTTGCACTCCCCCTAGAGATTCAAGGGAATAGGATATTGTAGAGGTTGGGGGGAAACCCTAAGGCTAAACCCCTATCCTCCTCGTCGAGATAAACAAAGTCATCATCCATGAGACCATATGTGCCATCCGTGTAGTCCTGTAAATTTTCTTCTTCATCATAGGTGCCCATGTTTAGTAAGAAGGTCACTAGACGCCTATAGTCATCTTGGTCAAAAGGGTAGGCTTGTGCAATGGGAGAAGCGCTCTCTACTAAGTATGGATCAGACGTGGTCAAGAGACGTATCAGCCATTCTAACTCCTCAAAATTCCTCTCACATGCTAGCGTACCTATCAAATCCCATTCACATGCAAGCACTGGAAAGACCATGTGAAATATTTGTGAAAAGTAACGAGGGTACCTCTCACCCAAGGCAGGAGTGGATGACTCTAGCGTACTAGCCATATCTGTACACGCAAATAGATGATGGTTAGAGTGCAAATATTACAAGGGTCGTGTTGTTGTGCATAATTTTTTTTTATGATTTTGTGTTATGTCTCTTGCTCTTTTACTTTTTTATCTTGTTTTTGTGAGTATAAGGCTTTATATATACATTCCCTAAGATTGGAGATTAAGAGGTCAGGGAGAAAGGTTGAGAGGGAAGCAAGTGAATAATGGATGTCCACAAACACTCCCCCCTTCCTTGGGTAGATCATACCGTTTGAAATGATGTCGTCACCCTTTGAAACCAGTTGTTCCAAGTTTTTATAGGTGAAGATTTTTTCCAGTAGTTTTCTATTACCTTAGGTGCATCGTCGAGTTTCAAGGGTGGTAAGGTACTCTCCCAGGATCGAACTTGAAGTGGTTCATCAGGTGATTCTTGAACACTGGAAGGTGTGGATTCCTTTGTAGCTTCATGGAGGTCCACTATTGTAGGTGGAGGTTGTGTAGAAGCTTTTACCTCTATGGATGTATTACATGAGGAGCTAGAAGCTTCATGGAACTCCCCCCTTCCTGAGCTAGGTGGAATAAATTGGTTTTGCCTTGGAGCCCAAACTAGCTCTGGACTAGGTGTGTAGCATTCTGTGATCTTTCCCTTCCCACGGTCTGCCATTGGCTTTAGCGTTACACTGTTTTACTCATATGGGTTTGTTGTCGATAGGGAAGGACACATTTTACGTTTAGGTACCCAAATTTGCTCATTTCCATCATAGTAGCCTTGGGCTTCTAATAGTCGTTTTGGAATCCATCCTGATTTGGTCTTGACTCTCCTAGAGCGCGCTCTTGGTTTTCCAGGGAAATTTTTTCTTGGAATGGATGGGAGGGTTGAGGTAGTTGGAAATAAGGCCTTGGGGACCCATTGATATGTACTCTTAGGTCGTGCAAGTTGAGTACTTGCAATATTACTGCTTGCTGCAACTACAAGTGTTGAAGTGCTAGGTTCATGGGTAGCCGGCAAAGACGAGTTAACCACCTTGGCTTGTGAATGTTGGCTATCCTTCAACTTTGCTAGAGTTTGCAACGTAGGTGACTTTGCTTGAATGATAGGGGTAAGAGTCGGTGGTCGCGTCGTGACACTACCAGTATCCCAATCAATAGTGCATTTGGTTGCCAACATCCACGTGCGTCCCAGGTTTACGTTGCCTTCCATAGCTCCCGCGGGCATGACTAGAAACCTTTGCACTATGCTTCCATTGTCATAGACAACAGGGGTCTAAAGGACTCCAAGAATAGCAGTTTTCTTTTTATTAATGTCCTTGACTTGCATTGTACTCGGGGATAGGGTCGGTTTCCCTAATTGACACCAAACTCCATAGGATAACAAATTGTGTTTAGCTCTCGTATCTAATAAGGCATTGTATAGTACTTTTCCATAGGGGCTATTTAGCTCAATTGGGTATCGTAGGGGTGGCTCATATTCTAATGAGTCGTCATCTGTGTCCTCGAAAAATGCTTGCGTGATTCCCAAATTAGCCTCTCGTTGGCGTCTAAGACGTTGTTGTCGTTCTCGATCCTCAACTCTTGCTTGGATTTTTCTAAGCTCTGCTTGTTCCTTGGTAGCCTTCTTTTGATGGATGGCTTGCAACTCTTCCTGGCTTAGAGGATCATAATATCTTTTGAGTTTACTCCCATTAAGGAATCCAATGGTTTCAACTCCATCTAGAGTCTCCACACGAATGGTACCTTGTGGGGTAATTTCACACACTCGATATGGTCCCTTACCAGCGTATTTCAATTTCTTCTTTTCATTACGTACCCCGTACATAAGAACTTTATCACCAACCTTGATGTCTTTATCCTTTAAATGGCTATCAAACCACTTCTTTCTCCTATCCTTCTCCACTACAGCATTTTGCACAGCTAATTGCCTCTCTTCATCTAGCCTTTCCAGGATATATAATCGCTCCACTAAGGGGTTACCATCCCAACTTTCTTGAGAAGCTACTCGAAGACTAGGAATGACAAACTCCCATGGCATAACTGCTTCTTGGCCATACACCATCTTAAACGGTGTGCAATTAATAGCAACTTTATACGCAGTACGATAAGCCCATAAAGCTGATGTAAGCTTTAGGTCCCAATCAGTGCGATGAGCCTCAACTGTCTTTGTCAAAATGGAGATGAGAGTTTTGTTGGTACTCTCAGCTTGGCCATTTGCTTGGGGATAATAGGGTGTAGACTTGTGGTGAGATATCATGAAGTTTGATGTGAGTTCTTTTATTACTTCATTTATAAAATGAGTTCCATTGTCACTCACAAGTTCAAAGGGGCATCCAAAACGTGTGATAATGTTCTCAAAGAGGAACTTAGCTGTTGTTTTTGCATCCGCCTTTCATGTTGCTTTTGCTTCAGCCCATTTGGTTACATAGTCGGTAGCCACAATGATATATCATGATTGCGTGTTACGTGCAGCCGGACTAATCGGTCCTACAAAGTCTAAGCCCCACTTTTCAAATGGTTGGGTTACCTTGATGGGATGTAGAGGTATCCTATCCCTTCTTTGTGGCTTCTTGAAGCGTTGGCATTCATCACATCCCTTTGCAAAAAGTGATGCATCCTTAAACAGAGTGGGCCACCAATAGCCTGACTGTAAGATCTTTCCGGCAGTCAACTTTCCTAAAAAGTGACCACTAGCTACGCCCATGTGTGCCTCTTGTAGAATATATAAATACTCATCCTCGCGGGCACAGCGTTTAAGAACATCATCTTTTCCTCTCTTATAGAGAGTCCCAACCAGTAAGCAATAGGGTTCGCATTCCTTGATTAATTTTTGAGCTATATCTTTTCGCAGCTCTTTGGGTGGAAAACCATTAACTAAGAAGTTAACAATCTTTTCACTCCATTCAGGCATTGTCTCAACAATGAACAAAGGAGTATCAGGCAATTCATCATCAACCCCCGTAGGAGCTTCGCCATTAGGGATACGAGATAAATGATCCGCCATGACATGTTTCCTCCCAGGCCTCACAACAACGGTGAAGTCAAACTCAAGAAGAATTAAGAACCATCGTGTAATTCGACCTGTGGAACACGGCTTGTTTACCAAATATAGCAATGCTTGATGATCAACATAAAACAAAAACTTGGTAGCAAGAAGGTAATAGCGAAATTTCTTTACTGTGTAAATCATAGCTAGACCTTCGCGCTCTATAGTAGTGTAGTTCATCTCGGCATCATTTAATTGGCGACTTGCAAAGCTAATAGGGTAGTCCAATTTATGTTCTGCTGGTTGAGTTAGAACACACCCAATAGCAAAGTTTGATGCATCAATATGCACATGAAAAGGTACATTCCAATCAGGTGTTCGCAGGATTGGAGCACTTGTTAGGGCCTTCTTTAATAACTCATAAGATTGATGACATTCTTCCGTCTAGTGAAACTCGATAAGAAGCTTGTACAATGGACGCGCTATCTCGGCAAAGTTTAAAATAAACCTTCGATAATAACCAACATGGCCCATAAATCTTTGAACTCCTTTATAGTTCGTAGGTGGTGGCAAATCCGCAATGGCTTTAATCTTACTCTCATATGTGGATATCCCGTTCTTGGACACTATATGCCCTAGAATGACTCCATGCTTAACCCAAAATTGGCATTTGAAAGGGTTCAATGAGATGCGATAAAATCTGCACCTTTCAAATATTTTTCGTAGATATAACAAATGCTTCTCCCAAGAAGAATAAACACAAAGGTTGTCTAGGAAAGCTTCACAAAACTCCCTTAGAAATTCTTTAAACTCAGTGTTTATTAATCGTTGGAATGTAGCAGGGGCATTTGTTAAGACAAAAGCCATAACACGAAATGCAAACACTCCAAACTCTGTGATAAAAGCAGTTTTAGCTTGGTCCTCTAATGCAATTGTGATTTGATTGTAACCAGAGTACCCATCTAAAAAGCTATAAGCTTCCTTGCCCGCAACTCTTTCAAGTACATGTTCTGAATATGGCAAGGGATAATGATCTCTCCTAGTGGCTGCATTAACTTTCTTGAGGTCCACGCACACTCTTAGTTTCCCATTCTTTTTTGGCACAATGACTATTGGAGAAACCCATTCCGAGTGCTCAATAGGGTATATGAATCCACATTGGATAAGTTTTTCAATCTCCTCTTGTACAATTTTGGCGTACTTAAGATTCATTGGATAGGGTCGTTGCTGGACGGGTTTAGCAATGTTGATCATGGGAATTGTATGTTGCACCACAGAAGGTGGAACGCCCTTCATGTCATGATATGTCCAAGCAAAGATATCCTTGTATTCCTTGAGGAGCTCCTTAAGTACAGCCTCTTCAGTTTTGGTAAGGTCTTGAGCAATAAAGACTGGTTTAGACTCCTCACCTGGTTCTGCTAATTCTATCTCTTTAACTACCGCTGGACCATCATAGACTCCACTGCTTCCATTGGTAGGTATTCGTTGGGCCTTGGCATACACAACCTTTCGCTCCCCCGTGGTATAAGATTTAAAATGTTCAGGAGCCGTATGTAAGTCAGCAGGCTCTTGTCCTGACAGAGACCTTTCTTTAAGTTCTGCCTCCTTTTGTTGTTGTGCTAACTCTCGGTTTTGACGTCTTCTTATAGTTCGACTCAATTTCGGCTCTATAACCTTCAATTGAGCGAGGTCAATGGGTCGCGCGCTGCACCACATGACACTCTGGAGATGTTCACCCCAATTGTCTACTAGCTTTCGATGAGCATCACATGCCCCTAGATAGCTAAGCCATTCTGCAGTAGATCTTTCCTTGTTTATCCTAGCTCTCACATTTGCTCGATATCGTCGTCTCTTATATGACCTTTGTTTCTTGTTAAGGTTTTGATTTTGGTAAATGTTTGAACTCGACTCGCCTGATAGGTCTTCACTTGTATCTTCTTCACTCTCATATAAATTACCATAGACGGTCGTACTAGGCCTTGAGTGTTTAGTTTCTATACTTGGTTCACTCGATGTTTCCTCAGGTTCTGAATCCATTTCTCCCTAAGATGCCGTTTCTGATGTGTATTGGCCTGAAGCCTTTGAGGAATCATCAGTTTCACTCTCAGGTAGGTGTGCCTCTTTCTTATCATCGGATGTTACATGCGCTACACCTAACATGTTTACTGGTGCAATGTGTGGTATCTCTTCCCCATCTGGTGTTACCCAGGTTGTTCCTCTAGCTCCCCATGTATCTATAGTTGCTGCTAGGTGGACCCAATCCACATTGTCCGACTCAGTCATCCCAGGTAGTACATCCATATAAGGAGAGTTCTCCCCAATATCTGTGTCTTCGTTACACGTGTAACAATACTGTAATGGAGCTGAGTGAATTGTTGTGTTTGATCGATTATCAATGATGAATTTATTTCCTAGAGGATGCGTTCGACCACTTAAAAGATCAACTCGAATACAGAGTCTTGGAACTGTAAGTAGGCGTGGTTTTTGGACCAGTCATGCACCATTTTTGCTTCCCTCATGAATGGACGCCCTAAGATCATCTCAAATGACATAGGATGCTTGGAAAAATCCATAACAATGAAAGTCTGCCTTACCTTGTGTCCCAAGACCTTGATCCTGAGATCCTTTAGCATTCCAATAGGCGTAACAATAGATCCATTAGCCATTTTTACCACTACGCTTGTGGCTTCAAGGTGAGGTCTCCCCATAGACTCCCAGCAATTTTTAGTCACAATGCTAACCCCAGCGCCACCATCAAGGATTCCCTTCATAGTTAATCCCTTAGTAGTGACTGGTATAGTTGCATTAGATTCATCACCCTCAAAGTATTGTCCCAACTTGTTAACGGGTATTTCTATAACAAGGTTCTCATCTAGGTTGGGTTGTGGATCTAAGTGTTCCTCCTCTATTGGCATCTCCCCAACTCCATCCATCTGTGAAAATTGTGGTAGCCCAAACTTTAGTTCTCCATTGAGGAAGGCTTGAAGAGCTGAGACTAGCTCGGGGTCTTTATATAGTTTGGACATGATGGTGGTTCTAACTTCTGAAGACATGAAATCCATCAATTTGGAAATGTTTAACGACACCTTTTGGCCTTGAGTCCCTTGACGTGGGGAAGATGGGATCTCCATTTCTTAGATAGGATCAGGTAGTCCCTCTGTAAACATTCTTTCCATCAAGAAGTGAGTATGCCCACTTTCCCATGACTTTAAGTCACTTTCTTCTTGGATGACACTAGGTATGTCCAAGGGTCTATGGACTTGGTGAGGTTTTTGTTGTGTAGGGAACACGGTGTTTGTAATCTGGATCTTCCTAGGTGCTGGTTCTAGATCCCTTTGGGTATCTTCTACCAAACTCCTTAATTTCTTGACTCGCTCAATCTCCTCTGTAGGGTTTGGGTAAGTTCCTATCTTCTTTTTGGATCCTGGCCATTGTGGCTCATGAAGATCTTCCTTGTTGGTTTCTATGTTAGTGGTCGTTTTGGTCTCCATGGTTTCACCTGAATCAGAATCTTCTTCAGCGTCGTTCATATATACGGGGTCATCATAAGTCCCTATGTTGGTCTTTGAGCTGGGGTCTAAGTTCGCTGCTTTTTGCGATCTCTTTCTTCGTGTTTTCTCTTTTTCTGAGATTGGGCAATTGATGCCGTGTCTCTTTCCTCAAGAATAAAATTTTGTTTTTGGAGCATCGATCGTGTGAGTGCGTTTATTGGTACTATGTTTATAGTTGGTGGTGTCCCATCAACAATCTCTATTAAGTTCAATGGTGTGATTTTCGGTGCGTTTGGATTGTTAGGACACTGTGCGATCAAATGATCTATGCCACAACGATTACAAGTGAGTATTGGCGTTGCCAATGCACTCCCTTGACTTGTTTGCATTAGTGCAACATTCTTTTGCATTCTAATGGGGCACTCAGCTACTCGATGTGGTCCACCACATTCGTAGCACTGAAGAGGTGGTCTCCTGGCAAAACTATTAATGTTTTGGCCTCTTGATGCTAGCGCAGTAGCTTGATATACCGGTTTGATTTGTCCCCAATGGTCTTCCATATAGTACATGGGACACTCCTCAAGCATGTCGACTCCATAGGTGATACTAGAGTCTATGTCCTCTTCGCAATCTACATAGGTACTAGATGACTCGCAACCTATTTGGTTCATAGGTGTAACTCTTGGATGAGGGGGTTGCGGTCCTAGCATTGGAGGTGGCAACGGTGTGGTTTGGACCACATTTTGGGTTCTAGGGACCATGTGCTGTAATGGCAACTGTTGCTCCATGGGTGGGGTAGGCATCAATGCAGGAACTCGAGGTGAGTCTGCCCAAGCTATAGGCGGTCTATTTTCCATGATGCGTTTAAGCATTAGACAATCCTTCGCTTGATGGCCATACCTACCACACGCGTTACAAGTCCCATTAAACTTTACTCTGAAAGTAGGGCATTCACTCGTAGTATGTGGGCCCAAGCAAATTGAGCACCATTGTTGCTCCCTTCTTGGATACATATGAGTGTTTTGTGGAGCACGATTACCCCTAAGGCTTTCTTGGATGGCCTTGGTGAGATCTGCCAAAGTCATCTCAGATATCGTTTGCTCTTTCACGATTGGCTTTATCTTCATTGGATCATGCCCTGACGCTTGCGAGCTACTAGACTTCGGCTCGGCAGACACTCTTTCTCCTGCAATCATTAAATTATCCTCCAATTGGATTGCATTCATGGTGACTGCTTCCCAAGTAGTGATACCTCTAATGACTAGGCCATTATAGATACTTTCATGTCGTAGTCCCCTAATGAATCTATCGAGCAATTGGTTGTTGTTGAATCGCTCGTTTGGATTGCATCGAGAATTCAAATTCTTTAGGCAACTAATGAAGTCTCTCACGGATTCACCTTCTTCTCGTTGGGCTTTCTGGAGCTGAGAGGCTACACCCCAAAGTACTCCCTCTCGTATGTGCTCTTTCAAGAACAATCTCCTAAGAGTAGAGTAGATCGTTTTCTCTTCTACTCTTAAGGTTCTATACCAATCTCCAGCCTTTCCGCTTAGGGTCAAACTCAAAGACTTACACTTATGTAGCTCATTGTGCTCTTCCAAGGAATCGCACACATGTTCAAAGACTTCCATATGCTTTCTAGCATCTCCGTCTCCACTGAATTTCTGTGTGAGCTTAGCTACTTGAACTGCCTTGCTCCTAGGCTCTCTATCAGGTGCACTACGCATGTCTTCCGCAATAGAGCGACCGATAGTTTGAGCAAATGCTGCCAAATCTCCTATTTGAGCAGGTATAATGGGTGTATGTGCTCCTGGAACCACATGTGAGATGGGAGTTGGCCTTGGCCTTGGCATACGCGTGGCTCTTGGGTCCCATATTTCATATGGTGGTGTACCAGACGGTGGTCCAAAGTTTACAGGCGTGGCCCTAGGCATAGGGGGTGCCTGATATGGCATGTTATTATTAAATGGCATGGCTCCACTTGTATAAGAGCTTGGATAATGCCATTGTGGATTGTAAGCTCTTGGAATAATCGGAGGTGTAGGAGCTACATGAGGCTGAGGTACGACAGGTGCACATGATTGATACATACATGTAGGTATAGTTGGGAGCACTGTGCTACTAGGCATCGGCGCAGTATTAACAAATGAACTCCATGGTGTACTTCTTGTCATGCTCACCACTGGGATATGCATGGTAGCCGTAGTGTCATTAAGAGAAAGATGAGCTAGATCTGGGAAGGTAAAGCTGCCACTTGTGGGCTCAGATTGTACTGAGGCTCCCGGTGAAACAACATATGGAAGATCAATGGGGCTCACTGAGGGAGTCTCCATTTGTGATAGGGTTGGTTGGTTGGACTTTCCCGTATCCAAGAATCTCATTAGGCCTGTTAAAGGCATGTTGATCCCTGTGTTCTGTCTTTCTAACTCGAAAATCCTATGGAGGACATCACAGAATTTCTGTTGTTGCTCATCTATGCTAGTAGCACCCGATGTGGATTGTAGAGCATTTAACCAACCCACATCATAGGTGTGTCCTGTGTACCGATCAGTTAAAGCTTCTGCTTGTAGGTCATACTCCCAATTTTTGTTTAGGAATATCCCATCTAGGCTTGGCGTGCTGGAGGTTTCCCTCGAAGTGGAAGCATTATTTCTCCCCATCGCTTGCCCCTCCGTGACTGCTACCTTGGGAGCACTCGGTTGCTCGGCTGGCATGATTGTTGTCATAGGAGCCTTTGCTTTCAGGGCTCGACTTTGTTCTAGCCTTCGTAGGTTCTCAATTTCCCTCTCCCTTGTTGCTTGCATATAGCGTTTGATCTCATGTACTTCGGCAAGACTCCTACCATCGGGTAGTAGAACCTCAGAGGGAGATAGTCCTAAAGGATCAGGAGGTGCAGTGGATGGAACATTCACATGCACACTCTCAAGAAGCATAGGGTCTATTTTAGGCATGAATGACGAATTTACTTCCCCACTCCCTTCATTTATTTCATTAACCGCATGTTCGGAGCGAGTAGCTCTACTAAGGGTCTCTTTTAAGCGGCTAAACACGTTGGACCCAGGCCGTGGGCCCATGGCATGCATGTCTTGACTTGAACTATCAGGGTTTGGTGTAGGATACCCCTCCATGACTTCGTAGTCAGAGGAAGAATCACTAGACGCGATATGAGGATCTTGGGTCGCGCTACCTTGAGTCCCGGCCGAAGGTCCAGAACCTAGGGTGGAGGAATAATGGGTGCCCGCGTAAATAGAGGCACTACCAATATTCTCGTGCTCTAACACTCGTCCAGAGCGTAGGTTCATATTCGGATTTTTATTTATTTATTTATTATTATGATTTTTTTAATTTTATAAGGCGACGATCGCGCGCGGTTTAGGTGACCCTTTCTTGGCCACACACAATGTCAACACCTACCTAACCTCTCTGTCAACAGCTCAGAGCTCACTACCTTATCTACTTACTAACAATGCTGCTAACCACTAGCTAATCTACTAACTAATATGTTAACCACTCTCCTAACTGCTTACTGACAGTGAGCTAACTGCCCACCTACTTCCTCTCTCACTACCTTACTATGCAAAGACTGTGTGCAGGCAAACCTTAATAGAAAACTGTGTACAGACTGTGTGCAAACAGAAATTGCTAACTGTCTACCTACTGACTCATTCACTGCAAACAAGCTAACGACTACTAATTGTGCAAAGACTGTGTGCAAACAGAAAACACAAGATTATGCAAAAATCACAGAACTTGCAGACAATAGAGAAATTAACAATTTGCAGAAAAATAACTCATTCCTCTTCCTCTTCCTCTTCTTTCTTACTACAAACAACTCATAGAAGAAGCACAAAGTGCCTCTTGGGCTTAGTGCAGGGAGATTCCCCGGCAGTGGCGCCAAAAATGTGCGCTCCTTGCCGCACTATCGAAGCAAGGGACTTGCCTAACACTGTGTGCGAGCCACAGACGGCTCCAAGCACACAACTAGCTTAACTAGTAAGCTCAAAAGAGGGCAATGGTGTGTCACTCACCGCTCTATGCTCCTGCCGTGGAGGATTCCTCGCCGCGAAGAAGAAGGAGACGCCGCTACGTCGCGCTCAACCACTTCACCGCCGTCGTGCCGCCGCAATGCTCGATCACACACACACACTCTCTCTCTCTCTCAAGTACACACACACACACACACACACACACACACACACACACACACACACACACACACTAGTACACAAGGAGATGGAGCAAGAGCACCTTTCTTGCATTGCACAAATGAGAGAATGAGTGAATTTTAGGTTTAGTTGGCTTTTATATGAGCTCACCCCATTCACACTTGGGCGCCCATGCTTAGCCAACTAATCCCTTGAATGTCCCAGTTAGAGTGCGCCTCTCATCGGCGATCACTCTTAACCTTTTCCTATTGGACCGACAAGCCCGGTACCTGACTCTACCAAATAAATAATACAATGTCCACCGTAGGTTACAACGTCCGTCTTGTAGGTGATAGGGTGTCCGTGAGCCGTGAGGGTTAACAATATTGTGTGAGCTATTTGCCCCATTGGTGTTGGCCCAAGCTCAATTGTACCTAAACATCAGAAATTCTTCTCTTTTGAGCTGAGTTATTTGGTTGTGTGTGTGTGTGTGTGTGTGTGTCTTGAGTGGAAAAATGGATATTGTCTCTCCTCTCACTCCATCGGTGTGTTCCCTGTCTCGGCCAGGTGGTAAGCCGAGTGGTACCCCATAGTGTGTATGTGTATCATCCCAAGAGTGTGTGTTGGGTGATTATAGAGGCGTTGTGTGTGTTTCCATCCTGCTTACAACGGAAATGGCACGATATATGGTCAAAAGTCAAGCTTGTCGCATTCTTTTTGGCTTGAGTCCATCATGTGTGCCACTTATGTACCAAACATGTGTCCTACGAAAGCTTTGAAGTCTATTACTCCATATGAAGCATGGATGATAAAAAGCCTTCTATTGGGCACATGCGTGTTTTTGGATATTTGGCATATGCTTTGGTGCCACAAACACAGTGCGCAAAATTGGATGATAAGGTTGTCAAATGTATTTTTGCTGAAAGAAAAGGTTACAGGTTGTATCATCCACAAACAAAGCGTATTTTGGTTTCACGAGATGTAATGTTTGTGAAAGATTCTATTCAACCCTTGCTGTCATGTACTAGAGATAGTAATGTAAGCTCATGGGACATTTATGACACTTTGTTGCCTCTTTTTAGTGGTGGAAATACGAATGTAAATTCCAATGAGGCAAATGTACAGCCTATGGGGGTTTCCAAAAATGTTACAGATCAGACTATTACTGATGTAGATGTACATGATGTACTTGACGAGGAAAGGTATGAAAATAAGCAGGCTAGAGGTATGCCAAAATGGTTGGTGCACACTTTGCGTGACAGTAAATTGGATGCACCTTTCTCTAGTCGTACTCGTTCAGGCTCTCGCCATGCATCTTATGCATCAAATTGTTATGCTTTGGCTGTGTCTAGCTTACATGATGTTGAGGAGCCTCTGTCTTACTGATGAAGATAGAATTTAGAAAATTGGATGGCTACCATGCAATCAGAATATGATGCACTTATAGAAAATGGCACATGGACTTTATGTGATTTGCCTCCTGGCAAAAAGTCCATTGGTACAAAGTGGGTTTACAAGTTGAAACACAAGCCGGATGGTGAGATCGATTGCCATAAGGCTTGACTTGTTGCAAAGGGTTATGCACAGCAAAAAGACATAGATTATGAAGAGACTTTTTCTCCCACTTGTCGTATGACTACTGTGCATTTTCTATGTGCATTGGAAGCTCATTTTGGTTGGGATGTACATCAATCAAACATTGTTACTGCTTTCTTGAATGATGACATATTTGAGGAAGTTTATGTAACGTAGCCTCGCGGTTTTGTCAAGAAAGGACAAGAGGACAAATTGTGAAAATGTAACTAGGCTTTGTATGGGTTGAAGCAATCTCCTCGTGCTTGGTATGAGAAAGCTGACACTCATTTGGTCAAACAAGGCTTTCGTAACAGTCCAATAGAAAGCACATTGTATGTAAAGCGTGAGGGTGATGTACTTCTCATTGTGGTTCTTTATGTTGATGATTTGCTGATCACTGGACCAAATGAGAGACATATTGCTGAATTTAAGGCTGATTTGAATGCTACTTTCAAGATGAAAGATTTGGGGTTGTTGCATCATTATTTGGGTATACAGTTTAAGCAGTGTGATGGTGGTATTGCCTTGTGTCAGAAAAGTTACATAGAGACATTGCTATGTAAGTTTGGACTTGAGGATTGCAAAACTATTGCCACTCCCATGGAAACAGGTTTGAAGTTGAGTCTACATGATGCTGGTGATCCTGCTGATGTCACACTTTACCAAACTGCTGTTGGCTGCCTCATTTATGTATGCAACACGAGGCCGGATATTCATGCTTGGCAGTTCATGTATATCATGGTTGAGCAAGAAGCAACCTACTGTGGCCACTTTGAGTTGTGAGGCTGTGTACAGGGTAGTCTTCATAGCTACGGTTGAGTGTGTATGGCTCAGACGCCTTATGGCTGATTTGGGTGTTGGACAGGACACTGCCAACACTATCTACACTGACAGTCAGAGCGCATTGGCAGTTGCGAGGAACCCAATTTTTCATGCTCGCACAAAGCACATTGAGGTGCATTACCACTATGTCAGGGAGAGGCTCTCAGCAGGAGAGATCAGCTTGGCTTATGTGCCAACACAGGACAACCTTGCAGATATTTTCACAAAGGCATTGTCTCGTGAGAAGTTTGAAGCTTTCCGCAAAGCTTTGGGCTTACTCCCCTTTGTGGACTGATCCTGTCCTCAGGGCATGGCACTTCCCTTTACTCATGTGCCAGCTCTTGTTCACTGCATCACTCCAGGGGGGATTTGTTACCATATACATGTGGTAGTGATGTGTGTGAATACGCTAGGACCTAGTGTGTGAACACACTAGGACCGTCGGGGCATTTTTTCCCTCTTTAGGAGGTTTTTTCCCCCGTGCATTGTATATACGCCCATCACTCTAGGGCTATCTATCTTTCCATTGCACACTAAGTAACACACCCTCTACTGTGTGCCTTGAGCTTCCTTCGTCTTCTCCAAGCTGTGTGCATTTCTCTGCAACCCTAATTCCAATAAATTGTTCCTCTGTTTGTAGTAATTTGGTTTTCAAAGCATTTTTTTCTTTCTCTCTTTTGGCTTTTATCCTGTCTTGTTTTGCCTTTCAAGATTTCCTAGGGGTTCGAACAGACAAATTTTCTATCTCTGTTTGATTGATTGGGGCATTCCTTGCAGCCTCATGTGCTCTCATTACCATGTTTATCAGAATGGTTGGTTCTGTTTTTGATCCACTTGAGCTTGGCACAATCCCAATTTTGTCCATGGCTGCTTTTCCTTTGTTATCAGGGTTTTTTGGAGAGTGTGAAATGAGATGGTCAGTTATACACCCTTCACAGAATCCAAAAACTTTAACTCATTCTCCTTTGTTTGGACAAATCCTTGCCCAATGATTATCACCACATTCATAGCATGGTCCTACAGGTGGTGGAGAAGCTTCTGGAGCCCCCATCGGTTGTTTTTCTCTAGGAGGATGCTCTCTGAGTTTGTAGTTCTCATTCTTCATGAACATCAGCATATTTTGATCGACGACCAAGTAATGGTTCTTCATTGGTTGTGCTATGTATGAGGGCTTCGGTATCTCTTCAGGAATTATCCATGGAATTTGTCTCTCTGGACCATATGCATTCCCATCAAATCCCCTCTCATAAGGATTGTCTAAATCTTCTTGATATGAAACTACCTGGACCATACTCTGATCAAAAGGTGGTTCTATGGGTTGAGAAATCTGTACCATGGCCCTATTGTCCTCGAGTAAAGGAGGTTGATGTCCCAACACAGGTTGAGGTTCTTCCTGTCCTTGGATTGCATTATTTGGCCCTACTTGGTATCTTGGAGGGGGTGTAAATTGTTGCCCTCCATGTGGTCCGTATTGTCTCTCTCTAACATAGTTCCGATTATAGAAACATTCGTGGGTTTCATGGTTTGTCCATTTTAGTTCAATAGCACACCACTTTAGTACTCGCGGTATGTTTACTCCTTGCCTTTGTTGAAGGTTGCACCACTAGGTTGGATGATCTCCTCCACAAGTGTCACATTTTTGGGTGGTGGTTGTCGTGTGTTTGGGTTCATTTTGTTTTCTTGGTTTATCCTTCTGATCACTTCCTCGATTGTTTGATCAACATTCGGCACAAATGGGTTTTGCTTTTCCAATTTCATCGTGGACTCACTAGTGGTTGAAGAGGTACTACTTGTTCCCTGATCCGTGTCTTCAATCACCTCTCATACGCCTTGCAATTATCTACCAGATACATTAGGCAAAAGTTGGACTCACAAAGGGGCCCTTTAAGGAGTTTGACTTTACCTCTCTCTACCAAAACGGGCGCATGGATAAAGTTTTGCAAACAAACTCCAAAGTTGGCGGAGGTTTGATAGTTAGAATGTCCTCTTCAAGCTCTATCTACTGATATATAGCATGCCATGAGATTCTTTATATTTTAGAAGATTCTTTTTTTGATTCACTTAGATTCCGGCAGAGTTGTCACATCATAGGTGAATCAAAAAAAGAATCTTCTAAAATATGAGGAATCTCATGGCATGCTATATATAAGTAGGATAGAGCTTGAAGAGGACATTCTAACTATCGAACCTCCGCCAACTTTGGAGTTTGTTTGCAAAAATTCATCCATGCGCCTGTTTTGGTAGAGAGAGGTAAAGTCAAACTCCTTAAAGGGCCCCTTTGTGAGTCCAAATTTTGCCTAATGCGCCTCATTTGTGACTTGCTCAAAAGTTACACATGCCTTTAAGTGCAAGTCCTTTTTGAGAGTTCACTGAGGAATTCTCAAAAGTTCGCTAAGGAATTCTCAAAAAGAGGAATCAAGCATAGCGATGTCTCCCAAATCTATGCATTTAGACAAAAGAAGAAGGAAAAAGTGAACAAATCATCACTTTGTTTCAGGAAATACATAGAAAGATGCCCTGCTCGAGAACTACCTCAGGATGAAAGACTGTCGGTCCTTTTTATAAAAGGATACGAAATGACACTCTCCCCTTCTAACGTCAACCCAAAACCTTCATATTGAGTATGGAAATCAGTTACCTATTCCGCTCTCAACACTTGTTTGAAGATTGAAACATGAGCATACGAATCCCCTGGTCCTCTTGGTGTGGTTTCTCTAGGTTCATTATCTCCTCTTGGCACTACAAGTGGTATCCTATCCGCTATATGTTCGTCAACAAGTAGATCTCGTGTAATTGTCAGAGGGATTCTAGTGGTGTAAGTCACCTCAGAAGCAGTATTGCCCCTATGTGTGTTCATGGAAGCCCTAGACCCCGTTGATCCTAAAGGCCCTGTGTTTTGAACTCGTTCATGTACAAAAGAATCTTCCACTCTGGTTCTCACTGGACTCACATGTGTAGTCTCAGGTCTCGTGTGAGTAGTCGTGGTTTTCACCTCTTCCGGATTTACATAGTATTGGTGGAGTGGTCCCCCAAAATATGTATATCTCTCTAACTCCTTACAATCCATAGGAGAGTACTTTCGGCCATACTTGTCTTTTATGACCACCTAAATACTTCTCCCTTCTGTGTACGTAAAAAACATACAGTTTTTTACGGTCAGTCAGTTCCTTGATGCGGGTTCGTCACATCTATAATAGAGTTTTTGTTCTCTATTATTAAACTTATATAGCCCCACATACGTATTTTATGTCTTAAGATGTTCTGTGTCATTGGTGCGTCTGAGCACAGTATTTTGCCTCTCCACCTTGGGTGGCTTATTTATCAACTCTTGATCTACCTTGTCCTTGGTGCCAGTCATCCCCCATTTATCCACAATAAAGGGGTTATGAACCACTAGGTACATCATTCCCTCTCTCTCAAAATATCTATCCCCGTTATAATCAATGTCTACAAGGTCTTTGAACTTGCTCGGATTATTTTCCAACTTAACACTGTAGCGGTCCATTCCATTCTTATAGATTTTGGCCTTAAGCACATTTTCAAATTGAAACTTCAAATATAGCAATTTTACATCAGATGCAAGTTGAGAAGGACCTGCCCCCATGGAAGCTGTTCCCTTAGGGTTTGACTTGTTAGAAACCTCAGTCATGAGGCTGTATGATCTTTCTGACGAAGTGTCAGAGAAGATCTCCTCGAAAATGGGTTCTAAAGGCAGCTGTGGTCTTTGATTCACGCTTTCTTCCATTGAGTGATTGCTTCCTTGGTCCAAGACATTGGGATTCCTATTCTGGTACAATCTTCTTGATTGAAAATTCATGAAGAATTGGTATTGCAGAATCCAAACTGGGCTACCTCATGAGCTAGTTTGAATTCCATGTTTGATCTTACTTGCTGGGTAGTATCCTCTAGTACTTGCAACCTATCAAAAAAATGCTTGATAGCTATGAGCTTACAACCGTTCCTATTAGTTCTGGCTTTTAATCAACAAAATTTAACTAGGTTTTTCAATAGCACACATTTACACACACAACATCAACAATTTAGGTGCAATTTCAATTCTGAAAGAGCCACCAGGGTCCTGGTACTACCTCTTTGTGTAGTGAATTTCTACTTCTGTTTTGACTCAGAGGAACATGGATCGCGATCCATGTTGGGAAGCCAAATGGACTTTTCTTGATACCATCAGGTTCAACATGATTAGGAGGTTTTATGGTATCAAAATTTTTAGAAATGAACCTCTGGTTGGAAGCCAGGTCAATTCTGTCACTTTGCCAGAGTTCCTGTCAGTTTTGGGCTTTTGGTATGTTCTTTTGTATAAAAAATTCAATTTTAAAAGGACCACTAGACTCTCTGTGATGCCCTCTAGCTATGGTGCAACTTTTGTATCAAACTGTGTCAGAGGAACATGGATCACAATCCATGTACCTTAGTGCCAGAATGTACTGAAACTTGAATTACGTCTAGCCCTTGGCCTACTGATGCTGGCTATATGGTTTTTGAATGTTTTGGAGTTTTTTAGGTCAACCAAAAGTTAGTTTTAGGGTCAGTTCCAATGGTTTCCCCCTTGATCTAAATTTTTCCCCTTTTGTCCTCTTTTTGAACTTTTTTGATAAGGGTCCCTAGGGAGAAAGTACTTCAAATGTTATTACTTTTCTACTTGCCCAATATCACCTCAAAATTCCAAAAAGGTGCATGAATTATGATCCATGTTTGGCAAGATTTTGCACTGATACTTTGCGAGTTTGTGATAAAAGGTCTAGTGATGCTAGTCTCCAAATCTTTTTGGATTTGATCAACTGTTTCTAAGTCAAAAGCAAGATTTTGTGTCTGCTTTGCGGTATTTTGCAAACAACTCCTTTTTTGGAATTTTGATCAAGTGTTTTCACCTTTTGTCTATGGCTCCTTTTGGAAAAGTTGTTCCCTTAGTAATCAGGAGCGCACTGATCAAATTTCACTGTCAGATGTCTACCTGGTACATGGATCGTGATCCATGTTGGGAAGCATCTGGTCATGATTTTTGGTTTTGCTAGTTCCTTGCTAGTTGATCCCAATTCTCTTCCCTTTTTGAATTTGGACAAGTAAAAGTTCTGTTTTTCTCAATTTCCAAGGTTTTGCTCTGCTCAACCCAATTTCTTTATTTAAATGATCTTTTAGCACTCTATTTTTGACCAAACTCAAGGTTCTGGTGCCTGAGAGCCTGCTCTAAGCAAATGAAATAGTTTAAGTACATTTTTCCAGAAAGGTACATGGATCGCGATCCATGTTGGACATGCAAATTGTAAATTTTTTGCACAATCTGTTTTTAGCAAGTTTGTCTATCCCCTTTTTGAAGGTTTTGCTGGGTTTGGTTTAGTTTTGAAGCTTCGACGATCAATTTTTCAACTGTTCAGAGTTATGGTCTTTGACACCAAAATAAGATTTCTGACAATTTTTTCCTCGATCCTTTTGGCCTCGAATGATGGTGTAAATTGTAACTTAACCTACTCCTATAAACTGAAATAAATCCACAAACATAAATGAATTTAACAGTACAAAAATGACAACGAAGTGTGTGGTGGAACAGTCCTTTTCAAGCATGGGAAAATCAAAGAGCAAAATACTCTCTTGTACTTCACTCATAGTTTTCTTTGCTCATAAGGAGTAGCACTGGCTAGTCTAGGACTCCAGTCTCTACTAAGCACTAAACCTACGTCTAGCTCCTTTACTGTCTATGTGTAAGCGGAATGGGTGTCAAAATATTTGGAAGGTATTTTTTTTGTACACTGAGTCACGCACCACCTAAGGATCGGTTTCCCCATCACAACGGTGCACCAATGTTAGCGGGCCATCGCGACGGACGTCTGCATCATAGATTTTTTTGTACTAACATGATGTCAACATGCAAGGAAGCGACTTGAGATGGGGCACGGAGACTTAATGAGAGTGTCAATCTCACCAAAGTGAACTTAGAGAGCTACTCATACTACGACAAAAGAAAATCAACCACTTCCTAGTCAGAAAATCAGTTTGCGTCCAATCTCACCGCTCTAGGTCATCATACCTTTTTAGCATCCAAACGAATTCGGAATGCAACGAAACTTAAGGAGAGGTATTACAACACCAAGAGCAACAATCCTACCAAGTTCTGCAACCATCTAGGAAGGTACATAAATCACGATCCATCACAAAAAATGTGCAGAAAACTGAAAGAGAACTATACGAAAAGGTCCCCCTTAAGCATAGAAACACTTATCCATGGTCAAAACATAAAAAAATAACCATTTAAACCTTCAAGTCAATGTATTTAGCTCACAAGCAATGCGTCGCGAACCACAACAGAATTGAGAATGGTTACACTTCAATTGTAGAGCAAGAGACAAAGAACAATGTGCTATTTGGAAATGAATTGTGATTACTAGTCCAGAGAAAAGTGGATTACAACTTGTAGCAGCAAGAAGCTTCTTACAGTGCACGTTCAAAAATCTTTTTAGCTAAAGATATCCTTTTATCTAAAACTAAGGGTTTTGACTTAAAGGCTAAGGGAAATTTTCCACGGCCATTCGTCCACTTACAAGGTGTGTAGACTCAGAGAGGTTGAGAGGGTATGCCAACATATATTACAATTACAAATCATCATTAGCTGAATTACACAGCTTCGTTCAAAAATGTCAATCCGTTGTTTCCACCAAACACCAACCCTTGGACTCCTACAGAATGTAGCATTCTTGTTTCCCATTCCAAGGCTGCGTCTTCTAGTGTGGCCTTTTCTATCAAATTTTTGAGGCATGTCTCCTCCTGTTCGGTCAATGGTTGTCCTTCTTCTGCTTGTGTCTGTAATTGTTCTTCTTGGTGCTGCACATCTTCTGCATCCTCAGGAATTTCCATTGGCTCATCTCTGGCCTTTGTCCCCATTTCACTTGGCCCTGGTTCCATTTGTTGTGTCCTTGCTTCGGAGATCTCTCTTCATGATTTTGTTATCTGTTGTTGAGCCAACGTATCTCTTTCCATAGCTTCTTGTGCTTGGTCAACTAGTATTTCTTGCAGTGTAGCTTGTTGCTACTAGAGTTCTTCATGTTCTTACTAAAGTGCTTTGTGTTTTTAGTCTTTCCTTCGCGCCCAGACATCCTTCTGCCATATGCATTCTCTGTCTTTGCTCCAGCTGAAACCGGCCCGTAGGGCGGTAGGCATTGGCTTTCACCCGAAATTCTTTACTTTAGACACACACACAGAACACTTTGCAAAGGAGACCTGTAACGGGAACTAACACTTAATCACACACACGGCTCGGAAGCTAGAATGCTCCGAGCAGACGCCGAAAACCTGTAGGCCCCAATATTGGCGCCCCTTTTGGTATGTCTTTATTCTTTAGGAGGGTAAAGTACAAAGAAGAGTCCTGGGAATCCTTTGACTGTATCCCACTAGATACCGCCTGTTTTGGCCAAATTTCGGCAGCATAACAGCCCCTAAACTTGCGCGAAACCAATTCCCTTGCTGGAACTCCATTCTACTAGCGTATACCCTCTGATTCCTAGCCAAAAACAGTAAATTCAGCACGCTGTATTTACTGGTTTTTTCCCTGTTTTCAGCCCCAAACAGTCCCCTAATTGTCCTCTGCTAGTGGGGCATGATTCCCAAAGGTTCTGGCGTCGTTATGACTAAAAAACAGTAAAATTACAGCGCATACCGAGCGCTGCTTTTGCACCTGTATGGTGAGGTTATGACCCTCACCAGTGCCTGCTTTGGAGTAGCAGCTAGCTACCCCTGTTCCTGCTCAAGGAGGCTCTTGCCTCAACACAAAAGCATGAACCCGCATAGCTCTACATCACTCAAATGAGGAGCCCTCTTGTGGGGCATCACACAACTATACGTAGGGGAGAGAGAGGGCAGTGCGTAGCGTGCAGGGCATCACTCTTGGCACCGTACTGTACATAAGAGGGAAAGGAAGCACTCTCATAGCTCTTAACCTGTGTGACAAAAGCTGAAATGAGGCCTCTCCCAACTTAAAAATCAACGCCCATTTTTCTGCAAGGGGAAAGTTCATGAAAAATCGACACTTGGCGCATTTACAAGCATTTGCCCGTTTCGGGTTCGCCGCTTAAAAATATCCTGACCGGTTGCCCAGTTGACTTAGCGGCAGAGTTGTAAAATGTTCCCCTAGTCATACCGGAGGTAATGACGTGAACACATTTCAGGGCCCAAAATAGCAGTTCCCTAAATTTTAGGAGGTGCTTCCGTTGGGCTCCCACTGGTCGTCTGACCATCTATCCTCATTGGGACCGCATCCAAAAGTGCAATGTGGCCCAACTGTCGGATACTTTTTTTTGGTAGTCCCACCTTGACTTTATGCCTTAATTGAGTTCACTTCTAGTATCCACCAACTTGCTAAGTGCGACGGGGGGACCTATAGGATCTTTCTCTGAGCCTAGACATCCTCTTACCATACAAATTCCAGTGCCGACCACTACCCATGTGCGGGTGAAACTACCGTTCACATTGGCCATGCAATGTCCGACCGTTTGCTACTTCAAGAAGAGGGTCTCAAAAATAAAACAAAACCCCTTGGAAAGAAACCAACAACTAAAGTTAGCAGTTGCCACGTCCTCGTGACATAGTTAACAATTGCCACGTCCCCGTGACATACCCCCCTCTTGAAATAGCAAACATCCTCGATTGCATACCATAAATACACGCCACTGATGATCTTGTGCTATCAACACTCTTTTATCATCGCATGTATCCGTAAGAAAGGTCATAACATATAGATACAAATGACTTAATGAGGCCTTCATACTTTTGTCATTTCCATCTATTACACTGAATTCATATGTACATTTGATGTACTAGCTCTATCATTACCCCTCCTTTGCACACGTTGGGTTGGGGCATAAGTAGGTTGTAACCCAAAGGCTTCAAGGTAAAGCTGCAATACATTTGGTGACTCTGACAGTTCATGCTCTTCCATCCACTTTGCATCCATAGGCAGATAGTTCTTGAACTTCACCAAATAGCGTCTTGCAACTTGTCCTTTAGCTTTTCTGTCCTTATGTGCCAAAACTTGCTCAGGTACCAGGATCTCATCAAGTTCCTCAACTTCTGGCTGATCCTCATCTGGCATATCTTCTGGCACATCACCCACGAAGGGTCTTAGAAGACTCACGTGAAACACATTATGAATATTCCATGCATCAGGCAATTTAACGCATGCTGAGCTTAGGAAACAGCCGTTCCTTTTCCTTCATCTTCTTTAACCTTGCCTTTTCGAACCTTAACAGAACCTAATCACCAGGTGATAGTAGCAATTCACGACGGTGGCGATCAGCAGCCTTTTTCTGCTTTGTTCTCCAAGGCAACTTTAATCTTCTTATACATCTCATCCATGTTCTCAACATATCAATCTGCCTCAAAGATCTTGTCCTTTGTACGCAAAATGGGAGGAACCTTTTTGCCGCCTTCAACAATCTCAAAAGGTGCTTTGCCAGTAGATGAATGCACCGTATTATTGTACGCATACTCAAGCATATGAAAATACTATTCCCACTTGCCCTTATTATTGACACATAGCATTTTAGCAGATCTAAGACAATAGAATTATCCTCTTCTGACTGTCCATCAGTTTGTGGATGAAACGAAGACGAGAATTTGAGCGTAGTGCCCATGTTCTCAAACAATCCTCTCCAGAACAAACTGGTCATGCGAGGATCATGATCACTGATAATCGATTGTGGCATACCATGGTACTTAAACACATTGTACATGAACAAGCGTGCCATCTGATCAAATTTTATCTTCTTCCTCACAGGGATAAAATGGGCCTGCTTGCTGAACCTACAGATAATGGTCCATATACCATCATTCCCTGTTGGCGTCCTTGGAAGATCAAAGATAAAGTCCATAGCAATGCTTTCCCATGGCTTATCCGGAATTGGCAGTGGTTGTAACAACCCTGGTGCCTTTTGCCTGTCAAACTTGACCTTTTGGCAAACTATGCATGCTCGCACAAAGGCATCCACATCTCTCCTCAAGGTAGGCCAATAGAAGAATGTCCCTACCGCTTTAATTGTTGCATCAATGCCAGGATGCCCTGCATACGGTGGGACATCACTCTCTTCCATGACCTTATGTTGCAGTAGCCTAGTGACACAAAGTCTTCCATGCATCATCATAGAAACATCTCTGAGGAGGTAGTTCTCGTGATGTTGCCCCTCTTGTAATTGTTCAAAGATCCTTGCAAAATCTTCATCAGCAGTATACTGTTCCTTCATGCCATCTAACTCATGATGATAAGGAATTGACATAGCTGAAATTTGTGGCTTTCTTGATAACGCATTAGCCACAACATTCTTCTTGCCTTCCACATGCATAATCTGGAAGTGGAACATGGAAAGAATGTTTGCCCATCGCATATGCTTTTCGGATAATCTTGACTGTGTCAAGAAGTATCACAAGGTCTGATGATCTGTTTGGACAACAAAATCAGCACCTAAGAGGTAGTGCTTCTAGCTAGAAAGCGCATGAATCACGGCCAAGAGCTCTTTCTCATAGACTTGCATAGTCCTCTTTGGCCCTTGCAAAATTCGGCTTTCATAAGCTACTACGCGTCCATCTTGCATTGGCACTGCTCCGATGCTACTTCCACACGCGTCACACTGGACCACAAATGACTTCCTGAGATCTGGCAAAACAATTACTGGATCTGAAGTCAACTTTTCCTTTAAGAGACTAAAAGTTGAAATCTCTTTTTGGGTCCATCTGAAAGTGACCTCTTTCTTTTGCAAAGCGTGAAGAGGCGATGCTATCTTTGCAAAATTTCTGATAAACCTTCTATAGTAGGAACACAATCCCAAGAAGCTTCTGACATCTTGCACAGTCTTCAAGTCTGGCCATGTCTTGATAGCTTCGACCTTTGAGGGATCCATTCTAACACCATCCTTTGAGACTATGTGGCGAGGAAAATGGATCTCTTCGAGGAAGAATTCACTTTTCTTAGGATTGACAAGTAACCTATGACTGCGCAACTCTTCGAACACAATGGTCAAGTGACGCCTATGCTCCTCTTCATTCTTCAAATACACTATCATGTCATCGAAGAACGTTCCAACAAACTGTTGATACGAGCGGAAAATCCGGTCCATCATTCTGTTGAACGTGGCAGGAGCAGTTGTTAGCCCAAACGGCATCACTAAAAACTCATAAAGACCAAATGTCGTTCTAAATGTAGTCTTGTGCACATCCTCTGGCCTTATACGAATCTGATGGTACCCACTCTTAAGGTCTATCCTGCTGAAAATTGCAGCACCCTCTAAATGATCAAGAATATCATCAATTCTAGGAATAGGGAACCTATTCTTGATGGTATTCTTATTCAACGCACGGTAGTCAATACACATGCGCCATGAGCCATCCTTCTTCTGCACCCGGAGCACTGGGGAGCAAAAGGGTGAAGAACTAGGCTGAATCAGCCCCTTCTCTAATAACTCCTCAACCTGGCCCATAATCTCTTTCTGTTGCACAGCACTAACCCTGTAGGGAGGTCTATTTGGTGGGCTACACCCTGGCACCAAATCTATCCGATGGTCCTCAGGTCTCTCTGGCGGCAATTGTGACGGTAATGAATCAGAAAAATAGTCACTAAACTTTTGCAAAAATTCTGACCTTTCTTTATCTAACACAGATAAATTTGACTGATCACTATCTGAGACATCACGTGCAAAAATCAAGTACACAGAAAGATGATTCGTTATTACAGAAGTGATAGTAGAAGTAGATACAATAGGGACTGACTCTCCTTTAAGCTTTACATCCAAGATGTGAGTTTTGCCCCTATGCTGTACAATGATCTTTTTGTTGTAGGCATCCAAGACTCCATGCACTTGGAACATCCACGGGATCCCCAACAAGCATCACAACCTTCCAGCGGCATGATGTAAAACTCTTCAGTGTCCACATATGGATGAATATGCAGACGTAGTTTTCCAATGATGGGAGTAACACACTCTGAGTGGCCAGGACATGCCAACCCTGCCTCTGCTGTGTACCCCATCTCTTCAACTCTGATGCCCAGTTTCATAGCTAACTCTGGTGAGATAAATTTGGCTTTGGCACCTGGATCAAAGAAGATGAGTGTCGTCTAATCCCTAACTTTACCCCATGCCCTGCATAACTACTGGCATCTGTGCTAGGCTTGTCACCCACCATGTCTGGCACTAAACCTGTCGTGGGTTTAGGCTTCTTGTCTTTCTGTTCTTCTTTATCCTCTGAGTTAGCTGGTCTTTTCCTTTGTGGACAATTGATAGAAAAGTGACCAGGCTGCTCGCATATAAAGCATTTGTTCTCAGCCATTATGACCTTCTTTTCCTCGAGCGACTTGCGCACAAAAGGTTTCCTTTTTAGTTTCTTTGCCTGCGCTCCAGAAGTCCTGGCTGAATCCTTGTCTTTGGTGGTCTTTTCTGACCCCTGTGACGCATCAGGAGCCGTTTTCACAAAGGGCTTCTTCGCTGAATTTTTCTTTTGCTGCCCTCCTTTGTCACTGCTCGGAAATCCACTGTCCTCTCCTTTCAACAAGGCAAGACCAGTGTTCGCAACTTCCATAAGCTGAGTAAGGGTAGCCACTTTGTTCTTTGTATAGTAATCGCGAAGCCCTTTAGGCAGCCCACAACAGTACTTCTCTATCTGCTCTGTCAATGACACAAATCTGTAGGAGGTCACTAAGAGTAACGCTTTACAAAACCTCCTATTGTACTCCAGCAATCTCTTGCACGAAGATGAACTAAGCTGGTGCCAATCTGTCATGACGTCGGCTTCAAATTCATTTGACAGCCAAGCAGATGCAAACATTTACTTGAAGTAAACCCAAGTGGTGGGTGCCTGTCCTTGCATTAACAATGTCGTCCACCATGTAAGCGCATTGTCCTTTAAGAAAGTGGCAGCTTTCCTGACCTTCGAGGCCTCTGTAAAATTCCCTCCCGCATAAGCTGTATCAAACTGCTGGAGGAAAGTGAGGGCCTTTGTCTTATCCTCGAAACCACTGAAGGTACTGAACTTTACTCCTGCACCACCTTCTTTGTAAGCCTTCGGCTTCTCTAGTGCCCCCAAGTTGTCTTAAGGGATGGTCTGCAACATGGGCACTATAGTAGGCATGATCGGCACATCTTGGCCATTCACATTTTGCGTCAGAGGTGCGATATCTGGCTGCTGTCTAGAAAAATCAGCCATGCCAAAATGACCTTGTGGTACCCCAAACTGTCCCTGGTTGTAGTGGAAACCTTGCTGCATGCCGATACTACCATACATGGGGTTTGGCATGATGCCTTGCATACCCCCAAACACTGTTCCTGGTATGTACGACTGACTTCAAGGCGCATAACCAGCAATACTTTGGAACACTGATCCACCCCCGAAATACCCAGGATGTACCGTGGGTGGTGGAAAAACTGAGTGCATAGCCTGGTATCCAGCTCCTTGTCCATTCAAGACAGCATGTTGGCTCTGAAAGGTGGCAGGCTGAACTGACATAACATGTGAAATAGGCGTTCTAGCCACCTATTCAAGCACGGGAGCAACCTGCTTTGGAGCCCCCGACTCCGCAACATGCGAGTGTTCCCTTCCTTCTGCGCCACATGAAGTACCTGGGCTTGAGCATCAACAAGCTCCGTACACGGCGTAGGTTGCCTATTTTGCTGTTGCACTAGTGGCGCTTGCAAGAATTCCATAAACCTTGGATTTTGCAGCAGCTGCGAAAAGACATTCACCGCGGCAACTAACTGAGTTTTGAACGCATCATCCTCAAGTTCCCCAATCATAAAGCCCTGTACTACTGGAGGGACATTCACGTTGACAAGAGGTACATACTGACATGGCTGTGAGCTCTCGCCAATCTCAAAAACCATAGGAATCTCCTGCCTGTCCTTTGAAGAGGAATCCTCTTCTATAATTCCCTTCCCCTTGTCAGCCATAGTGTAATCCTCGCGTTCTTGCACTATGTGTCTTTACCCTAAACAGTCCAGGCTCACTCTTTAAGGAAAAAGTGATTGATGTCCCGGCGACGGAACCATGAAACCGGCCGGTAGGGCGGTAGACGTTGGCTTTCACCCGAAATTCTTTACTTTAGACACACACACAGAGCACTTTGCAAAGGAGACCTGTATAACAGGAATTAACACTTAATCACACACACGGCTCGGAAGCTAGAATGCTCCGAGCAGACGCCGACAACCTGTAGGCCCCAATATTGGCGCCCCTTGTGGTATGTCTTTATTCTTTAGGAGGGTAAAGTACAAAGAAGAGTCCTGGGAATCCTTTGACTGTATCCCACTAGATACCGCCTGTTTTGGCCAAATTTCGGCAGCATAACAGCCCCTAAACTTGCGCGAAACCAATTCCCTTGCTGGAACTCCATTCTACTAGCGTATACCCTCTGATTCCTAGCCAAAAACAGTAAATTCAGCACGCTGTATTTACTGGTTTTTTCCCTGTTTTCAGCCCCAAACAGTCCCCTGATTGTCCTCTGCCAGTGGGGCATGATTCCCAAAGGTTCTGGCGTCCGTATGACTGAAAAACAGTAAAATTACAGCGCATACAGAGCGCTGCTTTTGCACCTGTATGGTGAGGTTATGACCCTCACCAGTGCCTGCTTTGGAGTAGCAGCTAGCTACCCCTGTTCCTGCTCAAGGAGGCTCTTGCCTCAACACAAAAGCATGAACCCGCATAGCTCTACATCACTCAAATGAGGAGCCCTCTTGTGGGGCATCACACAACTATACGTAGGGGAGAGAGAGGGCAGTGCGTAGCGTGCAGGGCATCACTCTTGGCACCGTACTGTACATAAGAGGGAAAGGAAGCACTCTCATAGCTCTTAACCTGTGTGACAAAAGCTGAAATGAGGCCTCTCCCAACTTAAAAATTAACGCCCATTTTTTTGCAAGGGGAAAGTTCATGAAAAATCGACACTTGGCGCATTTACAAGCATTTGCCCATTTCAGGTTCGCCGCTTAAAAATATCCTGACCGGTTGCCCAGTTGACTTCGCGGCAGAGTTGTAAAATGTTTCCCTAGTCATACCGGAGGTAATGACGCGAACACATTTCATGGCCCAAAATAGCAGTTCCCTAAATTTTAGGAGGTGCTTCCGTTTTGGTCCCACTGGTCGTCTAACCATCTATCTTCATTGGGACCGCATCCAAAAGTGCAATGTGGCCCAACTGTCGGATACTTTTTTTTGGTAGTCCCACCTTGACTTTACGCCTTAATTGAGTTCACTTCCTAGTATCCACCAACTTGCTAAGTGCGACGGGGGACCTATATGATCTTGCTCTGAGCCTAGACATCCTCTTACCATACGAATTCCAGTGCCGACCACTACCCATGTGCGGGTGAAACTACCGTTCACATTGGCCATGCAATGTCCGGCCGTTTGCTACTTCAAGAAGAGTTTCTCAAAAATAAAACAAAACCCCTTGGAAAGAAACCAACAACTAAAGTTAGCAGTTGCCACGTCCTTGTGACATAGTTAACAGATGCCACGTCCGCGTGACACCAGCCATAATTCCTTTTGCAGGGTGGTGATTTGTGCTTCCAAGGCTTGCATCACTTGATTATCTGCCTCCACACTTGCTCGCATAGCCCTTGGTGTTGTCCTTAATCTTTTGATGGTCAGGTCTTGAAGCTCTAATTTTTCTTTCAACTCCAACACTTCATCTTTTGCTGCCTCTAGTTTGTCTTCTACATTTTCTTTTTCATCCTGGAGAGTCTTGACTTCTCTTAAGACCTCTGCCATTCCCAGTGTTAGAGTGTCCCGTTCGCTCTCAGCCTCCCTTAGTATTGTTGTCAGAGTTGCGATCTCCTTTTTTGCTTCTTTAGCTTAGGTGGTTGTACCGAGCTCGAAAGGTCATCATGTTTCATTTGCATATTATCATCCCTGGCATGCAACATAATGTTTTCTTCAGCAATGGTTAGTAGAGACCGCTTTATGACTCTGTCCCCAGTATCTGGTATGTGGCTCCTATGTCATCTTCATTTGTTGCTACCAAGTTGCTAGTTGTTGGCCTATTGATAGGGCCAGCAAATGGAACCTGATGTTCCATACTTATCATCACCCCTGCTGGTGGTACTCTCCACAGGTTGGCCACTGGTTTCGATTGAGGCGCTTGAGGGATGTGAACCAACCCTGGCACTCTAGGTTGTGGGGAGCAATATCTTTTCAGAGCTCGTCTTTGAAATTCTTGATCTGTCTTTGGTTCTTTAGATCTATCAGCCCTTTCCTTTCCCATATAGAACTCTTGCCTCTCTTGTTCCTTTTCTGCAGACCATGGTGTAGTAGGAGTTCTGTAAACTACTCTCGAAGCCTTTGCCATATTGTACTCGGCTTAAATGATGTCTTCATAGGTGTCTCTTTCTTCTTTCTCCTTATCCCTAGGTGCATATGCGGTCTCTTTCGTTTCTTTTGGTGAGGATTGTGGTTTGGGTGTAGAGGGGTTTGGACTTGGAGGAGGGGTGGAAGAGCCGGGTGGTGAAGGTGGTGGTGTTTTATTTTTCGTCTAGTTTCCCTCCTGCTCCTTCTCCACTGGAGGTTCCTGTGTTTCCTTTAGCTTCTTCTTGATGTATTGAACTTCTTCCATCGTGAAGGGCTCTAAGTTCTATTGTTCAAGCACCCTTTTCGTCTACACATACGCCCGGATGTAGTGATCAAATTGGTCCTCTAGAGGTCTAGAGGAGCTTCCTCCAACTTTTGTTGAGTCTGGCACCTAGTACTCTTCAAAATCCACCTTGAGTGCTCTTTTTGCCCTGAATTTCTCAATCAACCTCTCGATCCGAGCAGCTTTTTGGCTGTGTGTTTCCTTGGGTCCTATTTCTCTGGTCATTGCTATTTTTCGTTTCTTCTTTGGTGGTTCTACCGGCTCTTCTTCAGGCAACGTTTCCAACCTTCTTCATAGTCTTGTGGTGGATGGTAGAGCCACTAAAATTACTAGATCGTCTTATGTATCTGGCTTTAGCTTGAACCACTTGTTCTGTGTTGGCGACTCTGGTCACTATCCTCTAGCACCGATGACTTATGCAATCTTCGTCAAGGTTTCCCCTCCTCCAATGTGCTTTGGTTTTTCCATGCCCATGCCGACAACTTGCTCATGCAGGTATTGGACGTAATTTACTTCTTTGGGCATGATGCTTTTTCATGCCCAGGTTATGGTTGTTTCCACTGCATGGGGAGGAGTTGTGTATTTTTGGGGCCTCTTGCTGCAAACATGGAAGTATTGGTTGTGTCACAAGACGGGCACCACGTGCCAATAGAAAAGAACAGACTGAATAGACTTTTAGCACTTCAATAACAATTAGAATGAAAGAGAGAGACGAGACGTGACACGGAGTGGTGGAATTCCACCCAGAGATTATTGGCCCCAAACCTTGGCGCCCCTTTGAGTATTTCTTTATGTTGCATCAACACTGTACAAGCCGGCACTCTAGCCTTTGCACCCTCTCCCAGAAGCATGCTAAAGAATGAGCCCTAGCCTCATATTTAAAGGCCCTAGGCCCAAAAAGCAATTTTACATGAAAAGCCTTCAAAATCAAAAGCTTCTGGTCCAAAAGCAATGCCAAAAAGTTGCCAGCATAAATCACAAAGTTCGGTACAGCAGTCAGCGCAAAACACGGAAATCCGTATAGCCTGCTATATCATCATGTCAATGCAATTTTCAAAATTTGACCGTATAGCTACCACGTCATCAGTATTGGCACAAGCCTTTCTCTCTGCGTGTGGGTCCTACTTTATTTTAATCCTTTATATCTCTTGGGGCCCCATCGAACGGGGTCCCCATAACTTGGTAGGACTTCTTCTTCTATTGCTTGTTCTTCTTAGGGTTTAGGCCCCTCGGTTGACATCTACAAGTTGGCTCCCTTCTTCAAGGATTTGACACATCAGCAGTTTGTGACATCTCCCCTTCTTGAAAGAGAGTAATCATCCGCAATTACAACATATTTGCAAAACAACTCAAGTTAGCTCAAAATTTTTCGAGGGTCATTCCAAGGGACATTTCGAGGGACTACAGTTTACTCTTTTTTTGTTAAGGAGTTAGCTTCTCCTTTCGCCTCTTTTGATCAAGGAGTTAGATTCTCCTTTTGTCCAGATCGGAACTCTTGATATGCTGGCGTAGTAAAATTAGCCATCACACCCAGACCGCACGGATCTTCCATGGGTGTCTTGATGCACTGAAATTACATACGCATGCAATCTCATCCAACTTGGAATATTCAGTAGTTGGCACATCACAATGCAACACAAATGCTTACATATGCATGTTCCAAGACACAACAAACAACGCCGCTGAGCACTCCCTCGAGACAAACAGTCTACCGTATGAAGCTACTCAACAACTACCTTGTCACCCCCCGCAAATAACCTAAAAGGGCCCGGGCCATGAGCTCAAAGGACTGTACAACCAAACTCTCCCCAGACCGCAGCCTGCGTCGTTTGGAGGTTCAAGCATACAACCAAACACTCCCCAAGCATCGGCTTGCGTCGTTCCGAGGTTCAAACAATACCAAAACAATATTTCTCACTTCTCCACCCAGGAGTACAATCACCAATCAATTAAACCAGTATTAAAATCAGAGTCAAACAATTCAGATCGAAACCAAGACAGGTTCAAAACAGATACCATCCATTCTAAACAGATTCCAAACAAGCTCACCAAAGAAGATCAAACATAACTCAAACTCAAAACGCAATCTCAACATTAGTCGAGCTCGAAAATTTGGCTGACTTTCCATCCTAAAACTTGCATCAAAAATTAGGGTTAGGTTCATTCCATAAGGTTGTAGCCGAGCACAACATGGTCCATTAGCTCTTGACCAGAGAGTGTTTTCTTTGGCGGTGATCGTAGTCCCAAGATAGCAATCACACCAAAAATCCAAGGTTATCAACTCGAGAAGAGACATCTATTGAGAGATGTCAAGAAATTTCAAATTATAATTTGCTTCCATGGCAAGCATTTCAAGATACCCCACTCTGCCAAAAGTTTCACTCCAAAGGATGATGTCAGGAAACCATATAACTTCGGGCAAAAATTTTCTTGAAAGCTTGCCAAGTACTTGGAGTATGCTGCTTGGTGGCTATCAACATCTACATGCACCGCCTCTGAGAAAAACAACAGCTTGAAACAAATCTTGGATCCTTCTCTTATAAGTGATGTTTATGGATTATGCCTTGTAAGACATGAGCGGTAAAGATGGGAGCGGGCCCGATGCGCGATGAAGTAAGGGTGGGAGTGTCTAATAAGTCCAGGGTCAGGGCACGAAGCCAAAATTTCCAATGCACTTTGGAAGTGCAATCTTGGTCTGTCTGCTCTTTGGTGGTATCGGTATTCTTTCAAAAAAGCACACCTTGATGCTCTGATACCACTGTCACAAGACGGGCACCACGTGCCAATAGAAAAGAATAGAGTGAACAGACTTTTATCACTTCAATAACAATTGAACTGAAAGAGAGACACGACACGCGACACGGAGTGGCGGAATTCCACTCCAGAGAGTATTGGCCCCAAATCTTGGTGTCCCTTTCAGTATTTATTTATATTGCATCAACATTGTACAAGCTAGCACTCCAGACTCTGCACCTTCTCCCGGAAGCATGCTAAAGAATAAGCCCTAGCCTCATATTTAAAGGCTCTAGGCCCCAAAATCAGTTTTACATGAAAAGCCTTCAAACTCAAAAGCAATGCCGAAACAATGCCATCATAAATCAGGAAAATCTGTACAGTAGTCAACACAAAATGCAAAAATCCATAGAGAGTTCCATGTCATTTGACCATACAGCTGCCACATTATCAATATTGGTGCAATTCTTTCTCTTTGTGTGTGGGTCCTGCTTTATTTTAATCCTTTATGTCTCTTGGGGCCCCATCGGATGGGGTCCCCATAAGTTGGTAGGACTTCTTCTTCTGTTACTTGTTCTTCTTAGGGTTTAGGCCCCTCGGATGGCATTTGCAAGTTGGCTCCCTTCTTCGGGGATTTGACACGTCAGTAGTTTGTGACAAGTTGTATAACTTGCAGGTCTTTGCAGCTCTTGGGTCCACCAGATCTTTGAACGTTTGATTTGGCTTCTTTTGTGCATAGACCTTTACTTTGTCTCTCCTTCCCTGCACTGAGCTTCCCTCATTGTGAAGCCCCAATGCATCTGCAATGGTTTGAGGTGTGATCAAATTTTTTGTTTTCTATTCATCCAAGGCTATGATCACTGACTTTCCATCATTTTGAATTGAGCTGACTAGCTCATAGACTCTCTGAATATCCACACTTGTTGCTGGTGCTCCTGGGGCGGTCACTTTTTAGAATGTGTATGATATCACGTGAGTTAACCGGAGAGGATTATTAAAAGACCAAAATGTATAAAAATGTATACATACAGAGGGGGATGGGGGTTTTTTAAATAGGCTCACAGTGTAAGTATAGTATGTATATTGGGGTATTATTAATTACCTCTTGAATGCACGTGATATAGGGGTCTTTTGATAAGTGACTGCCCCGGGCTGGTCCTGTGAAGAACTTGTAGAGGTCTGTTCTTTCCAGCTGGTTGAGGGTTTCTTCCTGGTCTGCAAATTCTAGAATCTCCCCTGGATTCATGGGGATATCCACTGTGTTTCCTTGTGGGTCTTTGAAGGTGGCTTGGTATATTGCCAATCCTTCCTTTTCTAGTGTGGCCTTGTCTACCTAGGCCTTATAGTAGCTGGCGTGAGTGTCTCCTCTGGCAGTGTGTAAGGATCACTGGCTGCAATAATGTCCTTCATGGACATTCTTTTCTTCTTTGTTGGTGATTTATTGGCCTCCATAGATTTTGCGGGCACTTCAAGTGCAAAAGTTAGCTAATCTTGCATTTTCTCAGTTTCTAGCTCTCCAAATGACTTTTCAATTGAAACACATGCTAATTAGGGCCTAAGGGTGCAGTGCACATGGTTGTGATTGCTCTTTGGGTGCAAAATTATGTTGTGAGACATTATACGCATATAATATCGAAGTGTTCAAAACAGAATGATATTTCACATGTGCACAACTCTTATCATGTACTTTATGAGTTTATGCTTGGATTTCAATTTGGATGTTATTTGGGCAAGTTGTGACCACTAGAACCTCTTGTAGGCTTGAAGCTGGATTCTGGCTTAGTTTTGAGTATATGAGGCTCAAATGGGATCAAATGAGGTAGATGCTCTCATAATCATGTTATGAAGACTAAGAGGGGTTAAAGTTAGACTCTAGGTTCCTTTTTAATCTAGTGAGGCATCATACGCGTATGATGTCTACTTTGTCAAAAATGGCTCAAACCTAGAGTGTAAGTGGGGATTGGCATGGTATATCCTCTTGTGACATAAGAATTTGATTTGGGCTTCTCCTCCTGTACTTGGAGCCAAATATCAATCACAGAGCTTTGGATTCCGATATTGGGGTTAAGATGGATATAGAGCCACAGAACTTGATGGGACTTGAACTTTGGGCTAATATTAATGGAATGAAGACTTTGTAAGTGAATTTTTTTCTCAAACTATTATTTGGCTACTGAGGGAGACATTATATGTGTATAAAGTCTCCATTGATTTTTTTGGCTTAGACTTCCTTTGTAGCTTCCTTTGGTGATTGGGATTTCGTTCATCATCTTTGATTTTTTATTTGGAGGTGAGTCATGTGGTTGGGGACTTGTGGTTGGGGACCTAGAATGCTTCCTTTGCTGAGATTTTCTGATTTTGAGCTTTAAGTGGTCATCACCTAGCCCAAACTTGTCCAAATTGAATACATGAGTTGTTTACAACATGGTTCACAAACTTGTGCTGAAAGTTGTTGGGTTTGGCCTCTGTATATTAGTTTAGACATTATACGTGTATAAAGTCTATTGATGCAAAACAGCTTGAAATTCCATAGCCAAGTTGTGTATGGCTTGTGCAAGGTGCCCATGATCTCCAACATGAGTTTGAACTTGTGAATTGTGGAGGTCTCATCACACATGATTCCACTCTTTTGAGTGATTCAAGGTCAAAAACACATCCATTTGTGATTAAAGTGTGGTGGGAGCTCATGATGATGTGTTCAAAGAGTTTAGAGTTTCCAAAACCATTACAACCTATCAATTTAGGGCTAATAGACATTATACACGTATATTGTCCATTTTGGAATTTTTGGCCCAGACTTGTTGTAGAGGTAGCCCACCATGTTTATATGGCTTTGATATGTGCACACATGAAATTGGACATGTGCTCTTGAGCTCAAGGTCATAAAAAAAGGTTATGACACTTTGATTTTGAAATTGACGTGAGTAGTAATCAAAACATTCCCAATTTTGTCCAAATTTGGTGCAAAGGCTAGGTGTGATATGCTTTAAAAGACTGGATGATCAAAATGTTGGCAGCACTCCTCTGTGAACAGAATTAGACTTTATACACGTATAATGTCTAGTTTTGGAAAATGCATTTTTGAGCATAGGCATGTGATATATAGGCTATGTTTATGTTGTGTATAAAACCTCACATGATTTGAAGCCCTTTTGATAAGTCCAAAGCCAAAAAATGAAATTAGGCTGAGACTTTGCATTTTATGGGTCTTGAGTACCCTAATTGGCTCCAAATCTGATGAAATCTTATGTGCTCCATGTTTAGGGTATGCATAATGGTTTGGTGAAGTAATGCAAGTGCTTTTTTGTGCCAAATCTAACTATGAGACATCATACGCGTATGATGTCTTCAGTGATAAATATGGTTTTGATGCCTTGAGGTATTTTGTCATTATGACCTAGGCCCTACTAGCTGGTTTTCACTTTTTAAAAGTCAATTGTTCAGCTTAGAAACTCCTTGTTTGGCATTTCAGTCTCTGAAAGAGATTTCTTCATTTGATGAAGTGTTCCCGCAAAGATTCTTCTTGATCTTTGATTCCCATGCATGTGGATGTTTCTGGGCACCCTTTTGTGGCTTTTATGAATCATTTGAACTCACAGATACCCTTTTTGGCAATTTGTCGCTCAAATAGTGTCTTTTATTGAGAGGAGATGGTCGGTGATAACTTTTCTTGATGTTTGACCATATGTGTTGGTTGTTGATGATATGTCGATGACGCTTGTGAAGTTTGGTGGCTAACGGGACGAAGCGTTACTCGATGTTTTCGTCCACTTTTTGATTGATCAATTTGGGGAAAGGTTAACTTGGCTTATAAACATGCTTGAGACATAGCTTCTCATAAAGTTTCACGTCGTTTCAGTGGTTCCTTCCCGATCAGTCTCTGTTAGCTTCTCATAAAGTTTTGCGTCGTTTCAGTGGCTCCTTCCCGATCAGTCTCTGTCGTGCCCGACGAGCTTAAGGTTTTTCCGGTTGACCTAAACTTGCATTAGAGGTCATAGAGGTGTTCTTTTAGGTTAGGGTTAACCCCCTGTTAATTCTTGTAGCTACCAGTTGGGTGGTTGATGCGTTACGGTCCCATTTCAATTTCTTCAGTGCGAAGCCACATTGTCGTTGTTTGAAGTTTTTCGCGACAAAGAGAGTGCAGCACAAGAAAAGCTCATGGTAATGAGTCTACCTCTCATATCTGGTGTCGGTCGGTGTGTTGTGAGCTTCATACGGAGTCATGGAAGATCAGAGCGCTCTAGGTCTCTCAAGCTCTCTCTCACTTGTAATAGTGAAAATGAGCTACTAAGTGGGTCCAAATAAACTTATATCTCCTGGACCACTTTTGACCAAATTTGACATGTGCTCCTATCTTGTTCTGAAATGTATTTAGGCTCAAAAATTTCTTTATTTGGACTCCGGTTGCTCTGTTTTTGAAAAAATTGACATTTAGTTCAAAAACCGGCCAAATTGGCTTTCCGCAACTTTTCTCATATTTGCATCCCGTCTTCACCATAACTTTTCATTCACTTATTGATCGCTCCCATATTTTTCTTTTGTCCCTATGTCACCATTTCACCTGCTTTTTCTATATTTTTATATTTTTTATAAAATAATAAAAAATAAAGGAAAATATCTAACTTGACCCAAAAATTATCCAAAATTCAAGAAAATTAAATAATAGTATAATAAACCACTATATACATCTATCCGTAGTATTTTTTGGCCGAATTGCTCCATTTCCTTACTTTTTCTACATGAAAACTGCGATTTTTATATGTAGACACACACCTAGAGGCTCATCTTGGTGTTTGTCCTCTTTCATCTGTTATTACACAATAATTAAGGGCATGTATACTCGGGTTTACCAAAATACTCGCAATCAAACGCAAAACCCGTAAAATCATGAAAAACAGGGTCCCTTTTTTTACACTTGTAGTGTGTTGGTTCCGCATTGAAATGCTAATGCCTCCCCCCCATCCTAGTTGAAGTCCTCCTCAATGACAATGTAGCGCTCACTGGCATGTGCTGTGTATGGGACTCAAGAAAGTGCTAATGCTGGTCATGTAATGCGGCCCTATATGCATACTCAAGCAATGCATGGAAAATTAATGTTGTACAAGAGGAAGGTATAAGTGTAGTGCTTATTGGCATTTGACGTTGAAGCTTCATATGGAAGTATGCTCCTGGTGACATCGTCGGAACAATAAACTTTCCAATAACCTTGCTCTTTCTTTGATAGTCAATAGAGTTTGTGAAGCCAGGCTGCCCATTGTCTTTGTATCTGTGATTGTCTTTTGTTTAGGTTTTCAATTTTGAACTTTGGGTATTAGTTGACTGGAACATGCCTTTGTTTTTTTGTTGAAGTTGTGTACTAATAGTTCCCAAGGTTTTTTCTTTAGAATCCAGATTCTTGTATGTTGGCTTTGATCCCTGAGTAACTTCTTTGGTACTCATATCTGTGTCTTAGGCAAGAGTTTGGTTTCAACTTGCTGTTTGTAGTAGATGTGGTTGGAGAGATATCTGCAATATCTTGTTTCTCATCTTTGGCAAATTGATCCTTCCTAATCCAAATATGCTTGGTAGATTTGTTGTATGGAATATATGGGTTTCATTGGGGTTCACTTTTGTGACTTCTGTCCTTTGGCTTATGATTCATCAAACTTCCGTTGTGGACAAGAGTATTTTCCCTAATGACTTGCTCTTCCTGTCTTGAATTGCTCTTTGGAATCCATTGTTGGACAATGGGTTCTTGTAAGGACTGCTTTCCTTTGTCCGCCGGTTGCGGTACTGATTGTTTCTTTGTAGCTTTTGTAGCGAAAGAAACTTGCTATTTTTCTTAATCAGATTGTATACTCACAGTGTTCTGACTCCAATCAAGTTGTACATTATATCTTCTCTGCCAAGGTTTCCCTAGCACATGTTGTGTATGTCTTCTACCACATAAAATTTATCCGGATAGAATGTTGGTTGACCTGTACTATGAGCACCGTCCATCCTAGTACCTTAATCGAGTATTCTGAATAATTGTGGAGTTTTTGTTTTGTTTCCTGTAATTGGTTGTCAAGTTGAAGTTGCTTGTAAAGGATGTAGGAGATCAAGTTGCCTTAAGCTCCCAAATCAAGCATTGTTGTGGCATTCACTTGATTGTGTCCTATTTTGACATCAATTTCGGGCTCCTATATGGTCTCTGTGTCAAAGTCTGTTGCCCCACTTGGTGATAAGTCTTTAATCACAAAGAGTCCCATCCCTCACTTTTTAAGTTTCTTAGCATGTTATTTTAACGTGTAAATCAAAACTAATAGCCTGTTTTTAATTTTTTGGAAAGTACATGCTCATCAAAAAATTCTTTTTGCCTTCTTTTTTGTGCATAGATGGAAGCTACTGCTTTCAAGCGAATCTCATCTAGCTTTTCAAGGTCACCTATTCATGAAGACATTTCATGACCTGTCCACTCCAGAAATTTTGCTACTCTTGGTGTTGGGATTAAGAATTCCATAGGCAATATAGCATTAAGTCCAAACGCCATGTTGTACGGAGTTGTTCTTTTCGAGGTTTTGTAAGAATCTCTATATGCCCATAATATTGAATGTAGCTTTTGATCCCAATCTGTTCTAGACTCTGATACTATCTTAGTTAAGATTGTACACAGAGTCTTATTCATACCTTCTGCCTGGCCATTAGCCTGTGCTGCAGTCTGGAAACGTCGCGGGCCCTGCAAAATAGAAAAAACAATACACTACAAGCCATGAAACGAACAAATCTGCATACCTCGAATCCCACAACGCATAATCCATGTTGTACACGAACAGAGAGAGAGAGAGAGAGAGAGAGAGAGAGAGAGAGAGAGAGAGAGAGAGAGAGAGAGAGAGAGAGAGAGAGAGAGAGAGAGAGAGAGACAAAGAGCAAGACAGTGCACGTGCAAGCGTACCTCCTAGAGCGGAGTGCTACGCTGGCGCGGCGAGAGAGAGAAGAGAGGAGAGGAGAAGAATAACGCAGACACTGGGTGCAATCTCCCCCCGTGCAAGAGTGACCATTTCCCTCTTGCACGTATTTGTTATATAGATTTCTTGAATGGTCAAATTGGTTACAAACTGGCCGGCCGGACATAATTGGCCAAAGCTCAGAAAGAGCACTTGAATAATCAAATATACATAAAATGTAACATCCTTCTGCATAATCCATTATCTGCTGATGCTCTTGCCACCTGTCAGCTGCAATAGATAATAAAATATCAATTCTATAACATACCTCTCCGTTGGAAAGCAATTGTCCTCAGTTGCGAAGATAAAAATCTGCAAACAGTACTTGTCAAAAACAGTGCTTAGTATGTTGTATCAAAAACATCACATAATAAAAGAAAAATGTATGAAACTAAACAACATTAGCTTATGCCTGCCGTCATCCACATACTACCTATTGTAGTGTCCCATACCACTAGAATAAGCAGTATATGGCATACCTTGATGAATCAGGATATCATTGGTCACACTCATCATTAATCTCATAATGTCAAGTTTCATCACATAAACACTGCCGTAATAATCACCAGATACCAAATCCCAATCCAATTCCAATTCCACAATATAAGTCCAAATCCAAATCACTGTCATTATGTACCCGGGTAACAAAATCATACTAGTTACAGTGGTGGCCAGCCACTGCAGTATGATTTTGTGATCAGTGTTGCCTCAACTGGCGACTCGACACCAATAAGGCGTGCTGCATAAATCGGCGAATCTGCACTAATGCTGCCTATATCGGCGGATCTGCATTTACCATTGTGAATAGATCTGCAATGTGTCAGTGTGTTGCCTAAATCGATGGATCTGCACAGATAATTGGTGTTGCCTAAATTGACGAATCTACACCACGATGAGCATTTACACACTGCCTAAATCAGCGGATCTGTGTGCTTGTGACCAATGGACTAGACAAGACATAAAGGAGAAAATATATTTACTACGTTGTCGACATCACAGTGCAGTATATCAAAGCACTTACAAATTTTTGTTCACTATCCCAGAGCACCTTAGCTCGCCTGAGTAGCTGCATAGCTTATTGAAAAATCATCTCAACAAAAACTCCTTTGAATACAATCTTCGCAGTGTTTGAGTTTTCAGCTTAAATACAATGCATAAAAAAAAGAGGATTGACATATACGAGGTACATACCAGCAGGATCCGGAGTGGCTACCTTAGTATGCGTGTCAAGAAAGTTGTGTTGTTTTTGGGAATGGTATTAGTAAACACAGCCAGGAGTTTGGCACAAGCTTGTATGACAGAGTTAGTATAGGCAAGCAAGAAATAATAAGGTTGGTAACAGGGTGGGGGAGGGGGTATCATAAAATTGGATAAAATATGGTTAGGATATGACAGCTGTAGCTGGAAAAAAAAAATGAGTTTGCAAAGTAAAGAGATCACTTATCTGATGTCCTCGCATTATGGTCTGGATAGGTTTTTGTGAATCCTTAGATGAGTTAGAGAAATGTAACAAAAAACAAATAAATATCATGATAAAAATCATTTGATTATGGTCAAGCAAGACAGATACGTTTATTTCCTTAAAATTGTGGTAAACGAACTAAAACATAATGGTGTGGAGCAGCGCTAATGTACAACAACTAGTAAAATGTAACAATGAGTTATTCGAAAGGAGAAAACCCAAAAAATCTTCACAGTTTGAGAAGTCTAACAAATTTTAAGTCCTTAATTAAGAATGCAAGATATTTGAAAATGTTGATCGATACAAGGAATCTGAGAAAGAGCATGCGATAGAGCTGGGTCGTAATTAGATGAAGTTGCAAAAAGTGGTTACCGAGCAAGCTGGCAGTAGGAATATGAGCATAGAACATTTTGTTCTAACGTGTGCTAGCATTAACCAACTGAATATAAAATGCTAATAGTGGGGGGGGGGGGATCAAGGGACAGGGATACGAGCAGAGGCCAGGATACAGGTACCAAGATAAGGCTATATCACAGTATGGCATCGTCCAGTATACTATGAGATATGAAGCCGCTTGCATTGTCTATTTAGTGAGTGAGACCACTCATTAGAGTTATGAGAGTCCTCAGGTTGTTTATGCTAGAGTGGTCTAACAGGAAGAGAGACATTCACAGAGGGAGATGTTTGATTGTGTGAGAGTAGAGACTAGACATTTAGAATAATGAGAGCAATTGGACAGAATCCGGGTGGATCTACTCCAATATATGGGTGCAAAAATTAAAATGAAGTAGAGCAAGAGATGTAAAAACGAAGAGCTTAAAAACATCAGACTAAAAAGGTCATTATCATGGTCAATGACTGATAATGCTCGATAATGGGCGTTGTCGCAGAAAGTAGTACATTAGTCACTAAAGAGCATCTTCAATGTCCCTTTTTGCAGTAGTGGTACGGGGAGAGCAGGAAGAGGGAGAAAATGAAAATGAAATGTTATATTAACCTTCTTTAAAAGGCTATGAGACCAAACCAATACAATCGTTGTGGATCTAAACCAATGGGTACAAAAATAGAATTAAGTAAAAACGAAAGACGGAGATATTTAAACTAAAAACCTAAAATCGTGTGATGGAAAGCAATGTCATCATCGTCAATGCGCCCGGACACCCGACAAAGGGTGTTGTACAAGAAATTATTGCACCGATCACAGAAGAGGTTCGTCAATGTCCATCTCTGCAGGGAGTCATAGTGGGGGGGAAAGAGAAATGAAATGAAATGTTATATTAAACATCCTCAAAAGGCCAAAATATGAGGCAGCTCGTGTGAATCTAATCCAATGCCGTGCCTTTTAAAATGAAGTAAAACAGACACCCTTCATCATCAGCATCGTCAATGTCCTGAGTCGTCGAAGAAAATATGGAAGCGGGCACTGCCGAACTTCGTCAATGGTCGCCATCTGTGCAGGAACGTGAGGAGCTCTCCTGTGACAGGAGGTTGACAGTTGCCTGAGGGTTGGATGGCTGCCAGCGGGTGAGAAGGGGTTGGGAGGAACTCTGGAGAGCGCTATAGAGGGTGTGGTGCCGCCTTAAGGTTAGAAGGGCCATGAAGGCAAAAGGTAGATTTTTCATAAAACTTGAATCATGCGGCTTTCGTTGCCAAAGGTTATGGTTGCAACTTGGCAAAGTGAGGCTAAAGGAATATCATGCAATGAACTGAAGCAGCTGAAAGCAGCGCCATGCCATGGCCGGGTAGCCAACTGGATCCGAAGGGGAGTTGGTGGAGAGAGAGAGAGAGAGAGAGAGAGAGAGAGAGAGAGAGATGAAAGTGACAGCGCTGGTTCTAGAACCAAGCATGGAACTGAGCATGGCCATCCCCCTGTGGTGGCTAATACTGCTGGTTATGGACTACGATAAGCAGCTGTGAGAGCGCAGTGCATCTCGGCTTCTAAGCGAGAGGGGGACAGACAACGCTGCTTGCATGGAACAGGATGTGTGTGTGTGTGGAGGTTTACAAACAATTTGGAGTGTGCATGCAGCGTAAAACAGTGAGAGGAGTGCTGATGGCAGCTTGTGTGTGGGCGTCAGTTGACGGCCAGTGAGAGACACTGAAAGAGAGAAAAAGATTGGGAGGTTGCTACACCTCATGCGCGGTCAGCCACAGATGAGGGAGAGAGAGAGAGAGAGTTCAACTAAGTTGGTGTGTGTGTGTGTAGCTCTTATTTGTGAGAGAATGTGGCCGCCAGCCGCAAGAGAGACAGTGAGTGGTCATGCAACGCCAGCCGCAAGGTGGTGAGTACTGCATGGCAGTTGGGTGGTGGGAAACTGGAGCCCCAAAGTAGAGGCGGGGGTGTTAAACTGCACAGTCGCCGTGCAATTATGTGATGTCGGAGTGCATGCAACTGGCAGTGACTGCCGCCATGCAAAACGAATCATGTGGTTAGAAGGGGCTATGAGATTACAGCCAGTGTGGGTGTTGGTGAGCTGCGCAATGATTACCAACTCTACGGCAGTGGTAGTTGGTCGTTGCTTTCCTCCTTCAGCAGTTCCAGACTTAGTGCCCACTGCCAGCGATGTTAGCTTGGCAGGCCCTGCCCCGTCAGCTTGTGTCCGCCACATGAGGACATTGAGTGAGCCTTATACTGCTCACTGCCTCTTGTGTGGTAGGCGTCCCCAGCTATGAGAGAGAGAGAGAGAGAGAGAGAGAGAGAAAAAGAGGAAGTCTGCTGACTGTGCGCCATCGCATGAGAGAGAAAGAGAGAGAAAAAGAGAGAAATTCTTTGAATAGCATAGGTATCTTTCACTCTGCATGGCTTTGGTGAGTCCTGAAGCGTGAGTAAGGGGCTTTGCATGGCTTGCATGAGCTTTCAGAAAGGTCTCTGTAGCACTGGGAGTTGAATGCAACTTTGCATGAGGTGGACAACCATGATGATTCGGTAGGCAAATAGTGTCGTCGAGCGGGCTTGTCTACTGTCATCGGTTGGTGATGCCGACAGAAAGTTGCCCTTCCTCTTCTCATATTAGGAAAAAAAAAATTGTGTATAAGTATTGTTTTCAGTGGCTTTTGGGGTTCCTTCCCACGTTGATGAGAAACTATCTTTATGGCCTTCTTTTCTAGACGCTAACACTCGGTTGAGCCAACTACCCCTTGACAGGACTAATGTTGTTGTATGTCACTATCCGTTGACTCCTCAAATAACCGCAGAGTGTTCTATGTGAAGGTGCCTACCAATTTTGAAGAGATTTAAGATGTTTTAAAAAATATATATAAATTCTTCTTCTTCTTCTTCTTCTTCTTCTTGCACTAGGCAGATTCTATGACCTAATTAAGAGTTCTTCTTAATCATATGTAACCGCACACGCATTCTATCATTACAAGCAATCTCAACATTGATCGTGCTTATGAACATATGTATATCTATCTATATACTAACACTATATAGACTTTGCTCACGGTATGAAATTATAATTTCTACTATCCTAATTAAGTCTCTTTCACTAATTATCAAGTGAGGAAGGATTTGCGGTAAGTCGTTCAAAGGAGGATGCAGAAATTAAATAAAATAGAAAAAATTGAATAAATGCACTTATCTTTGGTGCATAATCGCATAGATATTTGCATTCGAATGCCAATTTTGGGATCTCCTTGATTAATCCATGCTAAGAACGTAGATCTGGGCTCTGATACCACTACTGCAGTCTGGAAACGTCGCGGGCCCTGCAAAATAGCCAAAACAATATACCTGCATACCTCGAATCCCACAACGCATAATCCATGTTGTACACGAATAGAGAGAGAGAGAGAGAGAGAGAGAGAGAGAGAGAGAGAGACAAAGAGCAAGACAGTGCACGTGCAGGCGCACCTCCTAGAGCGGAGTGCTACGCTGGCGCGGCGAGAGAGAGAAGAGAGGAGAGGAGAAGAATAACGCAGACACTGGGTGCAATCTCCCCCCGTGCAAGAGTGACCATTTCCCTCTTACACGTATTTGTTATATAGATTTCTTGAATGGTCAAATTGGTTACAAACTGGCCGGCCGGACATAATTGGCCAAAGCTCACAAAGAGCACTTGAATAATCAAATATACATAAAATGTAACATCCTTCTACATAATCCATTATCTGCTGATGCTCTTGCCACCTGTCAGCTGCAATAGATAATAAAATATCAATTCTATAACAGCCTGTGGTGGGTAGTAAAGAGCCGACTTCTTATGAACTATCATGAAGTCTTCAAGAAGATTTTCAATTATCTCATTTATGAAATGTGTGCCTCGATCAGTGACAATTTCTATAGGTAGGCCATATTTAACAAAAAAAAATACATATAGAAATTGTGAAATAGTCTGGGTATCAGCTTTTTGTGTAGCTTTAGCTTCGACCCATTTAGTAAGATGATATGTGGCCACGATGATAAATTGGGCGCATGTTTTGTAAGCAGGGGCTGAGAATGGTCCTACAAAGTCTATTCCCCACTTGACAAAAGCTTTGGCTCCCATCATTGGCCGTAAAGAAATTTCATCCCGCTTTATTGATACGTTGGTTTGTTGACAAGACTCACATTGTTCTGTATATTCATTCGCGTCCATATGTATGTTGGCCACCATAATCCAGAGGTGAGGATAATTTTTGTTGTCTTTTCCCGTGAGAAATGGCCTCCACTAATTTCTCCATGTGCTTGTTCCAAGATTGGAATGTACATGTTTTCTGTTGCAGACAGCCTAAGCTGGTTATCCTTTTCTCTTTTATAGAGCTGGTTTTCAATCAGAGTGAAATCACAAGCTTCTATTTTTATCGTTCTCTATTGTGCTTTGGTGACATTTTCAGGAAATGTTTGTTTCTCCAACAAGTCAACAATGTATTGGCTCCATTCTGGCGTAAGTGTAATTTGAAACAATGTCGCAATTCGATGGATGGGCTTGATCTGCATTTGGTGCAACTAGTTACACATGAACATCAACACGGATATTCAGTCAATACACTCCTAATTTTCGCACGTGTTGGAATGTTTTTGTGGTTAAACAATGAAACGTTAAAGCCTGATTATACGCTTCAAGCAAATATGTTTCATATTCCTCAGGGTTTATGCACACTCTTAGGACACCGTCGGAGCCTAAATTATATAAATGTCTTGCAATCAACTGAAAGGTCTTAGCTTGGCAAATCGTTCTTTGTTTAAGGTCTAGGTCCATTTTGTCAAATGCCTCACCCTGTGATAGTAGCTTTACGATCTCTTGGGACCACTTAGGTACCATTTCTATATTGAAGAGATATGCATTCGAGAGATCATCATCCACATCCTCTGGAGCTTCTCCATCTGGTAATTGAGACAGGTGGTCTACTCTGAGATGCATCTTTCCCTTCTTAACCACTACCGTAAAGTCAAACTCTAGCAATATGATGAACCATCTTACGATTCACCCAGTGTTGCATGGTTTGATGACAAGGTATGAAAGGGCTTGATGGTCTGTAAAAAACACAAATTTATTTGCGAGGAGATAATGCTGGAATTTCTTAACAACATAAATCATTCTAAGTCCCTCTCTTTCAGTGGTGGTGTGATTCTTTTTGACACTACTTAGTTGTCAGCGGCCGGAATAACCGACTGGTTCCCTCTTCTGGTTGAGCCAGAATACATCCTATAGCAAATGCAGATGCATCTATATAAACATGAAATATTTTTTCCCAATCAAGTGTATGTAGCACCGGAGCGGATACAAGGACATCTTTTAATAATTTCTTAAATGATTCCTCACACTCATCTGTCCATTAAAGATCAGTATTAATCTATACAGGGGTTGGACGATAATTGCATCCATGAGTATAAACCTCCTGTAATAACCACAGTGTCCCATAAAGCATTGTACTTGCTTTGCATTGATTGGCTTAGGAATTTCAATAATCACCTTAATCTTATCCAAATTTGTGGATATGCCATTCTACGAGACAATATGCCTCGAGATTCGTCCTGGTCTTAACATTTTTCTGGATTAAGGCAAATCCTATATGCCTTGCATTTCTCGACTACCTTTTTGAGGTGTTTGATATGTTCCTCTCTTTGAAGAGAGTGTACATTAGGTTGTCCATATAGATTTCCAAGAAAATCCTCAACCTTGAAGGAATGGTCCATCAATCTTTAAAATGTTGCAGGTGCATTTGTCAACCCAAATGGCATGAATAAGCAAATACGCCCCATTCCATGGCAAATACCACTTTATATTGGTCCTCGGGTGCAATTGCAAGTTGATTGTAACTAGAGAATCCATCCAAGAAGGAATATGCACGCTTTTTTGCCACTTGTCAAGGACGTGGTCCGTAATTGGTGAGGGATAGTTATCCCTTATTGTGGCTGCATTGAATTCTTTGAGGTTAATACACACTCGAAGTTTACCATTCTTTTTTGGTACAACAATGATTGGAGACACCCAATCAATGTGTTCTATCTCTCATAGATAAACTCCAACTCCTTCAGCTTATCAATCTCTTCCTTGATACACTTAGCAAAGGTGTCATTGTACTTGTATGTGCTTTGTCTGCTGCTAGGTTTTGTATCAAGATTTAAAGGGGTAGTATGCTGACATATTGTTGGATCCACTCCCTTTAAATCCTTGTAAGACCATGAAAACACACTCTTATATTCCTGAAGAATGCTGAGAAGCTCCTCTTCCTCCTCTTGACTCAAATCGGTGACTATATAGATGGGTTGCGGTTTCTCTCCAGGTCCTGCTAGGTCTACTTTATTTGCATCTTCCAACCTGTCATAAGACTCCTTCTCTCGTCGTTCTCTTCTGGGTTGTGTTAGCACTATCTTCTTGTCTTGACTAGTTAACTTTCTGTAATGGGATGGTACACTATTGTCTTTCTCATCTTCTCCGTTGTCAGTTACGATTGTCCATACTCCCCTTAGAGTCTTCTTGAGCTCTTGGTAATTTTTCTTACATTCAACTTTTGTCAATTTTGATTCTTTTCTTTTGTTCGATTCTGTTTCCATTCTTTTTTATTTAGTTTTGTATTCAACTTCTCAGTTCCTTTTTGTACATTCCTAGAACTATCTTTTGTCCTAGAGTCTCAATCTCAAGAGAATTGTCTTGATATTTTGTTTTTAATGTAGTCTTCGGCCTTTATTAGAGATAAGAATTTCTTTTTGTTTTCTATTTTGGACATTAGGTTATCTCTTGCCTTGTGTGTCCTTATTTTTTTTTGTAACATGCTTGTCGTCTAGGTTTTTGATTTGGGAAATTATAAAACCTTACATTAGGTATCATTTCCTCTAGCTCATTGGGGTTGTTAAAACATTCATTATCTGCATCATCATCTCCTTCAAGATGATCTATAGAATTGTGGAACAGCTCCCCATTTACTTCTTGCTTATTTTCAGTTTTTCTTGATTGTCGTGAGATTTGGTAATCATCACCTTCTATTAATTCAACCATGTAGTAGGGAATCACATCATAACCATCCTGGTCACAAAACTTAGTCGTCGGTTCCTATACAATAGCGCACACATCTAAGGTTGCTAGAATATGTGTCCATTTTAAAGGTTCTAAGGACTCTTCTGGAAATGGTTTCAAAATGTATTTTGTATCCTCAATTGCTCTATTTAGAATACATTCTTCTCATTTTAGGCTTCCATAATTGGATGTCCCACACATCCATAACTCCTTTGGATTTCCTAGTCAGCAGGCTGGGGGTTCTGACCCTACTAACATAGCATAATCAAACTCCTCTATCAGGGTTCCATCCACATCTTTGTAGCTATGGTCTTTAAGGTTTATTCTCGTACTAGTCTCCATGTGTCTGAGGTATATGTGATTGTAGCCCCAATCTTAGACCAGCTTTAATTGTCGCATGAAGGGTCGTCCAAGTATTATGTCATAGTTATTTTTCTTGCCAAAATCCACTATTGCAAAGGTATGCTTGTACTTGATTCCACAAGATGTAACAACTACTTTTTCCAAAAGCCCTATGGGTCTCTCCATATAACCATCAGCCAGTTGCAGCTTCATCCTGGTGATTTTCAAAGCTGGTTTTCCCCATTTCTTTCATACATCCTTCGTTGTGATGGCTACACGAACTCCATTGTCAAGAATTTCCATGGTTGTGACACCTTCTAATTCAAGTTGGAGCGTGGTATTGCCATCTTCCCCTTCACAGTATTCTCGTACCTTGTTTAAGGGTACTGGTTGTATGTTTAACTGAGGTTTCTCTAACTCCTTGATTCCTTTCCGCATTCGTGAATTCGGATCCCTTACTCCAAAGTTTTCTACCGTATTCCACATATTAGGTCTTATTCTGAGAAGCTTGGTGAGAGTAATGGTACAAGTCATTGGAGTTGATAAGATGGTTATCAACCCTTGGGAGTCTATACCCTTTCTTGTAGAGAGTTTCTATGATGGAACAACTTTCACATCCGACTTTGCTTCATACTCTCCCATATAAGAGGGAAAAGTTCTTAGAGATATAGGTTGACTATCCCAAGATTTCATGGATCCCTTGTCCCCCCAATACAAGTGATCTCTAGATCAACTTGAGGTCTTGCCTCAAATTCTTCAATGGGAGGAAGAAAGAAATTTTCTCCCATATTGGTTTTGTTAACCCTTTAGCTTAGCTCATTAGCTTCATTGGCTTCCCTTATGTACCTCCAAAGATTATTCAAGCCCTGGTACCCTTTAATACAATCCCAGTATGATAGGTTGAAAACCTTCTTATGTTTGGTATGTTATGTTCAACACTATCCCAGGTTTTTCAATTGAATGTTCAGGTTCCAATTCAATTTTCGGGCTAACAGTTACTCTTTCAGATCTGTGTGATGGAGGGGAAGTTCTACCTCCTCCACTTGTTTCCTTGCAATTGGCTCTAGTAAGGTCTGCGCTGTTTGGATCATCTCTTGACACATTTCTAGTCTCTGTTTTTTTAACTCAGCATAGGGATATGCCACCCATTTTTGTTCCTAAGTTTGGTCAATTCTAAGCCTTGATTCATATGCTTTCAGGGTGCGTCAAGATGTTCGTTTACTTTCTCTACTAGCATAGATCCGCCTGATCCCGCATCCCTCTATTGGTAAGTAGGTCTCGGTCCATTGAAGCCTCCATTGGCAATGAACAACAATGTTCTCTTGTCCAAACTATATCTACTTTCTCCTGCAACATGTGCCATTGTTGGTGGTCCAACGTTGCAGATCATGCTACATGGTTTCGGTGCTCTCAGCTCTTCTGGTGGGTAGTATGTTGGACAAGCCATTGTTCCACTTGGTTGTTCGTTATAGACAGGTACAAGCACTAAGGCTTATTCTTCCAGTTCTTCCATAGTGGGCGTATATCTCACCCCTATCGGTCTTTCCCCCTTGGGAGTGGTTGTTGCCCTAAAACTGGTTGTGGTTGTTCAACCCCAACTGGTCCTAGCAAATTCCCTACAGTATATCTAGGTATTGGTGGTACTTGAGGCGATGTTTCTTGCGGTTGGGAAACATACTGTCATTCTTGCACATAGCCCTTAATGTAGTAGCATTTCTTAGTCACATGATTCATCCAGTTCTGTTTGATGACACACCACTTTAGTTGCTTAGCCTGTGGCTTGGCAAATGGGCTACCTCTTCAGCACCTCCTCTATTAGTTTCTATTGATTTACTTTTGGTTCTTTTTGTTGTACTAACTTCCCAAACTTCGTTCCACTTTTTTGAGATAACGAATCATCATCTCTATCTCTTTGATCTCCATATTTGTAGATCGCACAATTATCTACTAGGAATAAAGCCTCTTTGGTTAACTCATTCAGAGTGGGGTTTTTCTTCATATGAAAATCGTTTTGAAGGTCTGCATTCCTCAAGACTTGGATAAATATCAACATGAGTCTCAATTGAGTAGGTAATTCTTCCATTGGATAGAATTTTATGTATCGTTTCAATCGTAGGGCTACCTTCCTGACATATTCCCCCTCTTTCTGCTTAAACTTGTGGATTTGAGAGACAATATTGTGGGCTATCCCTCTTTGCGAGAATTACTCCACAAACTTGTCAAAAACTTCCTGGATGGTCTCAAAATCTTGTCTTTTAATTGAAGTAAACCAGGTGGCGACGTCCTCCTCTAAGGTGAGTCCAAATCCGGCAAATTTTGTATCAAAGATCTAACCTCTTCTGCTAGGATCACTCTCAAGAATGTTGCCATGTGATCTCTAGGGTCTCCTTCTCCTGAATACCACTTGTGTACCCATTTTTGGACTTGAGAAGGTCTAACATGTCTGTGTGCTACCAGTCTAGCTATGGAATCTCTTCGTCCTTTTCCCTCATAAGGTCTCATTCATGTCTCAATCTTCCATCAACTGCTCCCCCCGTCCCATATCTTCTATATGACCTTTCAATAGGTGGTTCTGTTACAAACCCTCTTTCTATTTTGATTCTCTCCATGTAGAGAAATCCTATTGCGGTCGGCATCGTAGTTGGTCCCTTGCTCTCCTGGGGATAAGAATAAGAGTAAGTGGGCATGGGTGAGACTATAGGGGTCACATATGATCCGTTTGTAATGGGCACTTCTCCCCTATAGAACTCATGTTCCCTTTTCAATATGGGTCGCGACCATGATTGCAACGATTCAGGATTTGGGTTGAAATACGAAGGAAAATTTGGCATTTCTACCGTTCCAGCTTGCATAGCTGGAAATCTGGTGGCATCCTCTATTTCCTCAAAGGGATTGGTAGATTTATGAGGGGTAGGGTTTAGTCCTTGAGTGGTGAACGAGGTCTGTAGGAATTACTGTTGGGAGAAGAGGGGGGAGATTGACCGCTTAAATTATTCAACACAAGCTCCCAAACATCACCATCAACCTGTCCACCTCTTCTTCCAATTTCCAAGCACACACACTCACACCTAGACTATGACACACACACACACACACACACAGAGTAAACATAGAATTGACATAGACATGCTTGTAAGAGAGTGTAAGAGATGTGTAAGGGATGGAGACTAGATTAGAGAGTACACAGCAAAATAACCATAGCATAAGAGAGTAGAGAAGATAATCTGCAAGAGAAAGGCCTAAATCTAGCCCCAAACTCCACGGAACCTCTCTTGTGGAGTTGGTATTTAATATATTACTTTGAGTTTAAGGTGCCAAAAATTGAGGCCCCTCTTTTACAACCACTTTACTTTTGCAAATGAGTGAAGCTCATTAGTTCTTGCATGACCCATAAGGGGAGTTCCCACTACAACTATTTATAGGGCCATAATGGCTTATTGAAATGATGTTCTAAGATACTGTGCACTACAAGAGGCTCTTCATATTAGCGACGCTCACACAGCGACGCTCAAAAAAAAATTTTCCGGCGTCGCTATGAGCGTCGCTATAAGCGTCGCTATGAGCGTCGCAAATTTACAAATAAATTTGCGACGCTCATAGCGACGCTTATAGCGACGCTCATAGCGACGCCAGCTGGGGTAAAAAAAATAACTGAGCGCGCCCAAAAACTCAGATCTCAGATCTGAGTTTTTCGGCGTCCTTAAGCAAAGAGCAGGTAACGCTCTCCCTCACTCTCTCTCTCTCTCTCTCTCTCTCTCTCTTTTTCTTCTCCACACACACACACACACACACACACACACACGAGGAGAGGAAGGAGAGCCAGGTATGCTCCTTCCCTCTCCTCATTCTCATGTTCCCTTCCCCTCTTTCTCTCTCCCTCTCTCTCTCTCTCACACACACACATACACACACACACATAGTGTTTTTGAGAGAGAGAGAGAGAGAGAGAGAGAGAGAGAGAGAGAGAGAGAGAGAGAGTACAAACAAAAACAAAAACGCACACACATACATAAACAAAGAATGCACACACACATTGAGAGAGAAAAAGAGAGAGAGAGCATGCATAAACAAAAAACGCACGCATTGAGAGAGGAAAAGAGAGAGAGAACATGCATAAACAAAAAACGCACACATTGAGAGAGGAAAAGCGAAAGAAAACATGCATACGATCCAAAAAAACGCACACACATTGAGAGAGAAAGAAAGAGAAACTAAGGGAGCGTCGTAGGAAACTAATTAAAATTAAAAGACCTAAAGATCTAGCCGACGAGGAGTTGAACTGAAGACCTATTATTCAAGAGGGAAATGGCATAATCAATCTATCATACTTGGCATGGGTGATAGAAAGGTTATACCATTTATCTCTTTTTATTGGCACACACATCCACACACGCGCACACACACAGGAAGAAGAGAGTTATAACGTCGTAGGAAACTATCTTAAAAGACGTTAAAGATTAGGTTATATGTAGACTTACATTAAATTAGATTTAGGTTTATTTTTAACTAGATTTACGTTTATTTAAGCTAGATTTAGATTTACGTTATATTAGATTAGATGCGGGTCTCCATAGACTGCGATGCCTGCATGAAGCGGGTGAAGAAAGCCCTCAATGGAATATAGGGTATTGCTGCCTTCACTCATGGTGGGCTCCGTCGATCCAAAAGTACTGGTGAAATGTCTTCAGAAGATAGGGAAGAAGGTGGATCTTCAGGGCGGCAAGAGTCACTACATCCCCGACACAATGACCATCTAGACAACCTCTAGTCATTAGACTTACGTTAAATTAGATTTAGCTTTATTTTTAGTTAGATTTACGCTTATTTACGTTAGATCGAGTCCACGCAAGAATTACTTACGGTTTAGGGTTTAGAGTTAGACGAACAGTGAAAAGATCTACTGTGAAAAGATGTTAAGATGAAGTGAAGTGCTACAGCTAGAGAAGAGGCAAAGGGATTTTGTCCACTACATGCAGTATCATGTAGACGTGGGTGTGTAGATTTCTTGTACCCACAAATATAGGTATTGACCAATAAAGACGAGATTATAACCCGGTGGTTCTGATCTCCGTGCACCTCTAGACCGAGGTGTGCGGGGATTGGACATGACTAGAGAATGTGAGGTAAAGAGAGAGAGAGAGAGAGAGAGAGAGAGAGAGAGAGAGAGAGAGAGAGAGAGAGAGAGAGAGAGATAAGACGAAGAATGCCAATAGAATATTAAATTTGTTGTCCAGGTTATAAGTTTTTTATCCTCATTATGAGTAGCGACGAGGATGTGGGACCGTCCAACCGAAACACCTATCTCTCAACGAGGGTCTTATGTCCTTGTAATCAATGCAAGCATGCTGTGCGACGGACAAGACGTGTTTCTTTGCAGCACGTTCGCAAATTTGGCGAGTTCGATCCATCTATTATAGATCGAGTTGTTGCCAATTATAACTCGTCGGACTCTGACGCTGGCCAACAAGCAGCAATCTTGCAACCCAATAGACGTATTCGCAGGCGCTTTGGTCAAGCAGCATATGTGAGGCCACAAGATGTAGCCTCTGACAGCTCGGGGGATGATCATGCAGAGCACATTCCCAACGAGGCAATGTTTGAGCCCGAGATTGATGAAATGATCGAGACGATCATGGATTCAGAAAGGCTTATCTATGATGATATGAAAAGTGAAGCCGATACGTCATTGTATAATGGAGCACGTATGTCTAGATTGAAAGCACTCCTGGTTCTTCTCAACATGCAGGCAAAGTTTGGATGGAGTGACACTAGCGTCACAACGCTTTTCAGGTGATCTATTACAATTAGTTTACTTTAATAGAACTCTAAATGTATAATGATCTGATAGATTTTTACACGACTGTATCATATTTTTATGTTGTGTAGATTGCTGAAAGAGCACATTCTACCAGCTGACAATGTGATGCCAGATTCCCGAGATGAAGCAAGAAAGATTTTGCGAAACTTGGGGATGGATTACAATTCTATCCACGCTTGTCCTAATGACTGCATTCTTTTCAGAGGGGAATACACAGACATGGAGAAGTGTCCGAAATGTGATTTCGAAAGATATCGAGTAGATCTCCACGGGACAAAAATTCCACAAAAGGTTTTGCGACATTTTCCTTTGCTTCCTCGCATCAAGCATTTCTTCGAATGTAAGTCCATGGCCGCCCTAGCATCATGGCATGAGGAGAATAAATCTTCGGATGGTGTGCTACGAATTCCTGCAGATTGCGCAGCCTGGAAACATATAGATGGAACATGGTCGGATTTTGCCAGGGAAGCTCGAAATTTGCGCTTAGGCCTGGCTATGGATGGCGTAAATCCATTTGGTCAAAGATCAACATCTTACAGTGTATGGCCCGTTGTCATCGTCAACTACAACATTCCCCCGTGGTTGACTACGAAGAAGGGGCACCTATGGCTAAGCTTGATTGTGCCAGGGCGATATAAAGTGGGGAATATGGATGTGTATCTTCGTCCACTATTGGAAGAGCTACAACAATTGTGGATTGGCATAGAGGTGGTGGATATGAGCCGACACACAGGACGACGGAATGCTTTGATCAGAGGTATTCTAATGTGGACCATGCATGACTATCCCGGGCTAACAGAATGCTCAGGTGATCTATTGACACTCCTCACTCAGACACTGTAATCTTGTTTTTCCCCATAGTTGATCTATTATCATGTGTATACATGCAGGGCTTCAAACAAGCGGATACAGAGCATGTGTCACATGTGGACCTAGACTGAATGCACGTAGGGCACCCTCACTGAAGAAGCAAATCTACGAAGGTCATCAAGCGTATCTTCCGGAGAATCATGTGTTACGCGATGGCTTTTTGGGAAGAGAGCCACCAAGGATGTCTGCACAAGCATGGTTAGAGCAGAAGGAGATGTGCGATGACGGATTGCCTCCAGGGATGAAGAGACTATCTCTATGGTACGAGTTACCATACTGGCCCCGACTAGTGATCAATCACTTGCTCGATCCAATGCACATATTCAAGAATGTGGGTAATCTACTATGGGACCATTTGACCGGCAAGAAAGATACTTTGGGAGCCAGAGTTGACCTTAGAAATGTGGATCGTATGGAGCAATATTGGCCGCAAACAGCGTCTGATGGATCGATAAAACTTCCTAAAGCACCATGGATTTTCACAGGAGCCCAAGAACGCAAAGTAAAAGAGGCCATTCGATCTTTGCGGACCCCCACTGGCGTAATGCACTCGCTCCGAACGTGTTTTACTAAAGAAGGAAAGCTTACCGGTTTGAAGTCACACGATTGGCATAAAATGTGTCAGGTACGTTCATAGTGGACTTTAATATCATTGCATAAAATGTGGACTTTAATATCATTGCTGCACATACTTTACAGTTTATTTTACCGGTTGCCATTGAGGGATGTTTGTCTCTCGACATCCGTAACACAATCTACAAACTTGCAAAGCTGGTGCAATGGATCTCACAAAAGGAGATCGACGTAGACTCCATACCATTCGCCAAACTAAATGCTGCGGAGCTTGTGTGCATGTTTGAGAAACATTTTCCTACTACAATACTAACCATTCAGGTGCATCTTCTTGTTCACATAGTTGATGAGGTGGAAATAGCTGGCACAGTTCATTCCAGATGGATGTTCTTCTTAGAGCGTTTCATGAAAACGCTTAAGGGATATGTGCGTCAAAAGGCACGTCCGGAGGGTAGCATGGCAGAAGGTTGGTTGGTATCAGAGTCCCTAGTGTACATTGGAGAGTGGCTAGACGGATTTGATAAATCCCGGGACACGCTATGGCGAACCATAGATGATGAGCGCATATCTGGGATTGTCATGTGCAATCTCGGTGTTGAGAAGAAGATGACGGAAGATCTAGAGGCTAAAATCAACCGATTTTGCATGCTTCACAATCCAGTGATGCAAAAGTGGATTTCACAATATGAGGATGCAAAGCAAGAGCGACAAAGGGCACGAATCGAGTGGAGACGGGGAAGACGACCACCGATGCACTATCCAGCGGTTCTGGAGAGCCTACCAACCTTCATGAGCTTAAGATGGTTGCACAACCAATTGAAAAGCGCACAACAATGCGGTGACGAAGTGACTGAAGAAGAGTGGGAGTACTCTCGGGGTTGCGCGACAAAGGTAAGTTTGCAATGTACGACTAGCAAGTGACTTTATTTATAAACGTTTGAACGGCCACTCATAATCTTTGTTCGTTGTAGTATAAGTCATACACAGCAGCATGGTGTAAAGGTCGACATTTTAGGGTGGAACGAATCGACAAAAAGCGTTTTACTCAAGATTGTGGAATCATGGCAAAATTTGAACAGTCTAGTCGACGACGTTCCTCTGATGCAGATCCCGTGGTGGCGGAACTCACTTACTTCGGCACGCTGCAAGAGATTTTGAGGATCGATTACAGAGGATTTTTTGTCGACTTGTTCGACGTGCAATGGTTCAAGATAATCATGGAGGGTCGAAACGCTACTGTGCGTAGAGGAGAGTCTGGTTTTCTTGAGGTGGATTCTACTAAGAAATGGACTGACCTAAGAGACACTTTCGTACTACCCGAGCATTGTGAACAAGTAAGTATATAAATAGTTAACATCCCCCTTTTACAAGTTATGTGCTTGAAAGCTCTCATGTAAGTTATGTGGCTCTGGCAGGTAGTATTTCATCCTACAAAGTCTACATCAAACTGGTGGTACGTCATAGAGGTAGCCCCTCGTAGTGCAAGGACGTATGAAGGCTACCATGTACCAATCACAACGACATCAATGGAGGAGATCAGAGAAGATGCTCAATCAGAAGCCGCTGCGGTGGTGCCAGACGAGCATCAAGATGCTACTACTCTATATGGGGTGCATGCAGAGGAGCTACAAAATGAAACAGAGGATATGTGTTTAAACGGAGAGCTCTATATAGATATAGGAAGTTATGCTGAGTTATGCGAGGATGAGAGAGAGATCTCTTAAAGCCACAAATATTGTATTTGAACAATTTTGCTCCGTGTTGTAAAAGCTCTGGCTCTCTAAGTAGCTTCCATGGTGTATAACGCTCTTTTCTACTCGCGCTCACATCTTTTGATTGAAAATTCTGAGTTTTCGACTTGCCTCTTCTATCACTCGATTCATTGCGTCATTGTATTTATATGCGTCATTACGTCATTGTATTTAATGGTCTTTGCGTCATTGTCTACTCTATTCATTCAATATTAAGTTTAAATATTCGTGTGTTTAATGCAGGTATGGATGATGAGGAGTTTCTTTCTTCTTTGTCACCGCAGCAGAGACAGTGGTACGTGGAGCGTCATCGCTCTGGCGCATCATCGCGCGTTCCTACACCATCCGCATCTCCCTCTCTTTCGGAGCATTTGGCGCGCTCTGAAGCTTCGGCGTCGACGAGACGAGCGTCACACTCGTCTAGACACCGGCGCTCTAGTGGTGGCGGTGGCGGTTGTTGTGGGGATTCCGCCACCGATGCCTCCACACCGCCTCGTGTTCGACGAGGCTCTTTACCCTCCCCTTCTTTGCCCGCCCCCACACCAGCCACAGCATCGCCATCTACGCCAGGTTTTGCACGGCTGACTGTTCCTAGAAGCTACACACCTCTACCTACTCCGCCAGGAGCCACCCCACTCGACACTCCTCGCTTCGGCGCCCAGACGCCGGTGGAGACACCTGACGTCCGTACCCCCATCGACACGCCGCTAGAGACCCCTGCCGGGACACCCAGGTTCACGCGTCACCGGCCAGAGGGCTTGCCTTACTCCGTCGACATCAGCGGCGGCATCATCATGGATGATGACGGCAAGAAGGTGATCTCACGCATGCATGGTCTTTGCTCTCAGCTGTTTAGACACTATATACTAAACAAATGGAGTGAAGTACCAAGTGATTTAAAAAACAGAGTCATCAGCATACTTCATGATGAGTTTCCCGTTCCAACACGGGATCAGCGCTTCAATGAAGACCTGATGAAGATTCGAATGCGCGAATACTGCAAACACAAGCGTTCCGAAGTGCAAAAAGCAATCAAGAATGGGTGGAATAGGCCAGATTGGCTGGCCAAAGAAGATTGGAAGAATGCGAGGAAAGCAGCGCGCGAGAATCCCGACAAGTGGAAGCAACAAAAGGATGCAGCCAGAGCGCGAGTAGAGGCAGGGAGCTCGCACCACTTGGGGAGCGGTGGATGGGCATCATTTGAGGCCGATTTTGTAAGTCTTTTCACATTGCTCTTTATGCATGTTCGATAGTTTAGGGTTTATGAGTTTTTTAGTTCTAACATAATGAAATCTTTGTATGTTTTGACAGTGGTCGATGACAGGACGTGATCCCACACCGTACGAGCGCGAGTACGCAGGCAGGAAGGGCTTAAACGCCCTGATGGACATTCTCAGTTCTCGCGGCGGCATGGTTAGTATTAGGGTTTACTCTTTTTTATTTTTTGTATTGTTTTATAAATGTCGTTATATGTTTATATTTACTGAAAACTGTCTTATTGTCTTTTTTTGCAGAATCCGACAGATACGCCGCTTGGACGCGATGAGACGTCTGATTAGACGACGTCAGTTTAGCCGTAGCTAGATAGCATTAGTTTAGGGTTTCTCGTAGCTTATGTATCATGAGACGGATTTTATACGTCTTTTTGAACCATGTATATTATTACATTTGTCACCGCAATTCCTTTTGCCAATCAATTCTTTATGCCTATGATGTTGTACAATTGTCATTATTACATTTGCCAATCAATTCAGTTTGCCTATGATGTGTACAATTGTCAATTTTGCAAACAATGCGTCTTGTGGGTGACTATTTTGGGTCTATTATCTACCTTTGCACTTTTTTTAAAAAGTGAATCAAGTACAATATGGTTGATGGGTGGCAAGGCATTCAATGCCCTGCCACCAAAAAAATATTCTCTCAGGCGTCGCTATAAGCGTCGCTATTTATGGCTCTGTAGCGTCGCTATATGCGTCGCTATACTCTTCTGTGAGAGCGTCGCTATAGGCGTCGCTATATAGCGACGCTCATAGCGACGCCTATAGCGACGCTCTCCTAGCGACGCTGTTAGCGACGGTTTTAGCGACGCCGGGGGTTATAAAAACCCAGTGTATTTCCGTCGTTAACAGCGTCACAAGAGCACACAACCTCTTGTAGTGGTGCAAATATAAAGTGGCCAAGAGTAGTTGCCGTCACCTCTTCATCAACTCCCCACATTCCACTCTACAAAATCATCATCAACTCAATTAGTAAAATAAATAGACAGCACATAATTAACCATTACGCCCAGCTATCCCAATTGCAGCTAACCACTACAACAGGAGGGTGCCCAGTCTCGTAACATCCCTCCCACCAGGGATAGCAACTATCCTCAGTTGCTCAATAGAGAAATCAACTAGACCGTGAGTGATGGAAAGTGTGGAGAAGGTCGGGAAAGTTGCGAAAAAACTTTTCAGGCATGCATTTGGCATCCTCTCTAGGGTGGCCCTTGAAAGTCAAAAGGTAAAGGTTATAAACCATTCCAGTGCGTGTAGTGGTGGTCTCATGGTCAACTATTTTGTCAGGGATGAGTTGCTCTTCTTGGTCTACAAGTGAAGGTGGGTCTTCATAGATGTGGTGTGTAGGTAGGGGTCCTCGGTATGGGTGTAAAAGACTAATGTGAAAGGCATTGTGAATGTGCTAATGTGCAGGTAGGTCTAAACGAAAAGAAACATCATTAATGACAGCTGAAATTTTGAAAGGTCCATAAAAACGAGAAGCAAGCTTAGCAAGGATATTAGTATCAACACTTTTGATCCTTCGACGTTTTTCGATGCGAAGTAAAACATGATCACCTTCTTTGAATTGGTGTGCCTTGTGGTGCTTGTTAGCATGCTTGGTGTAAAGTTCTTGTGAGTGTTTAATGGCAGAAGGCACACTTGCATAAATATCATGAAAGTCAGTAGTGAAATCATCAGTGGCAGGCACAACATTAGAAAGACGTGAAGCAGGAGTAGGAAGTGAGTGACCATATACAATTTCAAATGGAGATTTACCCGTGGCAGTGTGAGTGGTGTTGTTGTATGCAAATTGCAAAATATGTAGGTAGTCATCCCATTTCTTAGGTTGAGAGGAAACATAAGCCTTCAACAAGTCAATAATAGTGCGGTTGGTGACTTCGGTTTGACCATTAGATTCAGAATGAAATGCAGAAGTGAAGTCAAGTGTAGTGCCAAGATTTTCAAATACAGTAGTCCAAAAAGTGCTACAAAATTTTGAGTCTCGATCAGAAATAATCACTTTAGGCAAACCATGATGTGGAAAAACAGTCTTCAGAAACAAAAGTGCAGCTTGATGTGTTGTGAGTGTTTTCTTACATGGAACAAAGTACGTTTGTTTAGAGAAACGATCAATAATAGTCCATATCATGTCATGTTTGTGTGTTGTGAGTGGGAAACCAGTAACAAAATCCATGGAAATATGTTCCCAAGGTCTTTCAGAAATGGAGAGAGGGTGTAAAAGTCCCAATTTCTTACCTGTAGCTGCTTTGATTTTTTGACAAATCAAACAAGTTGACACATACTGTTTAACATCCATTCTCATAGCAGGCCAATAGAAATCACGACATAAATTTTGAAAAGTTGCAGCAAATCCTCTATGTCCAGCATAAGGTGGTTTGTGCAATTCTTCAATAATTAATGTAAGAAAAGGTTTAGTCACACACAATTTTTGTTTGTTAAAGGAAGTTTTCTTGAATAGTGTATTCAAGAAATGTGTGTACAAAATTATCAAGCATGTGCAACCATGTCGTTTTGAAGTCATCATCATGTGCATAAGTGTCAGGCATAGTGCCAAAGGAAGTTCCCGTAATGGTTGATAGATGATTAAGTGAGGGTCTTCTACTCAAAGCATCAGCTACAATGTTTTGTTTACCAGGTTGGTATTGAATGTTGGGCGGGAAAATTTGAATAAAAGCGGCCCACTTAATATGTCTCTCACTCATAATAATAAAAATTTCTCCATCCAAGCAACACTGGCACATCAAAAATTTCCACTCCTCTCTCACACTCAAGCCAAACGAGCAATTTGAAAACAGGGGAAAACATATCTAGTGTTGGTAAATCAAATTTCTGTTGAAACAAAAACTTCACGTAACTCCACCCACGATGAATTTCTCTCACAATTTAAAGATTGTTCATGCATGATCTGCCACCTGAAATTCCACCATCACGCCCCGAAGACCACAAAATTGACATCATACCGGGTAGTGAACCTCCTTGTAGAGCACCTTATCGTGTAAATCCTACCGCACACAGGGGAATACAAAATCAAATCACTGATTTACTTGACCGAGGCCTAATCCGACCTAGTAGTTCACCATACGGAGCTCCAGTACTTCTTGTCAAGAAGAAAAATGAAACCTTTCGTATGTGTATCGACTACATGGCTTTAAACAAGATCACCATTAAGAATAGGTTTCCAATTCCTAGAGTGGATGACCTATTAGACAAACTGAAAGGGGCACACATCTTTAGCAAAATTGACCTTAAATCAGGGTATCACCAAGTCAAAATGTTTGAACATGATGTCTACAAAACTGCTTTCAGAACACAAAGTGGACACTATGAATTTCTTGTCATGCCATTTGGTTTGACAAATGCACCAGCTACATTCACACGCATGATGAATCGCATTTTCATTGACCATCAAGATTTTGTGATTGTATTTTTTGATGACATTTTGGTATTCAGTAAATCTGAAGAAGAGCATAAGCAACATTTAACACGTGTATTTGATCTGCTTGCACAAAATCACATGTATTTGAATCCTGAAAAGAGTTCATTTTTCCAATCTGAAATTGAATATTTGGGACATATTGTATCGGGTAAGGGAATACATGTCGATCCAAAGAAAATTGAAGCCATTCAATCCTGGCCTAGACCCAAAACCTTGCATGAGCTACGATCTTTTATTGGTCTTTGTAGCTATTACAGGAAATTTGTTCGTAATTTTGCTTACAAAGCACATTATTTGACTCTCTTATTGAAGAAAAACATGCCTTATGAATGGATTGATTTGCAAGAAAGCTCATTTAATGCACTTAAACATGCTTTGACTAATGCACCTGTATTGCAATTGCCTGATTTTGAAAGACCATTCTTTGTGGTAGTCACTGATGCTAGTGGGAAAGGTATCGGTGCAGTCCTTATGCAAGATAACCATCCAACTGCTTTCAAAAGTCGTAAATTCAAACCATCTGAAACAAAGTTCAGTACTTATGTTACGAGACTGGGCACCCTCCTGTTGTAGTGGTTAGCTTCAATTGGGATAGCTGGGCGTAATGGTTAATTATGTGCTGTCTATTTATTTTACTAATTGAGTTGATGATGATTTTGTAGAGTGGAATGCGGGGAGTTGATGAAGAGGCGACGGCAACTACTCTTGGCCACTTTATATTTGCAAATGAGTGAAGCTCATTAGTTCTTGCATGACCCATAAGGGGAGTTCCCACTACAACTATTTACAGGTCCATAGTGGCTTATTGAAACGATGTTCTAAGATACTGTGAAAATATAAAGTGGCCAAGAGTAGTTGCCGTCGCCTCTTCATCAACTCCCCGCATTCCACTCTACAAAATCATCATCAACTCAATTAGTAAAATAAATAGACAGCACATAATTAACCATTACGCCCAGCTATCCCAATTGCAGCTAACCACTACAATAGGAGGGTGCCCAGTCTCGTAACAATTACTCTAGTGGCTATCAATCTTGCTACCTCTGCTTTCTCTATCGGCATACATATTTGTCAACCTATATTATGAGACTCCCTTAACTTGATTCATATGAGAACAAGTACAAAGTATTTTTTGTGCCTAGATCAAAGGCAAATGGTGCTAAACATCGGAAATATGTCTTGACTCTCCCATTCAGGTATTCATAGATTCCTACCGCTCCTTGGTTAGTCACAACTTTAGTTACCTTCTTGTCAAACACTAGGGTGGCATTAGGAAGGTCTATTAGAGGAGGTATTTCGGTGATTTCAAAAACCATCTTCCCTTTTACCACATTATCCTCGTATTTTTTGTAGTTCTTTGGATCCTTATTGATAAGGTTATGTGTTCCCTCCTCATCACGGAATCTATCCCTATCATCGTAAGCTAGAAGGGTATCCACTCCTTCTACTGGTTTTTCCTCAATACATACGTTTTTTCGTCCCCTTTCATCAGCATATACCAGAGCCCCATGGACATTTGGTCTTTCTAAGTAAAAGGGTTGTAAAACTCATTGTCCAAGGAAGGTTCTTAGAGGTGCTCCGTGCTCCTACTTGGCTTGGTCGGTTAACCGCGACATTTTGGTCATACATGAGGTAAAAAGATTGTTCAGAAGAGGTGTCAGTCCCACAACTGTCTTCTATGATTGGAGCTAGTGGATCTATTCTAGCTTGGGCCACGCTCTCCTCCATAGATACTAAGCTAAACTAGTCTCCTTATGATCTTTGTCTCTTTGGAGGTTTCTCCCTGATCTTAAATACATTAATTCCTTAACACACTACTATCAATCCGAACCTTTTACCTTAAAAGTTCAGTCTATCATTTGTTACTCTAGCTATTTCAGCTCTTCTGTTGGTTGACTGATTGCACTTCCGATTGGTCTTGACTTGAAGAGCCTTGTTGTTGGCTTTTTGTACAAAACTTTCGACTCTGCAAATTTTTGTCAATTGTGATTCTCACTTTAGTAACATTCAATATTGATTAGTAAGAACATGCAAGTACTTCCCGTCCAAAGTTTGTTTCGGAAGGGTTGGTTCCATGTATATGTTCTTCTCATTGAATTGACTAGTAAAATGTGGTCAGAGTTAAGTGGAACACTTGGCAGGCTTAATTTAATCAAATAGGCTCTAAATTTGGCCCTTAGACTTTATACGCGGATAAAATCTATCTGGAAAAAATAGCAATATTTCTTCTCTAGATGTTCTCTACCATGCATGTAACTCTCAGAAACTTTCAAAATGAAAATTGGACCACTTTTGTGCAAATTATAATTAGTAGATGATTCTGGCTCAAATTTTATTCTTTTGCACTTACTGGCCCAAATATGCTCCAAAATGAAGGCAATCTTTGCTATTGGCTTCTAAGGTCCCTTAGAATGCAAGGATATGCCCCAGTTTAGCTTTTTAAGTCGATAGGGTAAAAAAGACATCATACACGTATAAAGTCTTTTTACCGCTTCGAAGAAGTTTTTGCATGTTTGTGAGTGTGCCCACGTGTAGTCTAAAGTTCAAAAAATGTTCAATATCATCAAAAACACATTGTACACATATAATGTCTTTTGAACCCAATTGAAATGAATCTTGCTCCAGAGGTAGTCGAACACTTAGGGACTTCACATATATTCTCTGACTTGAGTTTGGAATCAAGTTTGTTCAAGTTGTGGCCAAAATGGGTGTGCAGAATGTTTGGATTGTTTCCTAGTCTTTTCAAGCTCAGATTTTGGTCCAAATGCAATCAAATTTAAGCTATAGACTCCCTCAATGCTCTAAGACACTTGGGAATACACATTTGTACAATTTGAGTCTAATCTAGGCCAAAACACATCATATGTGTATAAAGTCTTTTTTATCAAAACGAACTTAAATTTCTGTCGAAGGTTCTCCTTTATGTTTACACAAAGCATATGTGTTCAAAAGCAGGTTTTGATGTCAATGTCTCACCAATTCATCACTTTTCTTTGTTTTTGGCTAGAATTTGTAAAATTCTCTCTAAATGGCAGGTTGGCTTACCAAATGGTGTGAAATCTTGCAATCAAGCTTGTAGCTATCTTCCAAGTGCTTTGGTGATGACAAACATGCATGTTACTGCCCAAATCTAACCTGCAGATGTAACATTTAATGGTCTTGTAACTTGTGTATAGCGGAAAATAACATAGACATAGTGAGCATTTTAGTAGAGTAGACTCCTAATGAGCATAGCAGGAGTGCTTGGTTGGAGAGAGCAACAAAAGCATAACAACTAGTTAGATAGGCATGAACAATACTTCAAAAAAAGAGAAAAATTAAGCTATTGACAACAACTAAAGGACCGGATTTACATGGTCGAGCCGATCCCCCCTCCAAAAGGCTTTGTATAATAGGTTTCCCCCATCAAGGGAGACATTTTACAATACAATACTTTGTGTTCCTTCAAAAACTTGTTGGTGCAATGAAGATGGAAGCTTCAAGCACCAAGATCACACTTATAAAAAAAAACTTCAATTCTCTCACGGTCTCAGACCCAAGACCTCACCCCTTTGAAGATGGTGAGAGCTAGTGGGGTATGAGAGTAGATTGAGAGGAAGAAGGAGTATTCTTACAAGAAAGAAGTAGTCTCTTCACATAATCACTCTTAATAGCTTAGCATAGCTTAGTAATTAGCATGGTAGAGGAGATGAGCATGCATTAGAGCTTGGCTCTTGGTTGGATATGCATCACAAAGCCAAGAGTTGTTGGTGTAGGCCTCTCTTCTCACAAGCTTGGAGTAGATGATGAGCTTTCCATTAAAGCTTGAGAATGAGAGAGAGAGAGTCTTCTTTACTTCACACATGAGATTGTGTGAGTGTGTTTGTGATAATGCCTTGCCAAAATCAGGCCCCTCTCTCTCTTGGTCCACCCCTCATGATTTTTTTTCATGTTGGCATCCCTTGGACCCTGCAAGCTTAGCCAATGATAATTAAGAAGCATAAGTTATAGCCTTGTGACATGTGTCTCCCTTTCCCCTTTTATGAGAGATTTACGTATTTAAATAATGCAATTAAACTCTCATTGGACCCCTTAGTCTTATAGCCAATAGGAATCAGGCAAGCCATTCGGTTGTTGAATGCTCATTGGACCCCTTGGGAGACTGTCTAATAGTCTTCTAGAGGAATTAATTTCTATTGTTTCTTTTATCAAGGGTTTTTAAATGAATTAAACTAAATTTACTCTACCGTAATTCTCATTGGTCCACCTCTATGGCCATCCAATAGGATTTGAATGCACCTTGGAGGCAACTAGGCTAGGGAGCTGACATGTGTCCACTATGCCCTTTGTTTAAAGGGAGCCTGCTAGAGTGTGTGTGTGTGTGTTTCTTTCTCCTCCCCTACAATTTGAGCTTGCCCACTCCTATCTAGGGATATGTGAAGACTTTATGGTCTTCACATAAGCATTCAATTTTACCTAGAGTTTGAACATTGGACATAACCTTTGAATTTTGGAAGTCTTAACGGGCTGAAACTTAGGGTCGTTGAAGCCCATTGATGCACATTGCTCTTTTGCAGACGGCCCCCATTTGGATCCCTATTTTCCCTCCATTGGATCCCTATTATGACTGGTCTGCCAACCTAACCAATATTTTAGCTTTTTCTCCCCTGGTACTTCCCTATATGAAATGATCAGTTTAACATGAAAATCATTTATAAGAATTAGATATTATTTACGATGACATTACCTCTCTCTTGAAATCATAGTCGTCCTCGACTATGGGGTAGAGAAGATAAAGTCTATTCATTAGTCCGTTTTCTAGCGGGTAGAGGATCCCTATCTTACCCTACGACATCGTTCCAGAATGGATGACTAATCCATTTGGTGCTTGAGAGTCTAAACCGTCGCAAGCATGTCTGCGCATTAGTCCAATCAATATTCCATAGTAGACTGACAAGCTCTACTTGGTGTTTGGAAGACATCTTCTCCGCAAACTTGATCCTAAGCATGCATATTTCTTAACATTTGTGCACAATAAAGAAAAAGAGAGTCTTATAAGACAAAAGTTGTGCTTGGCCCTGTACTACACATCCTTTTCATTTCTGCATACATTGTCACCTATCCTGTTCGCGGCTTCGATGAACTTGGTACAATATGTTACCGGCTCGAAAGAGCTCATGAAGACGTAGCCCATAGCATAAGGAGCATGTACCTCGTCTATACATATGGTTTCGATATCAGCACTTATGAATGTAGATTTATTTCTACCTGACTTATTCCCCAAGGTGTTATGTGGGTTGAATTCCCACGGTTGTCCTGGCTTTATTGGTAATAATTATGATGTTGATGTTTTTTTGTTTCTTTTGCCGCTATCATGCCATTTGTTCATTTTAGAAATTTTTACATTTGCTTACGCTAGGGAAGCATTGTAAGCATTGACAAGGTTTAGGTTATCCTTTAATTGTATGCCTTGCATCCATCTAGCATCTTTAAAAGGACAGTTCTTAAACTTAAGAAGATACCATCAGATAATCTTAACGCCTCTCAATACCTTATGTTCATGTCGGAGAATGGACTCGGGCTGCAACACCTCTTCTGGGTCCTCGATCTCCCGTGGGTCTTCAATAGTTGGTTCTTGAGGTGGCTCTCCTTTGTAAGGCTTTAGTAGGCTCACATGGAAAGCATTGTGTATGAACCAATGATTGGAAAACTTGAGTTGATAGGCCATCTCATTGATTGGTCTAAGAATCTGGAAGGGACCATAGTACCTTTTCGCTAACTTAGCATAGTACTTTTGGTGTCCCATAGGATTCTTGCCCATTGTGTGCCTTAATCGAGCCTTGGGAAATTTAAGCAAGACCCAATCATTTTATTTAAAGGCTTGGGCTCTTATGTGCTTATCAGCAGTAGCCTTTTTCCTTCTCTGTGAAATAGAGATAGCATCCTTAATCTTTTGAAAAGATTCTTGTAGGTCTCGGCTATACTCACCTATAGCGAAGATCTTCCCGTGTACTTTAAGTAGCAGGGGAATTTTGGATCTTCCCTCAATTAACTCGAAAGTGATTTTCTCGTGGAGGTATGTACAGTGTTATTGTAGGCATACTCCACTAATGGTAAGTACTTCTCCCATTGGGACCTTTGATCTACTTCCATTATGTAGGCTTTTAGTAGATCAAGAATTGTTAGGTTAGCTATTTCACTTTGGCCATCCATTTGCAGGTAATAGGACGAAGATAAATTTAGCCTTGTGTGCGCGTATGTCGCACGTGTCAATGCAAGAAACTTGCCGATACACCGCGTGCGAGCCACAAATGGCTCCAAGCACACAACAAGCCTAAACTAGTAAGCTCAAAGATGACGATGGTGTGTCACTCACCGCTCTACGCTTGCTTCGTGGAGGATTCCTCACCGCGAAGAAGAGGGATACACCGCTACGCCGCGCTCAACCGCCTCGCCGCCGTCGTGCCGCCGCAATGCTCGATCGCACTCTCTCTCTCTCTCTCTCTCTTTCTCTTTCTCGCATACACACACACACACAAGGAGATGAAGAAGAAGAAGATGGAGATGGAGCAAGAGCACTCTTCAATTGCACAAATGAGAGAATCAGTGAATTTTAGGTTTAGTTGACTTTTATATGAGATCGCCTCATTCACACTTGGGCGCCCATGCTTAGCCAACTAATCCCTTGAATGTCCCAGTTAGAGTGCACCTCTCATCGGCGATCACTCTTACCCTTTTCCTATTGGATCGACAAGCCCGGTACCTGACTCTACCAAATAAATAATACGACGTCCGTTGTAGGTGATAGGAATGTGCATGAGGGTTAACATGCCCCCCTTCCTGATGTAGATTCCGTCCTCAGAAGCTATTGAGTTGAAGCTCGTTCATCGAGGTGGAAGAGCATCTGAGATGAATGTCCTTAGCCTTCTTCAGTCACTGCAAAATCAAACAACATTGGCACAGTAATTGCATTCTCATAAGCGATTAAAAAGCATATGCAGTTGTAGGCAGACAATTTGATTGGTAATAGAATTTTAAACCATTTGTCAGCAATAAATATGAAATTGCAATATAATCAAATGCATAAACAGATGTAAAGGTAAAAAATTAAACAAGTCTGGGGTCGCTTATTTAACGATCGAAAGGCACTAGAGATCGACTATTAATACCATGGATAAGCTTCTTAATTTTCTCTGGTCAATTAAGTTATTTAATCGCAAGAGCCAATTATTTCATGTTCGACGGCTGACTAGAGGCTATACCTAGAAGACCTTGTAGTTAAGCTACAATAAAAGGAATTTCTCATGAAATCATTGCCTGACTGCTTACCTTTTCTTTGACCCCCCAAAGTCTTTTCACAATGATTCATTTTTTATGTGTGTGCTTATTTCGTATGCCTTGGGTTTTTTGCTTTTCAAGGAAAAGCGCCCACACTGGGAACCTCTAGGGCTCTAGTACCATAGGCGATACATGTGAGTGAAGTACCAAATCAAGCTGAGGTTTCTCTTCCAGCTTAAGATTTTACATTGTGGCACTTTGATATTTTTTTTTGTTCATTTCAACATTTAATTTTGTAACTTTGGGGGGTCATATAACACTGTTACCCTCCCCAGGCTCATCACACTAGTAAACTCCCTTTATAATACTTAAGCTAAAGGTCAATAGGGACTAAGCCCACTAGAAAGCCCTAGTACATTTCACAAAATGCTGCCTAAATCGGATTAAGAATCTAAGTAACCATTAATTATTAGGAAGGCATTCCCCATGGTATTAAGAGAAGATCTCTAACACCTAGCTTCGTCAAACTAGCTTGGACAAAAAATTACATTGAATTTAATGTTTGGTGCTAAACAAAAGCACTAAATATTATGCTACCAATCGCAATCAAAGTAGACAAACATAGATGCAAAAAAGATAAGGGGCAATGTTAATGGACAAGAAACACCTGTTTGTGTTGATGGTCGTGCTTGATTTGAAGTGTGAACGAGAGAAAGATCCCATGAAGGTCCAAATCCTAACCACAACAACACATTCCTGTACACACTAGGAAACACAAAGAATACCTCTAGGAGTCACATCAGTGGTAAAAGGTACCAACACTTATTGAACACAACAAAAAACATAAGGAACCCTAACCTAATTATTTGCACTCCCCCTAGAGAGTCGAGGGAATAGGATATTGTAGAGATTGGGGGGAAACCCTAAGGCTAAACCTCTATCCTCGTCATCGAGATAAACAAAGTCATCATCCATGAGACCATATGTGCCATCTGTGTAGTCATGTAAATCTTCTTCTTCATCATAGGTACCCATGTTTACTAAGAAGGTCACTAGACGCCTATAGTCATCTTGGTCAAAAGGGTAGGCTTGTGCAATGGGAGATACACTCTCTACTAAGTATGGATCAGTCGTGGTTAAGAGACGTATCAGCCATTCTAACTCCTCAAAATTACTCTTGCATGCTAGCATACCTACCAAATCCCATTCACAGGCAAGCACCGGAAAGACCATGTGAAACATTTGTGAAAAGTAACGAGGGTACCTCTCACCCAAGGAAGGAGTGGATGACTCTAGCGTACTAGCCATATCTGTACACGCAAATAGATGATGGTTAGAGTGCAAATATTACAAGGGTCATGTTCTTGTGCATAATGTGTTTTTATGATTTTGTGCTCTTTTACTTTTTTATCTTGTTTTTGTGAGTATAAGGCTTTATATATACATTACCTAAGATTGGAGATTAAGAGGTCAGGGAGGAAGGTTGAGGGGGAAGCAAGTGAATGATGGATGTCAACAAACACTCCCCCCTTCCTTGGGTAGATTATACCTTTTGGAATGATGTCGTCACCTTTTGAAACCCATTGTTCCAAGTTGTTATGGGTGAAGGCTTTAACCAATAGTTTTCAACCGCCCTATGCATTTCATCTAGTTGCAAGGGTGGTAAGGTACTCTCCCATGATTTTATTTGCAATATTGTTGTAGGTGGTGAACTTACAACGGGAGGTGCAAACTCTTTCTTACTTGTATGGATATATACAATAGTAGGTGGAGGTTGTGTTGAAGCTTCTATTTCTATATAGGAACTACATGAAGAGCAAGAATCTTCATTTGATTTTCCTATTCCTGAGCTAGGTGGAACAAATCGTTCTTTCTTTGGTACCCAAACTAGCTTTGGAATGGGTGTGTAGCATTTTGTGATTTTTTTCTTTCCGCGATTGTTGATTTGTTTTGGAGCTATGGGATTGGGCTCACATGAGTCAAGTGACAAGTAAGAACACAATCTACGTTTTGGCATCCAGATTTGATCATTTCCTTCATAGTAGCCTTGAGCTTCCAATAATTGTTTAGGGATCCACCGCCACGTTTCCTTACATTTCTTGGAGCGAGTGGGACGTTTCCTACAAGGCTTCTGTTTTTTAGCACTAGCTATGGTCGCTAAAGAAGCTTTAGCGACCCACTTGTATGTTTTCTTCGTTACATTAGGATGAGTCTTGTCAGAAGCTATATGAATTTCTTGTAGCATATTTAAGGGTACGGGCTTTTTATCCCCCTCAGGTGTTACCCAGGTCGTCCCCCTATTTCCCCAAGTGTCTATGGTTGTTGCTAGGTGGACCCAATCCACATTGTCCGACTCAATCATTCCAGGTAGTACATCCATATAAGGAGAATCTTCCCCAACATCAGTGTCCTCTTTACACGTGTAACAATACTACAATGGGGCCAAGTGAACTGTGGTGTCAGATCTATGATCAATTATAAACCTGTTTCCTAGAGGATGTGCTCGACCAGTTACAAGGTCCACTTGAATGACAGAATCTTGGTCTTTGAACTGGGGTCTGACTTTGCTGATTTTTGCGATCTGTTCCTTCGTGTTTTCTTCTTTTTTTGAGATTGGGAAATTGATGCTGTGTCTCTTTCCTCAAGAATATAATTTTTTTTTTGGAGCATCGATCGTGTGAGTACGTTTACTGGTACCACAAGTGTACTTTTTGATGGCTCCTCGGTAACTTCAATCAATTTTAACACTAGAATGGTAACCTAACACGACATAAAAGTGTCCTTTCAGGGTTTTGGGAAAAAATTCCAAAACCATAGTAGATCCACTCATTTTGAAAAATCCTTTCATGAGCTTATATTTCAATAACTACTACATATGGAAAAAATGAGAGACTTGTAATTTTTCTCATCACTTGGTCACTACAAGCCTCCAAAGTTGATGGACCAGTGCATTTTGCCCAAAACAGCAATTTCTTACGGTTGATTGCATATAAATAAAAGTGGGGATTTTTGTAGGACATGAGATAAAATGCTCCGTTAACTTCAATGGGTTGGTGACCAAAACATATGGTTGCTTTTACCTCACTAATTTTTTTTTGGGAAAAAAAATAGGTACAAAAAAGTTGCATTTTTGCCATTCTACGGACCTATCATCAAAGTTTCTATAGTCACGCTCAATATAGATACTATATACATGTTTTCTTGGTTCCCTTTGGGCCTTTGGATTCAAAAGGAGCCATGGAGCATGTAAAAAGGATAATGGATCTCTTAGAATTGGAACCTTGGGGGCAATGATAAAGTGCTAAATACAGCAAACATGAAAAAACTGGGTTTAGCATTATGACCTCTAGAAACCCATAGAAACTACTCAATATCTAGCCAAGTTTGTAGTCTATGATTAGATATGGTTACTACCTACAAAATACACACAATTGGCCTAAGAAACTAGCAATATTGAGAAAGCTATACTTGCTACTCTAAAATGTATCGTATTCTTCAGCAATCAAAAAACTCAATCATCATCATATACTATGCTATATAGCATATTAGGTCCCCCAAAACTCAAGGAAGATTAGCTTTATGTTATACATTACACTTACACAATCAAAATTGAATTTGGATGTCAAGAAATCCACCAAAAAAATCATAAAAGTGCTAATTTTGGCCAAAAAACAGGATTATGCAATTCTTGTAAATTGGTCATAACTTTCAATTTTAACACTTAGCTCTCCCTACAAGCATCCAAACATGTTGAGAACTATGAAGGCCTAACCTCTAGCCATCTAAACCTCACAAACATGAAGTTTAGAGTGGTATAGTTGCCAAAAATTGAAAAAAAGCCAAAAACACGACTCGTTTTTTTGCACAGTTTAGGTTCAAAAATGTTGTGCAAAAGTAAGGTTAATGGTGAGATCGATACTCCAAAAAAAATGCTAAGTTTTTTCAGCTCATAAGTCAACTTTGTGGATATATAGCACCTAGAAATTCATTTTCATACTGTTCAAATAATTCAAGCAAAATGGTCACTTAACAGGACACAAAAGTGTCCTGTTACCATTCTCGTGTTAATGGCGTGATCTTCGGTGCATTTGGATTATTTGGACATTGGGAAATCAAATGATCTATGCCACATCGATTACACATGAGTATCGGTATTGTAGACGTGCTTGCTTGATTGGTTTGCATTAGTGTGGCGTTCTTTTGTAGCCTAATAGGACACTCGGCTACATGATGTGGACCTCCACACTCATAGCATTGAAGAGGTGGTCTCTTAGCAGTGTAATTGATATTTTGGCCTCTTGCAGCAAGAGAAACTACTTGATATACAGGTTTGACTTGTCCCCAATAGTCTTGGATGTAGTATTGTGGACTTTCTTCAAGCACATCCAACCCATATGCAATATTAGGATCTATATCTTCCTCACAGCCTTCCAAACAAGCAATAGATGACTCACAACCCACTTGATTCACAGAAGTGATTCTCGGATGTGGTGGTTGCGGTCCTAGCACTAGAGGTGATAACGGTGTTGTTTGAACAACATTTTGGGCCCTAGGGACCATGTGTTGTGTTGTTTGTTCAAGAGGTGGGGTCGACATCAATGCAGGAACTCGAGGTGTGTCTGTCCATGCTAAGGTTGGTCTATTGGCCATCACACGCTTAAATACTATGAAATCCTCAGCTTGATGACCATACCTTCCATAGGCATTGCAATTCCCATTGAATTTTACTCTAAAAGTAGGACATTCACTGGTACTATGCGGTCCATAGCATACTGAGCACCATTGTTTCTCCCTTCTTGGATACATATGATTGTTTTGCGGAGCACGATTGTCTCTAAGACTCTCTTGAATAGCCTTGGTGAGATGTGCTAAAGTCATCTCAAATATCTTTGGCTCCTTAGCAATAGGCTTTAGGGTCATTGGTTGATGCCCTGATGCTTGTGAGCTAATAGATTTAGGCTCAACAGACACTCTTTCTCCTTGAATCATTAAATTATCCTCCAATTGAATCGCATTGGTGGTGACTGCTTGCCAAGTGGTGATACCTCTAATGACTAGGCCATTGTAGATATCCTCACGTCTTAATCCCCTAATGAATCTATCAAGAAATTGGTTATTGTTGAAGCGCTCATTTGGATTACATCGAGAATTCAAATGCTTCAAGCGACTAATAAAGTCTCTCACCGACTCTCCTTCCTCTCGTTGGGCTTTCTAGAGCTGAGAGGCTACACCCCAAAGTACTCCCTCTCGTATGTATTCTTTTAAGAACAGTCTCCTAAGAGTAGGGTAAATCATTTTTTCTTCTACCATTAGGGTTCTATACCAATCCCCAACCTTTCCACTTAAGGTTAGGCTTAAACCATTGCATATTTGTTCAAACACTTCGATATGTTTTCTCACATCCCCGTCTCCACTAAATTTTTGTGTGAGCTTGGCTATTTGTACTGCCTTACTTCTAGGCTCTCTATCACGTGCGTTACGCATATTCTCAAGCATTGAGCTACCATGTAGTGGTGCTTTACTAACAAATGAGGTCCATAGCATGTTTCTTGGCATGCCCATCATTGGGGCAGGCATGGTAGCCGTGGTGTCATCAAGGGAAAGATGAGCTAGACTTGGAAAGGTAAAGCTATCACTTGTGGGCTCAGATTGCATTGAGACCCCTGGCGAAACAACATATGGACGATCCATCGGACTTACCGAGGGAGTCTCCATTTGTGATAAGGTCGGTTGTTTAGCCTTTCCTGTATCCAAGAATCTCATGAGACCCGTTGAAGGCATGTTGATCCCCTTGTTCTGTCTCTCTAACTCAATGACCCTATGGATGACCTCACAAACTCTTTGTTGTTGATCCTCCACACTAGTAGCGCCCATTGTGGATTGTAGGACATCTAACCAACCCACGTGATAGGTGTGACCTGTGTATAGGTCGGTCAGAGTTTTCGTTTGTAGTTCGTACTCCCAGTTCTCGTTTAGGAACACTCCATCTAGGATTGAGGTGCTAGGGGTGTCCTTTGAGCTAGATGCAATGTTGCTTTCCAGGGGTTGGCCCTTAGCGGTTGCTAAGTTAGGAGCACTCGATTGCTCTCTTACGAAGGATATTGACATAGGGACTTTCACTTTTAACTCTCTTCGTTGCTCTGCCTTACGTAAGCTGTCGACTTCCTTTCCCTCGCTGCAAGGATATATCTCTTAGCCTCTTGCACTTCGGCAAGGCTTCTACCATCGGGTAGTATGACCTCGGAGGGAAATAACTCTGAAGAGTCAGGAGGTGCAGTGAATGAAGTATTCACATGCACATTCTCTAATGGTATAGGGTCTACGTTGGTCACGAATGGAGAATTTACTTCCCCACCCCCCTCATTTACATCATTAGCTCCATGTTCAGAGCGAGTGGCTCTACTAAAGGTTTCCTTCAGGCGGCTAAGCACACTCAGCCCTAACCGCGGGCCCATGGCATGCATGTCTTGGCTTAAGCTATCGGGATTAGGCATTGGGAAACCCTCTATGATGTCGTAGTCAGAGGAAGACTCACTAGCCGCTATGTTCGGGTCTTGGTTTGTACTACCTTGGATCCCCGCCGAGGGCCCGGAACCTAAAGTAGGTGGATATTGAGAATTCGCGTAAGTCAAAATTCTCTCTAGTTGCTCCGTCTCTAGCATACGACCATAGCACAGATGCATGTGCCTTTGGCACCCTACAAGCGTCGGCGAATAACCTCGAAGGTTAACCACTTACCTTTTTTAAGCGTCCGTTTTCACTCGTGTTTTTCAGGTTTTTGAATGTTTGAATTTTTTATTAAAGTGTTTGATAGCTCGAAACGATCGTATCACTTAGAGGGTCACTGTGTGCTTTACAACACAATTTTCGGGCATCTGAAGTTTCGTTGGTCCTCAAAAAATCAATTTTTAGCTACATGTGAAGCTAAAATTCGTAATTTTAAAAGGTGACTAAGGCCTAGGCCTGAGTGTGAGCTTGGGCTTGGGTCTGGGCTTGGGTCTAGGAGATATTCCGGATCCTGATCCTACCTTTAAAATTTTTATTTTTAATTTTATTTTTAATTTTTTAAAGGATAAGGTCGCCGCGGCCTTTGCGAGAGCACACACACACTCTATCTACCTACTTCGACTAACTAATACACCTACTGTTACACACTAACATACTCTATTAGCTCTCATAGATGTACTTCCTACTTACTGTACATTACATTACACAGAAAACTAACAACCTTAATACACAAAGAATAAACACAGTACCTTTGAAAACTCCATTAACAAAGAAAACTAACAACCTTAATACTTAATACAGAGAGAATAAACACAATACCTTTGAAAACTCCATTAACAAAAAAATTACATAGTATAATACAAAATCCTTCTTCTCAACACACACACCCTCCTTCCTTACCTTTCCTACAATTGAAATTGCACCACAAAAGAAGCACAGAGTGCCATTCAAGCTTAGTGTATGGCATTCCCCGGCAACGACGCCAAAAATGTGCGGGTATGTCGCACGTGTCAATGCAAGGAACTTGCCGATACACCGCATGCGAGCCACAAATGGCTTCAAGCACACAACAAGCCTAAACTAGTAAGCTCAAAGATGACGATGGTCTGTCACTCACCGCTCTACGCTTGCTTCGTGGAGGATTCCTCGCCGTGAAGAAGAGGGAGACGCCGCTACGCCGCTCCCAACCGCCTCGCCGCCGTCGTGCCGCCGTAATGCTCGGTCGCACTCTCTCTCTCTCTCTCTCTCTCTCTCTCTCTCTCTCTCTCTTTCATGCATACATACACACACAAGGAGATGAAGAAGAAGAAGATGGAGATGGAGCAAGAGCACTCTTCAATTGCACAAATGAGAGAATCAGTGAATTTTAGGTTTAGTTGACTTTTATATGAGCTCGCTTCATTCACACTTGGGCGCCCATGCTTAGCCAACTAATCCCTTGAATGTTCCAGTTAGAGTGCGCCTCTCATCGGCGATCACTCTTACCCTTTTCCTATTGGACCGACAAGCCCGGTACTTGACTCTACCAAATAAATAATACGACGTCCATTGTTGGTGATAGGAATGTGCGTGAGGGTTAACACTTTGTCCCTAAATTCTCAAAGAGACCCTTCTAGAAATTAATGGTCATTATAGGATCTCTATCTGACACTATGGAAATTGGCAAGCCATGGTACTTGAAGATTTGTGATATGAAGAGGGTTGTCATTTGATGGGATTTGAATCTTGATAGTCTTTTTGACAAGTATAAAATGAGCTTTTTTGCTAAACCTGTCTACTATCGTCCATATTCCCGTATTCCCATCGATAGACTAAGGCAATCCAAAGATAAAATCCATGGATATGGTCTCCCATGGTGAATTAGGGATTGGCTAAGGTTGAAGCAATCCAGATTGCTTCCCTCTATCAAACTTTGTCTTTTGGCATACCACATATTTAGAAACATACTCTCAATGTATGTTTGCTTTCATGGCATGCCAATAGAAATATGTTTCTATCCCTTTTAGGGTAGACTGAATCCCTCTATGCCCCGCATAAGGAGGAGCATGAGATTCATACATTACTTTCTCACGTAGTGAGTTAGTAACACATAGTCTATTACCATAGAGAAGATAACCATCTTGTAAGGTTAATGGTTTCTCTTTCTTCCCTAGCGCAAGGTCTGAAATCATATCTCTAAAATCGGAATTAATAGCGTACTCATCTATCATAGAAGATAGATCATTGTGAGTTGCTATGGAAACCACATTCACTCTTGGTTGTCTTGAGAGTGCATCGGCTACTTGATTATGCTTGGTAGCAATGTGAGAAATATGAAAATGAAATTGCGAAAGAAAATTTCCCCACCTTATTTTTTTGTTGGAGAGCCTGGTCTACGTCATGAAGTACTTAAGGCTTTGGTGATCCGTCGGCAGAATGAATAAATAGTGCTTCCATGAGTCTAAGGCATGTAGAACTGCGAGAAGTTTCTTTTCATATATGCCTAGATCTTGCTCAACAGGGTCGAGCCTTCGACTTTCGTAGGCTATGGCGTGCCCTTCTTGGAGAAAAACAGCTCCAAGGCAATCACCACAAGCGTCATTGGACCTCAAATGACTTTGAGAGATCCGGCAGTGTAAGCAAAGGTTGAGAGATAAGCTTTTCTTTAAGCTTTTTGAAATCATTATTCTCCTTGGTAGACCATGTATACCTAACATTTTTCTTTGTTAGGTCATGTAATGGTCCCGCGATTTGTGAGAACTTTTCTATGAAGCGTTCATAGTATGAACACATACCTATAAAGCTTCTTAGTTCATGTAGATTCCTTGGATTAGGCCATCCTTTTATTACCTCTCGCTTTGATGGATCCATTTGGATGCCATAAATACTGAATCTCTTGTAGAAAAACTCACTTTTCTTTCAATTAATATAAAGTTTATTCTCTCGTAAGACTTGAAATATTACATGGAGGTGTTGCTTGTGTTCGTCTAGTGAGTTAGAGTAGATTGATTATATCATCAAAGAACACTCCGGTAAAGGTTTGGTGAGGCCTGAATAGCTTCTCCATCAAGCGGTTGAATGTGGTTGGTGCATTGGACAAGACAAAAGGCATGACAATGTATTTGTAAAGACCAAACGTAGTGCGAAATGCGGTCTTTACAATGTCTTGGTCAATTATGCCTATTTGATGGTAGCCACTTGTTAGGTCAATCCTATTGAAGTAGGTCGACCCTTGTAGCTTATCAAATATGTATTCTACCATGGAACGGGAAAACTATTCTTGATAGTGATCCTATTTAGTGCTCTATAGTCGGCACTCATACGATATGTACCTTATTTCTTTTGCACTAATAACACGGGTGAGCAAAATGGAGATGAGCTAGGCCTAACCACAACTAGCTCATGCACTTGCCACAAAATCTCCTCTTGTTGAGCTTGAGAAACTCTATAAGGAGGTTTACTAGGCGGTGAACTTCCTGGAAGAAGTTCAATTGCATGGTCATCATTGCCTCATTTAGGAGGTAGTTCACAAGGGATGTGGTCAATAAAAACATCTTAAAATCCCTTGAGAAAATTGGATAACTCTAATTCCTTATGATTGTTTATATTTTTGTTTGCTAAAGCATTAGGTTCATTTTTAGAATCTTTAACAAAAATCATGTACACAGAAATAGAGCTCTTTATTGACTTATTGAAAGCTTTCGTTATGTACAATGGGTATGGTGTTATCCAACTCTTTGACATATCTTTTTCCCTAACCTAAAGTAGATTTGCCTTTCAAGAAATTTAACGTTGGCAGCCATGCGATGAAACCATGGTTCCCCTAGGATTACATCCTCGTCCTTGAGAGGAGAGATAAAGAAGTCCTCCTTGTCTACATAGCTTTGGACGTGGAGCCTCAATTTCCCAATCAAGGGAGTGAATGAAGATTCTTGTCCCTTGAAAGCACCATCAGCGGGTAGGACATCTCCCATCTCATAGGCTTGGATGCCTAGCTTGGTGGCCAACTCTGTGGATATGAAATTGTGAATAGAACGAGGGTCAAAGAGAATAAAATCATCATGTTCTCTTACCTTTCCACAAGCATGACATAGAGGGGATCCTTTGTGGTGAGCATCCTCTTCTTGGATTTCAACCAAGGTAGCTCTAGGAGGTTCATTTCGTGTATTCTTTGGAGGCAAGCACGATAGGCATGCCCTTGCTCCCCACACTTGAAACAACGGTTATCTTTACGATAATGCTCAAGATCTTCAGGAGAGTTTATTTTTTCCTTTATAAACTCCCTTCTCCTTAGCTTTGTTGTTGTTGGCGTTGCCTTTGGAGACTTTTGGACAACGTCCTTTCCCTTAGGCTTATTATTACGGTGCTTGTTCTCTGTGGGCTTAAGATTTCTCTTAGCCCCTTGTTGGAAATTGATTTGTGAAGCCACCATGGTATGTTGTATGACCGCAGATATGGTGTGTGGCCTTTGGGAGTTGACATACTCCGCCATATCTTCAGTTAGACCCGCACAAAATTGTTGTGTTTGCTCTCCAAAATCCATCTTTTTGAAGACAGTGGCTTTGAGATGTAAGTCCAAAACTTGTCTACATATTTATGAATAGATTCATAGGGAGAGAAATTCAAGCTTTGCCATTCGGTGAGTACTTTGTCTTTGGCATCAGTAGCCAAAAACTGCTTCATGATGGAAGCTCTTAAAGATTTTCATATTTGTGGAGCTTCACCGTTTGCCCGTAGGCTAGAACACAATTGCCTGCTGGATTTTTGAAAATGCATAGCTACATGGTGTAGCTTATAGGACTCCGTGAAGCCCTCATCTCCAAACGCCGCATCAAATTGTTGAATGAAGGCCAAGACTTTGTCCGTAGGCTCTTCCACCCAGCATAGGATTTTCTATGGCCTCTTCTTTTTGGTGGGTCAAAAGCTGCACCATCACTTTCTTCAGAAGAGGAAGAATTTGAGGAGGATGGAGAAGAGGGTGACCTCTTTCTCTCCTTTTTCTTCCCTTGTTCCTCCTTGTTTGCACCATCACTTTCTTCATAAGAGGAAGAGGATGAAGAAGATGGAGAAGAGGGTACCTCTTTCTCGCCTTTTTCTTTCCTTGTTCCTCCTTGTCTGCACCATCACTTTCTTCATAAGAGGAAGAGGATGAAGAAGATGGAGAAGAGGTGACCTCTTTCTCGCCTTTTTTCTTGTCTTGTTTTCTCTCGCCCCTCTTTGAATTATGGTGTGGAGAAGTGTGCGATGGTATTCTCCATTTAGGGGGTGATGGAGAGCGTTTTTCCCGCCGTCTTCGTGGAGCCATCTCCATCGAGGTGGGAGGAGACTCACTTCTTTCTCGTTCTTTTGGTGGGGGCTCTACCATTGAAACTTGAGTTCTCCTTTAGGGAAGGAGATGCATTGTCAAGTAGTAGATTTTTGAGCCCTTCGTACGGATCCTCTTCTTCTTCCCTTATCGGAGAGAGGCCTCTTTTGGAAGTCTCACAAGGAGGCTTCCTATGTACTCTCTCTTCTTGGTGGGGAGTTTGGAGAATCCCATGAGCACGTAGCTGCGGTTGCACTTCACTTTGGAGAGATGGATTGTCCATGGCTTGTTGAACCCTAGAAACAAGGTAGTTAACAAGCATAGGGCATCATTAGTAGCCTGTTCATTAGAAAAATCAAAGCTATCAATAATTAATTTCACTCTCTTTACTATTGTTAGCCATTCTAACAACTTTTAGGTGTAAATTTTTTTAGGTTTACTTTGGCACTTCAAGCCACCCTAGTTGCTACTCTTCTTAACCCCTACACGAAAGCACTCAAGATCCTATACCTGTGGCTTGAATAACATTAATTGCAGGGAATAGAAGAGAGCGTGGTCTTTCAACACCAAAACAGTACCAGCTCCTGTCAAGCTTCTAATAGCTCAATAGTGGTTAAACCATAGGCAAGCCCCGTAGGACTCGACTATTAAGACCATAGCTCTCGATGGTGATGCCCCATTATCTGCACGAAGTAGGCACACTGCAAGGCTAAAAAATCCCTATTCTCCTTACTCAATTGCAATTAATAATGCCAACACTTATAGCTAGCTTGAGGACCCGAAGGAGGCCTTGTCTCCCAGGGCGACCATCTCTAGGTCATTTTGATCATCATGTTGCAAGGAGCATCTTCCTCAGGGCAGTTTCTAGTATAATTCCAATTCTCCCACATTTGTAACATGCGTTGGGAAACGAGGCAAAGGCTTGCTCTTGACGGTAAGCACCATAATCTCCCATGTTTAAATCCAAATACTTGGGTATAGGCGTGCTCATGTCCCACAAAACACATACTTTAATATCCAAGGCTAGTCTGACACGTTGTTGTTTGGGAATAAACAACACCTGACACATGAGCTTAGCAATAGTGTCCACAAGGCCTCGTAGACAGAGAGGGAGGCTCTTGAGCGTGACCCACATTGGACAATAGTACATAAACTCATCATATGGAGAAAACTGGGGCGACCATGGCATTGCATAGGCGAAGTAAGATGCCCTCCAAATACCTTCTTTGATAACTAAATCTTGGACCGTGTGCTTAGACAAGCACTCTGCCACGTAGAACCTTTGCCAAAAGTTGTAAAATGGCATATAGCGTTCTTGTTCTTCTTATCTTGTTTGGCGTTTTAAGTGGAGCTTCTTGAGTATATTCAAGTAACTAAAAAGAGTATTCTATGTCACGAGATTTTGTTCTACACGATATTAAGCATTTTGAGCAATGAGCAATGGGGCTTTCTGTAGCCAATTAAAGACACTTGTTATGTGATATTCATCCCAAGCTTCAAGTATCTCGAGTCTTGACTAAGATCTACTTTTTTTTTTTTTTTTTTTTTTTTTTTGGGAAAACTCACAATTGTGAGTGATCGTATTAGAATGTCACCAAGAAATATACAAAACGGTCTCAAGCTCATATCGAGCGTTGGCACGCAAGTGGTCACATGAGACCCTAGATATACCTAGAACCAAAATCCCAGTCCTTTAGAGAGCAAGACCTGACTAGATGGCGAGAGTCTCCCTAAGCCAATCTCCAAGTTTTCCCTTTTACCTACCACAAATATTAACAACTTACATCCTTGTATAATCTCTAAGAATCTAGCCACAGAGAGGTCGCTATAAAAAACACAGCAGTTCCCGGCCTTTTAGATCTGATTGAAGAAACAAAATTTGACAATTTGAGTATAGATTAGCAGTACGGGACTTCAAAATTGTTTCCCACCAAAGCATAGATCCTTCTTGAAAAACCCTATCTTCCACGTTCTTTGTATCCATTTGCACACCTTCCCTGCCAAAGCTCTAGTGGATGGGCATTCCATGAAAACATGGGCGAAGTCTTTGCTAGCCAATCTGTACCGTGAACACCTATCGAACCCGATACCACATGCATGAATCTTGACACCTGTCGTCAAAGCCCCCAACAACACCTTCCATGAAAATACCTTCATAAAATGAGACCATTGTGGATTCCAGATGTTCTTCGTTTCCTCGACCCATCAAGCTTCTGACCATCCATTGTTTTTTCAAAAGGTCGACCCAATCAATCTCGTGCATCAACGCTTGGTAGATGCCCTTAGTATGAGGTTTAAAAGAAATGGCTACTCATGGGCCATTTCCAAGCTTTTCACTCAAAAGTGGATTCCCAAATCGGCATCAGATTGTTCTCCTTTTACTGTCAATGTATGAAAGATAGTGTTATGATTTGGGCCGTAGGATATCAGGGTTGATGGAGCTTAATGTATGCAATTTTGTTTTTCGACGTGGGAGGGGGGTGGGGGGGGTGCGCAGGGGGGCAATTGTGAGTGGAGGTGGTATATCAACTCTATTCAAAATGTATAATGATCCTCAATCACAACTTGTGCATTGAGGGGACAACCTCTCCACAAATGGGCATAGGTTACTATGAGCAGAAGAATTACTAATGAAGCTACATTGGAGGGTCCGATGACATTGAACCGAAGCTCATTTAGATAGCTTGGATCTAGACTCTATAACTCATAAGATTTTCAATAGAGAAGAACACCATAAGAAAGTTATGTGTAGCTATCTAACGAGACTAACTTATCAAAACTGGGATGGTTCTTGGTCTTCCACAGTTGCTTAGAGCAGTAGGAGGGAACAATGGGGCGCATGCGCATACAAGTTTGGGAATACAGCTAACCCATGGAGGATCTTGTGTGGGACCTTAACTAGCATAGAGAGTGATGGCTTGAGCAACTTGTTTTTACTCACCAAAGCTCCTTCTTTTCCCAATAGATGTTATCACTTCCGTGATTTCTTGAATAACCGCAGTAACAGAAAGGTCCGAATCTTTGTCCTCCAAACGTGTTCGAGGTAGCAACGCGAACAATTGAGTGCAAATAAGGAGGACTTGAATCTTTATAATCTTCCCTCCAAGATTAGATCGTTGTTGTACAACTTAATCCTCCATGTCTTTTGGATCCATTTGCAGGCTTTTCCTACCAAGCCGCTTATAGTGCGGCAATCTTTGAGCAAGTGTGGAACATCTTCGCTTGTTGCTTGGCAGCCTGCTGAGCACCTATCTGATCCAATTCCTCTTGCGAGAATCTTATTGCATGTAGAAATAGTCCCCCCACGATATATTCCATAGGAAAATATTCATGGCATGGGGCCACTAGGGGTTCCATATGTAACAGGTTACCATTCTCCACCTAGATTTTGCCATTGCTTATGCCACAATTTATTGAGGGGGGGAGAACCAATCTATTTTGAACATCAGGGTGCACTATATTTCCACCTTCAAGTAGATGCCTCATGGATTTAATGTAGATTTTGAGTTATGGAACCATTGTAACGTATAAGTTTAGTGTGCACTATATTTTCACCTTCAAGTAGATGCCTCATGGATTTAATGTAGATTTTGAGTTATGGAACCATTGTAACATATAAGTTTAGTGTGCACTATATTTCCACCTTCAAGTAGATGCCTCATGGATTTAATGTAGATTTTGGATTATGGAACCATTGTAACATATAAGTTTAGTGAAAGCATGCAAAGAGATTGGAGCTCCAGATCTTAGCGTATGTATTTATTTTGGTATTTTGCCTTCAAAAGGAGATCCAACTCTTGCCAAGCATAACATGTTTCTCCACCACCCCTTCATCGTTAATTTTTTTCACCTAAGTGAAGGTCTATTGTAAGGCCACAAGCCTTCAAGGTGGACGGTAGCATTTCAAGAGAGGCTTCCCTTTGCATTGGCTTAAAACAGCCAAAGAGCTTGCTTGCCACAACCATATAGCAATTTTAGGAATATCCAACAATCAATACATCTAAGATAGAAAGCTCATCAAAAACTTGGTGCTTCCCCAAGGGCAACAGATTGTGCTAAGGAGAACACGTCTCTTCAACAGTCCTAACTAGCAATCTCATAATGAATTCTCATACCTATATGAAGGTCTTGTGTAAGTCCACATGCCTTCAAGGTGGAAGAATACGTGAATGCGTTTGGAGAAAGGCCTTCCCTTTGCATGACTTGGTTAAAAACAGTCTACAACTTCCTTCATAGCCACGCTGGGTATATCTCGCAATTGACGTGCTCCATTCACAAGAGGATTCCCATCAAGAACTAGAGTCCTACTTTCCCATCCACAATAGGATTCCCACCAATAATTGGAGTCCTACTTTTGTGAGGGCTCCACATTTGTATGCCATATTAATCAAAGCATTGCCAAGGATGATATGTTTCTTCAATAGACCTAGATGAGGCCTAAAACTGGCAATCTCATTATTGTGGATTCTAAACCATATCAACATCTTGCGTAAGGCCACATGCCTTCAAGGTGCCATCATAGGTGATTGCGTCCAGAGAGAGACAATCAACATGTTTTGGACATGTGATGACGTTCCATTGGAGAGGATACCCATCAAGAACGTTTTGTGCCTGTGAGGGCACCACATTTGGCACACATATTGATCAAAGCATACATTCAAGGATTGTTTAAAGAACTTATACATTGTGTGCATTCAAAGACTATTTATAAAACCTCTTGAATTTTTCACCAATAAAAGAGACCCTTTTTCTATTCAATCTGTAGAGTTTTTTCAAAATCAAATTTTAACATTGTGAAAATGAAAAACAAAATAAAATTAAACATTGCCTACAATTGAACCCACGTGATAAACATTTTTAAAAAATTGTGGTGACCCTTTGAAGGTACACTCACTAATGTGCTCCCCAAATGTGTTTTTAAAGTTACAATAGATTTAATAATCACGTGATCATAAGAGAGTTTTGTGATTACCATATGTTATTATCATATTCCATCATCACATTTAAGGCGATGGGTGGTGAGTCGGTGACCTGCTAACCCACCAAAAACCCGTTGGGCTACCCGCTTGGATATGGGGAAACCCACAAGTGGGCCTACCAAGATATAGAAAAAGCCCAATGGGACTACAGGTTTACACGATTTTTCTAAGTTGATAGAAAGATCATAAGAACATTTAACATGATCACACGCTTTAAAAATTGATCACTCAATGTTATTTAACATGCTCGTTTGTTTCTGATCATGTTAATGAGATCCCTGCTTATAAAGTAGCCCACTATCTATAGAGCTCATCATCTATCCCAATGTTATACAAATGCTTCTTCATAAAAGAGGCTTTTCTCATCATGATCCACTTATCTATGCTTGATTTGTGTACTGAGTTGTGTAGCAAAGTTAGTTGGATTTGTCAATGGGTTCGACATCGTTGTATAGATAGAGAACCGGCGACGCTGCTTATAGGAGCAAGGGTGAAATTACCTCCTTGCCTTTTGAAGGTTGGAGTGAAAATTTACCTCTTAGGAATGACATGCTTTGATGGAAGACATCCTAAGGAAGAATATGGTACCACATGCTCCCAACCATAAATCCCAATGGAAACATGCCTCTGTAGGATAGTGAGGAGGACGGCCCTCCACAAATTTTTAAGTTAAATTTAAATAAAAAGGAAAGTGTACAAATTTTGGGAAAATCAACGGAAGGACTCAAAAAATGAATGGGTTGGCATCAGGTTTTAAAAACCTGATTAAAAAAAGGCCTCTCAAGTGCTATAAAATGTGCATTTTGATAAAAGATATACAATGAGAATATAATGGACAATGGACAATGACATTGATATGCTATAACCATTTTGAGTATTTGATGCCTAACACACACTACTTTGCAATCAATAAACATGAGAAACTCTAGAAAAGAGTAACCCATCCTCATGATCTTCCATGCTCACAACATTTGCCTTTACAGTAGTAGAGAGCTAGCTGTGACAATACAAGAAAGCCATGTAAACCCCAAACCATAGTCAATTAGTCGGAAACTCTTGCTGCAACCGCCGACACCATGGTGTTCATCCCGCACTCGCCGGTTCCACGGCAAAGCTTATAGAACCCTTGCTCCCCCCAATGTGGTCCCCAAGAGTTCTTTATTATCCAATAAGGTTTGTTGGATAACCTCAAGGGAGCATAGCCACTGTCTTGGTAGCCCACCAAGAGCACCCCATGGTTAACAAAGTGCTTACTGCATATAAGAGGGCATGATACACCGCGCACATAGGTTTGCATGAACACTGCATTCAATCCAACTGTATATTCGAAAACAACTAACACTTAGTACAAAATTAATCTAAAAACTTTATAAAGAGCTTAATTATTGGAGATTATAATGCTAGATTGTACTCTGAAAGAGCTCTGCGATGATATATAATCTGGTGATGTCTCCCTAGTACTACTACTGAATCCCTCGGGTATATAATATGGTAAGAAATGAATATAACACTCAAACTTACTTGCTAATGGCCCATGCTTCACCAAATTGGCAGCTATCTGATCTTCATCAAGAGAGATTATGCTGAAATTATCCACTTTTACTGCCACCTTATTCCTGTCAAACTTGCATTGCTCGACTTTTCCTATATAGGGGTAATCCTTGGCGTTCATTAGACCACCGGCCTCCATCACATATTCGTAAGCATTCGTCATGAGTCCGCCATGGCATCCCGAATCGCATGCTCTCGTATTTGTGGGATCGCACTGTGGACAGCAATTAATCATAAGCACACTAAAACCCATACTAAAGCCCTAATTATAAGGGACCATGACTATTTCCTCTACTTAATACCTTATTATCGCAATCTACAAGTTGCTGCTCACTGAGATTAAGAAGCTTCCCGGATGCTACATAGTAAGCTCCCTCTATGACTCCGGTCGTTGTGAATGCCCAACAAGCGCCGCAAAGCCCCTAGGCATATACACAAGAAGTTTTGAACAATATTTCCCACATTGTCACTTACCACGGGGGGCGGCGGTCCCCTGCCCCCAATCGTACCTAGCTAGGTATGCGGCACCTCTCGAGCAGAAGCTCATAATTGTATGAAAAACACTGAGAAAGACTCGGTTTTCCTATATGAGGAAATTTCTCAATCTTCTTGTGATATAGCCACAATGCTCATGTTAGAATCTTGGTACACCACAATATGCAAACTCACACCAACCTACCTGAGTTTTGACTTCAGTAATGGCGCCATGCTCTCGCCAGTCGAAGGTTTCTGGTAAGTCACCGACAGGAAGTATAGGTGCCGGCGCACCATTGCAGGGCAGTGCCAAATTAGAGTGGAGGCCCAGGAAATTGTTTGCAAATTCTTCTTCCGACAAGTCTGAGTAGGGGGTGATGCCATGCGTTGCAGAAGGGTCCAACGTCTGATGGTGTAAAGCCCTCTCCAAGTTTCTCTTGAATATGCTGAGCCTGTGTGTGTATTCTTTGTAGCTATGATACACCTTCCCATATTTTTTCATGAAGGTTTGGAAGTAGGCCTCGCCATGAAGCATTGTATGCATAGGGTCAAGGGGCGCCCCATTGATTGGCGCAGAATCGACAATTTGGGTGATGAGCGGCTCTATAGGTTCGAGGTCGACGGCGGTGCAGGCTGCAGCAGCAGCGCCAATTACGACTGCCGGAGAGGAGAGGCTAAGCTGCAGAATCAGGCAGAAATGAATGGCTAGAATGATAATGAAGGAATGAGCCATTGTGGAATGATCAATTGCACTCTAGTGCAGTGCTCGAGGCAGCAAAGTCAATATTAAAAATGGAAGTACTGCTGCAGAGGCAGGGCGCTACCATGATCTGGAAGCTCTGCGCTCTCGCTGGATGGTCGAGAAAGGTGGCATGCCAGATGGGTGAAGGCATTGGATTGTAGCGGTGTGTGTAGCGCGCTTGCCCGGAAAAGAAAGCAGCTACGGTGGCTGCTAAGGACTAGTCCCTACATAAACCTTCTGTTTATGGTACCTCTCTTCCTATCCTGTAATAGGCTTTGAGCATTTTACGCATTGCTATTGAACACCCCAGGTTTGCGTCTTAGGACATGTTCACACAAAACCGACGGCAGATCTTTCTCTTTTCATATGCCGTTCGCCCCAGACATACTGAGGGAGACGTGGGAGAACCATCTACTACCACCTGCTAGAGAGAGAGAGAGAGCACCAAACAGCGTTGGCAGCCCACACGTGTACCTCTTTTTGCTTTCCATCGATGGCATCTTCAACAGATTCTCTAGTTCCCCCATTTGTTGAAAACGACTAGACATACTGCAGAACTTAAATGTCTAGGGCGGTAGCTTGGCAGAAAGGTTCTTCTTGAGCGCCGTCGATATAGATTCGACCTTTGCATATCCATTGAAAAGTGACTGATAGAGACAATGTCGTTGTGGATCTAGCATTAAGCTTTTGTCTTTTTGCCCGACGAGCATGCAACATCATGGAGCCACGCACCTATAAATTGTCCTTCTGTCAGCTCGTCTAAACCCAACCTTATATGAGAGTGGTAAATAGGCGGTAAGTTGGCAACACCATTTTTAGAACGAGGGTGGTAGAATAGTGGGCAGGATTAGTGGCCGGAGCAGAGAATACCCGCCAGATGTAAGAGAGAGAGACACATAAGGGGAGGGGCTCTCGGAATCCCTCCTCCCTTTGTATATAGTGTAGATATAAGAGGGCGCTTTTCCTTCTGTTTCTAAATTCAAAAACTCTTTAATATTCTTTCCCCACTAATTAAGTCAAGGCGACAAGGGTTCAAAGGTGTACTTGGCTTTGCAACATACACGTGGACGACAAAGATAATAGGGTTTTTCATATCAACATTGTGAAAGAATTGGAATGAAAGTGCAATGGAAATTACAGATTAACTAGAGTAATCAATCAATTGTGTAACATTGAGCATATTCGAGCATGTCAATTGCAAACTAAACATTAACTTAGTCTCAATCACACATCACATACATATATGTGCTAAAACTACGAGAGAGAGAGAGAGAGAGAGAGAGAGAGAGAGAGAGAGAGAGAGAGAATTTTTGGAGCTGATCCCCCTCCCCCCCGCCACCTTTGCAAGGACTTTGTATTGATTAATTCTTCTTCTTCAGAAGAGCTTTTGATTAATATAGTTGGCTAATTGCACTTTTAGCTACACAAATTGAAGAGGTGAAAGCTCTACGATTCGACATAGGTTGCGATTAGACTTTTCACTTAAAACACATCATTGAACGCGATCCCAAAGCCCTAAACGCCTCGTGGGGGTGATAGGATTTGCATGGATTAAGCAAGAATCAAGTCGGAAAGACGACACGTAAGCATTATGAATTAGTAGTAACCTATATAGTTAGTTATGTAAAAACTTGAGCAGCCATAGCTACAGAGATTTGTGTGTGTGTGTGTGTGTGAGAGAGAGAGAGAGAGAGAGAGAGAGAGAGAGAGAAGATGATAAGCCTTGAGAAGAGCATGGAGAGCTTCCTTTTGGTTGAAGATTGTCTAGAGCTTCAAGACCCACAAAGACAAAAAATTTCCTTCTCTCTCGGGCGTAGTCCTATAAAAAAATAAACAAATCTCCCTCATATGGTCTTGAAATGAAAAACTTTGAACTACGTCAAAGTTGTTCATCTCGTCGATTCCAATAAGCCCCATGGGTCCTTTTTTTAAAAATGCCTTCTTTTTTTAGTTATTCCAAGAATACTCACCTTTGGCTTTGTAAAACCAGTTTTCTATTTTTAGTACTCCTCTTACCTTCTCTTGTGCATGGGAGGCTTGTGGACCACATCCCTTATCTCCACATAGCTTTATATTGGCATGTGTGGATAATAACACCTTGGCTCTTATTCCCACTTTGGATAATAACACCTTGGCTGTCGTTCCCACCTTCTGGTTAAACATTCTACCAACTTTTGCAAGCTTTCGGGATCCGTTTTGGACTCTTTTGGACTCGCAAATATCCCATTTTGATCCATAAAATCTCGATTGAATCCTTATTTGATTTTGTCAGTACTTTTGAAAAATGCATTTAAATTTTGGAGCTCTCTAGTTCATGAACACATTCCTCTACCCTGCCCATTATACATAATTGACCCTTCCACTATTTCTAGTTTCTCTCACTAAAATGGCCAATTCTAGAGAGAGAAAATTCATTTAAGTAGAACAAAAACAAAATTTGGTGACATTACCCCACCCTTGAGGTCATAGGTGTCCTTCACTATGCTTCTATTCAAGAGAGGTATCTTTGGTCCATTGGCTTTTTGCTCATGATCCACTTTTAGCACAATGAACATTGTTCCACAATAGATGACCAATCTGCTAGCACTTGAGAGAAAATCTAGCGCAAATATGTCTACCTAGCTAGTACTAGTACCTTACTATAGTAGATTGCAAGTCTACACAGTCCTTGAGAGAAAGTTTACCGTGAGTGTGCACTACATACACATTACATTTAATCATTAATAAAGGAAATAGGGTTGAAAAGAGAGACTTATACTCTTCTCATTGCATTTTTTTTATTACATCAATGTAAAACATTAAGGCTTTGTATGCAATTCATTGTGGGTAGCTACAAGTGACATACTATCCTTCAATTATGTCTTTTGCATCCATTTAGCATCTTCAAAAGGGTAGTTTTAAAGTTTAACTCACTAGTCCCCTTGGCTCTCTAAGGCTAGAAACATTCTTCTAGCCCCTTCTTGGAGAGAAGTTGCTAGAAGTCCAAATTAGGTAATGTGGGAAAAGTCTCTCATTATGGGAATTTTTAAATGGACTAGTTTCACATAATTTGGGAATTCTACTTGCAAGCGAGATAGTGGTCCATGTGATGACATTGTTTGGTTGAGTATGAAGACTACATGTTAGATAACAAAATGCATGTGAACATGAGCAATAACCATTAAGATTTGGGTGTTGATAAACACCATTGAAAGTCCTCAAAATGGTGTTCAAGCATACAATTGATAATGAAGTTGATTGGTCGTGTCAATAAACACCATGATGGAGTTGATGAATGTCATTGTGGTGTCCAATGAACACCATTCTGGTGTCAATAAACACCAACCGCACACCATTCTACACTTATGACAATGATGAACACAAATGGATGAAAGTTTGACCCATTATCATATTTTCATGCCAAGAGAAATACAACCTGCAAGATCACTATACTTACCATTATGGAGAAATGAAACTTTTCATGGAGATACATTGGAATTTACAATGTGCTATGTCATAAAACTAATATCTAACCAAACCAAATGATTTTCTCATATTAAACTGATCACTTAATGTGGGAGAATAAACAGGAACAAGGGTTAAGATATAGACATGTGCTTATAGATCTATCTCAGCATGGGGCCAATGGTAAAGGAGCCCAAATGAGAGATGGTCTATCAAAGAGCAAGGCTAACCAATGGAGCATAAGACCTTAGGGTTAGCTTCAGGGTATAAGCATGTTAACTTGTCATGCTTTTTGGTGTCCCGGACAATGCTAGTAAGAGGTGCTTGTTAGCATCTATTCAAAACCAAAGAGCAAGTGAAGTTTGAAATTTTAATAACCATAAGATATATTATTTGTTCCCTCCCATATGGGGTGTGGACTCTGTTTTCGGTTACGACGACGACGTGGGGTGTGGCCTCTGTTCTCTTTCTCTCTCTCTCTCTACGGCGCAGACTCCCTCTCTGTCTCACTCTCATACCAGTTTACAGTTTGCCCTGTTCCTACTCCCTTCTTCCCTCCCTCCCTCTCCCTCCCTCTCTCTCTCTCTCTCTCTCTCTCTCTCTCTCTCTCTCTCTCTCTCTCTCTCTCTCTCTCTCTCTCTCTCTCTCTCTCTCTCTCTCTCTCTCTCTCTCTCTCTCTCTCTCTCTCGCATTGCTTCTTGCCTTGAAGTTGAGTTGTCAAAGCTTAGCAGACTCGCAGATATGGAAAACTAGCAGACAGACAACATTATTGCCACTAGAAATGGAGGCAGAAGGGAGCCATTACAGGAAATGAATCACAACTACCAGCATCCAGTTCTTTCTATTATCAAGAAATATGAGACAGAAAGAAAGCGTAAACAACGGGAGCACCGACAGTTGACAACTAAACGAGGACATCATGCCGTCGATAATGAGGAGAAAAGGAAAATCTCCTTCGAGATTGTGAAAGCTTTCAAGAGTAGGACTGAAGGTCTCAACAAAGAAACAAAGTGCGAAATCTGGACTCTTGTTGCTCAACATCCGCTTGTTCGGGCAATTCGTGATCAGTCTTTAGAGGAGGAGGCTGCTGTGTAGAGTGCAATTGTCTCCAATGTCCGCAACACACTAGCTATCGTCAAGCAGCCAGCTTCTAACGACAAGCTGTTTTTGAAGAATGCAGCATTGCAGATGATGATAAATTCAAAGGAAAACATGCCTATTGCCAAATTCTCCAGGGTCCTAAAAGTCGACCGTCGCAGCTTGTTCAAAGCAAAATCATGGTAGGTGAAGTCTGGTGTCAATGCTCGACTGTTTTCATTGGCTGTATGTCACAAGCAACACCGTCATAGCCCTATCACAGATGAAATTAAGGAATTGGTCTACACATTTTGGACAGAGGAGACTCGTGTTTCACCCAAAAAGAAGGATGTTTGTCGAAAGAGAGTGTGAAGGAAAAGCTACATAAAACACCCTGTGCACCTCCTAGATGAGTCTCAGGTGATCAATGACATACTTGCGCCATAAATTATGCATTCTAGCATGCTAGTAATCTACCTAGCATACAGAGCATGCTAGTTATCACAATATGTTATGCTATGTATGCCGTGCTAGTTAGCATAGTCTCACTCCTAGTATGCTGGGTATGATGTTTAGCATGATAAGTATGTTGTCTAGCACAATATGTAAGCTACTATAACACTCTTTATGCTAGTTAGCATACCTATTATGCTAACTAGCATGCTCTGTATGTTCTTTGACACAATGAGTATGCTAGCTACCTTTTGTAGTATGCTAACTAGCATAATGGGTAAGCTGGTTTATGGTATATGCTAGTTAGCATTCCTGTATGGTGGGTATGGTGTTCATCATAAATCTTCTGCTAGTTAGCATGCCTAGTGATCTTGAGGACTACGCTGGTTAGCACAATATGTATGCTACTTTAACACCTTTTATGCTAGTGTGCTGGCTATGCTATTCAACATAACAAGTGTGCTGGCTAACACAATATGTATGCTAGTTAGCATACCTTCTATTCTTCTTAGCACACTTTGTGTGGTTAACCATGACTCATATGTTAAACTAGACACTGATTTTGCTTGTTATCACAGCTAGTATGCTAGTTAGCATACTCAGCTGTGCTAACTAGAAATATAGCATGCTAGTAAGCATACTTAGCTAGCTAACTAGCATGATGAGTATGCTAGTTAGTTAGGCTAAGAATGCTAAGTAGCATAACGGGTAAGCTGGTTTATGCTAGTATGCTAGTTAGCATATTCAGCTATGCTAACTAGCATACTCAGCATTCTAACTAGCATGCTCATGAGTATGCTAGTTAGCACAACTGAGAATGCTAAGTAGCATAACGGGTAAGCTGATTTATGCTAGTTAGCATTCGTAGTGTGATGGCTATGTTGTTCAACATAATAAGTGTGTTGGTTAGCACAATATGTATGCTAGTTAGCATACCTTCTATTCTTCTTAGCACACATTCATGTGGTTAACAATGACTCATATGCTAAATTACACACTGATTATGCTTGTAAGCACATCTAGTATACTATTTAGCATATTCAGCTATGCTAACTAGTATACTCAGCATGCTACCTAGCATGCTGATGAGTATGCCTCGTATGCTAAACTACACACTGATTGTGCTTGTTAGCACAGCTAGTATGCTAGTTAGCATACTCAGCATGCTAACTAGCATTCTTTTCACAACTGCTCCTGCACCATCATGCTCGCCCTTGCCATGCCCTGATCCAAATAAGAACCAGCTCATCCCAATCACTGTGAGTCCACCATATCTTTCAACAAAATAGAAAGGCCTGGCTCCCTTGAATTGCGAGGCCGCACCATCTGACCACACCCAATGTTGTTTACAAGTGACACCCTCTTGTTGTAACCAGTCACGGTGTAGCATGAAGCAATGTTGCACAAACAGTGTGTCATGGACCCTATCATTTGATATGAAGAAGTGGATTGTTTTGACTACCTCCCCTACCTTGCGGTAGTATGTTATGTGTACAAAAATAGTTACTTGACTAGAGTGCCAATGCATTGACTGAATCTCATTTTGCTCCTTGAAGGCGTAATTTTCAGCAAAGTCAACAACTGAGACAATGACATCATCCGAAAAGCAAAGTATACAATCCTTAAATTGTTGTCCTTGCCATCGTGCCACATAGTTATGAATGATGAAGAGCTTCAACGTGGTCTGCAACAGTCGAAGAAACTCCCAGCACTGCATTTCTTTATGCAAAAGATCTTTTCTTTTCTTACTGTTTCCATGCCTGTCTTTTGCTTCTACATACGCAAATACTTTCACATTAATACTCTTACCTGGATTTGCTGTTTCTAAGCAACATAATTCTAACTTCTTTATTCCACATATCTTACAGTCTCCCATCAGGCATTCCCTTCTATGGAAAACTGCATCTGCTAGCTTTGGACAGAGAACGGACTCCCACATCTGTGTGACACCTTTGAACGTGTGATGTGAAGCCAAGCAGTCGCTGCTAATGTTCTTTCCTGTAGCACAGAGATTGCATACATAGTTGCAACATGTATCATGCAACCCAAAAGCACAAGAGCGCATGTGGTTCAGTGCGTCTTTCAAAAAGTTCATCTGCACATGGTATTCGCAATAGCATGTGTGCCTATCCTTCAGCCTCCTGCAAAAGAATGACATTAACATCTCAAACATCCTCATGCCAATCTTGCAATCTGGATGTTTTTGTTTGAATCTTTGAAAGAGCTCAACCTGCAATATCCATATTTGATCAGTATGTTTACTAGGAGAAATAATCCAAACAGGACTATATGCATTGCTACTTAATACATCCACCATAGAAACAAATTGGTGTGTTAAACAACACATTGTATGGTCCTAACATGCATGTAACTGTGTATAACATTGTATACTAAGCATGCTAGTTAGCATGCTGAGTATGCTAACTAGCATGTTGAGTATGCTAACTAGCATGTTGAGTATGCTAACTAGCATAGCTGAGTATGCTAACTAGAATACTAGCTGTGCTAACAAGCACAATCAGTGTGTAGTGTAGCATACTAGGCATACTCATCAGCATGCTAGTTAGCATGCTGAGTATACTCATCAGCATACTAAGTATGCTAACTAGCATGCTGAGTTAGCATACTAGCTGTGCTAACTAGCATACTCATTAGAATACTAGCTAGCATACTCATGGAGCACCTGCATCATATCCTTCAAAAGAAAGGGAATGTTCTCGTGTGTTCTGGGAGGTTAAAGAGGGAGATGTTAATAGGGAAGTTAAGTGGAATTGTGCCACTGTGGCAAAAACTCGCTCTTTGCATGCTATTCGTGGTCACAACCCGCAGGATCCAACTGCCCTTGCAACAAGAAAGTTGGCATGCTTCTGTAATGCATGTATGAACGGAAGGTGGAATCGCTGCATCAATAAAGCTCACGTGGAGGCTGGGGATTATCAGATTCTGCAGCCATTACTTGATCAAACATATGAAGTTTCGACAGAGGAATTTGTTGGCTATGATGACTTCACATACGAAGGTCATCATGATGTGTTGAGTAGCGCTCTATGTTTTGGAGACACATTTGCTGTAAATCCAGATGCTTTAACCAACGCCGAAGATGTGGATTTCTATCTGGTCAAGTGTGTTGCAGAAAAGGAGAAGGTGGAGAAGGGGTACATTGATGAATGGAGAAATGTAATTGACAGAGGCTCATATGTTGTGAAAGGACTGTATTACAAGCAATTGGATGCATACACCTTCAAGCTAGACCACAAGCAGCCTATCGTCCACCTACTTTCACATCTGGTGCGATGTATCAAAATACCCATGGAGCACATCCCAAGGAGAAGGCAGGTGTACACAATCACTCCAGAAAGCTATGAAGCAATCTGTAATAGCATGCCCTTCAGCTTTTACGTTGTATCCACCACCGGATTTTCTATATACCACATTGCTGTAAGGGTATGCAGTTTTATTATAAAGTTGGTCAGCATACTAACTATCAAACTGTTTACATTAATTTCCAGCATGCTAACTCAAACTGTTTACATCTTGTGTCAGCATGCTAACTATCAAACTGTTTACATTAATTTCCAGCATCAAATTATTTACATAGGGTTCAATTTTACAATGACAGTCACACTGCCCCAAAAACCCTTAAGGCCTCCTCGGAGGGTGCTTGTAGTGACCGGGCTGTCCTGGCTGTTTGTCTTCTTCCTGCTGCCTCTTTTCTTTTCTCTCTGCTTCCTCCTCTGCTTCTAGGTCGGCACTATGCTACTCACTTTCTCTTCTTTCCCTCTCCAACTTTTCTTTCTCTCTTTCTGCTTCTAGGTTAGCTTTCCGCTATTTGCGGCGATTTTCTTCCAGTCTTTTAGCCTCTATATCCCTCTTTTGAATGTCAAGAAAACGTTTGACGACTGCATTAGAAAACTCATCTGAGCCTGTCTCAAACACATTATCAGCAACATATGCTTTCCGATCATCCGTTTGTAGCCAAAGAAAAAGCCAAGACTTCAAAGTTTCTATAAGGAACTTTTCCCTCTTCTCAGCACTCTGGTGCTCTAGACTGGGAGTAACAAGCATGACCTTAGGGTTAGCTTCATTGAAGACCTCCAATAATGTGTGTAAAAGTCCTTTGACCTTAGCTAAGCTAGGGCTGCGCTTGAGGCGCGGGAACCCGACCCAGCTCGACGCGCTTGTCCTGCTTGTCATGCTTGATGACTAAGGTGCTTGAGGCGCTTAATGATTGAGATGCTTGAAGTGCTTGACATGCTTGAGATGTTAGGGTTGCACTTGAGGTGAGAACCCAGCCCAAGCTTAAAGTGCTTAAGGGCCAAGCTTGTGGTGGGAACTGGGCCTAGCTTGTGGTGGGAACTGGGCCTATGCATGAGGGGTTGAGGTGTCAAAAAGTCAAAGATTCAATCCCTACAAGGAGGGGGCGAGCCTTACATGAGGGGGGATGAGAGAGAACACCCACACACTCACACAAGGCATGCATGGTACAAAGAAATCAAAAGGGACACTTGTCAAGTTCCTCCTCATGTTGCCCTCATGGTGTGCCTAAAGCCTATTAGTTGGCCACCCAAGGGGTCCAATGATAATTTAGGGGATTTAATTAATTGATTTTTCATTTATCAATTCCTCTTTCTCAAAGGGGAAAGGGGGAGACTTGTCTCAAGGCTACCCTTGCTGCTTGTAATGCCTCCTGCTTATGATTGGCTAGGCATGAAGGGGTCCAATGAGCTTCAAGCATGAGCTACAAGGGGGGGTCAACCCAAGCAATCTAGGGGGTTTCTTAGGGGGTATACTCACCCACACACACTCACAAACACTCTCATGGTGTGCTAGGCAAGGTGCAAGAGCTCCATCTCCTTCTCCAAGCTCCTTGAGAAGTTGAGAGCCTACACCAACACTCTTGGCTATGGAATGCAAATCCAACCAAGAGCTATGCTTCAATGCTTAAGCTTTCCATCTTCTCCATCTTCATTACTATGCTATTATGTATGCTAAGCAAGAAGAGTGATGATAAGTGAGGAATTATTTCTTTCTCCTATGGAATACTTCTTCTTCCTCTTCCCTACCCTCATTCCTTGCTAGCTCTCTCCACCTTCAAAGGTGTTTGAGGTCTTGGGACTGAGGCTTGGGATAGTTAATGCTTTCCACAAAGTGCATGTTATGCTTATTGCAAGAAGGCTAACGGTTTATTGCAAGTAGATTAGTTACTTAATGCAAGTAGATTAATTGTATTGCAAGGTAGATTAATTGTTGCTTTAGGCACAAGTTGATGCATAAAAGTATACATCCTCATGCACTCAAATGATTTCGGGAACACAAAGACTAATGATGTTCACGAGTTCTTGATTGTTTTCAAGCTAAGATTGATTGTTGATATTATGCAAAAGCTTGGTGTATGAAGCTTCCATCTCCATACTGCCAAAGAGGTCTCAAGGAACACAAAGATTGTATTGTATCAAGTCTCTCTTAATGAGAGAATCTATAATACAAATGCCTTTTGGAGGGGGGACCGGCTCCACATAAATCCGGTCCTCAACTGTTGTCATATTCTCTAAAATCTCTCTCTCTCTCTCTCTCTCTCACTCTCTCTTGCAAAGGTATTGCTTGTGCCTAGTTAATTAAGTGTTATGATTAAGTTGCTACTACCAATTAAGTCCACCATCTATGCTCTCAAAGTTGGTAACTTTAATTCTCTTAATTCCGATATTCTCTAAGTTCATAGGCCATTTCCATTACATGGTACTTCCCAGTGGAGTTACCATCCAGTTCATTTCCTTGTTCTTGCACCTCAAGTAGGCCCAAACAATTTTTTGCTTTCATTGCATGTATTTTTGGTATCTTAGTTCTGACAAATGGACCTTTCTTGCTTGATCTCCAAGACCAAACAATTGCATCTGCATTTTCCCATGCTGGTTAGTCTTTATCATTGAGGATCCAAAATCCGTTCCAACAATTGGCATATACTTGTGCATCTGTCAACCCACTCTTTCTTACACAAGGTTCCCAATATTGAATATATAGCTTTTGATAATTTGGTGATGAGGGATCCTTATCAATGTTAGACAAAGCTGTAGCAAGCCAAATGGGATATATCTCTGGGTCACTTGGTCGTAGCAATAGGAAGTCACCTCTATTTACATCTAGAATAGTATTGAACTCCTACCTTAATTTTTCTCGCTGAGGCCCACAATAATGATCATTATATTCCTCAAGTCCAATGAATCTTTCTGCCTCTTGTTGTTGAATTGTGAGAACATCATTAGCTTGATGAAATCCTTGAGATCGTGGCCAAAAATTCTCAAAGTATATATTTTGGGTCAAGTTTGGCTTGTGAAGCTCTTCAATCACAGTATTCCAATACTCTATCATAGGACGATAATATCTTGGCACAAATGAACCATTCCCTAGATTTTGCCAAAATTTAACATAGTTCTTTAGACCCAATATGACCTCCTCATGTGCCTTTATGAAATTCTCCATCGGTACAAGAGGTGGATTCCCTTGTGGTAGCATTGTCTTTCCACTAGCATCTTTCTTCCATATTGGAATTCTTCCACTCCAATTAGGAACACCTACATGAGCTTTATATTGCATGATTGGTGTCTCATCTTGCATTAAGAACCTAAAATGAAGGGGTTTTGAATTTCCTACAAGTGCATCTTGACCATCACAAATATAGCCATCACAATACTTCTTGAAATCCGGTACCTCCCCAAGCAAAAAGGGAGCTGGAGAAGTTGTTGAGCTTGTTCTTAATGTATCCATCAAATGTGGCAAAGTGTAAGTCTATGAGACTCGCAACTTCTCTAAAAATCTACTAAACATGGCATCTATATCTTTGTGTGTATGGCCTACCATTAAAAATCCCAATTGGATAGTCTTGAAAATGCCCCTTGCAACTAGCAAGGATAGATATGAAAAAAGATATCGATTTTTATTTTCTCCAGCACAATTATCTAGCTGCATTAATAAGTTCTCTGGCAATGTATGAAAGGAACTTGTATTAGTTGTTGGGTTAATTTCGTGTGTTTGCATCCTAGAAAATTTTCCATCAACCATATTGTGGTAGTCTAAGGTATCCCTTGAGTTTAGAGCATTTAGAAGTGAAACATTACTCCTTGGAAGTCCACTTGTAGCCAAATCACCAAGAGGGTGTTGATCCTCTCACTCTAAGTTATGTAAACATGATGCTATTGATCCAATTGTGAGGTTGGGGTCAAATGGCCATAAACCATGTAAAACAAAGTGCCCTTAATAGCCAGCTGCATGTCCATGTGTTATCATACCAATCAATGCCACCTGCAAGTTATACCCTGAATCTACACCCTTAGGCACAACACATAGCCTTGGTATGGTAGTCTTCTTTTGGTCCATCTTATCATGGATGATACATAAATATTTTTGAGGTTGGGTTTCAGACAATGTTCACCATGCATAGTAAATCTTCTACAACTTTTTTGTTGTGCCATATGAATTTCTCTTTCCTGCAAGATTATTAATCTTTCTTGAAGACTAGGTTTTGCCTCTATCCTTGCCTGGATTGAGCTACACAAGCTGCACTTAGAGAACTCACTTGTCTTTGTTAGGGATACATGTGGGTATTCCTTGTTCCAAATCCTAGAAAAGGAGGATTTAGATAGCCTTTGGTCACATCCAAGTTGTTCAAGAGTAGTGTTAACTTCATTTAAAATGTCAACCTTCTTATAAGTGGATGGTATCACCATCTGAGTTTGGAACCCTTGATCCATCCAATAATGTCCTAATTTTGTGCGGCATCCGTTCAGAGTTCTTTACCACAAACTCATCAAGTATTCATCTGGCCTTGCTAGTATAATCAAGTCCCCTCCTCAATACACCTATGTTTCTATGTACATATTGACGTGTTCCCAGTTCAAATTTTTCCTTATAGCGATAAAATGATGTCTTTGGTATTCCATGCATTTCATACCATGCTCTGCAACAGATGGAACTCCCATTCAACCAAAACTGGTATCGCTTTTTTTTGTTTGAATTTTGATGATCATAACATATTGAGAGAACATCATAGATATAGTTTTTGCGCGAATTTTGAGATTGACCCCAAAATTGTTGTCGAATATGCATCAATACTTCACGATCGACAAGCTTGATAACATCTTTTTGGATAGCAATCAATGCATGTAACACTTTTGATTGACTCAAGTGATAAGTAAATACTTCAATAGGCTTTTATCTTTGTTTCTGTGTCCTATTAATAAAAGTGTATCGTCTCTTTGTGGAACAAAGAGTAGCACTAGCATCATGAGTTACAGGCTTATCATTAGCCTCTCCACATACATGTGCACATTGAGCATTCAAATCATCAAGGGGAGTGTATCGCTGCAATGGACTCCCATCTAGCATTGTTATCTATTTTATTGGCCATGTAATCAAAGTGACACTATTTGCATGCAGCAATACTCCATCATTTGCGTTTTCCCTTTCAACTACCACACCCACATTCTCATCTCCAAGCTCATGAAAGTTAATGCACTCATCTGGAAACACATATAAGATCAATCCTTCATTGATAGTCTGCATCATGGTCTCATCCTTTAAAAGAACTCTTTGGTTCTTCCAAGATTCTTGTATAGACCTTTCAAATTCAGGAGAAGTTTCTGGTAGTGCATCCACAATCATAGGATCTGCTTGATTTTCTTCCTCGTCTTCATGACCATTGCATATATCGGATGATATTAAATTTTTTTTGTCTTGACAAAGGTCTAAGTAAACGCTTTGGCCATCGAACACTACTCCAACATGAGTTCTGCAATGAGGCTGTATCGATTGTAGGAAAAGTAAACAAAACATCCTTTAAGAATTCTTCCACTAACACTGACACATTTCCTAGACCTATCTTTGTACCACCACATGTTGCATTGGGATCTATCCTATAGTAGAAGTAGATGCACCTTTTCTCTAGATTGAAAATCCATCCTAAAAGCAAAAGATTTAACACGTCAAAATAAAAAAGAAATCAAGTTTTTATATATGGAGATCAATGACCCTCCATTCCTATGAATACACTTGCTAATATTATTGTGAACACTATATTGGCATCTTCTAGTTCATATTAGGCTGAAGGACTTTAGAACATGTGAATATATCTCTAGATTTGAAAGTAGCATGCTCATTGTTTAGACGGATGTCAAGATCTTGTTTCTTGTGTGAACCTATATAGCATTGAGAGATCCATGCTATAACTTGGAAACAATAAAATCATCTATTTTGTACATATCTACACTTTAGATTGGCCAGTTTTTCATTCTTCGTTTGCTCTAGATTATCTGCCTCTCTCACTCTCTTATAAAAGACATATTAATCATGTTCTTTGATAGTCACATGTCTTCTCTAGATTGACCACATGTCCATTCTGGTTCATTTGATGGTATAATGTTTTTCCTTGTGCATATGTGTCATGTAGGTTAGCTATCACATGTCTATTGTAGATTAGTTTTCTCTAGACTATGTCTTTAAAAATCATGTGCTACCTAGATTGGCCACCTATCCATTCTAGGATAGGTGATTGAATGTGTTATGGTCAAGTGCATATGTGCTCTATGGATTAGTCATTTGTCAAATCTAGGATAGGTTCCTTCAATTTGTTCTCTAGTTTGGGTACTTGTCTCTTCTATGACTCTCTCTAGATTGTGCACCTAGGTTTATTTTGGATTGATACATTTGTCTAGGTTCCTTGTTGAGTCAAAAGTGTATTATAGACTGGCCACCTGTCCATGCTTTCTATTTAGGTGAATGTCACGACATTTTATCTTGTGGCATGTACACTTTAAAATTTTCCCACTGTTTTATTGTTGGTGAATTCTAGGCGAAGTTATTATGGTTGTCCTTTTGTGTGCTCGCCCCTAAGCTAGTTGGTTTTCTCTAGATTATTGATGTCTCTTTTTTAGGAAAGACACATGTAATTGTGTTCTTTCATATTCACATGAGCTATCAGGAATAGCCACTTGTCCATTCTAATTTGGGTGGTGGTAGGATCTCAGGGGGTTCACTATGTGTAAAACTACCATATCACCTGCATTCAAGACATGTTTGTAAAACCCCTTATCTGTGAACTTTGTTAAGAATATAATATACCCTTTTTTTTAAAAATCTATAAGTTTTTTTCCAAATTTGAAAAAATAATGCCCTTTTGTATATATATTTATGTAAGTTTCAAGAACTTTAAATACCCTTCTCTTGAACTGACGTGATAGGTTACATTTTTATTAGGTGACCTACCCGAGGGTAGGATGTTCTCTTCCTTTTGCATATGTGCACTCTAGATTGGCCACCCGTCCATTCTATGTTTAGCACTTATCAAACAATTCTTTGTTTTGTGCATGTGCACTTTATATTAGCTAGTGCTTTTATCCTTTGGAACTTTGTCCCTCTAGATTGAGCACTTATTCATTTCACTGTTCTGTTTGAATACACATCATTGATATGTTCTTACTTGGACACATGCACTCAAGATTGGAAACTTGTCCAATAGTTGTCAATGCATACCATGTGCACTTACTTGTTATAGGGATATATATGTGAAAACGTCTCCATTTGGACACTTGCACTTTATACATTGGACACCAAGTTGTTTGTCACATGTACAATATAGATTGGCCATGTCACCTTTTAACCATACGTAGGTATTAATAATTGCACTGTTGGACACTTGCCCTCTCTAGATTGGCCACTTGTCCATTCTAAGATAGGTGGGTGCCACTACTTTATCTCTTCTATAGATGTGCACTCTAAATTGGCCACTTGGTCATTCTAATGGTATGAATAACTCCATTGTTGTTGGATACTTTCCCTCGTAGATCAATCACCTATCCATGCTAAGATATGTGCACATCAATACTTTATCCTTTGTGTAGATGTGCACTCTAGAGTAGCCACCTCATCATTCTAATGGCATGAATAACTCCATTGTGTTTGGATATCTACTCTTGTATATCATCCACCTATCCTTTCTAAGATAGGTGGGTATCACAATTGTATCTCTTGCATAGATGCGCACTTGAGAGTGAACACCTAGTTGTTCTAATAGTATAAATAGCTCCATTGCTATTGAATAGTTTCCCTTTGTAGATTGGCCACATGTCCATTCTAAGATAGGTGGGTGTCACTACTATATCTCTTATGAAAATAGGCATTCTAGACTAACCACCTAGTTGTTCTAATAGTATGATTAACTCCAGTGTTGTTGGATATCTACCCTTTGTAGATTGGCCACAAGTCCATTCCAGGATAGTGTGTGTCTCCACAATCTCTCTTATGCAAGTAGGCACTGCAGAGTTGGCACCAGGTCATTCTAATGGTATGAATAACTACATTATTTCTAGGGGATTCTTTACCTCTATAGATTGGCCACATATCTTTTTTGGGATAGGTGGATGCCACTACATTCTCTCTTGTGAGAGAATAAGTCTAGATTGGTCACCTAGTCATTCTAGTGGTATAAATAAGTGCATGTTGGACCTTTGACCATTGTAGATTGGCCACATGTGTCCATTGTAGGCAAGGTGGGTGTCACCATATTCTCTCTTGAGTAGAGGTGTTGTCTAGATTGGCCACCTGGTCAATCTAATGTTATAAATAACGTGACTCTTTGCTGAAACTTTATCCATCGTGCCCATATCCATTCTACGATTCTAGGTATCATTAATAACTCCATTGTAATACATTCCCTCAAAATCCTCAGCCATGAAAATTAAAACATAAACCCTAGATCCCAATTTGTTGATCTAGACAATACACCCTAGATACTAATTAGACTATAGATAGTAATTACATAGGAGAATCCTGGAACTGGCCCCGGTGTAATAACCCCAATTCAATAACCCCAAACCATAGTTTCTTATCTTGAAGTCCAAAACTTAAAACCCATTCTCAAAATTCTATACCTCAAAAGACTTCCTGAAGTATTATGTTTGTTTTGCTTTTATGTTAGAAAGGGTTCTATCTCCCTCGTTTAATGTCAGTATGTTAGGAAGGGTTTACATCCCTAGGTCCATGTCCCTAATATATGCACTCGCATCTCGTAGCAGTGAAGATTTTTTTTTTGAAATTCCTAAGTTTGTCACATATATCATCTAAGTTTTCCATTGATACCCAAAAATATTGAACAATTGTTTCACAAACTCTAAATTGTTTGTATTTTTCCTTGGATGGTTGGTTTATCACATTTTAGAACAACTTGCATCCCATTCTTAGAGGAGCGGTGCTGTCGGTTCAAAGCGTTACACTTGTGGTAGGTTTTATGCAATCTTTGGAGATGCATGAGACAACATACTATGGAGAGGGTTTTGGGATAGCGCCGCGGGCGGGGTCAAGGGGCAATTTTTCAACCGTAGTTTCTTTAATTTTGGCCAAGTGTGAATTGTCCAATGTTTAATACTTTGTTAGGTTTGAAACTCGCAAAAAAACAAAAGCGAGTTAAAACGTGAACAGATAACACAAAGAGAAAGAGAACCACAGAAACACAGAGACGATTGTGAGAGAGCCGCGTCATCTGAGAGACCACAGGAACTATAGGAGAGATATTGCACGCGGATCGAGGTGGCTTTGCACTACATACGACAGATCTGTGAGGAAATCTGGCCGCGGTGACAAATCACGAAAAATACCATAACAACAATAGCAGATACAATAGCAGCAACATCACTAGCAGGAAGAACAACACCACCAAAAAAGACAGTAGCAGCAACAGTGGTTTAGGGTTAATAGCGGAGTGACACCAACGAAAAAAACGACAAAACAGGGACAACATTAGCAACAACAACAACAGTAGCAACAACAATCGACAACAGTAACAACGTCAACAACAACAAGGACGACAACATCACACACATACAAAAACAGGTAAAGCTTTAGTTTCTTCTCTCGCTTTTCAATTTTTCAGGCTATAAAATTTAATTTAGAGTATGAATATGAGCTTGTATTTCAATCTAAAAAGGCAAAGATACTACCTTTCATCTCTAATTCTTGCTTCTAGCTACTTAGGAATACATAGTTATTCAAATTAGTAATGTAATTAAAAAACATAATCATACATCGAGTATTTAAAAAACTATGTTGGAATAAAAAGAGTTATATACGCACCTGTATATGCTTGCACGTGCTTTGTTTTACTGATGCTTTTGATTGTTTACCACCACTAGCTACACCTTTGTTACACACATGATAAGATAGAGAGGAAAGTAGAAAGATAAAGAGGGAGAAAGAGTGAAAACGAGTGAGTGACAGAGGGAGAAAGAGACGGGGAGAGAGAAAGGGAGAGTAACAATATGGGATTCTTTGGGGGGAAGAGAGAAGGAGATAGGGGTTTCTTGGTTTAAGTTCAAATTCAAGATTTGAATTTTGGGGGGAAGTTTGAATCTAAATAGGTGTAGTTGTAATAGCCTACCAATAGGCTAGACATAGAGAAGTCAACAATCTGCACTTCACATGTCCAATAACTTGTGCACATTAGATTGACCACTCGTCCATTCTAGGATATCTAGTGGGAGACACACAAGGAGAGTGACAATATGGGCTTCTTTGGGGGAAGAGAGAATGAGATAGGGGTTTATTGGTTTAAATTTAAACTGGACAATATTTTCATTTTGGAGGGAAATTTGAATTTAAATAAGTGTAGGTTGGAAGCTATCTTCTCTTGGGGTGCATTGTTTCTTGCAATAATGGCCTTCCAATAGGCTAGACATAGAGTGCATTTTTCCAATAACATGTGCACACTAGATTGACCACTCGTCCATTCTAGGATATCTAGAGGGAGACACAGAGGGAGAGTGACAATATAGGCTCCTTTGGGGAGAAGAGAGAAGGAGATAGGGTTTTCTTTGTTTAAATTCAAATTGGCCAATATTTAACTTTTGGAGAAAATTTTGAATTTTGGAGGGAAATTTGAATTTAAATACGTGTAGTTGGAATGCTATCTCTTCGGGTGCATTGTCCCTTGCAATAATGGCCTTCCAATAGGCTAGACATGGGGAAGTGAACAATATATATTGCATATGTCCAATAACATGTGCACACTAGATTGGTCACTTGTCCACTCTAGGATAGCTAGATTGTAATACGGTCTTCTTGGCATACGTGGTCTCTTAACATTGACATTGTTCCTTATAAATAGGTGATTTCAATATGTGTAGTTAAGGTATTTTATGATTGTCCATTCTAGCTCAAGTGATGGTCATATGTGAATGTGCTCTTTTCTAGGAAAGACATGCATAACCATGTTCTTCAATAGGCACATGTGTTGTCTAGATTGACCACCTGTCCATTCTAGGTCAAGTGATGGTCGTATGATGTTACATGTGTAGATATACACATAGATTGACCACATGTCAAATCTAGGTTCATTTTTTATCTTTATAGTCAAATGTGTTGTCTACATTGTCCACATGTCCATTCTAGGTCAAGTGATGGTCGTATGTTTTTGTATATGTATTTCTCTACAGATATTGACCACTTTTCCAATCCACACTCATTGTGCTTGTATGTTCTTTCATATTCATGTGTATTGAATCTTAGTCATTTGTCCATTCCATGCTAGGTTATGGTGGAATGTACTTTGTTAAACATGTGTGCATTAGACTGGCCACCTGTTCATTTTAGCTCAAATGATGGTCAATTGTGAATGTGCTCTTTTCTAGGAAAGACATGCATAACCATGTTCTTTAATAGGCACATGTGTTGTTTAGATTGACCACCTGTCCATTCTATCTCAAGTGATGGTTGTATGTTGTTACATGTGTATATCTACACATAGATTAACCACATGTCCAATCCAAGTTCATATTTTATCTTTAATAGTCAAATGTGTTATCTAGATTAACCACGTGTCCATTCTAGGTCATGGTCATATGTTGTTGTATGTGCAGTTCTCTACGGAGATTGTCCAGTTGTCCAATCTAGACTCGTTTTTTATGTATCTTCAATATTTCTTTCCCAAAGAAAGCATGCTTGTATGTTATTTCATACACATGTGTATGTTCTTACATAGGTTTATTTTAACCTAGATTGACCACTTGTCCAATCTAAACTCATTTTTTCTATATTTTCTATCTTTCTTTTCCTAGAAAAGTGTGCTTGTATTTTCTTTCATATTCATGTGTATTGAATATCTTAGTCATTTGTCCATTCTATGCTAGGTTATGGTGGAATGTACTTTGTTAAGCATATGTGCACTTTAGATTGGCCATCTGTACATTTTAGCTGAAGTGATGGTCAATTGTGAATGTGCTCTTTTCTAGGAAAGACATGCATAACCATGTTCTTTAATAGGCACATGTGTTGTCTAGATTGACAACCTGTCCATTCTAGGTCAAGTGATGGTCGTACGATGTTACACGTGTAGATATACACATAGATTGACCACATGTTCAATCTATGTTCATTTTTTATCTTTATAGTCATATGTGTTGTCTACATTGACCACCTCTCCATTCTAGGTAAGGTGATGGTCGTATGTTGTTGTATGTGTATTTCTCTATAGAGATTGACCACCTATCCAATCTTGACTCATTTTTTCTATATCTTCTATCTTTCTTCCCCAAGGAAATCATGCTTGTATGTTATTTCATACACATGTTTATGTTCTTACATAGGTATATATGCCCCTAAATTGACCACTTGTCCAATCTAGACTCACTTTTTCTATATTATCTATCTTACTTTTCCTAGAAAAGTGTGCTTGTACGTTCTTTCATATTCATGTGTATTGAATATCTTAGTCATCTGTCCATTCCACGCTAGGTTATGGTGGAATTTACTTTGTTAATTAAGCATATGTGCACTTTAGATTGGCCATCTGTCCATTCTAGCTCAAGTCATGGTCATATGTGAATGTGCTCTTCTCTAGGAAAGACATGCATAACCATGTTCTTTAATAGGCATATGTGTTGTCTAGATTAACCACCTGTCCATTCTAGGTCAAGTGATGGTTGTATAATGTTACATGTTAGATATACACATAGATTGATCACATGTCCAATCTAAGCTCATTTTTTATCTTTATAGTCATATGTGTTGTCTACATTGACCACTGCTCCATTCTAGGTCAAGAGATGGTCGTATGTTGTTGTATGTGTATTTCTCTATAGAGATTGACCACCTATCCAATCCAGACTCATTTTTTCTATATCTTCTATCTTTCTTTCCCAAGGAAAGTATGCTTGTATGTTATTTCATACACATGTGTATGTTCTTACATAGGTATATATGCACCTAGATTGACCACTTGTCCAATCCACACTTATTTTTTCTATATTTTCTATCTTTCTTTTCCTAGAAAAGTGTGCTTGTATGTTCTTTCATATTCATGTCTATGTTCTTACATATGTATATCTGCACCTAGATTGACCACTTGTCCAATCCAAAGTCAATTTTTCTATTTTTTCTATGTTTCTTTCCCTAGAAAAGTGTGCTTCTAAGTTCATCATATTCATGTGTATTGAATATCTTAGTTATCTATCCATTCCATGCTAGGTTATGGTGGAATGTACTTTGTTAAGAATATGTGCAGCTTAGATTGGCCATTTGTCCATTCTAGCGCAAGTGAGGTCATATGTGAATGTGCTCTCTAGGAAAGACATGCATAACCATGTTCTTTAATAGGCACATGTGTTGTCTAGATTGACCACCTCTCCATTCAAGGTCAAGTGATGGTTGTATGTTGTTACATGTGTATATATACACATAGATTTACCACATGTCCAATCTAGGTTCATTTTTTATCTTTATAGTTAGATATGTTGTTTAGATTGACCACCAGTCCATTCTCGGTCAAGTGATGGTCCTATGTTGTTGTATGTGTATTTCTCTACAGAGATTGACCTCCTGTCCAATCTAGACTCATTTTTTCTATATCTTCTATCTTGCTTTCCCAAGGAAACCATGCTTGTATGTTATTTCATACACATGTGTATGTTCTTACATAGGTATATCTGCACCTAAATTGACCACTTGTCCAATCTAAACTCATTTTTTCTATATTTTCTTTATTTCTTTTCCTAGAAAAGTGTGCTTGTATGTTCTTTATATTCATGTGTATGCTAGGTTATGGTGGAATGTACTTTGTTAAGCATATATGCACTTTAGATTAGCCATTTGTCCATTCTAGCTCAAGTGATGGTCATATGTGAATGTGCACTTTTCTAGGAAAGACATGCATAACCATGTGCTTTAATAGGCACATGTGTTTTCTAGATACCTGCCCATTCTAGTTCAAGTGATGGTCGTATTATGTTACATGTGTATATATAGATATAGATTGACCACACGTCCAATCTAGGTTCATTTTTTATCTTTATAGTCAGATGTGTTGTCTACATTGACCACCTATCCACTATAGGTCAAGTGATGGTAGTATGTTGTTGTATGTGCATATCTGCACATAGATTGACCACCTGTCCAATCCAGACTCATTTTCTCTATATCTTCTATATTTCTTTCCCAAGAAAATCATGCTTGTATATTATTTCATACACACGTGTATGTTCTTACATAGGTATATCTGCACTTGGATTGACCACTTGTTCAATCCAAACTCATTTTTTCTATATTTTCTATCTTTATTTCCCTAGAAAAGTGTGCTTGTATGTTCTTTCCTCAAATTACATTAAGTACATAATTATGACATGTTTTTCAGGGTAAAAATGTCTCAAGTGAGGACCTCAAATACGAGAAAAGTAACTACCATTCCAGTCAACATTGACCTTGCTACCAATGAGCCTTGTCCATGGTACCTCAATATTTATGGACTACAAGGTGCTCAATATCATAAAGTACATTTGTTTCTTGCCTCAGAACAAGATAACAATGTATTTGAGGATCTAGGCCAAGTATTTGCAGTAGCTGTATCAACCGTTCAAGGGCATCCTAGCATTGAGTGCATTAACATTCAAGTTCCAGGGAATATAGAGTATTGTCTATCTCCGAAGGCATGTTTTGCTCAATGCATGGTAAAAGATAAAGAGGTGACTATGTTCTCTAGAGGTTGGAATGCAGACATGGATCCTACATAGGTGACTGCAGACACTCTTCATGACTCCATTGTCCGGAGTGTGAAGAATAAGAATCCCTCCACCAAGAGTCCAAGGACAAAATTTTCTCAATCGAAAGAAAAGAGGGCCAAGGGTCATACTGTTTCAGGGTTCAAAGCGATGGATGAGTCAAATCTAGATGCTTCACAAGAGGGTACAAGCAACGAGTCTCACTTAAGGTTTGTGGAGCTTGGTCTTTTAGAGAAAGAGGTTCAAAAGGCAAAGAAAAGCTATAATGGAGGCATGGAGTAGTATTCATCATATTTTCCATTTAAGTATACACAGTATGAAATTCTAGTGATGACCAATTGTTTTCTTTCTCCTAATCATTATAATTCTCTCCAACTTAACGAGGAGCAGCTAAATAATTGCATGCTTCTCTTTGCTGCAAGTGCAAATAGGCCTTCATCATGTGCCTATTTGATGCCTGTCAAGAACTGTGGTCAAAGGACATGAATCCCAATGATGCCATTAGAGATTGAAGAAGGCAAGCTAAAAGACTATAGGTATTGGATTCTTGATGGACAACACTCTATATATGCAAAAAAAATACTGAGAGTTCAAGAAATGATGAAGGGGGGTAGATCACGAGAGCTCGTGGCAGTGTATGCTCAACGAAAGGCCCACATTGTTGTAGATCCACCTCCACATGTTTCTATCGCTATATCTGCTATTGCAAATGAACAAGCAAAGGCCTTGTATGTGAAGCAACGATACAGTGTAATAATGAAGCACTTAGGTGATCAGTGGAGATTTAACGGATTTCCTGCAAGTCCACCACTTGGTGTCGTGGAGGGAACTTCATCTCGCAGCAAATGGGATGTAAGTGATAAATTTATGATCCCATATCATTTATCTTTTGCACTAGAAACATAGGACACAATGCAAGTTTGATAGCCAATTTTTGATTTCTCTAATTTCTTTGTGTGGGCATTTTTAAGAATGGCTAGAATATGTGCTGGAGCATCCTTTATTACAAAGCAAGTTCACATGCTGACTTATTCTGATGCCATCTTTAATGAATGGCTAGATATTATAACAGAATTGGAAAAAGAGAATAAGAAACCAAGTGCCACAATATTTAGGTGTCTAGCTGGTTTGGATGAAGAAGAGGTTAAGAAGCTACAAGCAGAAATAAGAGATGGCACAATTGTGTTATCAAAGGGCATAAAGGACCCATCATGGACATGCTTGAAAGAATCAAACAACTCAAGCAAGATCGTATCATTCAAGATGCCTTGATTGAGGAGTTTAACTCTCTCAATGAGGATGCAAAGTGCAATGGTTGGGAGGATCTTGTCTTAATGTATAACATCAATGATGTTGTGTATATGAAGTTTCTTGAACTTTGTGATATATGGATCAAGACACAATTACACCGAGGAATCAAGAAGATTGACTTTCCAGAGAGTGCAAGAAATTATGTTGAGTGGACAATCAATCTACACAAGGAGCAAGTAAAAGCAATAGATGTTCCTTGGAGGATTTAGGTGGTAAACCTTCATATTGAAGGTTTTTCATACTTGGAGCGTCACCTTCGCAACCCAGTGCCCATAGGACTTGTGTTTTTTGGACATATCAGAGGCCTTTAAGAGCAACACACATTGTCATGAGGATTGATACAAAGATCTCTTGAATGGGATGATGTCCATCAGTGGAGGTTCAGAAGAAGCACACTATGTGCTTCTTGCTTTCTTAAACATGACAGATTTTGAGCAATTGCAGAATGCTTTGAATAATATGAAGGACATAATGCGACAACAGAGTTTTGGAGTTCTACATCATGAAAGAGACGGGTTTTATGCTCGGTCCATACATCTCTTCTCTATTGTGGTCCTTTTTGGGAAAAGTGATGCGTCTACTAGACTCCCAAAAACTCTTTCTCCAGGAGAATACCACCATACTTGATGTAGGGTTACTTGATATCAATTTTCAAACTATGGAGCATCTATCGGACAAGGATTTCTTGATATTTAAGAAGAAACTTCTTGTCGAGCAATTTACCGAGAAGTATTGCACAGAAGGATCCAAGCTAGTGGAATTATTTAGTGATGGCTATATAACAGAGATTGGTCTTGAAGAGAAGAAATAAGTTGTAGCCATAGTGGAAAATATTGAGGATCATAAGAATCTAGAATCATGGATTCTAGAATTTGTGACATTGCATGATGACATCAAGCAATGGGCAGGCCTTCAGGTCAATCAAGTAGAGCACCCAGTTGAGCACGAAAGGGAGATGGTGGAAAGGATGAGTGAAGGCAACTTTATTGTCAAAGATTTTTTATCACTTGAAGCAAGTACGTATTAACTTGGAAACCATCACATCCATTTCATTGTTTCTTTTGTAGTTTGAACTTGTTATATCTATTATAAAGATGACTTAAAAGCTTCAACTATCTTCAATGTATCCTTTTGGTTCAATTTAGTTTTGTTCATTCCTTTCAAAAATCTTATGTCTATATTTAGGTTGACTAAAAAGCACAAATAAAAAATTCTCTTTTTGAACAAATTCATGTTCTATTTATTATATGTCAAAGTATTTGAGTGATGGTTCCATTGTTCCATGATCAAATTTAGATTGGTCACTTGTAATGAACCTTGAATGCACAAGTGGTCAATTTAGGTGCACCTACATACACGTAACAACATATGACCCTCACCTGACCTAGAATGGACAAGTGGACAATCTAGGCAACACATATTCACATGTATCAACATATGATCATTACCTAGCCTAGAATTGACACGTGGTCAATCTAGGCAACAATGTGACTATTAAATAACATTGTTATGTGTGTCTTTTGTAAAAAAGAACACATTCACATATCACCATCACTTGACCTAGAATGGACAAGTGGCCAATCTAAAGTGCACATATGCAGAACAAAGTACATTCGACCATCACCTAACTTAGAATGAATAGATGGATAAGATACACAATATAAATGAATATAAAAGAACATAAAAGCATGCTTTTCTTAGGAAAGAGAGATGGGAAATATAGAAAAAATGAACCTAGAATAGACATGTGGTCAATCTAGGGGCACAAATACACATGTAACAACATATGACCATCACCTAACCTAGAATGGATAGGTGGCCAATCTAGAAAACACATGTGACTATTAAAGAACATAATTACACATGTATTTCATAGAAAAGGACACATTCACATATGACACCATCTGACCTAGAATGGACAAGTGACCACTCTTACTAATCTAGACAACCACATGTTACCAAAATTGGAAAGATGGCCAATCTAGAGAAAACCATATGTGTTGTGATGTCTTGATGTCCACAATACTAGCCTTACCAAGAATGGATAGATGGCCAATCTACAAAAAACAACATGTTTCTTTACTAAGAATGGTCAAATGGCCATTCTAGAGAGTAATGCTTATTTTAGTCAAGAGAGATGGACAATCTAGCAAGAACTAAGCTAGAATGGACATGTGGTCAATCTAGAGAGAATGTACGCATAGGAATCATCATATTAGAATCACCTAACCTAGAATGGATATGTGGCCAATCTAGATAGCACATCTAACAATAAAAGAACACAAACTAAGAGAGAACAATTACATGTGGTGTAGAAACTGAACATGTGTCAGAAGACGTTGGTTCAAGCAAGAGATCATTTTATCCTTCTAATCTAGTATGGATGCACATGTTTTTTTTGAAAAAGGGCACACTCATATATGACCATCATCTAACCTAGATCCAAGTGAACCATATTGAATAAAGTGCTATGTAGAGTGCAACCTATTTTAAGGGGACTCAAAGCTTTGATGAACTAATTTTTTTGTAGAAAAGTTATCTTCTTACTATAGCATGTGTTGAAGTTCTTTATATATGACCATCACGTGACCTAGAATGGACATGTGGCCAATCTAGGAATCACATATGCACATAATAACAACATAAGACCATCACTTGACCTAGAAGGGACCAGTGGCCAATCTAGGAAACGATATGCACATGTAACAACATATGACCATTAGCTGACCTAGAATGGACACGTGGCCAATCTTTGCAACACATGTGACTATTAAAGAACATAGTTATGTGTGTCTTTTTAAAAAAAGAACACATTCACATATGACCATCACTTGACCTAGAATGGACACGTGTCCAATCTAAATACACATATGCAAAACAAAGTACATCCCACCATAACCTAACCTAGAATGGATACATGGCTAAGATACACAATACACATAAATTTAAAAGAACATACAAGCATGCTTTTATTAGAGAAGAGATGGAAAATCTAGATAAAATGAACTTGTAATGGACATGTGGTCAATTTAGGGGCATAGCTGCATGTGGTCAATTTCATGTAATTCATCTAGGGTAGGTGATGGTCAATTTCATGTAATTCATCTAGGTCAGTGATCGCCATATGTAGCTTTAACAAAATAATGTTTTTTTTAGACAAGTCATCTTCTTACTATAGCATGTTTTTAAGTTCTTTATATATGACCATCAATTGACCTAGAATGGACAAGTGGCCAATCTACTCAACACATATGCACACATAACAACATATGACCATCACCTACCTAGAATGGACAAGTGGACAATCTAGGCAACACATATTCACATGTAACATTTATGAACATTACCTAAGCTAGAATGTATGGCCAATCTAGGCAACACATGTGAGTATTAAGTTCACATATAACTATCACTTGACCTAGAATAGACAGGTGGACAATCTGAAGTGCACATATGCAGAACAAAGTAAATTCCACCATAGCCTAGCCTAGAATGGATAGATGGCTAATATACACAATACAAATGAATATAGAAGAACATATAAGCATTCTTTTCTTAGAAAAGAGAGATGGAAAATCTAGAAAAATTGAACCTGGAATGGAGATGAGGTCAATCTAAGGGAACATATACACATGTAACAACATATGACAATCACTTGACCTGGAATGGATAGGTGACAAATCTAGACAATACATGTGACTATTAAAGAACATAATTACACATGTCTTTCATAGAAAAGGTCACATTCACATATGATATCACCTGACTTAGAATGGACAGTGGCCACTCTAACCAATCTTGAAAACCACATGTTACCAAAATTGGAAAGATGGCCACTTTTGAGAAAATCACATGTGTCTTGATATCTTGATGTCCACCTTACCAGCCTTACAAAGAATGGATAGATAGCCAATCTAGATAAAACCACATGTTTCTTTACTAAGAATGGCCAAATGGCCATTCTAGAGTGTACTTTTGACTAAACAAGAACATATATACATGTGTTGATACATTAAAAGAAAGGTCATAGAAAGAACATACTAGCATGTTTTTTTAGTGAAACAGAGTTGGACAATCTAGCAAAAACTAACCTAGAATGGACATGTGGTCAATCTAGAGAGCATGTATGCATAGGAATCACCACATTAGCATCACCTAACCTAGAATGGATAAGTGGTCAATCTAGATAGCACATGTAACAATAATAGAACACAAACTAAGAAAGAGTAATTACATGTGCCTTAGAAAATGAACATGTGTCAGAAGACACTGGTCCAAGCAAGAAATCATAGCATCCTTCTCATCTAGTATGAACAGATATGTATTTCCTGAAAAGGGCACATTCATGTATGACCATTATCTGACAATTATTTGATAGGTGTCTAATCTTAAGTGTACATATGCACTGAACAAATTACATCCCACCATAACCTAATCTCAAATGGATAGATGGCTAAGATACACAATACACATGAATATAAAAGAACATGCAAGCATGATTTTTTCAGGAAAGAAATATGGAAAATCTAGAAAAAATGAACCTAGAATGGATGGGTGGCCAATCTAGGTGCATTTTTGCACATGTAAAAACATATGTCCATTATGTGAGTTAGAATGGATAGGTAGCCAATCTGAAGTTCAGATATGACAACAAGAACATATTTACATCTATCTATCCATTAGAGCTAGTGCAAAAAAGATAAAACTTTTTCATTTATCTTTCTTAGAAAAATTGAACCTAGAATGGACAAGTGGAAAATTTAGGTGCACATATGCACACGTAACAACATATGACCATAACTTGACCTAGAATGGACAAGTGGCCAATCTAGGCAACACATGTGATTATTAAAGAACATTGTTATGTATGTCTTTTTTTTTAAAAGGACACATTCACATATGACAATCATCTAACCTAGAAAGGACAGGTGGCCATTCTAAAGTGTACATATGCAGAACAAAGTACATCCCACCAAAAGTAGAATCTAGGCACATTTGAACTCTAGATTTATCACAATTTCATTCTAAGTTTGGAATATGTCAATTTTTCTAATCAATTTTCTGAGAGAATGTGCTCTACATTTGCCACATGCAATCTAGAATAGGTAAATGTCATTATGTTTAACTTGTTTCCACTTGAAAAAATCCATTGGATTCTAATATAAGCATGAATTTCACTACAAACTAAAAGCATGGTAAGTTCAAGTTTAAGCCACCCACCTTGGTATGGGTTAAGGCCTTTATGATCTTCCTTAGGAATAGGTAACTCTAGACTAGCCACTTATCCATTCTAGGATAAGAAATTAAGGTGGCAGTTCTAGCATGTGAATCCTCAATGCCTTATTTTGTTCATTGCATTTTCTTGCTTTGTATGTTTCAAGAACTACCTTCATTATCTTTTTTTCTTGATACCCTCAAATGATATTGTATATTCTTTACCTTGTACTTTGTTTCTCTACCTTTTATAATTGTTTTGACTAATTTTGAAATATTTCTACTTTGTTTTCTTTAGATATAGAACATGACATGGTTGCTACATCCACGCTCCCAACACAAACACTAGGTAAGGATTCCCTAATATGCACATTGATGGAAGCCTTGAAACCCATTTAAACTATTTGAAATATATTGTAGGAGACAAAATTGATCGACAAGTGGGAGATGGTAGCAATAGTGCTATGTTGGTTCATCCAGTGGCAACCACTCCAATGGATGACGGATTACAACCTGAAAACTAAGTGCAAGATGGTCAAGTTGATGCCAGTAGCTCAAGCCCAATAATGTCAAAGAAGTCCACGCTGACGATTGTGTTGGGATTGAATGGTGTTTTACTGAAACATTGCCCCCAATCATCCAGCCTTTATGAGTCTATTCAACTAGACTCTAGAGGATATATTGTTCTTAGGCCAAGATGTCTTGAGTTTCTACAGTTTTTATTGCAAAGATTCAATGTGGGAATTTGGTCAACATCTAAACTAGCTAATGTTCTCCAAATTATAAGGACGTTGACAAATAGGGTAGAGACAACATTACCATTCTTTGCAGTGTGGGGTCACGAATCTTGCTTTGTTCTTGAGAACCTATATCGACCGGACAATCCACATGTGCAAGCAATGTTTAAGCCACTAGACAAAATGTCTTTTGGGTTTGAATGTGATCCTCGACAAAAAATTCTTATTGATGACTCCTCATACAAGGGTTGTGTTTCACCAGCAAACAACTGCATATTCCCAATGATGTTTGATGAGAAAAAGAAGATGGACAATGTTCTCATGGGTGAGCTACTTCCATATTTATTAAATCTTGATGAAGCCAGGGATGTTCGTGCAGCTATTGAATGCGAGTGGTATGGACAACCCCCAATTTCCAATGATAGCAAGTATGATGCTGTCATTGCATATTGGAGAGAACCTAATGCAAAATGGTCAATGCAAGAAGTTGAGACGGGTAGGTTGCCAATAGATAATGCTATTGACATACAAGAGGGATCAATCCCGGGGGATTCATTATGGAAAACTTACTGCACCACGTAAGTGCAGGGAAGGGGGGTTTTTGGACAAGTTACATAAGCGTATAAGTTAGGGGTTGGCCCCCAATAATTTATCTCCGAAGCTTAAAAATAAGGAAGGGGGTATCATATTTAGGGGGGGGGGGGGGGGGGGAGAAATGAGAAAAGGGAAAAAGGAGAGGAAGCTTTTGTGTTTCAAAATCATGGCTTCCCAAAAGAGTCTTCCTTCAAACTTATGAATCAATAGCTACAAAAATACATGCAAGAACTAACACTTCTTTTTAACAATTTCTTATTTTGTGATTATAGTTCATTTATTAAGGGATGAAAGCTATAAAGAGTTTGTATAGATGCAAATTTACACGAAGAACCAACACAACTTTATAACCATGGTTTTTGAGTAATTTAGATGGGTCAAAATTAGATGAGTAGCTAGAGTGCAGGCTGAACGGGCACATAGTTTGAAAGTCAATCTAAGACACATTGAGCGTACATCTAGTTATCAATAGACGTGGTTCCTTAGTACGTTGCCAGTCAGTACTCTTTGATTAGTTTTACTCCATTAGATCATGTGAGACCTAAATTTTATACGTAAGATAGGGGTATGATAGTTTTCTACATTGATTGTCGTATAAGTGTATAAAGCGGGTCATATTCCGTAATATGAGTTGTATATAGGGGTTTTATCAAAGTTGTTTGCTCGCATGTGGCGTTCTGTTTTGTATATAGAGTGAATCCCCTGGGGGATCAATAAACTCAGGTAGCCATCAAGAACAGAAAGGCAAAAGATAAGAGAGATATTTTCAAAAGAAGCCTCAACTATTGACACCATGAAGGGGCCTCAATTGATTTCATTAGCAAGGAAACTAGGTTGCACAACTGCACCCTTGAAGGTTGTATCTGCAAGAGCCTTTATCAAGAAGTTGTTATTTCAGCACAATTTTCTCAAACTTGATAAGGGACTCTAAGGTAATGCTCAATCCTAGCCATACTCTTAATTTACACTAGAAATTATCTAGTGTAATATTATGATTGACAATTGATTGTGTTTATTCTTGCAGATTTCTTGTGGGGAGTATGCTAGAAGATTTGAAGCATGATCTGTAGAGACTTGCAGTAGATTGGAGACTTTAATGTGATTGTAGACATGTATTAAGAACACAGTTTCATATTCTCAAGAATATTTTGTATTAACACGTCGTTTTTCTTTGTTGGGTTTTCCAATATCACTTGTTATAAAATGTAACTTGGGTTATTCTATAATTAGTTGTAGAAACTTTGTTCACTACAGAAATCCAAGTACTAAATTTTAATCAAGAAGGAGGCCTAGGACATTGTGAAATCACAAATGGAGTTTGATAATTTTCATAATTTCTCACAATAGATTTCTCTAGACTATGAAGGTCAATAATTTTAATCTAGAATGACCAAGTGGTTGACCCAACATGACCCAGTTGCCAATTTCAAATTTCTAAGTGGTTTTATTGAGAGAGGCTGCATGGTTTTCTTGGAATTTTATGCAAACTATTTCTTTGAAAGGTTTAGAAGACTAAGTGGTAGATAGATAATGGTGAAGTAACGTGATAATAAGTTCAACATGCAATGACCAAGCTCCCCAAGAGATTTAATTTTTGATAAATTTAGCAAAGTATCATGTCTAAAATAGACAAGTCGTCAATATGCCTAGGTTAGATGAGCCTTGTATTTGTTCTAGGCTAGATGAATAAAAAAGTGGTCAATTCTAGGTCAAGTGATGGTAATATGTGAATGTGCTCTTTTCTAGAAAAGACATGCATAACCATGTTCTTTAATAGGCACATGTGTTGTTTAGATTGACCACCTATCCCTTTTAGGTCAAGTGATGGTCGTATGTTGTTATATGTGTATATCTACACATAGATTTACCACATGATCTCCAAGTTCATTTTTTCTATATTTTCTATTTTTCTTTCCCAAAAACGTCATCCTTGTAGATGTTTTCATATTCATGTGTTTTGTGTATCTTAGTCATTTGTCCCTTCGACGCTAGGTTATGGTGGGATATACGTTGTTATATATAATTTGTACTATTCACATTGGCCACATGTCTATTCTAGGTCTCGTGATGGTCATATGTGAATGTAATCTTTTCTAAGAATGACATGAATAACCATGTCCTTTAATAGTCACATGTGCTATCTAGATTGACCACCTGCCCATTCTAGGTCAAATGATGGTAAATTGTTGTTACATGTGTATATCTACACATAGATTGACCACATGTCCAACCGAGGTTCATTTTTTCTCCATTGTCTATCTTTCTTTCCCAATAAAAACAGGCTTGTATATTTTTTCATATTCATGTGTATTGTGTATCTTAGCCATTTTTCCTTCCAGGCTAGGTTATGGTGGGATGTACTTTGTTATGCATATGTGCTATTGAGATTGGCCACATGTCCATTTTAGGTCAGGTAATGGTCATATGTGAATGTGCTCTTTTCTTAGAATTACATGCATAACCATGTTCTTTAATAGTCACATCTGTTATCTTGATTGACCACCCATCCATTCTAGGTAAGGTGATGGTCGTATGTTGTTACATGTGTATATCTATACATACATTGTCCACTTGTCCAGTCCATGATCTTTTTTCCTATATTTTCTATTTTTTGTTCCCAAGAAAAGCATGCTTGTATGTTCTTTCATATTCATGTGTATTGTGTATCTTAGCCATCTCTCCATTCCACGCTATAGCTTATAGTGGGATGTACTTTGTTATGCATATGTGCACTTGAGATTGACCACTTGTCCATTCTAGGTCAAGTGATGGTCATATGTGAATGCTCTCTTTTATAGGAAAGGCATGCATAATCATGTTCTTTAAGAGTTACATGTGTTGTTTAGATTGACCACCTGTCCATTTTAGATCAAGTGGTTGTTGTATGTTGTATATATCTACACATAGATTGACCACCCATCCAATCCACACTCATTTTTTCTATATTTTCTATCTTTCTTTCCCAAGAAAATCATGCTTGTAAGTTCTTTCATATTCATGTGTATTGTGTAGATTAGCCAAAAACTAACCTAGAATGGGGAGGTGGCCAATCTAGATTGCAAACCATACAAGGATTCAACTATTCAAGAATGTACAACTTATCATTATCTTGTTTATTGGATGCATGTGTAATCTATTTATTGTAGGCTAGATTAAATACAAATATATATGTTCTTTCTTGGTTATGTCTGCAATTACCCTAGCAACTATCCAATCTTGGCTAATTTTCCATGTTTTCAATGCAGACTCAGCACCAAAAAGTATATCTTTATTGGGATGGAAATCTTCTTTAAGCCATGAGGACTCATCTAGTGGTACTTCTAAGGGACCTTCAAAAGAATATTATTCATCCTTTAGCCAGATGCCACTTATGCTCAAGAAAGAAAGAAGAGTCCTTATCTTGGACATTGAAGGCCTACTACTTAAGTCAATTGAAATGCAACATGGTGATGCCATACCATCATGGACTGGCCACATGCACCTGATAAAAGAAGACGAAATTTATTTTGCTATACGGCCTGATGTAGATGTCTTTTTAGACTTTTGCTTTCACTACTTTGACGTTTGGATTTGGAGTTGTTACAACCTTAAAAAAGCTCAACATATAATTCAAACATGTTTTCCTAGCCATCATAGTCAATTTATGATGCTCTTGAGTAATAAGAATTGCCAAAATCCAAATATTATGCTGGGGTATAAAAGAGTGTACCACAAGAATTTGTCATTGGTATGGGATATGTTTCATGATTTACATGCAGGGAATACTTTGATTTTTGATGACAACCCATATAGAGTTATGTGGAATATGCAAGGCACATACCTTATCTTTCCAAAAACGTGGAGACAGTCACCGCTAGAACATCTAAGCTTCTTGGAGACAACCATGATACCTTGGTTTCTAGAGCGGTTACATGCTCCAGAACGAAGGGATTATACACGCAACACAGTTGTCAATATGTTTGAAGATCCTGAGACAAACTATGTCACAAACGTGTACTTATCAAGAAGGAAAAGTTCAGATTGATTCAATGATAATGCATCAAACTTTGTGGATGGAAAGGAAACTTGTAATCCTTTTTTTGGCTCTATTGGAAGCCATTGTACAATATTTTGGTAATCAATTTAGTGGTCATTTTTAGATTTTTGTTGAATGAAGTGCTATGTAGAGTGCACCCTATTTTAAGGGGACTCAAAGATTTAACAAACTAAATTTTTTTAGAAAAGTTATATTCTTACTATAGCATGTTTTTAAGTTCTTTATATAATAATAACATTGTATCTCAAAAGTATGATATAATGAAGGACATCCTTCTCTAATGAAGTGTTGTTTCTTCAGTAAGTTTATCACTGTGCGCGTATGTCACACGTGTCAATGCAAGGAACTTGCCAATACACCGTGTGCGAGCCACAAATGGAACCAAGCACACAACAAGCCTAAACTAGTAAGCTCAAAGATGGCGTTGGTGTGTCACGCACCGCTCTACGCTTCCTGTCGTGGAGGATTCCTCGCTACAAAGAAGAGGGAGACGCCGCTACGCCGTGCTCAATCGCTTCACCGCCGTCGTGCTGCCACAATTCTTGATCGCACTCTCTCTCTCTCTCTCTCACGCATACACACACACACAAGGAGATGAAGAAGAAGAAGATGGATATGGAGCAAGAGCACTCTTCAATTGCACAAATGAGAGAATGAGTGAATTTTAGGTTTAGTTGACTTTTATATGAGTTCACCCCATTCACACTCGGGCGCCCATGCTTAACCAACTAATCCCTTGAATGTTCTAGTTAGAGTGCGCCTCTCATCGGCGATCACTCTTACCCTTTTCCTATTGGACCGACAAGCCCGTTACCTGACTCTACCAAGTAAATAATACAACATTGTCAGGAGTTTTTTGGACCAAGGGATTGCGCATGTGTACATACACATGCATGGTGCATTGAATAAAGGATTGCCCATTTTCCAGAGCCAGGTGGTTACGTGGGGCCCACATGTGTGCAGGTAGGACAACATGTACATAGTGCATCGATTTTCACTGTTACCAGTACCAGTGTGTTTTTTCTACAATAATGAGGAGTTGGTAGCACGTAAAACTTCTCGAGGAAGCTATCCGCGGGCCGACGACATGAGGTAAGCGAGTGCGTCAGATGGAATCTAGTGGCGTCAGGAGGCCGAATGGGGTCAATATGATGAGTACAGACACAACTTGGGTGTTTTCTTGTGATACTTATGCAGAAAGTTCATCATGAGGACCACTTTTTGGAGCCACTTCACGTGGTTACGAGACGCATTATTGAAAAATGTTGAGTGCCAGGTGTGCGGATGATGCAAAAAGGTGACAACTATGCACTGCGAGGTCAGTTTTTCGCCTGTTCGGGGTCCGTTTGAGATCATCTAAAAGGCCAAGGGTGCCCAAGTAATAAAGCTAAGTGTGGGAACGGAAAAAACTGAGAGAAGACCAAAAAAAACATGGAGAAGAGAGGAGGAACAGCCGCAGGTGTGTTTTTGGTGTTTTTTGTGTTTTTGGAGCCTGTTTTGGCCGTAAACTGTTCATCCGAGGTCGGATTTGAGCACTTTGACATTGTAGACTGGGGTTTTGGGCCGTTCTCGATGCGATGGCGCTGTCCATTTTGCCAAATTACTCACTCTTTTTCTACTGTTTTGGCTGTGTAAGTTTCTCCTATGAGCGAAGCTTCTGCTCCAATTTGTGATTGTATCTGGTATCTTTTACCCATATTGTGTGAGCTGTTTGCCCCATTGGTGTTGGCCCAAGCTCAATTGTATCTAAACATCAGAAGTTCTCCTCTTTTGAGTTGAGTTTTTTTGGGTGTGTGTGTGTGTGTGTGTGTGTCTCTGTGTGGAGTGGGCAAGTGGATAGTCTCTCTCCTCTCACTCCATCGGTGTGTTCCCTGTCTCGGCCAAGAGCCAAGTGGTGCCCCATAGTGTGTGTGTGTGTGTATCATTCCCAGAGCGTGTGTCGGGTCGTTATAGAGGCGCTGTGTGTGTTTTCATCCCGCTCACAATGTCCATCGTAGGTGATATGGTGTCCGTCAGCTGTGAGGGTTAACATGCCCCCCTTCTTGATGTAGATTCCATCCTCGGAAGCTATTGAGTTGAAGCTTGTTTGTGGAGGTGGAAGAGTATTTGAGATGAATGTCCTTAGCCTCCTTCAATCAACTGCAAAATCAAACAACATTGGCACAGTAATTGCATTCTCATAAGCAATTAAAAAGCATATGCATTTGTAGGTAGACAATTTGATTGGTAACTAAATTTTAAACCTTTTGTCAGCAATAAACATTAAATTGAATTATAATCAAACGCATAAACAGCTGTAAAGGTAAAAAATTAAACAAGTATGGGGTCACTAATTTAACGGTCAAAAGACACTAAATATCGACTATTAATACCATGGATAATCTTCTTAATTTTCTCTGGTCAATTAAGTTGTTTAATCGCGAGAGACAAGTATTTCATGTTCGAGGGCTGACTATAGGCTATACCTAGAAGACCTTGTAGTTAAGCTATGATAAAAGGAATTTCTCATGAAATCATCGCTTGACTCATTACTTTTTCTTTGACCCCCCAAAATCTTTTCATAGTGATTCAATTTTGATGTGTGTGCTTATTTTGTATGCCTTTGGTTTTTTGCTTTTCAAGGAAAAGCGCCCACACTGGGAACCTCTAGGGCTCTAGTACCATAGGCGATACATGTGAGTGAAGTACCAAATCAAGCTGAGATTTCTCTTCCAGTTTAAGATTTTACATTGTGGCACTTTGATTTTTTGTTTATTCGTTTTCAGCATTTTAATTTTGTAACCTTTGGGGGTCATTTGACACTGTTACATCTCCCAAGGCTCATCACACTAGTAAACTCCCTTTATAATACTTAAGCTAAAGGTCAATAGGCACTAAGCCCACTAGAAAGCCCTAGTACATTTCACACAATGCTGCTTAAATCGGATTAAGGACCTAAGTAACCATTAATTATTAAGAAGGCATTCCCCTTGGTATTAAGAAAAGATCTCTAACACCTAGCTTGGTCAAACTAGCTTAGTTAGACTGCTTGATTTTTAAACCTAGACAAGTGCTTATGACTAAAAATTACATTGAATTTAATGTTTGGTGCTAAACAAAGGCACAAAAAATTATGCTACCAATCACAATCAAAGCAGACAAACATAGATGCGAAAAAGATAAGGGGCAATGCTAATGAACAAGAAACACCTGTTTGCGTTGATAATTGCACTTGATTTGAAGTGTGAACGAGAGAAAGATTCCATGAAGGTCCAAATACTAACCACAGCAACACCAAGAATACCTCTAGGAGGCACATCAGTGGGAAAAAAGGAACTTTGCTAATCACTCAACTCTAAAACAGAAACACTCCTATCGTACTAATCTTACCTACCCTCCATCACTCGAGTGATGAGGATCAAAGGTGTTTGATGACATAGGTTTTTGTTTCAGTGTACCGGATGTGAATGTGTAGGTCTGGGTCAATGTTCTGACTTTTATTGTGCATATTCATTTTCTCATTGCTCTTGCTCTTTATTATTTTTGTTTTTTGTGAGTATAATGCTTTATATATACATTACATAAGATTGGAAGATAGAGAGATCAGGGAGGAAGGTTGAGAGGGAAGCGAGTGAATGATGACTGTCAGCAAACATTGCCCCCATCCTTGGGTAGATCATACCGTTTGAAATGAGCTCGTCACCCTTTGAAGCCAATCGTTCCAGTTGGTAATAGGTGAGGATTTTTGCCAGTAGTTTTCTCTTACCTTAGGTGCCTCATCGAGTTGCAAGGGTGGTAAGATAGTCTCCGAGGATCGAACTTGAAGTGGTTCATCAGGTGATTCTTGAACACTGGGAGGTGTGGATTCTTTTGTAGCTTCATGGAGGTCCACTACTATAGGTGGAGGATATGGAGAAGCTTTTACCTCTATGGATGCATTACATGAGGAGCTAGAAGCTTCATGGGACTCCCCCCTTCCTGAGCTAGGTGGAACAAATCGTTCTTTCTTCGGTACCCAAACTAGCTCTGGAGAAGGTGTGTAGCATTCCGTGATTTTTTCCTTTCCGTTATCTTCAATTTGTTTTGGAGCCACAGGATTGAGCTCACATGGGCCCGGTGACAAGTAAGAGCACAATTTACGTTTTGGCACCCAGTGATGAGCTAAATAGCTTGTTTGAACTAGAACTGTATTTGCCAAGTCAATCCTAAAGTGCCAATTCAATGGTTCTCTAATGGAAAAATGGTGTATCTATTTTTACAATCAATACATAGGTCTATATATGCACAAAAGTCCATTTATGAAAATTATAATTATAATACTTTATAGTGCAAAACAAGACATGCCCTTTATAAGAAGAAGTTATTTGAGCAATGTGGGAATGGGATTTTTCCCACTTTACCTAATATGCACTTCTAGGGAGATTGATAATAAAGGTATTAAACTCCTTGGCCAACTGTTGGACTACAACATCTATAGCTAGAAAGAGACGGACCAGCAGGCTCTACATTATAACCTCTATGGCACTAAAAGATTACTTATCAACAGAGCCCTAGAGCAGATTAGCAAGTGGTTTTTGTCGATCTATGAATCCAAGCTCAAGTGGAAAGCGTGGCAATGATCGAAGAACAGACATTTCCTTAAACCTCAAAAGAAAGAAGTGTACCTAACACTTATGTATTCGGAGGATTGGTTCTTTCTGCTTAACAAGCAATGGGGCAAAGACTGGCCACAGTCAAGATGGGAGACAGTCGTGAAGAACATATGGCACCCAAAATGGTTGCATGAGATGAAGGTCTTTATATGGAATATTTTATGGGGAGCCTTGCCAACTGGGTGAAGGTTCTCACTAGGTGAATTGACTTGGATAGAAGTTCGCAGTGCAGAATGGATAGCGAAGACCTCCCCTTCCTTGTTAAGAAATGCCCGGTGATTTGTGGCATAGCAGGGAAGGTTTGTAAATGGGTTTAATTAACACTAGAATGGTAACAGGACACTTTTATGTCCTTGGACACTTTTGTGTCTTGTTAAGTGACCATTTTGCTTGAATTATTTGAAGATTATGAAAATGAATTTCTAGGTGCTATATATACACAAAGCTATCTTATGAGCTGAAAAAAACTTGACCTTTTTTAAAAAAAATCAATCTCACCATTAACCTTACTCTTGCACAATATTTTTGAACCTAAACTGTGTGAAAACACGAGTTCTGTTTTGTTTTTTTCAAACTTTTGCAATTATACCACTCTAAACTTCATTTTTGTGAGGTTTGGATTGCTAGAGGATAGGCCCTCATCATTGTCAACATGTTTTGATTCTTCTAGGGAGAACTAAGCGTTAAAATTGAAAGTTACGACCAACTTACAAGAATTGCATAATCCTATTTTTTGGCCAAGATTAGTACTTTTATGATTTTTTAAAGAGATTTCTTGATATCCAAATGCAATTTTGCTTGTGTACGTGGCATGTGTAACATAAAGCTAGTCTTCCTTGAGTTTTGGGGGACCTAATACGCTATATAGCATTGTATACGATGATGGCTGAGATTTTTGATTGCTGAAGAATACGAGACATTTTAGTGTAGAAAGTATAACTTTCACAATATTGCTAGTTTCTTTGGCCAATTGTGTGTATTTTGTAGGTAGTAACCATATCTAATCATAAACTAAAAATTTGGATAGATATTGAGTAGTTTCCATGGGATTCTAGAGGTCATAATGCTAAACCCAGTTTTGTCATGTTTGTTGTATTTCGCACTTCATCATTGTCCCCAAGGTTCCACTTAGTAATAGATCCATTATTCTTTTGACATGCTCCATGGATCCTTTTGAATCCAAAGGCCCAAGGAGAACTAGTATTGAGCGTGACTATAGAAACTTTGATGATAGGTCCGCAGAATGGCAAAAATGCAAGTTTTTGTACCTTTTTTTTGGCCCTAAAAAAAAATAGTGAGGAAAAAGGAACCATATGTTTTGATCACCAACCCATTGAAGTTAACGGGGCATTTTATCTCATGTCCTACAAAAATCCCCACTCTTATTTATATGCAATCAACCATAAGAAATGGTTGTTTTGGGCAAAATGCACTGGTCCATCAGCTTTGGCCCGCTTGTTGTGACCAAGATATGAGGAATTTTACAAGTTTTTATTTTTTCCATATGTAGTAGTCCTTGAACTATAAGCTCATGAAAGGATTTTTCAAATTGAGTGGATCTATTATGGTTTTGAAATAGGATTTTTCAAGAATGATCTCTTCTTGGGAGGGAAGGTGTTCAAGAGCCAATAATTACTCATTACAACGTAAATAGTGAGATTTTGTTACTTCAAACACATTTGGAAGGAAAGGAACTGTCAAATTTTTTAGAATACCATGAAATTTTCTAAGTTCACAGAGATAATTCAAAAAATGCAAGGGGTGATCATCACCATTGGAAAACAGAGTAACTCTGAAGAGTGGAAGAGGGACTTGTGCGCCATGATGAATGACTGACAGGAATAAAGGTGTGGGCTCTTTTCTCGTCATTGGGTAGCTCCACATTGACTAGTCTGTTTCACTACAAAAGCTTCTTTAGATTAGCGACACTCGTTGTGTGATTCTCAAACTAGTGGTTTTGCTATTGTCGTTGCTATGAGAATTTCTATAAGTGCCACTATGTTCGTCGGCTATATAGTGACACTTATATAGACGCCGACAATTGGGTTAAAAAAAACCCGAGAGTGCCAAAACTTAGATCTGGATCTGAGTTTTTGCGCTCTTGAGCAAGCGATGAAAGTTGAGGGTAACCCTCTCTCTCTCTCTCTCTCTCTCTCTCTCTCTCTCTCTCTCTCTCTCTCTCACACACACACACACACACACACACACACACACACAGACACACACACGTGTGAGGAGAGAAGGGAGCTCTAGGTATGCTCCCTCCCTCTCCCCTGGGGAGTCCACTATGTAGAAATTGCATATAGCATGTGCGAACAAGATGTATTTAAATAATCCCTTATTTGTATATTTTCAAGTATTATATGTACCCCTTATGTATGAATTTCTATAAAAAAACTAGCCCTTATATATGAAAATTTTCACTTTCTCAATTAAAAAACCCTTTATGTAAGTCATTTCTTTATAAATGTACCTAATTATAAATCCCTTCTTTTGTTTGCACGTGCTATCTTACATATTTCCTAGTGGACACCCTAGGCTCTCTCCTCTCTCTCATGCTCCCTTCCCTTCTTTTCTCCCACTCACACTCACACACACACACACATTGAGAGAGAAAGTGAGTGAGTGAGTGAGAGAGAGAGAGAGAGAGAGAGAGAGAGAGAGAGAGAGAGACAGAATGAAAAGAAATGAAATGTGATTTTGAACATCTTCAAAATGCCAAATCAACCTTTGAGACCGATTTGATACAATCATGATAGATCTAATCCAATGTTTGGGTATAAAAGTTTTTTTCAAAAAAGAAGTAAGCTAAAATACTAAAATCATTATCATGATCATCATCAATGTCAGAGGGGCAGAAAATTAGCTAGGATTAGGATTTAGGATATATAGCTACTTTTGGATTAAGGTTTGAATCTAAGATTAAGATTAGGATTTAGGTTTAGGATTTAGTTTTTTTATTTAAGCTTCACTTTAAGATTAAGGTTTAAATCTAAGGTTTAATTTTAGGGTTATATGTATACGTGGGATTTAAAATTAGATAGATTGATGGAAGAGAGCGTAATAGTAGATAAATCTTCTATTCTTCTCTCTACCCTATCTCTCTATTCTCTACCCTCTCTCTATATCATACTGTGCTCAACTTACCACTCTCTACGTCGCTATAGAGCTAGAGGGATGATTAGGTATCTACCTTTCTCTAGAGTTATAGCGATAAGTGGAGCCATTGTTTTGTGTTGTACGCAAGGGGAGAGTCCTCCTGTTGCTATAGAAAGCAAGGTATATGTATGTGTAGGTGTAGATTTAGCGAACTACAAAAATGACTTGTCCGCAAGCCGTTTGTGCATGTGAGCTTACAAATAGCATGCATGTAGATTCCAAGGGTTTAGGTGGGTAGAGAGTGGGATGCACAATACCTGGCTTCATCACCATTTGTGTTGAAGTTGTCCATGACACCACAATACATGGTGGTTTGACGCTCATCAATGTGGCGTGGATGAAAGTGTCGCCCCTTTGACCACATAGAGTTAAAGGAAATTCACTATACAAGAGAAAAAATTATACAATCAATTACAAATATAAAATCAAAGAAAATGAGCACTATTCATAAAATCTATATATACCTTTCATACACAACCTCATGCATACCTCCATTCTTTGTCGTTGAATGTCCTCTCCACATGCCTTTGCGCCATTCATTCTCTAATGGATCCACTCAGCACTAATGAGATCTGGGAAACATGCAAGGTGTCGAGGAACTGGAGGTGCCCTCTTGCCTTCATGATTCTACTTACATGCTTCCCTCTCTTGAAAATGCCTTGCCTTTGTCATTTTCCACAAGTCCATCCACTTGTTCATAACCTTTGCATTGAGGATGCAAAATCTGTTGGACGACTTGGCGTAGATGCATATCCATGCTAAATAATTTCCCCTTTCCACTTGGTAGATGTGAATTCATCCTTGCATCTTCCACATCTAACCACATGTGAGGCATTGAGGGATCAACATGTGTCAAATACTCTAAAATGTAAACAAATGCCTCTTGCACTATCCATCCTTTCGCCATGCATTCCTTTGACTGGGTCCGTAGTCACCCAAAATCTTTGAAAGTCTTTGAAAATCTCTCTAGAAAGAACATCCATCATGCATACACTACTCCACATACAGCAATCTCCTCAACCACATGAACCAAGAGGTGGACTTGAATAAGAAGAACGGATCAAGGAAATGCTTCCTCAATAGAACACACACTTTCCACGGCAAGCAACTGAGCAGCAGGAATGGAATGTATTTTAATTTCTTTAAATCTCACAAACCTACAAGATAACACACACAAGCACACATAGATATAGTGTATATAGAAAAGTTTAGTTGAATAAATATATGACGTACCTTACTAACTCTCCGAGTTTAAAAGTAGCTTCCCTCAGTTTTTGTCTCGGCACACGCACATACTCACCGAAAAAATGAACTATAATGTCAAAAGATTGAAATACCTTGTGAACTTAGTCTTCCACAAAATTCAATATCTAAACACAACAAGAGAGAGGATAGGGAGGAAAAATGGAATTACTTGTAGCATCTTGAGCCAATCATGGGTCTTCAACCCATATAATTTAATGCTTCCAACTTTCTTTGCCTTTGTAAAAGCTCCTTTAACTACCCTTATGTACTTCTTGAGTGTGCAAATAGATTCAATTGAACCCTTCACTCATCGTTCGTTAGGTTCCCTAGGGCTGTAGGAAGCACAATCTTCCCATTTGGGACTTGACGAGGAGTAACGGAGGTGGGAAGATTTTTTAAGGCCCCCAAATCCTCCCTAGCACCCAAAGAGTCTTTTTGCGCGTAGTGTGGTCCCAGGTTGTGAGCAAAGTTATTGAATATGTGCATGGGATCCAAGAGATGTTTTATTTTGAGTCCTTTCAATATGGAATCCTTAAAAATATGGAGTACTTTGACATGTGTTCATACTCAAATTCAAAGTGCCCTTGAGATGTGTGTGGAGGTGCTATCAAAGTGGAGCTAGTGCCACAATCACCTCTTGCCATGCCTTCCATCAATAGCTCTTGCCATATTCTTTTGGGCTTGCGTACCTCTCTACCACCACCAAAAACAGACCAATGGGATGCACCCTCGCTTGATAGAGGGGCTACACTTCCATCCACTTTATCGCTTTTTTGAGATCTCCAAAGCCCTTCATTCTCCACATCCCCTATTTCACACACACACACACACACACACACACACACACACACACACACACACACACACACACACACACACACACACACACACACACAAAGTCTCTGTTTTGGAGTAGACTAGGTTTAGGGTAATCGATGAAGAAGATAGTTTTTGCTTGTGAATCAATATAGGAGTAAATTAGGTTTAGTGCATTCAATGGAAAAGATAGTTTTTGCTTGTAATCGATGTAGGAGTAGTTTAGGTTTTCTTAAAACTTGCTTGATCAATTGCTTGAAACTTAACAATTGATTGCTTGAAACTTGGAAAATTAAAAAAAAAAACTATTGGTGTGTACATTAGAAATTACAAGAATAGATAGATAGTGAGAAAGAGAAAATTAGAAAATAAAATATAAATAGAAAAAAGAGAGAGAAAAAGAGTAGAAGTAGAGAAATGCAAGTGTGTATATATATATATATATATATGTATATATATATATATACATATACATATACATATATATACATATACATATATATATATATATATATATATATATATATATATATATATATATATAGAGAGAGAGAGAGAGAGAGAGAGAGAGAGATTGATTTATCGTCCACAAAGGTTAGATTTGACCCATGGAACCAAATAAAAACATTACATCCACTTCTTCTAGGTGATGGACATTGATACATATCAGTTAAAGATTGAGAAGAGAGCCGGCTTACAAGTTCAAAACTCCTGGATGATGGAATTCCCTCTCGTGGCATGCAATATGTCATCATGTTAATGTATAATGTGACTTTGAAAGGAGGTATTTTAAAATATAAAAATTTTAGACAATTTAAAGAGATACATTAGAATAAGGGGTTTTTATATTCAGTTTTGGAAAAATTTCCTTAAATAAGGGGTCATTTTATTCATTCAAACATGTTAAAAGAGGGGGGTTTTAATACCGAGGTACTAAACGGTGAACCCCTCGAGAATTTCCTTCACAATATACTGCCCACTTGCCTTTGGCTCATGCTGCACACACTTTTTTTAGTTATTCAACTTTGCGCTTGACTTGTGTCAAGGTGAGTTCTTTGGCAATCCAAAATCCACTGTCTTTGAGAAGACGCAATTGTTTGAGTAATTAAAGCCGTTCCTCCTTGTCTTTGAACTAGAAAATGGCATGTCCACTTGGTGTGTGCTTGGTATTGTACTTGTTGATGATACATTCTACCATATTGTAGTCAATGTGGAGCCAACTCTACATCCAACCGATGTTGTCGCTTAAGAGACCCACAAATTAAAAAAACACTTTTTCTCTCCTCCGCGCCCCAAGAGTCGTGCTCGAATCTCCCAATGATTGCAGCATCCCAACAATCGCCTTACTGCTCTGTGTGTGTGTGTGTGTGAGCCAGGGATTTCATTCACGTGATCACAAACATGTGAACACATTAATAACATGTGATTACGTTTACATTTCAAAATATGTGATCAAGTTATTCACATGACTTCCCCTTAACCTATAGAAATCATCCAGTTTGGTAAGCCATCTAGGATTATTTCATTTCTTAACAAGCTCCTTTTAGGATTCACACAGTTTCTTAGTGAGCTCATAACGAAAAACACATACATCGGTGGGGTTTTGATGGGTTTTCACATCACCACTTATCGGCTTTTTTGTGATCATGTTAATTGTGATTATGTGAATGTAGTTATAAACATTGTGATCACAAGAAATTCACATGATCACGTTAATATTAAATCTCTCTCTCTCTCTCTCTCTCTCTCTCTCTCTCTCTCTCTCTCTCTCTCTCTCTCTCTCTCTCTCTCTCTCTCTCTCTCTCTCTCTCTCTCTCTCTCTGTGTGTGAACGCTGTAGTCGGGACCTCCAAGCTCCATCTCGCTTTTTTCCTCCGCGCCCACATTCCCCAAGATTCGTCATGATTTTCTTTTCAAAAATCGTGGGCAAAAACTCATTATAAAGATTTATAAAGATAGTTGTTAGGAGCTAAGACTTACCCTTCAACATAGGGCTATATTATGTAATTACACGTCAACATGTGAAATTCTTCAAAAAAACTTGAAAGGATTTCTTGCTTGTTGAATAGGCATTGTGTCACTAGAGGATCAAGTATGGATATTTTCATAGCTATAGCCTCTAGAAGATACCTCATAAGACACTTGAAGTCAAAGAAAATACATCCCCAATGAGGCCCTTGTAGGCACATATGCACTAATAATTAGCAAGGGGGAAACACATACATGAGACAGATAAACAACACAGTATCACCAACCTCAATGTTGGGGTTTACAATCATACTTGTCTATTGAAGGAATATGTCACCATACACCTCATCATCCCCATACATGGAGACATCCACAACCATTTGGCCTATAACTTTTTCATAAAGGAGACTTAAGAGAGAGTTGGATGCTCATAAAATTTTTTCTTTCTCTATAAGGATAGCATCTTCTAATATCATGTCTTTCTCCCTCTCGACCTCCTTGCCTGCTTTGATATCCTTGGCCTTTCTTGTGTCATACTGATGTGTAACATCTTTAATGACAACCCCTAACTTCTTCTGCTACCTGGCAGGGGGAATATTTAAAATTTGATAGGCCCTAAGATCCTCACTAGGAACTGGCTCCAGAGCCTTATCAAACTTGTACCTCAGCCTTGATACAAGCACAAAATATTTTCTCATCAGTGTGACCCTGTGAGAAAATGCAGCTGCAATGTCGCTATCATTCATAAAGTCTATTAAGAAATTCTTAGCAGCCTCCTGAAGGCACATCAAGGCTTGAGATTGCCACCTTACCGAAGATTTTTTTTTTCTTTTCATCATGCTCACCAATCTATTTGATATCTCTTTGACAACTCTCATGAAGGGTAGCCTAGGAATAAGAAGACAAGTAGATTTTTGTGCTTTCCTTATCTCCCTTAAAGGTTGATGATAATTCATTCTCTTCCTAGTAGTAGGAGTTTGACGAGGTTGTGTAAGTGGCTTCTCCTCCTCTTCTTCCCAGACTTTGGCTTTACTGATTCTTGCTGGTCGTCACATCATCTTTCTCTAAATCCTTTGGAGCTTGGTCAAATTTTCTTGCAGTTTGCTTTGTCCTTGCCGGTAGGTTTGTGCGAACAAGGCGAACAAAGCTATAGAATGTACTTGCATTGTTCAAGACCACACCTTACTGCGCCATGGAAGATAACTTACAAACATAATGGGACGAGGCAATTGTGAGAAGGTTCTGCAGAACGACGCAATGGGTGGAGGATGGGGTAAGGACAAAACAATGCGATCGAATGATTTGAGAGGGGTGATAAATGAGCACCTGACATGGAAGTTTTATACTTTTGACCGTCCATATAGTGACCATTTGAACTTTGCCACGATGCGATCGAATGATTTGAGAGGGGTGATAAATGAGCACCTGACATGGAAGTTTTATACTTTTGACCATCCATATAGTGACCATTTGAACTTTGCCACGATGCGATCGAATGATTTGAGAGGGGTGATAAATGAGCACCTGACATGGAAGTTTTATACTTTTGACTGTCCATATAGTGACCATTTGAACTTTGCCACGATGCGATCAAATGATTTGAGAGGGGTGATAAATGAGCACCTGACATGGAAGTTTTATACTTTTGACTGTCCATATAGGCGATTGTGAGAAGTTTCTACAGAACGACGCGATGGGTGGAGGATGGGGTAAGGACAAAACGATGCGATCGAATGATTTGAGAGGGGTGATAAATGAGCACCTGACATGGAAGTTTTATACTTTTGACCGTCCATATAGTGACCATTTGAACTTTGCCACGATGCGATCGAATGATTTGAGAGGGGTGATAAATGAGCACTCGACATGGAATTTTTATACCTTTGACCCCACGAGGCTCATGTGCATGCATCACATGGTGTCACCAACGGTCATTTTTGAGTGCCTTATAATAAGCTTAACCTTTGACGTTTTCTCTCCCTTCCCACACCCAACGATAACCCCTTATAGTGCAATTACACATACTCCCCCGACTTTTTAAGCTTCTTTTTAGCGCTTTATCACGTGTTCTGCATGGCATGAGTAGGCAGTGTTGAAATATTTGGGTCATAAGACGATCGCGTCGTTAAGGCTTCAACTCAGAGCTCTTCTTTCCTGCCTACCCATTAGTTTATCAGCACCTCCAACCCCTTTAGAGCACTCTCATCCCCTCACCTTTTTCATTTGCTAACACCATTCTTCCCTATCCTATACATCCTCCAACATATCCCCCTAGCGGCTCTCCACATCGATCCAGCTTGATCTCCACATCGTTCGAGTAATTCCCTCCTATCTCATACATAACTCCTGCACGACGTGATAAGTGATAGTCATAGAGTCTGCCTCAGGCAAGTATTACATCGTTTGGGTCTGAAGGGTTCACTGATGGTCTCTCAAGCTACCTCCTACAGGACGCGATAAGATGTAGTTGCAGAGTCTGCCTCAGGCTAGTTTCGCATCGTTCGGTTTTGAAGGGTTCACTGACGGGTGGTCTCTCAAGCTACCATCCTTTTTAACCTAAAGATGAGTCTTATTGTTGATGGTTGTGAGGAGGTTTTAGAGGAGAGCCCAAGTGAGAAGCTCTTGGTTGCTGTCATGGATGGTGGTGACATGGAAGTGTACTCAGAGGCATATGAAATATTCAATCCTTTGTTTGATCTTGCAGTTATGCTGGACAAATTAAAGGACATTTTGTCATAGAAAATCAAAGAGTTTGAAGAGGCAGTTGAGGGTAAATGTTTGGTATTGGATGGCAAGACTTATTGTCATCTAACTGAATTGACTACCAGCTCATTTGAGAAACATAAAGTAACAAGGAGATTAGGGTAAGTGTTTTGTTTTGGATGGCAAGACTTATTGTCATCTAACTGAATTTACTATCAACTCATTTGATAAAGGCAAAGTAACAAGGAGATTAGGAAAATTTTCCAAGAAGGCTTCTTTTGTTTTCCCACCAACCATTTCTTATTCCGTCCATTCAAAGCCTTGCAACCTTGTTCCAGAAGAAGTTGCCTTTCTTTTCTTTTGTTCCTTAAATTTGATATGCAAGGCAAAGGTGATGAAGTGAAAGATACAGACAAAGAGGGAACAAATAGAATGTTTCCACAGTCCTACAACTTGAGAAAAGTGAAGTTCTAGAGGAGGAGAAAATTGATGTTGTAGCTAAGAAGCAAGAGAGTTCAAATTTTGATGTTGCTCAATTTAGAGCTAGTACTGTCATTGATGAGCCCACAGAGGAGGTAGAATTATATGAGGCCTACCTTACTATTCCAATCCTTCCCTACTTTTACATCAATGGGAAAGAGTGTATCCCTCTCCACCATAATCAATGGTTTCTCAATACCAGGGAGGACTAATATATTGCAACCATTTTTTAAGCTTCTGAGGTGGCCAAAGAATTCATTGATATAGAAGAAGAGTCAAAAGAAGAGTTTTTGACACTTGATCTATAGACATTCGATAACTTATTTCTTACTGCTCCTAATGCACTTGCTCTATGCATGAAAAGAGTGAAAGAGGAGAAACCTACTCTTAAAGATGAGGATTTTTAGAAGAATCTTGTTGAGTTTGGTATCCAATCTTTTGGCAGAGACTTCAAGTTAAATGAAGTTGAAAAGGACGTTGACAAAATAGAGATGACTGGATCATGCAATCTCCTTCAAGAAAAAGTCATTCCCAAGGATGAGTTGCAAAAGGTAGATTCAGTTTCACCTTGATCTCCCTTCCTATAATCTTCCTTTGTTTTCAATTTTGTTTTAAGTAATCATTACATCTTGTTTTGGAGATTGAAATCCTTGATAAGGAAAATTTTCTTGGCAGAGCTAAAGGCTCAAGAGGGAAAGCAATAGAGGGTACTTCCAGAAGGGATTCCTCCGCTCTCATGCATTACATGCCTACATTGGATAGTGCCACCTTTTGTGCTTTTTACATGCAATATTCCAAAGATCCTATATTTTCCTTGAAGATATTGTCACGGTTTTTGGGGTACGCTCCCCTCGAAATCAATGCAAACAAGATCATGCTACTTGAGAGAGCTACATCATTTAGAATATTTGGGTATGTTGCAGGAGTCAATGCGTCAAGAGCGGGATACTTTCTTTGCTACTCTAGTTATGCAGCAACAACTGAGGAGACTAATGTCAACCTTCTTGGGGGCTATAGAAGAAGAAATTTTTTGAGATATAGTGGTGACATGCCTAGTGATACCAAAAGAATCAAAAATTGATGTAAAATTGACAATATTTTGTGTAAAATATATTTTGAATTTGGATCTTTTTAGAAAGACTCGATACAAAGTTTCCAAGTGAAGCATTAATCTCCTTGTTGCAAGGAGTCCTTGTTTTGCAAAATATGGTCCATGCAGGTACAAAATATGCTTAAAATTTTTTTAAAATTGATAGCTGAACTCATATGATGCAATGTAAAAAAATATCCAAACTTTAAGAAGTAATTGAATACTCACCAACAAGTAATATATGATGTCTATTTCTCCCCAAGAAAATGTGATAGCAATTATTATAAGCTTTATTGCCCTCCTTAAAGTCATCTGCATAAGTAGTAGATCTAACTTGTTGTCTCAAGACTTTCAAAAAAAATATTGAGCTTCTTCCACAGTTCCATGCATTTGTTGACTACATCTGGTCTACTTTTGACATTAGTTGTTATTACACAAAGATCCTTCCAGTAGTTTCACATAGCGTTGATTTGTGTGTTGTCATGGTTGCTCAATAATATTCTGGCTTTTGCTCCACCTGTTCCTTTTGAAAGAATAGGATCTTTTTCTAGATGCACTTGACCACCATGGAAACCCATTCAAGAGAGCAAAGCCTTGCATTTTTGTATACACTCATCTTCAAGTTTACTCAGCTTAATAGAACATGCAAAATCAAGATGGATTACAAGCAATTTTTCCAAGATTCTAATCTCTACATGCATTGAACATATATGTACATTTTTTAAATCTATTGTTAGAATTGAATCCCAAATCATAGAAGATGATGGGTAGTCGATGATGTTCACACTATTTCTCGATGGTTGTTTTACAACCTCATGTTTTGTAAGCCACCCTTTTGTTCTAGTGCTTGCCATGCAATACAAACATGGATACTTGGTATTGGCACCTCCACATACACCAAACATGCACTTCAGTGTCTTAAGGTCGGCACTTAAGTGCCATTCTACAATGAAGTCACCCATGCCATCTACATGGAGTTGTTCACCTACATTTTGGTCCTGTATAACAAAAGGGATGTCGGTCTCTAAAAAGAGCCATTTAAATTTATCACGGTTTTCTAGTGGTATTTGAGCTACTCCAATCCACCATAGCTCCATTTTTTATTGAGTTTTGTGGTATGGGGAATCTAGCTTACCCTGGTTATAATCCAATGCTCTATTCATTAGGGATATGGATACTCTTTCCATTTTTTGACATGTTTGAATTTGACCCTCATCCAATTTCATAACAAATATAAGTTTTCCTTCACAATCTACTTCTCGCATTTTATAGTATCTCACCATAGTAGATTGAACTTTTTTTGTACTCATCCAAATGTTATTAAAAACATTATACTCAAAAGAAGATTCTTTCTTCTGTTTTTCGTATGGCATGGTTCCCTCTATATGATAGTACTTTCCAAAATGTTTGGGTATTTCTTCGTTTAATAGAGTCCTTACTTTCCGAACATTGTGAGGCCTAAGCAATCCAAAAGCTTTAATTAATCTTGTAATACTTAAGGACCTGAAACCAAGTTTTAGTGATGTCCCTATAACCCCTTCTACTCACCCCCATTGTGTCACAAAATTCTTGCGTTTGAGAAGATATGACCAATTAATCCATATCTTTTAGTAAATTTTGAAATACCAATTTCTTTTGGGTGCGTGTTTGGGGAAGTTTAAAAAGTTTCAAAATGTCACTCTTGTTCATTATCTCATTCAAGAATCTCACCCTTTCTTGAACATTGGACATATCAAATCATAAATGGCTGGTCACATGTTCTCTAGTAATTTTTAACCTTTTTTTTCTTTGTCCAGAACCTTTTGTTAAGTTTACTACATCTCTCATTCGTTTTACTCATGCTCTTAATCCTATTGGAGTTTTTTTTAAAGTCTGAAGCTAATGATTTTCTTGTTTTAGAGATGCTATTTGGTTTTGAAGTTCTAAAATTCTTGTTGCATTCAAAGACAAAGCAGTTTGGAGATATTGAATGTAATGATTAATGTGTAACTGAGATAGCCTAGAACTATATACTAGTAAGCCATCAACCCCATCTCCAACAAATCTTATCAAATCACTAGGTGTGTGAAAAGATGGATTTTTTCCATTGTTGGGATCCGTGTGGATACAAGCTCCCATCTATCCATGGATCAATGTGTCTCTTCCCCTCATTGCGAAGTTGTTATGCTTCATTTGTATTTGTAATAACTGATACTTGATAGACACTCCGCATAGTAGCATATTCTTGGCTTAGCTTAATGTTCAAGTGAAACTTGTGATTATCACTAATGGAAGATGTATTACTCATTATAAGTAATGAAGAGCACACAGAAAGTGGAGATAACGTAGTAATAGAGTTGCTAGCATCAGAAAAGAAGAGAGAAAGCTTGTAAAAGGTTAGAGAGAAAAAAGAGGGATTGAGTGATTCAAAAGTGTAAACAACTATTTTCCGCCAAGTGAAGTAAATGAGAACAAATTTCGAGGTGAGCCGCAAAGGAATGGGTTGAAAAAGATATTTTTTTCACTACAAGAGGTCACTTAAATTCCAGCGCCACATTATCGGCGTCAATGGCGGGCGTCGCTATATGTGTGTGTATGCATAGAGGGAGATAAATTTTTTTAAAATTTTCATTTTCACATTTTCGACGCCTGTTCCGGCACATGTTCCGACGTCAGCGCGCATGCACATTTTGACGCTTGCTCCGATAGCTATTTCGATGCCTAAGCCGACTTTTGTACCGATGGCACTTGCAAAAAACAAAAACGCGGGCTTTCTCTACGTATTTCTCTTCTTCTTGCACGCTTTCTCAAGCTCTCTTCTTCCTCGTCTCTCACAGATCTGGTGCAAAACAAGCTGTCGGAAGTGCTAATTTTGCTTGTGGGTTAGCCCATAACACTAAGGTGAGATTGTTTTCATGTTTACTTGTAGATTTAGGGTTTAGGGTTTAGCTTTGTGTTTGTGTGTGCGTTTTTGCAAGTTATAGGCCTTTTACAACAACTTTCATTGCTCAAATAGGACGAATGTGAGTGCTCGAACCTTTAAATGCATATTAAATTTAATTAAATTAATTTGTATATTAATAAAAGAAAATTTCATGCTTTAAACTTTCAATGCTTTAAAAGAAATTATGGTTTGTGATGTGAAATTTTGTTTTAGATTATGAAAAAAACTGTTTTGGTTTATGAAGAAATTTCGTTTTGAATTATGTCATTTTTTAAATTATGCAATTGATGGGGTTTATGTTTTAGGTTAAGTTTAGGTTATAAGTTAAGTTAAATTAAGCTAGGTTAGGTTATCTTATATGTTATGTTACGTTAAGTTAAGCTATGTTAGGTTAGGTTATGTTAAGTTGCGTTAGGTTACGTTAGTTATCTTATACGTTACGTTAGATTAAGTTAAGCTACGTTAGGTAGGTTATATTAGGTTAAGCTACATTAATTTAGGTTAGGTTAAGTTAAGTTATCTTATACGCTAGGCTAGGTTAAGTTAGTCTACGTTAGGTTAGGTTAAGCTACGTTCGACAATACAGCAAGCCATAGAGCTTACCCACAATACATATTAAAAACAACATAATGGAAATCCGTTTGTCAATATGGCAAGCCATAAAGCTTATCCACAACGCATATGCATTGTGGACAAACTCTATGGCTTTCCGTATTGCCAACGGCTCACGATTGTGTTGGGTTTTTGATGTCCAATTGGCTTGAAGCTTGATGTGTGACTTGATTAAGATGTGTATATGAAATCTGTTAGGTTTTGGTCAAAATCTGATGCTCAGGTACACCGATCACGATCGTAGTACCTGGGCTTTTTTGGGTGAAAACTAGATGGCTTTAGTCTCCTATGCTTGTCTAGCCCACTGATGATTTATTTTCAAGTTTGGACTTGAAATGAACAAATTAGAGCAATTTTTCATTGTTTGACCTTATTTTATTAAGTCTAATCATATTTGGTTTTCCTGATGAATTTTGGTTGGAGCTTGGAGTTAGGTGATGTTAGTTTTTGAGCTTTTACTGCTTCCATGATGTGTTGCTATCACCAGCCCACTCTGCTGTCTGATTTTGACTTGATCAGGCACTTTTTACCCCGTCTTTGGAGATTTTCTAGACTTGTGCATTTTTCAGGCATTCTTTGGATACCAATGGAATATTTGGGCATCTCTAAGTCGCTTTTAGTCTTTGATATTAGTTCGGCCAAATTCTTCCCTTGTGTGATCACTCGAGACTGAAATGGTCATCTCCATCCTTGTAGGAGATTCTGAGCTCCATTCAGGGTTTTCTACTACTGTGTTGACTGCTAGTCCGATAGGTATGCCTTCCAAACCACCCGTCATAATTTTTAGTCGAATTTTGGTAGTTGTAGGTCAAATTTCCCGATTCGGATGTGTTTGACAATTTTGGCCCATTCTATGAGCAAACTTTGTGCATTTCTTATGAAAATTAAAGAGAGTGTACTCCATGAGTTCTAAGCCTGGGCCATGTCAAAATTTCTAAAACCTGCAATTGGGGGCACCGATTGCGATCGTACCATAGGTCCCAAATGAATTTTTGACACCTGCAAGTTGTTGGCGAAGTTGAGGGGAGACTTTTTGCCGATTATGTGTCAATTTTGGTCAGTGGGGTACACCGATCGCCACCAAACTGAGATTTGATCACATGGCTTTGTTCCCGACATTGTGGGGAGCACATTTATGTGTTCTGTCACTGAAAAAGTTTTGTCATGATGCCTCTAAGGGCCCTTGACCTATTTGACTCAATGTGACTTTGATTTGGTCAATGCACCCATTTGTGCGATGTTTCACGCTTGCATGTGTAATATACTTGATCTTTACTCGATAAGGAACATACCTGTGAAATTTGGTGTGAAATGCCGGCTCCGATCGTCCGTACGGGGTAGAAATGTGTCAGCTCGCTCTAGGTCAAGAAGCTCTCTTCTTCTCTCTCAAAATGTGAAAATGAACAATGAGCTGGAATTTGGCCTACCTGACCCATATCTTCCCGAGGTTTTCGTGCCATAGGTATTATTTTCTGTTAGGAAATAAGACGTAGCTAAATAGATTTTTGAGTAGATTACTTAATGGAGAGAGATAGATTTCACACACAAGAGATTATAGAGTAGAGAGAGAGAGAGAGAGAGAGAGAGAGAGAGAGAGAGAGAGAGAGTACACACGATATACGTGGTTCACCCAATGTGGGCTACGTCCACGGGAAATCAGCCACTCAATGGCTTTAGCACTTCAAAAGAAGAAGTAGTTCACAAAGGGATTAAACCCTTAATAGAGCTCCCGCCTTGCTTCACTCTCACCACCTCACACTCACCTTGTTGCATCAACTTCACACTATGAAATGTGTGTAGAAATGGCCTCCTTTTATAGGCGAAAAGGGCTGCCCTCTCTTATGAGAGGAAGCCATGTGTAGCCGTCCTTGTGCGAATAAGTCCAAATCGGACCCTCCAATCCTCCCATGTGTGGCCGCCCTTGAGAAGACAAGTCCGCTTTTGAATTCGGCCACCGGCCATTGACTTCCGACCACCGGCCACTGGCCAACCGACCGGTTGTTTTCCGACCACTTTTCGGCCGCCGTCCGGCCATAATATTCTGGCAAGGGAAAAAAAAGTCTCGGAGGCCTCCGCCCCCGAGGCCCCTAAAGTTGCCCCTGATTCTTGTCCGTGAAAATTTTGGTTTCCGGTGAGTGATTTTCCTTCACGCACGATGGCTTCTCCTCATAATGGGGGCCTTACAAATGTGCGCTTTTACCACAGAAAATTACAAGGGTAAATTAGGCTCCATACTTAACATTTTCATTACCTTTGATCCCGATATAATATGCATACCATTTGTGGGTCGAACCGTTCGTCATTCTGGCGTTGTATGACCATTTGATGTGATTCTGGCGAAATGTGGTCATGATCATTAAGGCTGAAATTCAACATCTTCAGATTAGCTTCATATCTTCCATGCTTGATAACCCTATCATGATACTTCGGTGTTCGCTTTCAGAACTTGATTCCGACACTGTGGACGATATTTTTTAGTTTTTGAAAGATTATTAACAAAAATCAAACAAAATAAATTGAAAATACTTATTAACAAGAAAAAATTAGCCAAAAATTATTATACTCATCCCTAAGCATATAGTTTCACAAGAAGCATCCCAATGCTCCAGATTTGTCATTACAACTCATTATTATGCTGGTTGGATGAGAAAAACGTTAAAAAATGCCAGATTTCGATCAAATTTGTTCGAAATTGAACTCTAAAAATGAAAAAAAAAACAAACACACGCATTATGTACATATATACATGATGGACCCCTTAATAGTCCCGACTGCTGCTAGATTCAGCAGTTACTCCCCCCTTCCTAGACTGAGTCGTCCCGGACGAAGGTTGTGTGCATGTGCATGGGTTTTGAAATTTGTGTCTATGCATGGCCGTGTAATGTGGCCCTATCCTCATGTTTGAGACAATGCATTGGGTAACAAAGTGTTGTGCAAGATGCGGGACTGAATGTAAATTTCAGTGGCTTTGGATGGCGAGGCTAGGTGTTTATGGAACAGAAGAGCTTGCAGTTTGATTGCTCTCTCCTTGATTGTTGGTTTTTTGATGGCAACTAGCTTTGGAACCCATTTGGAACTAGTTTTTTTCATATTTGCCGATTTTAATGTAGGTTCCTGAATTTTCTTAGGTTTCCATTGCCATGTTGTTAGTTCAGGCTTCCTGTGTTGATTGTTTGGTCTCCCTTTGATCTTTGTCACCGAATTGTTGGTTGTCTCTAGCTTTGGTTGCCATTTCCACTTTGGATTAGCTCTTGAAGGTCTTTGATATGGTGTTGCTGTCGTCGGGAGTTGTGACGGGCAGCCATATCTGTCTCTGTTTTTTCTGCACGACGGTTTTTTTTATCCATACTTTTCGAACAGCCGTTTTTGGTGTTTTTGGCTGTTGAGCTGATTGCTTTTTGTCGATGGGGATAATCGGCCACGAGTGATCTCTTTTGGCGAATGGAGTCATGTACGTATTAGAGTTGTATGTGTACATCAGCGCATGTTCTGACCATCCAATAACTGCATTGTACGTTCTCATCCATGGAACTCCCAAACATAGTGATTCTCTGATTCCTTCGTCCTTCATTACGAAAAATTGATGAGGACAACTATTTCCATCAATATTGATTGGGTAAGTTTACTATTCCTAATGTTGGCATTGTTTCCCCGTTTGCGGCTTGTAAATCTCGTGTGGATTGCACTAGCGGTTCATCGTTAAGCATCTTGTAAGTGGAGAAGTTGACCACATTGACTCTTGCCCCTGTGTCAATCAATGCTCGTTGATATCTGCCATTCGAAAGTCTGACATTGATGCGAACATCGATTCCTATCTCCCATTGCTTGTCAGTGTGAATTAAAGAAAGAGGAATTTGAGCCGTATCTCCTGGTTGAGGAAGTCTTTGTTGTTGTAATTTCTGTTTCCCCTTTAAAATCCTGATTCTGGCCTCCTCCTGTGCTTGAGCCTTTGTCTCATTTGCTTTGTTCTTGCGCTCCTTCGCGGCGTGGATTTTGGCAAGCATCTCTCAAGTTAGTGGTAGGTTGTACTTCTTTAATCTGCACAGCCACTAATCCAATTAGGCATCTCCTCTCCCTCTAATGTCGCAAGCTTAATGGCACCGCTAGATGATACGTCATGAATCACATAGGTTCCATTGCCTCGCTTTTTGAGTTTTCGGGAATGTTGTTTCAGGGTATACATGAAGATGTAATCCCACATAGCAAATTCCTTGCTAATGACATGTTGATCAAAGAATGATTTCATGTTTCGTTTTTGCACGTAGATTGATCTAACTGCTCTTAATCTAGTTTCATCCAGTTTTTCCAGGTTATCTATTTGATTGGATAATTCATGGCCCGTCCATTCTAATTCTTTAGCTACCCGAAGTGTGGGGATAAGAAATTAAAGTGGCAAAATTGCTTGAATTCCATAAACCATGTTAAACGGAGTCGTTCTGATTGAGGTTTTGTACGCTACTCATTATGCCCATAAAGCTGAATGCATCTTCTGATCCCAGTCGGCTCTCGGTTCACTAACAATTTTTGTGAGAATTGTCACCAAAATCTTGTTCGTACTTTTTGCTTGGCCGTTAGCTTGTGGATGATAGGGAGCTAACTTCTTGTAAATTACCATGAATTCAGCCAATAGGAATTCGATCACTTCATTGACGAAATGAGTCCCTCTATCGCTCACTATCTCTATTGGTAAGCCATACCTCGTGAAAATGTTCTCATACAAAAACTATGTTGTCGTTATTGCATCATTTTTGGTAGTTGCTTTCACTTCAACCCACTTTGTTAGATAATTTGTTGCCACAATAATGTATTGAGCGTGCATTTTGTATCCAGAGGCACAATTGGTCCTACAAAATCTATTCCCCATTTTGCAAACGCTCTTGCCCCCATCATTGGCCTCAAGGGCATGTCATCTCGTGCTCTAGGAATCTTTTTCCTCTGGCAATCATCACATCGTTTCACAAACTCTTCAGCGTCCATGAATAGTGTAGGCCACCATATGCCAGCAATAAGAATAGCTTTGGCCATTTTGTCAGCTGAGAAATGTCCTCCAGCATGTCCGCCATGTGCTTGCTCTAAGATAGGAACGTATTCCTCTTCCGTCGTACACATTCTCAATTGATTGTCTTTTCCCCTCTTGTAAAGATTATCCTCAATCAATACATAGTTTTTTGCCTCTTTCGTGATCATTTGATCTACTCATCCCTTCAGGCAGTATCCCGGTGGTGAGGTATTCTACAATGTAGTTACTCCATCGGGGTGCTACAGATAATTTGAATAGAGTCGCGTGTTCTATTGGCTTCTAAAAAGTGCAGATAACACATGATTTGATATGCATATGAACACTTTGTTGCATTTTCGGCCAATATACACCCATTCTCATCAATCTTTGATACGTCTGTGCATGCCCATTGTGAATCCACGTTGTTTGTACATGATCTTGGTTTAGATACAAGTCCTGTTCACTTGGTTCAACACAAAGCCTAAGGATTTGATCCGATCCTTGTTTGTATAGCCTTCCAACTAGCATTACCAATGATCTAGATGTTGCAATGGTAGATGGTTGTCTTGTCAAATTCAATGACCCAATAGTCAACAAAGGAATTACATCCTCGCTCCATCTTGGAACCATTTCTATATTGAAGAGATATGCATCTGGCAAATCATCATCAACTCCTACAGGGTTTTCTCCATGCACCATTCTAAATAAATGATCCGCTCTTTGGTGTGTAGTTCCTTTTTTACTACAACCGTCAAACTCAAGCAGTATGATGAACCATCGTACAATCCGCCCCATACTGCAAGGTTTGTTTACCAAGTACAGCAGTGCTTGGTGATCAACGAAGAATACAAATTTATTGGAAAGTAGGTAATGTCTAAACTTTTTCACAGCATAGATCATACCCAAAACCTCCCTTTCAGTTCTGTGTAATTCTTCTCTGCACTGTTTAGTTGTCTATTGGAGTAACTGATTGGAAAATCCATGTTGTTTTCTCCGGGTTGTGCAAGTATGCATCCTATAGCATATGTTGATGCATCTACGTGGATGTGGAATATCTTTTCCCAATCCGGATCCTTCAAAATTGGAGCGGATATCAATCTTTGATTCAAAGTTTGAAAAGCTTTCTTGCACTCATCTGTCCACTCAAATTTAGTTATCAACGCATAAAGTGGTTTCGAAATTATAGCATATAAGTAGATAAATCTGCGATAATATCCACAATGGCCCATAAATGCCTGTACCTCCTTTACCTTTACTGGTCGTGGTAGATCAACAATTACGCTGATCTTTTCCATGTCTGTCGAAATACCATTTTTGGACACTATATGTCCCAATATTTTTCCTTGTCTTATCATGAAGACACATTTCTCCGGATTCAGGAAAATCCGATACAGTCTGAATTTGTTGAACACTTTGGTTAAGTGCTCTATGTGCTCCAATCTTACGAGAGAGTGAACGCACAAGTCATCCGTGTAAATTTCTAAGAACTGTCTTAGATATTCTTTAAAAGCATGACCCGTTAGCCTCTGAAATGTGGCTGGTGCATTCGTTAAGCCAAAATCCATTACCCTGAATGCAAAAATGTCCCATTCAGTTTCCAAAGCCATCTTGTTCTGATCCTTTGGCTTTATTGCAAGTTGGTTGTAACCTGAAAAGCCATCTAAGAAACTGTAAGCTTCTTTTCCTGCCACTATTTCTATTACATGATCAATAATGGGTAGGGGATAGTTGTTCCCAATTGCAGCAGCGTTTACCTTCTTGAGATTGACGCATACTCTCAACTTTCCATTTTTCTTCGGGACCACCACAATCGGTGAAACCCAGTCAGTGTGCTCAATTTCGTAAATAAACTCTACCTCTCTCAGCTTATCTATCTCCTCCTTGATCTTCCTTGCAAATGTCTCATTGTAAGTATAAGGACATTGTCTACTTGGTTTAGTGTCATTCTTAAGGGGTATTGTGTGTTGACAGATACTTGGATCCACCCCCTTAAGATCTTTGTATGACCATGCAAACACATCTCTATACTGTTTAAGAGTAGCTATCAAAAGCTTTTCCTCTTCTTCAGTAAGATCCGTGGCAATATATGCAGGTTTTGGATCTTCTCCTGGCTCCACTAGATCTATTCGTTTTGCTTTTTCAGGACCGTTGTATGATGTACCAGGTTCCTTCAATTCCCTCATCAGTTGTTGCACTATGATTTTTCTATCTTGTATGGTATACTTCTTATAATGGGACAGCACATTCATCTTGTCAAAATTCGTGTCCTCATCTGTTTCCATTTCAGTTGTCCATATGTCTTTGAGAGTCTATTTGAGCTTATTGTACTCTGTTTTGGTCATTCTAGACACTGTTTCCCCCTCCTTATGTGTCTCAGTCGTTTGCTTTTCGCGCTTGTTCTTCTTGTTGTTTTTCCATGGTTAAGTTTTGATAAACTGGCCAGTGACCTTGTCTTTGACACAATCATCAGCTTTTACAAGCCTTAGATATCCCGTTTTGTCATTGACAAGAGGCATGGGTTTATGCTTATTTGCTCTTGATTTCCTTGTTCTCTTTGATTTATACCGCTCTTGTCGACTAGGTTTTTGGTTAGGAAACTCTTAAAACTTGCCCGGTCTCAACATATACTTCCTGTTCGTCTCTAATCCACTTGATCTTTCGTCATTAGCATCTATCATTTGGATTTCATCACCCAGTGATGGAAGGTCACCGCTTAGTGAATCTGTGAATTCCTCCTTTGTTCGATTCCTATCGTCCAATACAAATATCTCGTCAACTATTCTTTTATACTCAGTCTCACATAGTGATTCTTTTTGTTCCTTGATCTCTAATCCGGACCCAAGGATGACGCTAGCCATTTGCAAGGTTACTAGGCCGTATCCCTCATCGTCACAAAATTTTGTAGGCGTGCATTCGTTAACACATACATCCAAGGTTGACAATATTTGAGTCCACCCAAATGGCTCAAATAAATGTTCAGGGAAAGGTTCTGGGAGATAAGCCTCGTCTTCTACTGACCTTTCCAACAAACATTCCTCTTTGATTAAGTCTCCACAATCAGATGCTCCACACATCTAGAGATGTGCTTTCGTTTGTAACCACACTGGTATTTCTTTTTCATTCACTGTGGTTGAATCAAATTCTTGAACTGGTGTTTTTGCGACGTCTCTATAACTGTGATCCTTCATGTTGATTTTCGTTATTAGCTCCTCATGCCTTATGTAAATTTGGTCGTACCCCCAATCTTGTATCATTTTGAGTTGACGCATAAAAGGTCGCCCCAAAATAATGTCAAAGTTGTTCGTTTTTTCGAAGTCTACCACGACAAAGGTGTGCTCATAGTTAATTCCAGACGAAGTGAAAACTATTTGGTCCAGGACTCCCAATGGTCTCTCTACATACCCATCTGCGAGTTGCAGTTTTATTCTCGTCTTTCTAAGAGCTAGACGGCCCCATTTCTCCCAAATTTTCTTTGTAGCAATTGCAACTCCCGCTCCACTGTCTAGGATAGCTATCGTCTTTATATCCTGATATTCGACAGGTAAGGTTGTATTACCTTCCTCACCTTCACAGTAATCTCCGACCTTGTTTATGGGCATAGGTTGGGCTTTCGGTTGACCTTCCCGTTTGTTTTCTTCTACCGTAGGGTTTGTCTGAAGAGGAATCTTTATTCTTTTATTCTCCAAATGTTTCCCCATGTCTTCCCATAAGTGTGGTCTGACTCTCAAGAGTTTTGACAGTGTGATTGTGCATGTTACAGGTGTCAACAGCATCTCTTGAAGACTTTTTGAGTCAATCATTTGTGGAACAGCTCTCATCTGGGATGGAACTAATCTTATCTCCGATTGTGCCTTGTGTTCACCTATAAATGAAGGCAGGGTTTTCAGGGATTGAGCTTTGCTTTCCATCGAAGCCTCCGTTCCTGCGTCTCCATACACCGATTGTATATCTCCTGGATAAAATTCATTGTCAATGTAAGATCAGGAATTGGTGCAGACTGTAACATCGCGCTTCCGTTCTTTCTATTTCTAATGGTTTCCCATAATTGTTGTGGACATGGTTCTTCCACTTCTGAAATTGGCATTATAGTCATTGACTTAGCATCATCAGTGGTGTTCGGCACCACTTGGTGATCCAATGACAATATAGTTTCAGGACTGGGTCCGTTTACTTGTTCTGATTCATCGATCTTCAGTTTTTCTCGCTCTTTGTGAATCAGTACTTCTTGTTCTGCGGTTCTAATCGCATTAGGTTCCATCAATGCCTGGGCTGTTTCAATGAGGTGTTTACACATTTCCAAACGCTTCGTTTCCACTTCTGGTTGAGGATATGTTAACCATATCTGCTCAAAGGTTTGGTTTGTTTTTAGCCTTGCTTCATACACTTGTAATAAAGCATCTAAATGCTCTAGCACTTTCTCGACCAAGAGTGATCCCCCTGAGGATGCTTTCCTCGGCTTGTTGTTGTCCTCAGCAGTTTTACTATCTCTCTCTTGTTTCAGTTTCTCTTTCATTTCATGGAATTCCTTTTGCATGGCAATTTGGGTTTTCATCCTTCTTGCTTTCATTCTGTCTCGTTTCACCTTCCAGGATTTCCGCTGTGTTCTCACAGATAAACTCTCGTTTTCTGTGGTTATTGGCAACTCGACCTTTTCTTCCAATGGCTTGTTTTTCTCTAAGTCCTTGACTTGAGCTCTGGTTACCGCATTGATTCTGATCATGGGTTCGGTTTCTGATCCACTGCTTGCACTTAGTAACACCCCCATAATATTCATAGTTGCTTTTCCCTTGTTGTCCGGATTCTTTGGGCAATCTGGCAGTATGTTATTCACACCACAACCATCACAAAACCCAAAAAATTCACTCTTTCACCCTTGAAAGGACAACTACGCTCCCAATGATATGAACTTCCACAGTTATAGCACGGTCCAATTGGAGGTTGATTTTGAGGAGGTGGTCCTGCTCTAGTAGGATATCCTCTTGGTTTGTAGTTCTGGTTCGCAATGAACATTAGCGTTCTTTCGTCCACCAAATATTGATCCCTCGAAGGTTGTGCTATATATGTTGGTGGTGCCATACCCTCATTATTTTCCCACGGTTGATAGGCTTCATCTGCGTATATCTGTGATTCAGGTTCAATTACGTAAGGCTCATTCGGTTCATTGTAATAAGAAATTTGAGGTGTATTATTTGTTCCTGGTGATTCTTCGTAAGGTTGAGCATACCTAATCATGGACCTATTTTCCTGTGGTAATGGAGGTTGTTGACCCAACACAGGTTGAGGTCTGTCTGCTCCTGCTACCATATTCACATTTGGCCCAACTTGATATCTTGGAGGAGGTGGCTGGGGTGGTCCTGCTGGAGGTCCATATGGCCTTTCCCTCACATAGTTTTTATTGTAAAAACACTCATCCGTGCCATGGTTCGTCCATTTTTGCTCAACGGCGCATCATTTTAGTACTCGTCCATTCGCAATTGGTGCTTTCGGATGTTGTGTGCACCACGGAGTAGGGTGATCCCTCCCACATATGTCACATTTCCTCGTCTGAGACTGTCTCATCACCTGATTTTCTCTCATATGTTGCTACATTCTCTTCGTTACTTCCTCTATCATTTGGTTAGGGCATCAAAGAAGCCTGAGCATCTTTCTTGGTAGAGGGTTCACTCTTAATGGATGAAGAGCCACTGGTTACTGAATCAGTATCCTCTGACACTTCCCCATATCCTTTGCAGTTATCAACAAGATATAACGCTTCCCTTGTAACCTGTTCAAATGTGCTACAGGCTTTCAAGTGAAGGTCCTTTTTCAAGGTTTCATTTCTAAGTCCTTCAATGAAGAGCACAGACAATCTCTCGTCCTGCGGTAATTCTCTCCTTGGGCACCTCTCAATGTATTGCTTGAATCTCAAGGATGCTTCCTTCACTTTTTCATTCTCCTTTTGTTTAAAATCATATATCTGTGATACAATATTATGCTTTATACCCCGTTTTGAGAATTCTTCCACGAACTCCCGCAATACATGTTCAATATTTGGACAAGTTTCAGGGTTCAAAGGTTGAAACCACAGCCCGAATCCCTCATATTGAGTATGGAAATCAGTGACTTGCCCTGCTCTTAAGGCTTGCTTAAAGAGCGACACATGGGCATGCACTTCGCTACATGGGATGGACTCATCTGTCTATGGTCTGCGACCAATCTCAATGCTCCCGTGTCTCGACTTAATCGTTCTCGTACATCATGGATATCGTGGGTTACTCTCGTTGGCTCCCCCGCCATGAATCTACTACTAGGAGGCAAATGTGATGGTGTGGCTACGAATGTCGGACCTACTACGGTATGTGTAGAGATAGGAACCGCACCCCCCCGATTCGTAGCCATTGACACTCTGGGATGTAGTGTTCCCATGGGGTTTGGCATAGAATACTGAGGTCGACTGAAAGAATCAGCTACATGAGTCCTCTCTCCACCTGTTGCCATCGGGTCTAACATGACATTTGTAGGTGCTGGTCTCTGTGGGCTTGGAGTGACATAATACTGGTGGAGTGGTCCCCCAAAGTACGTATATCCTTCCAACTCCTTTTTATCGATTGTTGCGTATCGTCTTCCATATTTGTCATATGCGACAATTTTCGTTTCTGATCCCTCTATCTAGGTGAAGACATAAAGTCTTTTCCTCTCTGTCAACTCTCCGACGTAGGGTTCCTCGCATCTATAATAGAGATCTTCCTCTCCATTATTATACTTGTATAACCCCACGCAGACGTTGTCTATGTTGACTCTCAAAGTTTTGTTTTCTCGGCTTAACCTCGCATTAGGGAAGCTCATTGTTGGTGCTTTCTCCTCGGGTTCCTCATCTACTTTGACTTTCATGCCCATCAATCCCCACTTGTCCACAATAATGGGATTCAGGACTACCAAGTACATGATACCTTCGTCATCTAGGTACATATCTCCGCTATAGCTCACAAGTACTAAGTCCTTGAACTCACTTGGTCTATCTTATATTTTCACACAGTAGCACTCCATACCATCTTTGTAGATCTTGGCACCTTGCTTGTTGTCATACTGATACTTGATGAACAATAGCTTCATTGTGGCCGAAGGGTTTGATGGTCCTACTGCCATGTTTTCTCTTTCGTTTAGGTTTAAATGTCCTAAGTATACCGTGAAATACTCAAAAGATCTCTTTGAAGAAGTATCGGAAATACTTTCTTCAAGGATTGGCTCTAACGGTCGTACTACACCTTGGTTTACACTCTCCTCCGTTGATAAAACACTTGCTTGATCTACTAAATTTCGGTGTTGTTTGTTGATTTGTTTTCCCGATCTCAAAAACATGAAGAAAGTGGAATTTACTGATTGAATCCAAACCTCTTACCTGGAGATGGAGTGATCCTCCAACTCTCACGTCGACTGCATGGATTGTTACTTGATCTGTCTCTGCAAATGAATACACTTGATGGATATGAGATCACTGTATCATTCCAACTGTGTGCAAATTCAACAATTTCACAATGACTTCAACACAATTTTGCTTGCAGATTATTGACAGTATGTCCAATTTGGGTTTTGACAACTCCTGATATCTTAAATAGTCTAGGTTTATGAACAGGTCAAAAATGAGTCAAATCTGGCACAGGGGTACACCGATCGCGATCGTAGTTCTAAGCCCAAATTTGATGAAATTTCACCAGCTTGTTCACTAGGCTATTTTAAGGCTACCCACCAAATACTTTGGTATTCAAACCCCAACAAGTCAAGCTTTTACCAGTTCTTGGTTGGAAGTGTCTGTTTTCTCGAATCTGTCAGTTTGACTTGATTTTGGTGTTTGTTTTGGGATATGAAAGCTATCTGGGGTTGTCCTGTGTACATGCTCTCCCTCTGTATAGTCTATACCCAATTTGATGTATATGATCCTGATGAAAGTCAATTTCTATGTCAGTTTATCAATTTCCTACATGGATCAATACTCTTATGATTTGACAGGTATTTGAGGTTTCTAGCTCTTGGTCTTGTATAATTTTATGTTTATATACACCTGAAGATCTTACATATGAAATCTGGTCAAAATCTAGCACTTACGTTCACCGATCGCGATCGTAGTACTAGAGCCAAATCTGATGAAATTTAGTCTGCTCCCTCTAACAAGTGTTTTACAGTGTTTTGTGCTACCACTTGGTGATGTGAATCAATATCAACCCTGTCTGGTCAGATTTTCTAAATTTCAGAGTCTTATGGCCTTTTTGCCAAAGTTATGGTTTCCTGGTTTCTTGACTCTAACTTTTGCCCCAAATCTGACTAGAATGCAAATTACTTATCCTACTCCTAAGTACAGAAATGAAAGAACATAAAGAAATGAATCAAACAAAACAAACAAGACGGATTTCGGGTGAGATTTCAGTACTCAATCGAATTAGAGAAATTGAAGAGAAAAAATGCTTTGAACACTCTCACGCACAGCTCCCTAAATCTCTTAAGACAGGATCTAGCCGGTCCACAGACTCTAGACTCCACTAAACTCTAAACCCCTGTCTAGCAGCCTAACTCAGGTGCAAAATGGATTTGTGGATTGATCTTCTTTTAAGGAAGCTAACTGCGCACTCGGTCACTCATCACCTAAGGTGCATTTGCCGGTAACAGTGCCAATGTTTGCGGGTCGCCGCGACGGACGTCCATAGCATAGCTCTCACGCATCAACATAAAATATCAATACAAGGGAAGGGACCAGGATGAGGCATGGAAACTCACTAGGGTGTTATTCCTAATGAAGTGAACTCGAAGAGATGCAACTACTAACTCTGCAAGCAAATCATACACACTAAAGCCAAGTAATCTGCCTATATCCTTCTACACAGCTCTACAGTCATCACGCTCGTTTACCATGCAAATCATGTCGGATTCGTATGAAACTTGAAGGGGAGCTACAGGGGACTATTTAGAATCTATCCTATCACTATCACAACATTCTAGAGAGGTACAAAGATCGCGATCGTTCATCTCAAAGTCAGCAAAAACAATGAACAGGTGATCCCAAAGGGTCGTTTTAGGGTGGTTTTAGGGTGGTTTTAGGGTCAAAACAACATAAAATACGCATATAAGCACTCAAAACAACGATTTAAAGATCCAAATACGTAGTTGAAAGGTGATCAAATGTCATTTCGGGCACTGAACTACGATCGCAATCGGTGTACCTCAGGCCCAGATTTGGCTCAGATTTCAATCAGTCATAGCTCTAGTCTTCCTAGTTCCACTGGTGAAATATGGACAAGAATGGATGAGATTTGTTCAAGTTATGATCAGTTTTAACTTTTGAACTGCTTTTTACTAAAAGTCTAAATGCTACTGGTTGCAAAAGGAAAATCCTGACAGCTTGTGATTCTAATGACACAAAATGCCTCACAAAAAGCAAGCAAGGCAGTGGACAGCAACACCATATGAAGTGGATGATGAGCTCTCTACGAACGAAAAAACTCACATTTCGGATGAAACACTAGCTCAGATCCCTGCTCATATTTTCATCGCGAAGTTTAGGGATGCTGATGGTGACATGGTAAAGACAACTATCATGCCACGGGAAATTTGTTCATTTGGAGCAGTTTTTCAGATTGCAGCCATGGGGAACAGACTACATGAGGGCCCACGAGCTCATGAGCTCGATATAGTATGATGGGCAAGCAATGCTCAACGACAAGGATGGTTCAAACGTAAAAGTAAAGATCACAAAAGACATCATCAACGAAGCTTTGCACTTCCTTCCAGGGCAACACGACTTGCTGGCAAAGACCGAGTCACTGGATAACGAGAGGGCATTTATCAAAGCAAAAGGAAACAAGTACAAGTACAGTGACATGATATACGATGAGCTGGAGAAAAGAAATATTCTGCCAAAAAGGAATTTCTCGTTGCTTGGGCTCCAGAGTGGGCGTGAAAATTTTGGTTTCTGGTGAGTGATTTTTCTTCATGCATGATGGCTACTCCTCATAATGGGGGCTTTACAAATGTGCATTTTTACCACAGCAAATTACAAGGGGTAAATCAGGCTCGATACTTAACAAAGTGGCCTATTGATGTGGACCACGATTGGCCGATAGGAGCTACCAACATGCTTCCAGGTGGTCTTTTTGGTGCATGTGCAAATGTTAAGGTAATTATTGGGGATGTTTGTGATGAACAAAACTTTTTTGTACAAGAGCATTCCTCCTATCCACTTATTTTGGGACAGCCCTACATTATGGATGGCTCTAGCAACAGCTGAAGACAGAACCATCCAATGCGATTATGGTTCTTACATCTTGGAGAACTTGGTCGAAGCAAATTTGAAAAGCTCGGCAAAGAACAAAAGCTACATGAGTGCAGGGCCAATGCTAACAAGAATAGCATACCAAGCTTTGGGCATGATTGAAGACTTGCCGGTGGCCAGTTCTCAAATGGCCTTAATTCAAAAAGCAAAGCTGGTTGCTCACTCAGTAAGGACGACCACTAGCACAACATCATCGCGCTCGGCCAAGGAATCCAACAAAATCTCAAGTGATGAAGAAGAGACGGAGACTGAAGACGAGGGAAACTCTCAAGGGTCAAATGACAAAGGACCATTGGAATTTGAAGAAAGCCAGGAGGAAGACACCACCACACCACTTGAGAGAAGAAAGAGGGAAAGAAGTACAGTGCCGCAGTCTGAACTTCAAAAAGCATATGTAGAGGCCCAACAAAGAATTGAGGAAAGAAGGACAAAGTTGCGGGCCGACAGAAAGGCAAGGGATGCTGCAACACAACAAACGGAAAAACGAAGATTCGAGAAGGAAAGACAAGCAAGAATAGAAAATGCAGCTCGCATACGGGCTGAAAAACAAAGGTTAGAAGCGGAACAAAAGGCTGCAAAAGTGGACGTTTCTTCTCGGTCCACTGAAGGAACAAAGGAGAAAGAAGTGGCTGAAGACACGGACCAAGCAGAGCAACTAAAGAAAGCTCAAAGAGAGAAGAAGGTGGAAGCACAACAGGCGGCGGACTGGACTCGCCAAAGAATAATAAATATTTTAAAGAAAAGAAAAGCGGACGCTTCTGCTTCACAGCCAAGGGAAGATGCATCGAAAAAGAGGCATGTACAAGAAGTGGAGAAATCACCACCTCCTCCCTCGCCGAAATCTCCTCCTCCTCCTCCTTCTCCATCAACCAAAAAACCACCACGTCCTCCTCCATCATTTGCACACAAAGAGTCTGTGCCCCCTCCTGAAGCAATAGGGTACCAAGAAGCCTATCAGGCTATGGCTGATTTTGACTACAGAAAAACCTTGCAAGTTCTGGAAAAACAGTTCCGATGCCATCACGTGGTGCTAGAAGAAAAGGAAAGGCTGATACAGGAGGCTCAAAACATGCAGAAATCTAGGCAAGAGGATTTAGAGAGCCTGCGGGCACAACTGGAGCTCGCAAACGAAGGAAAGAGACACTGAGCGACAGCAGGCTCAGTCTCTGATCAGAGACCTAGTGGATGTTAGGACGGAGTTGACAACCAAGGAAAAGGAATGCCAAGATTTGACAGCAAGGGTAAAGAAAGCGACGGAGCAGCTCGATTACGAAAACGCAAGGTTCCAGAGGGTTAACAGCTCATACCTCACTGTCAAAAGTACTTTAACAACCTTAATGGCGAACCAAGAACCTGCTGGAGCATTGGTCTCCACATCAGAAAATGCTGTAGCAGTGAACACCCTAGCGGTGCTGAAAGGGGAGCTAGAGCAAGAAAAACTTCAAGGACAGCTGCTCTTATCGGGAATGATGGCCCAGACGGCGGCCAACGAGCAAAAGGTAAAAGAGATAGAGTAGCAATTGGAAGCGGGGCGAGAGCAGAAATAGAGATGCATAAGCAAATCAGCGAGACACTGCTGAAAGAAAAAGAAGACTTGATTTCTCAACAACAAATCAGAATAGACGAAGCCCAAGTGCAGCCGCAACTGCTGCCAAGACAAGAAATTCCCGACTTGCCTGAAACATCACACCAAGGAGAACAAGAGCCAGGATCAACAAAGGCAAATCTGGAGATAAGAGATGAGCTAACTCAGACCATCAAGGACATACCAGAGGGACCAGCAAAAGATTACATGATATACGAAAAGAAGATAATGGAGTCAGCGGCTCTAGCGTTCTTACATCCAGAAGAGCAAGTGGAGGGGTTTGGCCATGAGTACCTACCTTTTCCCTTGATATGCCACAAAGCAATCCTATGGAAGGAGAAGATGCAGGCGACCCTGCCACGAAACAAAGACGGGGATTAGGAAGGTGTAGCACTTACAGTTGAAGAAGCACAGGTACTCATAGATGACCACCCAAAGTGGAGGCAGAAGTGGCTAGACAAGTGGCCACAGGATCTAACCAACTACCACAACGCTCCTCAACACATTCAAATAGATCCTACTTTCTGCCGAGTCCCTAGAAGACGCACATGGAAGGAGTTTGCCACATGGAAAGGCTCAAGGTGGCAAAAGCTCAACTACCCAGTCCTGACAGTGCAAAACCCTCCTACAGTAGCATATGTAGTGAACACTCTCAATTCAACCATCACTTTGCTGCGGGATGTCCCCGACGTAGCCTGTCAGATGTTGGTAAAGATAGCCGGATGATCGTCACTTGCATCCAGGTGTTCAAAGACACTGAAGGTGATGATCATCCGTGGAACCTGTTCTTGGAAGAGCATAGAGGGATCTACTAGAATCTCCAAGATTCTCCGCCACAACATATTCTGATGGCAATGTACTCAAGACTAATGTACCTGCCTTCACATTACTTGCAGACGTTTGAAGAGGCCTTCGTCACAGGTTTCTTCGAAATCGACTCAAGGATCTTTCATCCTATGGTGAAGGACCTCAAGGCACGGTACATAGCATACCAGCACACATTAAGTGAAAACCCTTTCAGACAACATCAAGAAGATCTAGAGGTTGTACTCCGCACATGAAGCTTTTCAGCAACTCTTCCCTCCTTGGAGCCCCATCAATGACCAAAGCTTTGAACATGCACAAGTACGTGCAAGGATAAGGAAGGGGGGAGTGTTTGGTGGGACGAAGATGCGGTTTCCAAAGAAGGAGTCACATTTTAGTGAGAAACCCTTGTAAAATTCTTTTGTAAGAGAGCATCTCTAAGCCGAGCTTGTAAAAGAATTTATGATTATTTTTCTGGGAGCAATTGTATAGTGGAGATCCAGTTAGAAGTTTAGGACTTTTTGGCCGGACAAGCCATTTGTAAAGACCTAAACTATAAAGGTCAGTTTTGTAAGTTTGAACATTATCTTCTTTTAACACAAGTTTTGGAAGAAGATAGCGTACGTTTGAGAGCTCTATCTTGCTCCAATTTGTAATCTTCGCTACTGTGGCTACGGTAATCCGAATTCAGATTCGTTTATTGCATTGTGTTCCTCTTACTTTGCTCTTCCATTCAAGTGTAATCAATCAAGATTCGGTGCAGGTTTTCAACTACATGTTTGGAGCTTTAAATCGCTGTTTTGAGTGCTTATATGCGTATTTTATGTTGTTTTGACCCTAGGAGAGGCTTTAGGGACCCTAAAAGGACCCTTTGGGATCACCTGTTCACTGTTTTTGCTGAATTTGGGATGAACGATCGCGATCTTTGTACCTCTCCAGAATGCTGTGACAATGATAGGATAGATTCTAAATAGTCCCTTGTAGCTCCCCTTCAAGTTTCGTGCAAATCCGACATGATTTGCATGGTAAACGGGCGTGATGACTGTAGAGCTGTGTAGAAGTACATAGGCAGATTACTTGGCTTTAGTGCGTATGATTTTCTTGCAGAGTTAGTAGTTGCATCTCTTCGAGTTCACTTCATTAGGAATGACACACTAGTGAGTTTCCATGCCTCATCCTGGTCCCTTCCCTTGTATTGATATTTTATGTTGATGCGTGAGAGCTATGCTATGGACGTCCATCGCGGCGACCCGCAAACACTTGCTGTCGTGGAGGATTCCTTGCCGCAAAGAATAAGGAGATTCCGCCTACGCCATGCTCAACCATCTCGCCGCCGTCGTGCCGCCGCAATGCTCGATCGCACTCTCTCTCTCTCTCTCTCTCTCTCTCTCTCTCTCTCTCTCTCTCTCTCTCTCTCTCTCTCTCTCTCACGCATACACACACACAAAAGGAGATGAAGAAGAAGAAAATGGAGATGGAGCAAGAGCACTCTTCAATTGCACAAATGAGAGAATGAGTGAAATTTAGGTTCAGTTGACTTTTATATGAGCTCGCCCCATTCACACATGGGCCCATGCTTAGCCAACTAATCCCTTGAATGTTCCAGTTAGAGTGCACCTCTCATCGGCAATCACTCTTACCCTTTTCCTATTAGACCGACAAGCCCGGTACCTGACCCTACCAAGTAAATAATACAACGTCCGTCGTAGGTGATAGGGTGTCCGTGAGCCGTGAGGGTTAACATTCCCCCCTTCCTGATGTAGATTCCGTCCTCGAAAGCTATTGAGTTGAAGCTCGTTCGTTGAGGTGGAAGAGCATTTAAGATGAATGTCCTTAGCCTTCTTCAGTCACTGCAAAATCAAACAACATTGGCATAGTAATTACATTCTCATATACAATTAAAAAGCATATGCAGTTGTAGGCAGACAATTTGATTGGTAGCATAATTCTAAACCATTTGTCAACAATAAACATTAAATTGCAATATCAAACACATAAACAGTTGTAAAGGTAAAAAATTAAACAAGTATGGGGTCTCTAATTTAACGGTTGAAAGACACTAAAGATCGACTATTAATACCATGGGCAAGCTTCTCAATTTTCTCTGGTCAATTAAGTTATTTAATCGCGAGAGCCAAGTATTTCATGTCTGAGGGCTGACTAGAGGCTATACCTAGAAGACCTTGTAGTTAAGCTACGATAAAAGGAATTTCTCATGAAATCATCGCCTGACTTATTACCTTTTCTTTGAACCCCCAAAGTCTTTTCACAGTGACTCAATTTTGATGTGTGTGCTTATTTTGTATGCCTTGGGGTTTTTGCTTTTCAAGGAAAAGCGCCCACATTGGGAGTCTCTAGGACTCTAGTACCATAGGCGATACATGTGAGTGAAGTACCAAATCAAGCTGAGATTTCTCTTTCCGCTTTAGATTTTACATTGTGGCACTTTGGTTTTTTGTTTGTTCGTTTTGAGCATTTTAATTTTGTAACTTTGGGAGGTCATATAACACTGTTACCCTCCCGAGGCTCATCACACTAGTAAACTCCTTTTATAATACTTAAGCTAAAGGTCAATAGGGACCAAGCCCACTAGAAAGCCCTAGTACATTTCACACAATGCTGCGTAAATCGGATTAAGAACCTAAGTAACCATTAATTATTAGGAAGGCATTCCCCATGGTATTAAGAGAAGATCTCTAACACCTAGCTTGGTCAAACTAGCTTAGTCGTACTGCTTTGATTTTTAAACCTACACAAGTGATTATGACAAAAAATTACATTGAATTTAATGTTTGATACTAAGCAAATGCACTGAATATTATGCTACCAATCACAATTAAATCAGACAAACATGGATGCAAAAAGATAAGGGGCAATGCTAATGGACAAGAAACACCTGTTTGTGTTGATGGTCGCCCTTGATTTGAAGTGTGAATGAGAGAAAGATTCCACCAAATCCTAATAACAGCAACATGTTCCTGTACACGCTAGGAAACACAAAGAATACCTCTAGGAGGCACATCAGTGGGAAAAGGTACCAACACTTAATGAACACAATTAGAAAAAACATAAGGAACCCTAACCTAATTATTTGCACTCCCCCTAGAGAGTCAAGGGAATAGGATATTGTAGAGATTGGGGGGAAACCCTAGGGCTAAACCCCTACCTCGTCGTCGAGAAAAACAAGACCATATGTGCCATCCGTATAATCATGTAAATCTTTTTCTTCATCAGAGGCACCCATGTTTACTAAGAAGGTCACTAGACGCCTATAGTCATCTTGGTCAAAAGAGTAGGCTTGCGCAATGGGAGATAAACTCTCTACTAAGTATGGATCACTCGTGGTCAAGAAACGTATCAGCCATTCTAACTCCTCAAAATTCCTCACACATGCTAGTGTACCTACAAAATCCCATTCTCACAGGCAAGCACCGGAAAGACCATATGAAACATTTGTGAAAAGTAAGGAGAGTACCTCTCACCCAAAGCAGGAGTGGATGACTCTAGCGTACTAGCCATATTTGTACACGCAATAGATGATGGTTAGAGTGCAAATATTACAAGAGTCATGTTCTTGTGCATAATGTGTTTTTTTGATTTTGTGTTATGGCTCTTGCTCTTTTACTTTTTTATCTTGTTTTTGTGAGTATAAGGCTTTATATATACATTCCCTAAGATTGGAGATTAAGAGGTCAGGGAGGAAGGTTGAGAGGGAAGCAAGTGAATTATGGATGTCAGCAAACACTCCCCCCTTCCTTGGGTAGATCATACCTTTTGGAATGATGTCATCACCTTTTGAAACCAATTGTTCCATGTTGTTATGGGTGAAGGCTTTAACCAATAGTTTTCGATGGCCCTATGTGTTTCATCTAGTTGCAAGGGTGGTAAGGTACTCTCCCATGATTTTATTTGAAACATTGTTGTAGGTGGTGAACTTACAACGGGAGTTGCAAACTCTTTCTTGCTTGTATGTTTATGTACAATGGTAGGTGGAGGTTGTGTCAAAGCTTCTATTTCCGTATAGGAACTACATAAAGAGCAAGAAGCTTCATTTGATTTTCCTGTTCCTGAGCTAGGTGGAACAAATTGTTCTTTCTTCAATACCCAAACTAGCTTTGGAGCGGGTGTGTAGCATTCTATGATTTTTTTCCTGGATTGGGCTCACATGGGTCAGGTGACAAGTAAGAACACAATTTACGTTTTGGCACCCAGATTTGATAATTTCCTTGATAGTAGCCTTGAGCTTCCAATAGTCGTTTAGGAATCCAACGCCAGTTTTCTTACTTTTCTTGGAGTGAGTGGTACGTTTCTTACAAGGCTTGTGTTTTTTAGCATCAGCACTGGTCGCTAAAGAAGATTTAGGGACCCACTTGTATGTTTTCTTCGTTATATTAGGATGAGTCTTGTCAGAAGCTATATGCATTGCTTATAGAATATATAAGGGTCCGGGCATTTCATCCCCCTCAGGTGTTACCCGGGTCGTCCCCCTGTTTCCCCAAGTGTCTATGGTTGCTGCTAGGTGGACCCAATCCATATTGTCCGACTCAGTCATCCCAGGTAGTACATCCATATAAGGAGAATCTTCCCCAACATCAGTGTCTACTTTACACGTGTAACAATACTGCAATGGGGCCGAGTGAGCAGTGGTGTCAGATCTATGATCAATTATAAACCTGTTTCCTAGAGGATGTGCTCGACCAATCACAAGATCCACTCGAATGATAGAATCTTGGAACTGCAAGTAGACATGGTTTTTAGACTAGTCATGCACCATTTTTTCTTCCCTCATGAAAGGACGTCCTAAGATCATCTCCGATGCCATAGTGTGTTTGGAGAAATCCATAACAATGAAGGTAACTCTTATTTTATGTCCAAAGACCTTGATCTTGAGATCTCCTAGCATCCCAATAGGTTTAACAATAGACCCATTGGCCATCTTCACTACTATGGTTGTGGTCGCAATAGTTTCCCAGCAATTTTTAGTCACAATGCTAGCCCCAACCCCACCATCAAGGATTCCCTTCACAGTTAATCCCTTAGTAGTGATTGGTATAATTGCATTGGATTCATCACCCTTGAAGTATTGTCCCAACTTGTTAACATGTATTTCTATAGCAAGGTTCTCATCTAGGTTGGGTTGTGGATCTAAGTGTTCCTCATCTATTGGCATCTTTCTAGTTCCATCCATCTGTGCAAATTGTGGTAGCCCAAACTTTAGTTCTCCATTGAGGAAGGCTCGAAGAGCTGAGACTAGCTCAGGGTCTTTATATAGTTTCGACATGATGGTGGTTCTAACTTCTGAAGACATGAAATCCATCAATTTGGCAATGTTTAACGGCACCTTTTGGCCTTGAGTCCCTTGACGTGGGGAAGATGGGATCTCCATTTCTTTGATAGGATCAGGTAGTCCCTCTATAAACATTCTTTCCATCAAGAAGTAAGTACGCCCACTTTCCCATGACTTTAAGTCACTTTCTTCTTGGATGACACTAGGTATGTCCATGGGTCTATGGACTTGGTGAGGTTGTTGTTGCATAGGGAACACGGTGTCTGTAATCTAGATCTTCCTAGGTGCTGGTTCTAGATCCCTTTGGGTATCTTTCACCAAACTCATTAATTGCTTGACTCGCTCAATCTCCTCTATAGAGTTTGGATAAGTTCCTATCTTCTTCTTGGATCCTTGCCTTGTTTGTTTCTATCTTAGTGGTCGTTTTGGTCTCCATGGTTTCACCTGAATCAGAATACTCTTCAGCGTCGTTCATATATACGGGGTCGTCACCAGTCCCTATGTTGTTCTTTGAACTGGGGTCTGACTTCGCTGCTTTTTGCGATCTCTTCCTTCGTGTTTTATTCTTTTTTTGAGATTGGGAAATTGATGTTGTGTCTCTTTCCTCAAGAAAATAATTTTGTTTTTGGAGCATCGATCGTGTGAGTACGTTTACTGGTACCACAAGTGTACTTTGTGATGGCTCCTCGGTAACTTCAATCAAGTTTAATGGCGTGATCTTCGGTGCATTTGGATTATTTGGACATTGTGCAATCAAATGATCTATGCCACATCGATTACACATGAGTATCAACATTGTAGATGTGCTCGCTTGATTGGTTTGCATTATTGTGGTGTTCTTTTGTAGCCTAATAGGACACTCGACTCCACGATGTGGACCTCCACAATCATAGCATTGAAGAGGTGGTCTCTTAGCAGTGTAATTAATATTTTGGCCTCTTACCGCAAGAGCAGCTACTTGATATACAGGTTCAACTTGTCCCCAATAGTCCTCCATGTAGTATTGTGGACTTTCTTCAAGCACATCCATCCCATATTGGCAATATTAGGGTCTATATCTTCCTCACAGCCTTCCAAACAAGCAATAGATGACTCACAACCCACTTGATTGACAGAAGTGATTCTCGGATGTGGTGGTTGCGGTCCTAGCACTAGAGGTTATAACGGTGTTGTTTGAACAACATTTTGGGCCCTAGGGACCATGTGTTGTGTTGTTTGTTCAAGAGGTGGGGCCGGCATCAATGCAGGAACTCGAGGTGTGTCTGTCCATGCTAAGGTTGGTCTATTGGCCATCACACGCTTAAATACTACGCAATTCTTAGCTTGATGACCATACCTCCCACATGCATTGAAATTCCCATTGAATTTTACTCTAGAAGTAGGGAATTCACTGGTACTATGCAGTCCATAACATAATGAGAACTATTGTTGCTCCCTTCTTGGATACATATGATTGTTTTTTGGAGCACGATTGTCTCTATGACTCTCTTGAATAGCCTTGGTGAGATCTACTGAAGCCATCTCAGATATCTTTGGCTCCTTAGAAATAGGCTTTAGGGTCATTGGCTAATACCCTGATGCTTGCGAGCTAATAGATTAAGGATCAACAGACACTCTTTCTCCTTGCATCATTAAATTATCCTCCAATTGGATCGCATTGGTGGTGACTGCTTCCCAAGTGGTGATACCTCTAATGACTAGGCCATTGTAGATATCCTCATGTCGTAATCCCCTAATGAATCTATCAAGAAATTGGTTATTGTTGAATCTCTCATTTGGATTACAACAAGAATTCAAATGCTTTAAGCGACTAATAAAGTCTCTCACCAACTCTCCTTCCTCTCGTTGGGTTTTCTGGAGCTCATAGGCTACACCCCAAAGCACTCCCTCTCGTATGTATTCTTTCAAGAACAGTCTCCTAAGAGTAGGGTAAATTGTTTTTTCTTCTACCATTAGGGTTCTAAAACAATCCCCTGCCTTTCCACTTAAGGTTAGGCTTAAATCATTACTCTTATGCAGGTCATTTGTGTTCTCCTAGAGAATCGCATATTTGTTCAAACACTTCGATATGATTTCTCACATCCCCGTCTCCACTAAATTTTTGTATGAGCTTGGCTATTTGTACTGCCTTACTTTTAGGCTCTCTATCAGGTGTGTTACACATATTCTCAGCAATAGATCGACCGATAGCTTGAGAAAATGTTGCCAAGTCACCTAAGTGAGTAGGCACCAGAGACTACATGTGGAGTAGGTATTGGCACTTGGCTTGGCGCATAGGAAGCCCTTGGGTTCCACGTTGGGTACGATGTTGTGCCATGTGGTGGCCCATAGTTCATATGTGTAGCCCTAGGCATAGTAGAGACGTCGGATGTGACATGCTAATGCTAGCCGGTATAGTACCAATGAAATAAGAACTTAGGTGTTGTGGTTGTGGAACATAAGTTGTTGAAACAATGGGAGGGGTAGGGACTACATGAGTGCGATGACCCATAGGTGCATACGATTGGTACACACTTGTACTGTTTGCAGGCATTGAGCTACCATGTAGTGGTGCTTTACTAACAAATGAGGTCCATGAAGTGTTTCTTGGCATGCCCATCATTGGGGTAGGCATGGTAGCCATGGTGTCATCAAGGGAAAGATGAGCTAGACTTGGAAAGGTAAAGCTATCACTTGTGGGCTCAGATTGCACTGAGACCCCTAGAGAAACAACATATGGAGGATCCATCGGACTTACCGAGGGAGTCTCAATTTGCGATAAGGTCGGTTGTTTAGCCTTTCCTGTATCTAAGAATCTCAGGAGACCCGTTAAGGCATGTTGATCCCCTTGTTCTGTCTCTCTAACTCAATGACCCTATGGATGACTTCACAAACTCTTTGTTGTTGATCCTTCACACTAGTAGCACCCACTGTAGATTGTAGGACATCTAACCAACCCATGTGATAGGTGTGACGTGTGTATAGGTCGGTTAGAGTTTCCGTTTGTAGTTCGTACTCCCAGTTCTCATTTAAGAACGCTCCATCTAGGATTGAGGTGCTAGGGGTGTCCTTTGAGCTAGATGCAATGTTGCTTTCTATGGGTTGACCCTTAGTGGTCTCTCTACTCGATTGCTCTCCTAACAAGGATATTGACATAGGAGCTTTTGATTTTAACTCTCTTCGTTGCTCCGCGTTGAGTAAGCTCTCGATTTCCTTTTCCCTTGCTGCAAGAATATATCGCTCAACCTCTTGCACTTCGGCAAGGCTTCTACCATCGGGTAATATGACCTCGGAGGGGAATAGCTCCAAAGAGTCAGGAGGTGCAGTGAATGAAGTATTCACATGCACATTCTCTAAGGGAATAGGCTCTACGTTGTTCATGAATGGATAATTTACTTCCCCACCCCCCTCATTTACATCATTAGCTCCATGTTCAGAGCGAGTGGCTCTACTAAAGGTTTCCTTCAAGCGGTTAAGCACGCTCGGCCCGGACCGCAGAACCATGGCATGCATGTCTTGGCTTGAGCTATCGGGATTAGGCATTGGGAAACCCTCCATGATGTCGTAGTCAGAGGAAGAGTCACTAGCCGCTATGTTTGGGTCTTGGTTTGTACTACCTTGGGTCCCCAACGAGGGCCTAGAACCTAAGGTAGGTGGATATTGAGAACTTGCGTAAGTCGAAATTCTCTCTAGTTGCTCCATCTCTAGCACACGACCAAAGCGTAGATGCATGTGCCTTTGGCACCCTACAAGCGTCGGTAAATAACCTCGAAGGTTAACCGCTTACTTTTTTAGGCGTCTGTTTTCACTCTTTTTTTTTACGTTTTTAATGATCGATTTTTTTATTAAAGTGTGTGATAGCTCAAAACAAGCGTATCACTCAGAGGGTCGCGGTGTGCTTTACAGCACAACGTTTGGTCACCTGAAGCTCCGTTGGTCTTCAAAAAAGTCAATTTTTAGCTACGTGCAAAGCTAAAATAATAATTTTAAAGGGCGACTGAGGCCTGAGCCTGAGTGTGAGCTTGGGCTTGGGTCTGGGAGATATTCCCGATCCCAGTCCTACCTTTAAATTTTTATTTATTATTTTATATATATATATATATATATTGTGGGGATAAGGTCGTCGCGGCCTGCGTGCGAGCACACACACACTCTACCTACCTATTTACAACTAATACACCTACTGTTACACACTAACACACTTCATTAGCTCTCACAGATCTACTTCCTACTTACTGTACTTTACATTACACAGAACTAACAACCTTAATACTAATACCTTAGCACAGAGAAAACACAATAACCTTTCAAAAATTCATTAACAAAGAAATACACACTAGCAACACAAAATCCTTCTTCTCAACACACACACCTTCCTTCCCTACCTTTCCTACAATTGAAATTGCACCACAAAAGAAGCACAGAGTGCCGTTCAAGCTTAGTGTATGGCATTCCCCGACAACGGTGCCAAAAATATGCGCGTATGTCGCACGTGTCAATGCAAGGAACTTGCCGATACACTGTGTGCAAGCCACAAATGGCTCCAAGCACACAAGTCTAAACTAGTAAGCTCAAAGATGGCGATGGTGTGTCACTCACCGCTCTATGCTTGCTATCGTGGAGGATTCCTCGCTACGCCGCGCTCAACCGCCTCGCCGTCGTGCTGCCGCAATGCTCGATCGCACACTCTCTCTCTCTCTCTCATGCATACACACACACACACACACACACACACACAAGGAGATGATGAAGAAGAAGATGGAGATGGAGCAAGAGCACTCTTCAACTGCACAAATGAGAGAATGAGTAAATTTTAGGTTTAGTTGACTTTTATATGAGCTCGCCCCATTCACACTTGGGCGCCCATGCTTAGCCAACTAATTCCTTGAATGTTCCAGTTAGAGTGCACCTCTCATCGACGATCACTTTTACCCTTTTCCTATTGGACCGACAAGCCCGGTACTTTACTCTACCAAGTAAATAATACAACGTCCATCGTAGGTGATAGGGTGTCCGTGAGCCGTGAGGGTTAACACTAGAACAATATAATGGCGATCTGTTTGGCAATAAGCCGAGCCATAAAGCTTGCCCACAAGGCATAGGCATTGAGGGCAAGCTCTATGGCTTTCCATATTGCCAACAAATTGCCATTGTGTTGTTTTTATGTACGCAAGAGATTTTCAAGCCCTAAAATAGCTAAGTAGCCCTAAAAACAACACAATGGAAAGCTGTTTGGCAATACGACAAGCCATAGAGTTTCCCCACAATGCATATGCATTGTGTGCAATCTCTATGGTTTGCCCTATTGTCAAAAGGCTAGCCATTGTGTTGTCTATATGTCCGCGAGAAATTTTCAAGCTTTAGAATTGCCTCGCGGCCCTAAAAACAACACAATGGAAATTCGTTTGGAAAAATAGAAATCCATAGAGCTTGCCGTATTGCCAACAGTTGGCCATTGTGTTGTCTATATGTTTGCGAGCGGTTTTCAAGCACTAAAATTTCTTTGTGTCCCTAAAAGCAACACAATGGCGATCTGTTTGGCAATACGGCAAGCCGTAAAGCTTGCCCACAAGGCATATGCATTGTGAGCAAGCTCTATGGCTTGCCATATTGCCAACGACTCGCCATTGTGTTGTCTATATGTCTACAAGCGGTTTTTAAGCCATAAAATCGCTTCGCAACCCTAAAAACAACACAATGGTGAGCCGTTTGCCAAATTGGCAAGCCATAGAGCTTGTTGACATCGCATATGCATTGTGGACAAGTTGTATGGCTTACCGTTTTGCTAAACCCCTCACCATTGTGTTATTTTTATGTTAGGTTAGGTTAGGTTTAGGTTATAAGTTAGGTGAGATTATGTTAAGTATGGAGCGTGATTTATCCCTTGTAATTTTTTGTGGTAAAAGCGCACATTTGTAAGGCCCCCATTTTGAGGAGAAGCCATCGTGCGTGAAGGAAAATCACTCGCTGGAATATTCCTTTTCGCCAGAATATTATGGCCGGACAGCGGTCGGAAAGTGATCGAGAAACAACCGTCGGTTGGCAAGTGGCCGGTAGTCAATGGCCGGTGGGTGGCCGGCCATTGACTACCGGTGGTTGGAAGTCAATGGGCAGTGGGTGGCCGGTGGTTGGAAGTCAATGTCCGGTGTCCGGTGGCCGAATTCAAAAGCAGATTTGTCTACACAAGGGCAGCCACACATGGGTGGATCGGAGGGTCAGATTTGGACTTATTCACATAAGGGCGGCTACACATGGCTGCCTCTCATAAGAGAGGGCAGCCCTTTTGGACTATAAAAGGAGGCCATTTCTACACACATTATATAGTGTAAAGTTGATGCAACAAGGTGAGTGTGAGGTGGTGAGAGTGAATCAAGGCGGGTGCTCCATTAAGGGTATAATCCCTTTGTAAACTACTTCTTGTTTTGAAGTACTAAAGCCATTGAGTGGTTGCTTTCCCGTGGACGTAGCCCACATTGGGTGAACCACGTATATCGTGTGCACTCTCTCTCTCTCTCTCTACTCTATAATCTCATGTATGTTAATCTGTCTCTCCCCATTAAGTAATCTATTCAATTATCTATTTAGCTATGTCTTATTTCCTAACAACTGGTATGAGAGCAAGGTTTTCTCGTAGCTAAGTTATCTCAAGGAAAGGATTCCTTGAATTGAGTGGGAGTTATGGCGGAGGAAGGGAAGCTCAAGATTGAGAAGTTCAACAGCAAAACTACCAACATTGGAAGAAGCAGATTGAAGACTATCTCTACCAGAAGGACCTCTATTTTCCACTAGGCGGTCTTGCAAAGAAGCCCATAACGATGGCAGATGAAGCATGGATTGTCCTTGATCGAAAGGGCCTGGGAACAATCAGGTTAAGCTTGGCGTCAACAGTGGCCTTCAATGTTTCGGAGATGAAGACCACGGAGGACTTGATGAAGTCACTTGACGACTTCTACGAGAAACCATCGGCATCCAATAAGGTATTTCTTATGAAGCGCTTGTTCAATCTAAAGATGGCAGAGAATGGTTTAGTTGGTAGAACACCTAAATGACTTTAACACAAACATAAGTCAACTTCGATCGGTGAAAATCAATTTTGATGACGAAGTGCGAGCTCTCCTTATACTATCATCTCTACCGGATAGTTGGGACAGCCTTGTGATGGCTGTAAGTAATTCTATCTTTGGTACAAATACTCTTAAGCTTGATGATGTTGTGGGTGTTCTCCTAAGCGAGGAAATACAAAGGAGAAGAACAGGAGAATCATCAAGTGCACCACTGTCAGTAGAAACAAGAGGAAGGCCTAAGGAAATGTTCAAAAACCAAAAGGGTCATGATCGCTCAAGGCGGAGCAAGTTACACACAAAGTCAGTTCTTGAATGTTAGAGCTGCGGCAAGAAGGTACACATGAAGAAGGATTGTTGGTCCAAGAAGAAGAAGGAGACAGAGTCTCAAGACAACAAGCCAACATCGGAGGCCAATGTGGCAGGTAAAGTAGATCAAGATGCTCTAATTCTCACATTAGACAATGTGTCTAATTCTTGGATAGTAGATTCTGGGTCTTCATTCTATGCGACACCACACAAGCAACATTTCCAAGACTACACCAAAGGTAATTTTGGGTATGTATACTTGGGAGATGATGAAGCTTGTGAGATTGTCGGCAAAGGTACAATTTCTGTCAAAACTGCTAATGGAAATGAATGGAAGCTTAAAGATGTTAGGCATGTTCCTTCTCTTCGTAAAAATTTGATCTCTACACGACAATTAGACGATGAAGGTCACAACATTGCATTCGAAAACAAACGGTGGAAGATCTCTAAGGGATATTTGGTGGTTGCCAAAGGAGAAAAGGTCGGTACACTTTACTTGTGTACTGTTAGCACGCAACCTTCAGCTTGTGCAACAACTACAGAAGTTGACAGTGCGGTGTGGCACTACCGACTTGGGCATATGAGTGCCAAAGGAATGCAAATCCTTCAAACAAAAAAGCTTCTACCAGGTTTGAAACAAGTGGACTTAGAGTTCTGTGAAGTTTTTGTTTATATTAAACAAAAGAGGGTAAAATTTCAAAAATCTAGAAATGATAGAAAATATAAAAAACTTGAGTTGGTTCATTCTAGAAAAAAAACTTGAGTTGGTTCATTCTGATGTTTGGGGTCCTGCAAGTACACCATCACTTTGTGGCTCATTATACTATGTAACATTCATAGACGATGCGACTAGAAAAACATGGGTTTATGTCATGAAGAATAAATCCGATGTATTTTCCATATTTCAAAGGTGGAAAGCCTTTGTGGAGAATGAAACAGGTACCAAGGTTAAATGCCTCAGATCCGACAATGGAGGCAAATATTGCAGCCAAGCTTTTGAAAGATTTTGTGCTAGCAATGGCATTTGGAGGCAAAGGAAAACCCCAAGGACACCTCAACAAAATGGTATTTTCGAAAGGATGAACGTGACAATCATGGAGCGAGCACGAAGCATGCGGCTACATGCAGGCCTACCGCTTGAGCTTTGGGCGGAAGCTGTAAGTACGTCTGTGTACTTAATCAATCGGTCACCCTCAACGGCATTGGATGGGGGAGTTCCAGAACAGGCATGGATAGGTAAACCGGTGAATTATGCATTTCTCAAAGTATTTGGGTGTGAGGCTTTCATGCACATAGATAGAAGCCTAAGATAAAAGCTAGATGCAAAGTCCAAAAAGTGTTTCTTCATTGTCTATGGAGAAGGTGACTTTGGGTATCGCCTATGGAATCCTGAAGATGGTAAAATCTTAAGGAGTAGGATGTAATTTTTAACGAACAAAATATGTACAAAGTTTACTTGGAAAGAAAACAAACAAAAGAAACAGGTGATGAGTACATGGAGCTTGAGGACAGTGAAGAATCAAGGACTGCAAACGGTGACAATGTGCAACAACGTCAACCAAATGAGGAGCCTCAACCTATTCCCCGAAGATCTACAAGAGCAAGTAGACCTCCAGAAAGGTTTGTTCCTTCCTTCAACCATCTCTTGATCTCAGATTCTGGAGAGCCAGAATCATACGAAGAAGCTATTCAACATGAATCCAAAGAAGAATGGATGAAGAGCATGCAAGTGGAGGTGGACTCACTACATCGCAACCAAACATGGGAATTGGTTGAGTTGCCTAAAGGTAAGAGGGCACTTCAAAACAAATGGGTGTACAAGGTGAAGGAAGAAGAAGGTGGGAAGAAAAGGTACAAGTCTAGGCTTGTGGTAAAAGGGTTTTCTCAAAAGAAAGGTATTGACTTCAATGAAATATTTTCCTGTTGTAAAAATGAACTCAATTAGGCTTGTCTTAAGCCTTGTGGCTGCTCATGATCCAAATCTCGAGCAAATGGATGTAAATACGGCATTCCCTCACGGTGACTTAGAGGAGGAAATCTACATGCTTCAACCAAAGGGGTATGAAGTAAAGGAGAAAATGGTTTTCAGATTAAAGAAGAGCTTGTATGATTTAAAGCAAGCATCAAGACAATGGTACTTGAAGTTTGATCGATAGATGTTGGATCATGGATTCACAAGATGCAACTCGGATCAATGCGTCTACACGAAGAATTTGGGATATGGGAAATTCATCATCCTAATGTTCTATGTTGATGACATGTTGATTGCAAGTGCTAACATGCAGGACATCAAAGACCTAAAAGAGGAGCTATATAAATCTTTTTCAATGAAAGATTTAGGTGTTGTAAAGAGGATACTTGGTATGAAAATATCAAGGGACAGGACAAAGAAGACAATAAAGCTATTTCAAGAAGATTACACCAAGAAGGTATTAGAAAGGTTTGCAATGCAAAATGCAAAACCAGTTTCTACACCTTTGGCTGGTCACTTTAAACTAACGAAGGATATGTGTCCAAAGACACAAGAGGAGATAGCCTATATGTCTAAAGTTCCATATGCTGCAGCAGTAGGTTCTCTAATGTATGCTATGGTCTGGACAAGGCCAGACATTGCACATGCAGTGGGAGTTGTGAATAGGTTCATGGACAACCCAGGTAAAGAGCATTGGCAAGGTGTGAAGTGGATACTTAGGTATCTAAAAGGGACAACAACAAATGCTTTGTATTTTGGAGGAACTGATATTTTTCTAGAAGGGTATGCTGATGCAGATATGGCAGGTGACAAAGATACTCGAAGGAGCACTACTGGCTATGTGTTCACGGTTGGAGGCACAACAGTAAGCTGGGCTTCAAAGCTGCAGAAAGTGGTTTCAGTTTCTACCATGGAAGCAGAGTATGTAGCAATGATGGAGGCAAGCAAAGAAATTCTGTGGCTTCACAGATTCTTAGAAGAGCTTGGATTCAAACAAGACAATTGTGTCTTGTACAGTGATAGCCAAAGCGCTATCCATCTTGCGAAGAACTCAGCCTTTCATTCAAGGAAAAAGCACATTGAGGTGAGATATCACTTCATACGTGCTCTTTTGGAAGAGGGACAGGTAAAGCTAGGAAAGGTGCATACAAGTGAAAATCCTGCAGACATGTTTACAAAGGTGGTCAACAAGGAGAAGTTGAGCTTTTGCTCATCTTCAATCGGCATTCAAAGATAAGAAGCGAGGATGGAAAGCAGTCACTCACAGGTTTGGTTTGGAGATCAGTCTCCAAGTGGGAGATTGTTAAGTATGGAGCCTGATTTATCCCTTGTAATTTTTTGTGGTAAAAGCGCACATTTGTAAGGCCCCCATTATGAGGAGAAGCCATCGTGCGTGAAGGAAAATCACTCACCGGAAACAAAAATTTTCACGGCCAAGAATCAGGGGCAACTATAGGGGCCTCGGGGGCGGAAGCCCCCTAAGACTTTTTTTCCCCACGCCGGAATATTATGGCCGGATGGCGGCCGAAAAGTGGTCGAAAAACAACCGTCGGTTGGCCGGTGGCCGGTGGTCGGAAGTCAATGGCCGGTTGGATGGTGGCCGAATTCGATGGCCGGTGGCCGAATTCAAAAGAGGATTTTTCTACACAAGGGCGGCCACACATGGGCGGATTGGAGGGTCCGATTTGGACTTATTCACATAAGGGCGGCTACACATGGCTGCCTCTCCTAAGAGAGGGAAGCCCTTTTGGCCTATAAAAGGAGGCCATTTCTAAACACATTATATAGTGTGAAGTTGATGCAACAAGGTGAGTGTGAGGTGGTGAGAGTGAAGCAAGGCGGGAGCTCCATTAAGGGTATAATCCCTTTGTAAACTACTTCTTGTTTTGAAGTACTAAAGCCATTGAGTGGCTGCTTTCCCGTGGACGTAGCCCACATTGGGTGAACCACGTATATCGTGTGTACTCTCTCTCTCTCTCTCTCTACTCTATAATCTCGTGTATGTAAATCTGTCTCTCCCCATTAAGTAATCTACTCAATTATCTATTTATCTACGTCTTATTTCCTAACATATTATAGGTTAGGTTAGAGCTAGCGACAAATTAATAGTAGGAAAAACGTAAACGAACTTCAAAGATGACTCGTGTACTTCTAAAAACGCAAATGGACTTTGGTTAGGTTAGGTTATAGGCTAGGTTTAGGTTATAAGTTAGGTTACATTAAATTATGTTAGGTTTAGGTTTTAGGTTAGGTTAGATTATATGTTAGGTTAGATTATAGGTTAGGTTAGAGCTAGCATCAAATTAATAGTAGAAAAAACGCAATCGAACTTCGAACATGACTCGTGTACTTTTGAAAACGCAAACGTACTTCGGTTAGGTTTGGTTATAGGTTAGGTTACATTAAATTATGTTAGGTTTATGTTATAAGTTAGGTTAGATTATAGGTTAGGTTAGAGCTAGCATCAAATTAATAGTAGAAAAAACGCAATCGGACTTCAAAAGTGCACACAGACTTCAAGAACCTTAATATATAGTCATTGACCAATAAAGACGAGATTATTACCCTATGGTCCTAATCTCTGTGCACCTCTAGACTGAGGTGTGCGGGGATCGGGCATGGCTAGAGAATGTGAGGTTGTTAGAGCTAGCAGCAAATAGTTGAAAAAACACAATCGGACTTCAAAATTGCACACAGACTTCAAGAACTTTAATATATAGTAACTGACCAATAAAGACGAGATTATTACCCTGTGGTCCTAATCTCTGTGCACCTCTAGACCGAGGTGTGCGAGGATCGGGCCTGGCTAGAGAATGTGAGGTTCTCATGTATTGTCATGTACTTAGTAGTATGTAGTTATATCAACTAGAGTGTTTTAATTATTTGTTGCATCATTGGTAGATAAAGTATGGATGATAAGATGGCATTTCCTTGTGCGCATTGCAAGCATCAGATCTTTCAAAAACAAAAAATCTACGATCAACACATATGCAACCACGGTCTCTTTCCGATAGAGCAACTACAAGACGTGCATTATCAATCTCATGGTCTAGAGATTGAAGGTCAAATTCCGCAAGTAGATATTGCTCCAACTTCATCCCAGAGAAGACAATTTTCAAACGAGCACCCATCAACTAAGTCTTCCCAATGAATACCTGACGCGAAATTTCAAGAAGTAGAGATGGAGAATATGCTGGACGCGTTCTTTGATGTGAATTCCAACATAGAAGACGACAACATTGAACGCAGTACTGTGGACAAACCTCATCCATCCCGTTCATATCAACGGCATGATAGCAACGATGAAGAAGGCGAGATGATACAGAGGCTTGCACGCATGCCGCTCTACACTGGTGCAAAAATATCAGTTCTCTATACCACGTTGGCAATGCTTAATTTGCAGTCTGCTGTCTACCGTTGATCTGACGCCTCAGTCACAGAGCTTTTCAGGTAAACACATTTTATCCTAAGCACGGTAAAGTGAAAATTATAGCTCATATAAAGTGATCAAAGGGCTGATTTATTCATGTAACCGACAGGTTGCTCAATGAGAAAATCTTGCCATAAGGGAATCACATGCCCCAGAAGGGAATCACATACCCCCTACCCGTCCAGCCGCTAAAAAGCTTCTTACTAATTTGGGCTTGGATTATCAGAAAATGCATGCATGTCCTAATGATTGTATACTTTTTGCAATGAGTATGAAAACTTGGAACAGTGTCCCAATTGTGGATCAAACAGGTACAGGGAGGACACACAAGGAAAATTTATCCCTGCAAAGGTCCTTCGACACTTTCCTATCATTCCAAGAATAAAGAGCATGTTCAAATGCAAGTCCATAGCGGCTTTGATGACATGGCACTCAAATACTAGATTGATAGATGATGTGATGGGGGTACTTGCCGACTCTCGTGCACGAAAGCACATAGAGGGAAGTTGGACCACATTTACGAATGAGCCTCAATGTATCCGCTTTGGTCTGGCAATGGACGAAGTAAACCCATTCGGATTACGGAGTTCGTCATGGAGCATGTGGCCTATTTGTTTTGTTAATTATAATCTTCCACCATGGCTTGCTATCAAGAAGGGCCATCTATTGTTGTCATTGATCATCCCAGGAAAGTACAAAGCAAAGAACATGGACATCTATCTGGCACCACTTATAGAAGAGCTCCAAATCTTATGGATAGGAATCGATGTGGTTGATATGTCCCAACCAATTGGACGACGGAATGTACATGTGCAAGGCATTCTTATGTGGACCATGCATGATTGGCCAGGCTTCAGTGAGTGCTCAGGTAAATGCCTTTAAAATCCTCACACACATGTGATTCATGGCTATGCCAACGCTTTTATATTTTAATTTTGTGATGTTTTAGGATTGAGTTACTCGGACAATCATGCATGTCCGAAATGTGGTCCTCGACTTGGCTTCTGGCACTCTAAGCATGGTAGATTTTTGCCTGAAGGACATGAGCTACGTGGACCAAACATATGCAAACATGACATGCATCCACTGAATGCGAGCGATTGGAAAAACATGTGGCTGGAAAAGGGAGATTGGATGCCACCTGGAATGAAAATACTTTCTATTTTTCATGAACTTCCGTACTGGAGTGAGATGATTGATTAATCATTTGCTTGACCCAATGCACGTCTTCAAGAATGTAGGGGAGATCATCTGGAAAACCATCATTGGAAAAAGGGAGAGCAAGGCCCAAAGAGATGACCTGCAGGCTATGGGTTGAATGCCAGAGATGTGGCCTCGAATTAAACCCAATGGAAAATTTGCTATACCAAAAGGTCCATGGGTTCTAAGTCGCACAGAAGAGCAACAAGTGAAGAAGACTATATCTTCATTCAAGACTCCCACAGGGTGCATGCGATGTTTGAAAATGGCTGTTACAAAATATGACAATCTCAGTGGTCTTAAGTCCCACAATTGGCACAAATTTTTACATTTCATTTTACCAATTTCCATAAAGGGTTTTTTGATAGATGACATTAGAAGAACAATCTACAAAATCAATGAGTTGGTACGTTGAATCAGGTCAAAAGAGATAAGAGAAGACAACATCGATGCAACACCCTTAAATGCTATTGAAGCAGTGTGCATGGTGGAGAAGTACTTTCCAACAAACATTATTACCATTCAAATGCATGTACTTGTGCATGTGGTCGATGAAGTTGTAGTTGGTTGGGGTGATCCATAGCAGGTGGATGTTCTTCTTGGAGAGATTTATGAAGACTTTAAAACTCATTTTTTAATTATGGTTAGAAAATTTTTATGCCGTTATGCCATGATCAAGATTTTGATTTTGTGGTTATGTTATTCTTACAATTTTGCTAATCTGTAAACACACGCTCTTTAGCGTCATCTTGTAGGTGGAGTGTGGTTGCTTGTGCACTCTTCCTTTGGGCAAAGAGGGATGTTTTCTTTTGCTACAGTACATGCAGCATCAGTTCCCAGCCCTCTCTGCCCAAAAAAAAATTTGCAGGTTTGGTCGTCGATACAGTATATGGTATAAGCCTCGGTACATTCTTTTAAATCAGCGTCGGAATATGCTATAGAAATACCGATGCTTAATTTGTAGTGCATTTCAACGGTTATTTAGAATCTTGTTCCGATGTTACGCATACTGATGGTCATTCCGACGCTACAAAACCGGCGTATCTTTCGAGGCCTATGTCAGCACTTTTTAGTTTTAAAACTAGCTTTATTTCGTCGGTACCTGCATCGATTTCTGCGCGACGTGTTGTAGTGTTTGAATATTTAGAGGTATGTACCTAGATACAATTTAAATTGCATAGATATGATTTAAATACCCAAAACATCCAAATTTAGAGTCGTGTTGATCATCAACAAATCTGCTAATTAGTAAGTTAACCAATTCCTTACACAACCTTTTTGGAGCCATTTTTGGCCCTAATGAGGCAGCTCTATGGTGGAACATCACATGCAACAACACATAATGCCCAACCACTTGGCAAGAATTTCAAGACCAAATCAAACACAACTTTCTCCCACCCCAATTCCACCTATAGGCTCGACATGCCTGGTCCACTTTCTCTTGGATCAAAGGCGAGACAGTGAGCCGATACACTGACAAATTTTGGAAACGCCTACTACTCATGTTCATGATGGAGGATGTTCCTAAAGATACGCTCCAAATCAATTATGAAGATGGACTTCAAGCTTTTTTCAAGCCAAGCTCCATTCTTTGAATCTGGACTCTCTCTACGAGGCAGTTTCTTATGCACATGATGTTGAAAAGGAGATCAATTTGATCAGGCATATGCTACAAATTCATCAATCACGAAATCCACCACCTTTCTTCAATAATTCTTTGTGCTAAAACAATAATCGCACGTATGACCCCATTAATTATCAGATACTGCACACTTGCAATTTCACACCTACGCATGCTTTGACTGCTCCACGTAATACACCACCTCCACACACTGTCTCTAACTTTGGTTCACAGCGCCATACATTTGGGCAGCCACCTCCCAATTTTTCATCCCCATCTGCTACACCCACCACTGCACCTCCTATAAACAATTTTCCTCTCATGGTGTGTCATTGTTGTCACACGATTTTCCATGGCATTGCTGATTCCCTCTCAACCGTCAACGCCCCAATCATGTTGCCTAAATTCATCATCTTGCCATACATATGGAACTCTACAATGATTGGACCAATGATCATCCACCTACCAATCTCAGTTGTGCCAATGCAACAGGTACTCCTATTACTATACACTCTTTGTTGTGCATGAATATTTTTATACACAATACAAAAATTTCTCTTTTGTAGGACGACAACAACACACATGATTTTATTTTTGAACATCTTGCACACAAATTACAGTTAACAAAAATAAAATCACCATTTAAAGTGAAGAGTGAATTCCAAGGCACACGGTTTAATGGTATTTACATGGTTAATGATGTTGAAATCACTCTAGGTGCATACACCCAAAAAACAATTTTCTCGTTGCACCAATCCACCGATGTAATTTATGGTATGCCTTTTTTTCATGAGCATAACCCCAACATTGACTACATGATGCACACATTGTACTTCACTTTTAACAGTGAACACATCACTCTTACAGGCAACCCCAAACTTGAGACACACCCACTCCTTTAACACACTCAAGTTAAACATTCACTGAGGAAAGAAAACAAATCCTATATGGAATATGTGACAGAGGTTGAGGAAGAGCAGCAACCCCCTCTCTCTCCTCAAGAACAACAGTCTTTGCATGCATATGATGATTGTTTTGCTCATGATTACCCACCTCACTAACCTCCCTCTCAAGGCGACATAGACCACACAATAGAAATCATCCTTGGCAGTCAACCACCGCTTCATGCACCATGTCATCACAGTCCCATGAACCAACATGAGATTCAACTTCAAGTCTCTGACCTCCTAGCAAAAGGGCTTATTAGACCTAGCCAAGGATTTCATTGATGTGATCACGATCGTGTGATTATGTTAATAACTCTAGTAATTACATAAAAAAACACGTGATCACGTTAATTTGTCAACGTGACTTTGATGATGACCTGCAAAAACCCATAAAATCGGTTAGCCCACCGGGTAAAAGAATATCCCCTGCGGGTCCCGCCGGGGTTTTTTATTTTTCGTGCAGGCCAGCCGGGTAAAAGGCATTTCCCGGCGGGCCCGCCGAGAAAATAAAAAATCCTGACAGGCGTAATTATATAAAGTAAACAATGCTTGTTGTGGTGCTTTGATTAGGTAAATCCCTGGGGAGTATATCTGAGTGTTGGGTATGTTCATCTCCTTGTGAATTGACATAAGTTTACAGAGTCACAGGTCCTTTTTTTTAGGCTGAACCTGATTCTTAATTCGATAACCACTTCTAAGAATATTTAATTACTTTACCGAACATAAAGGTACAAAACCAAAACAACTGAAAATTTGGAGAGTCATGCTCATTGCGACGAAGCCATTGGTCCAAATAAGGGCTGTAATTGGTTTTAAAAGATGTGCATATGCAAATGACGAGTGGATAGTCAAGGGTTGGATGTCATGTACTAGTGTACTGGGCATATAAAGATCCTTGAAGTCAGCTTGCATTTTTCATCATCATAGATTTGAGTTGATATAAATTTTCACTGCACAATATAAGAGCTTTAATCTTTAATTGGGTGAAAATAGCTTTTATATATTGAATTGGTTGCATAAGGGGGCTACAATCCTTGATTGGGTACAAGTAGTCCTCAACTGCGTGATTATATTGAAGATTTCTTTGCGTTATTTCATGCATTGGTTTATACAGAGAGTGCATTATGTATTATGAAAGATTATTAGTGTATGACATGACCAATCATAGATTGTATTGCTTTTCTTTGTTTTTTGCAAACACCTGACATCATTCAGTGTAGAAGTTGATTATTCTTTGTAGCATTTGAAATTAGATGTTTCTTATTGTTTGCAAATCAAAGAGGACGTATAAATAATCATCATAATAATAATTGCATTGAGAAATTCATAGCATTGTTGTATTTAATCATCATAATAATAATTGCATTGAGAAATTCATAGCATTGTTGTATTTAATATGCCATGTAGAGAGTGCATTGAAATGTGTATGTTTGCTCACAACATAGGTGATCGATTTGTGGATTGACTAGCATTCATTGCAAATCTCATATCGTGCAGATTTGATTACTTTCTTAGTGAATGGTTCTTTAATATATATTGAAAAGAAGAATTTTTTTAAAAAAACTGAACATCTAGTTCTTTTGTCTTCAATTTTAATTTAAAAGCAATGGAGAAAAATGTCGGCACAAGTGGTACGAAGAAGCCAAAGAATAAAAAAGCTCTTGGCAAAGAGTGGTATTATGCTCACAACATATGCGGTCGATATATGGAGTGGCAATGTGAATTTTGCTTCACAACAAAATCATGTGGTGCACCATGTAATAGGGACCATTTTTTCGGTAGCGCTAAAAAGAGTTTTAAGAAATGTGAACTGCAAAGCGTTTGAGAGAAGAGCTCACCAAAAAAGGTGGCAAGAGAGAGCATATAAATAGCTTTGTTATGGATGCAAGTCTTATGTTGTCAGTATCAGATTGAAAGCAATGGAGCAAAACGTCGGCACAAGTGATACGAAGAAGGCAAAGAATAAAAAAGCATGGAGCAAACATGGGTCTTATCTCCTAGATTTTCCCTGACATACAGACTTAGTATTGGAGTATAACTTGGCCTAAACAAGTTAAAGGTTTAGCCAGACAATTTCTACAGAACCCTGGCAAAGTTTTCATTGGTTCATAAGCTCTGAAATCCAATCATTCAATTCTACAAATTGTAGAAGTTGTTTTTGAGAATGAGAAATACTCAAAATTGGCAGATTTACTGAAGCAAATGATGGATGGGAGTAAAGTGATCATATTTATGGAAACAAAAAAGAGGTTGTGATCAAGTTACTAGACAACTTTGAATGAATGAATTTTCAGCTTTATCTATCCATGATGATAAGAGTCAAGGTGAACGAGATTGGCTTCTTTCTAAATTTACATCTAGCAATAGCCCTATAATGACAACAACAGATGTTTCATCTCGGGGTTTAGATGTGAAGAACGTAAAGCACAAGAAATCAAAACAACAACAAAGACCGCACCGACATTGACAATGAGGTCATGTCAGGGACGAAATGAATTCAGAGTAGGGGGGAGTGTTGACCCATAGGTCAACAACAAGACATAACTCAATTTCCATACCAAGGCTTAATCTTTTAAAGTTATGAAATGATGCAGATTATGGTTAAAAACATCATGTATAATGAGTAGTTATTCTAGTTCTAGAAGCCAGGGTGCTTTGGAACTTCCAGATTATAAAAAGTCATTTGACCCCTTGAATTCTATGTTGATTTAACCTATGGTAGCCTTAGTATATAAGTACCTAGGTCATTTTGTAAAGAGAACTTAATCATAATCAAAGTTTTAAGTTGCCATTGACCGTGTGTGAGAGAGAAAGAGACAGAGTGTGAGCTTCATCCTGATGCTACTTCCTGCTCGCTCATCGCATTGGAGATTCAATAGCACCATCACAATTGGCTTGGAGAGAGCTACACAACAATGCCAAGCATTTCACAAACCGGAGCACACGTGCTAACACATCTATGAGCGATTTGTGGTTGTAAGTGTATCAAACAATGTCTGTTTCCTGCGTGCAAGTAGACGTTATAATTGTGGCGACACTAGGTAGCTCCTGCAACAAAGGCAGTCATTGATCTCTCTCTCTCTCTCTCTCTCTCTCTCTCTCTCTCTCTCTCTCTCTCTCTCTCTCTGTGTGTGTGTGTGTGTGTGTGTGTGTGTGTGTGTGTGTGTGTGTGTGTGTGTGTGTGTGTGTGTGTGTGTGTGTGTGTGTGTGTGCATGTGTGCACGCGCATGCATGCACGCGTGTGTGCGTGTATCAACAAAAACCACCCAGTGGACCCGATTAGGGCCTTGTATATATTAAGCTGTAGCCCACCGGGCTTCAACGTTTTCCTGGCGGGCTCGCAGGGAAAATGAAAAAGCCCCGGTGGGCCCGTAGGGAAAACGCAAAAGCTCGGCGGGCTTTTTGTGGGTTTCCAGGTCGCTATTAACCGGCTCGTTTGTGATCGTGTTACCTGTGATTATGTAGATATGTCAACAAGACCTCGTGATCACACAAATTTTTTGGTAATTACGTAAATATTAAATCCTTGGACCTAGATTCTCTCCTTTTGGTGCACCCGTCCTACTAGTCCAAAAGAAAGATAATCATTTAGGATGTGCATTGCCTATAGGGCTCTCAACAAGGTCACTGTCAACAACCACTACCCTATTCCCCGTGTAGATGACCTTCTAGATAAATTAAAAGGTGCCTCCGTGTTTAGCAAGATAGACCTAAAATTCGAGTATCATCAAATTTGTATGCACCCAAATGATCTTTTTAAAAGCACATTCCGCACACATTTGGGCACTATGAATTTATTTTATTTGACTTTGGTCTTACAAATGCACCAGCAACATTCTTCCACATGATGAACAAAATATTTCTAAAGCACCAGCATTTTGTCATTGTCTTTTTTGATGAATTTGTGATTTTACGTGACCATGATCTCTATGATAACCCTAATAAGAGTCCATTTTTTAAGACTAAAATAGAGTTCTTAGGTCACATTGTCTCTAGTGATGGTATTTACCCAAAACCCAAGAAGATAGAGACCATCCAGAATTGGCCAACCCCCCCCAAGACCATACATAAAGTTAGATCATTTCTAGGTCTCTCTAGCTTTTATGGTAAATTTGTAAAGAATTACTCTCGCATTGCACTCCCTCTCACCTTTCTCACACGTAAGTATACGACCTTTTACTGGAGTGAAAGTCAAGAAAAAACATTTGACACAATCAAGTATTTGCTCACAGATGTAATTGTTTTGCAATTGCTTGATTTTACACAACCTTTCTTTGTTGTAATGACTGATGCTAGTGGATCTAGAATAGGTGTTGTGTTAATGCAAAATGACCACCCCATTGCATATGAAAGTAGAAAGCTTAAGCCTAGTGAATCCAACTATAGTGTCTATGATAAGAAACTCCTTGCAGTAGTTCACGCATTAGACATCTGGAAACATTATAGGTGTTGGGTTAATGCAAAATGAAGAAAGTAGGAAGCTTAGGCCTACTGAATCCAACTATAGTGTCTATGATAAGGAACTCCTTGCAGTAGTTCATGTATTAGACATCTGGAAACATTATTTGATGGGCTCCAAAATCCTCATTAATACTGATCAACAAGCACCTCCTCGCTCAATCCACTATCTTTGATAGGCACATTAAGTGGATTGGATTTATTCAAAACTTTCACCCAATGATACAATACCAACTTGGAATATCCAATGTCATAGCTGACGCCCTTAGTTGTAGGCCAGTAGATGATGCGCCACCCTCTAATATTCACTCTTACACATTTTCTTACATTTAAATGGTATATCTTAATCATCTTTGTAATGCTAAAATTCAATCTATTGATGCTTACGAGACATATATTTATGTTTCACATGCCTGGTCTGATTTGGTTGCCATTAATTATTTGCATGTCGGTGATTATTCTTTTGCAAATGGTTTTGTCTTTTATCATCAAAAGCTTTGTGTCACTCAACACTTTAAACAACTCACTATTCACAAAATGCATGCACCAAAGTAAATGGGCCATCGTGGCATTCAAAGAACTCTCTTTGCTTGCACTAACTACTTCTTTGGCATGACATGAAACACAACATTGCACAATTTGTCTCACACTGCATTCTTTGTTAGCGTGTGAAGAGACACCATGGTAAAAATCATGGATGTCTTATGTCTCTGACTATTACAAAGGGCCCTTGGGAAGAGCTTTCCATGGATATTTTATCACATGTTTTCCACCCACCTCTTCACACAATGATATGATATGGACTGCCGTATGTAAATTGTGCCTGTGATGCATCTGTAAAACTTAACATAGAGCATGATAAAATCTCTCCACAAGATTCCTACACTTCAACCTGTATCCAACAATTTTCACACACATCATAGATGGGACCGTCCATGAGAGAAACCCATATATCCCATGCAACCATACCAATCTTTAACTCTTTGTCCAATAGCCATGTACCTGCCACCACATAACTTGCTGCAAAGCAACTCGCATAAGCATAACCATAAACATCACATTCAAACTTGATTGCATATCATATTCCACATAGCATACCCAACCTCCTCACCTTCTACCATCAATCCCAAGTACATAAATTCGCCTTCTCTAACAGCTTTACTTGTAGATGTTGAGCCAAATTTCCCAGCCAATGCTTCGTGCATGAACGTTTCTTTGTCAAGCTCTTCATGTGTACCCTCTACTATCAAATCATCAGATAAGGGAGAGAGGAACTCATCGCATACCTCATTGTCAAGTAGGAGAGAATTGCTAATTACCTCCTCGCCATAAATAGGCTTTGTATGTACAGCTTTGCCTTCATGCTGTTGTGAGGAGGCTGCCCACCCCCGTGTTTTGATACATCATTTGCTTTTATCTCGACTTCTTCTTGAGGTTCTTCTAGATTTGTACGTGCTTCAACAATTAGATCATTTGACACTTTCATCGTTGACTTGATCTCCTTTATCACATGATGATTTTCACCCTCTATTTTTACTTGAGAACCCACGACGTCTGTTGAATGCTCTGTATGCATATCTTTGTTTATAAACTCTTCATTCTCATTGATGAGATCCACCTTTGTAGTCATGGATGTATAACACATGGGGGGCACCAATGACACACAATATGGAATAGAGCTTACCCATGCAGAATTGGCAACCACTATATGTTGGCAACTGTGAACTACTTTTACATGAACTGCATGTTGCAAGTTAATCGAAACAAAAGCATAATTACTAGGCTTAAGAAAACCCATCTCTCACTTTTTTTCATCTTTATACTCTTCGCTTTGACGACACACACTGCATCCCCATAGGATTTTGCACCAGCAAACTCCACCTTTTCTCGAATCTTGGGATGTAAGCACTCCAAGAATCTCTCTAATTTGAAGTATTCATTGCCTCGAGACTGTGTAGCAGCTTCAAATTGCTTCCAAACATCTTCAAATTTCTTTAAAAACACTGTAAACTCACCACTTATATCTTGCTTCAAAACTTCAATTTTGCATCTAATTCTGCAAGAAAAATCCTTTGCTTGAAGTCTTGGATAAACCGAGCTTGAATCACCTTCCATGACTATCGATTGGAAACTTCCAACCCCTCAAACCAAGCTTTGGCCTTCCCTCGCATCATTAGCAGCACAACCCTTGACTTGGATTCATTGGCCACCATATGGTCCACATTGACAACCTCTAGAGATCCACATCTGACATCCAAGCTTTGGCATCTTGCTCACCGAGAAAACACTAACTCACAATCTGACACCATGTTTTTGAACCACGTCGTCCCTTGAGCAATCAGTGTGATCCTCAGTGGAGGCACCATAAGATGGAAAGGTGGAGATGGGAGAACACCCAACACACAATATGACTGCCTCTCTATATCCTAGTGATTCTATAACACCCCTATCTCCTAATAATTACACTCCTAGACTCTCAATGTGCAAACAACTATTATCCATGCTCTGACCTGAACATCCTAGATTATATACAAAACCCTATCCCTTAATAATCACACTCCCAGACTCCCAATCTGCAAATAGGTATTATACTGATGTGACCTGAACATCCCAAATTATATACATGTCGCAAAGCATGTCACCATGGCTTCTATCTAAAATCTCTCATAACACCATATATTGAAGTACAGACAATCTAATAGCCAATAACCCACAAGTAAACAATCCAATATCGATTAACAATTGCCCACCTTTGCAAATGACCTCTAGCATACATCCCCTTTCATGACGAGTCTACATCCACTTTGTATGCCCAATATCCATTCACAAATACCGCACGCGGCAGATATAGAAATGAGAGAATGAAAGAGGCTTGATTAGAAGAACAAACTTGACACTAGAATCGGAACACAATCAATTTGAGTGATGCTATTGATTGCCGTTTTTCGGCTCTCCGCAATTTCCATAGTGAGTTATCTCACCCTACCAAAATCACCTAAACACTATGGCTATTCTTACCTTACATCGTACATAGGCGTGCGTGAGTTACATCGTACATAGGCGTGTGTGAGTTAGGGGGACCTTTCCCATATCTTCTTAAAACCCTCAGCTAGCTAGTCATTGGACTTTTCCCATATCTTCTTAAAACCCTCAGCTAGCTAGTTGAGCCAAAAAAATAAATAAAATCAAAAAAATAAAATATATTATGATCCATTTGTCTGTATATATCTCATTGTATATAGGGTCTAAATATAGGGAATTTTCATAATTATTTTGGTATTTATAAAAATATTTCACCTAGGTGTGCGTTATTTTCCTATATATGCTATGTACATTTACTCACCATTACCATAATATTTTTTAACTATTTATTCTATAAAAAATCATTTCATGCAAGCTTCTCTTATTTTTGGTGTGAATACACTCTAAGGAAAATCCTCAAAAATACCTTTCACCATCAGTCATTGCTTTTCACTAAATTCCTATTTCTTAGAGGTACTTTTTCTTATCTCTTGTAAATAAATATACTTCAATAAAAAAAAATGAGGGTCCCCTAATTTGATTCCTTATATTTTCATATATATCTTTTTTTCATTTTATATTTATATATAGCTGACACTATTTTGGATTCCATAAATTGTTTATATATAATAGCCTATTTTTTTCCATCATATCCATGTATTATATTTATGCATAATCCACAACCATGCACATTTTCAAATCCCTAAGAATCAATTAGGTCATGCTCTAATGGAAGGAGGGACTCACCTTTGGAGCCATATGCAAATTCAACAAAAGGGGGAGGCCATGGAAGACTTTTCTGTGAGGAAAAACAGGTATTTTGGTGGGATTTTGTAAATCCATCTCCACTCCGAATTTGAAGCAGTGGTCAAGAGAAAAAATGTAAACCAAGAGCTGAACAATCACCTCAAAAATTTTGGTGATTTTTGGAGAAACCGCCAGTGAGCTAGGTTTTTTGAGTGGACCCCACTCTACCCACTTTTCTTCTCTCACCTCTTTCCACACTTCTACACACTCACATACTCATTCCTCTCAATCCCTCACTCAAACCTGCACCTTTCATGGTTTCTCTCACGTTCTTCACCATTAACCTCTCCTCTTACTCCCATAGCTCTCATATGAGCTCTCCATGTACATACACCATCTCTATGCCTCTCTCTATTACTTCCAAAGTACAATTCCATCTTACACCTTCTCTATATACATAAAATTCAGCATGTAAACCATGCTTAACCTCTGAAAATCAAGATATCTCATCAACCGAATTGCCATTTTCATCGCGATAATCAATCTTGGTGGCGGTGGCGTAAAGAAGAGAAGACGAAGAAGAAGATCGATAGTCATTTTGAGAACCTACACAAGTAAGTCAAAAACTTCTTCAAGCTTCACCATCACAAGGATTTCCTCACTTCATTCAACCATCCACCCCATTCTACCCATTGTAAATATATTATTAACCTTCTAGTGATTACTAACACTAACCACTAACATACTAACACAAAATAGCCATTGACGTAACCATAAAAGACACCTCACCTTAAGACATAACCATAAAAGACATAACCATTGACGTAACCATAAAAGACACCTCACCTTAAGACATGTGCATAGTAACTCTCTCTCTCTCTCTCTCTCTCTCTCTCTCTCTCTCTCTCTCTCTCTCTCTCTCTTTCCTTAAAACTTTACTTTCACTTTATCTACCATCAATAAATGCTCTCTTTTGAGCCCACATCCATGACTCAAGCAGACAAAGAAGGCCCGCAATGTTTTGATATTCAGAAAAAATCATAATCCTGATTTGTTAGCTTGTAATTTAGGATTTCCAATAATCTTAATGAGGGGTCTCCAACCTATAAATAGGCCCCTCTCCTTCTTGTAAAACATCCTCCAATATCTCACATAGCACCCCAACACTCTATGTGTGCGGAGAGACTTAGGCGTAGCAACCACTTTGTGAGCTTCACTTTTCATGTGAGAGAAGCTTTCAAGCTACACATTGCAAGTGAGAGAGGTTCAAAATCTCAAAACCACTATTGTATATGTTCCTCCATCATCAATAAATTGAGGTTTGGTGTATCAAAGGCGTGATTCAACGTTCAAATCTTTGTCCTTCCACTTGTGCAATACGGTTTGGTGAATTCAAAGTGACTTGTGTATTTTGAGTTTCTATCATTTGATATTGTTTTAGAAAGTGTTTTAGTGTGTTTTCAATGCCAGTTTTGTGTCCACTGTAAGAGGGTATTGTGGTGAGAGGTCTCCCATACCCTAAGACTGTGTGTGTGTGTTGGCAATGTTTAGCATTCGCTAAGCATTTAATGAGTTTTGTACAAGCTCTACGATAGAATCATAACGAACCATCTCCATTTTCAAGTCACAAATAAGGTACTACGCAAGATACATTTCTCTCGCTCTCTTTCCTTTGCTCTAGCTCTCTCTAGTCCATTTTGTGTATGTCTTGGTGTGAGGTTGCTTGTGTGTGTTTTGTGGCGCATCTTCTTGGTTGTGACAAAATCTCTCTTGTGTCCTAGTTCGCATACCATAACTAGGTGGTGCCCCTATCTTGTTTGGGCTTGGCAATGGGTTTGTCGTTGTGTTGTGGTTGTGGTTGCCCGAATCCCAATTGAGCAGCACGGGAGCCTTGAGGGGTGTTTAGAGGTCGCCTCTCTTGTTGCCTGCCCCGGACCGCCTCACTATGTAGGGGGTGTGCAATGTATCCCATTACCCACTACCCACCCTTCAAATTTGTGCGTTGATCATCATCTGCAATGACCAAAGGCAGTTCTCAACTCCTTCCCTCGGTAGCGCCACCTTCTCACTACGTTTCATCACCAACCCATATGTGTAGCCGCCCCTTTTGTAGCTATGCCTGAGCGACCCTCCTCTCTCTTCTTTGCGGCACTATACCCTCTTGTTCAGGGCCTTGGTTGTTGATCGTCCAACGTGACTCTCTTGTCCCTTTCTTGCTTCCTCTCTCCAACGGTCCTTGGTAGCCTCCTCATGCCTTGAAACCCGTGGCATTTGCCCAAACTCCCAAGCCCTGCTCTTGAGCAACCTATTGTTCCAAGTGACCCCTTCCACCTTGTCCCAATGCTTCCTCTTATCCTGCAGCGTTCAGTGGTTCTCTTTGAATCCTTCCTCTCTCAACATACAAGTTCTTGCAGTCTTCTTGTGATGCTTGTCTACAACCCCGCGTCCTACTATTTTCTTGCTCTCTCCCCCCTTGTTCGTACTTGTGGCCAGTCCTCCTCATGCCATGAAAATCCCGCCTCTCCCCCTGTAGCTATCCAACCCTTCTCATTCAACAATTGGCTCCCTACCACCCTCTATCTCCACACTAAAGATTCTTCCCCTTGCGCTCTTGAGCAGGCCCCTAATATTACTACAGCGCCAGGTGGCCCTTCATAAAATAGCCTCAAATGGCCCTGCTCTATAGTTGCTTTAGAACCCTCAGCTCTTGGTTGATGCTCCTCTTCAGATCTTCTTGCTTCTTGGCATGGGCTGCAAAAGGGGCCGTGGAGTTTTGTCAGCTTTCTCACTTTGGAATTCTATCTAACCTCCATTCACACGTGATACATGACTTCTCTCATAGGGAAAAGTTCTGAGTTTTATTTTTCCAAGGATAAAAAAAATTTATTCTCATGTTAGAAAGGATTTCTCATAATTTATCTTACATGCGAAAGTTTTCTCACGTATGAATGTATAACCACCCACACATCTTTATTTTTCCAATGTGAGCAATTTTCTCCTATGATAATCTCATATGTGAGTCTCCATATTTCCAACCTAAGAAATTTTCACATATGCAATTTTTTATCAATTAGACCCTATGTATATAATGTTTTCATATAGATGAATTTCCAATCACAAGACTCCATGCTTCTGAAGTGCTATTCACACATAAGAAACATATGAGCGTATTCGTGCCCTTCTCATTACCTCTAGTCTCACCCCAAGAAACCATTCCTATAAAGCTATTTAAAAATCATTTTTACAATGAAAAAATGCACACGACTCTTATACATTTACTTGCATCAATTAGCAATGTGACAAGCATGCCCAAAATGCATGCACGCATATTTGCGCCACATCAACATTGTCCAACCCTCTCCTGTAGAATCCAAATAAAATGTACACAACATTTGCTATTCATGGAATCATAAATTTGACTCCATGCAAGGAATCACTTCTTACTCCTATAAAAAGAGGTATGTTAGGGTGGTTATCCATCCATAGTAGTGACCCCTAAATCATGCCATAAATTGATACCTCCACGAGCATCAATGGTAGTGGTATTCAATGACCACCAATCTGAAAGATCCAACAATATATTCTCACGATCATGGACAACAATGAAGCTCTTGCAATAAAAATATTGCCACGGTCAAGCTGGCTCACCAAGATAGATCATCAAATTCGTGCAATGGATGGGGTACATCAACCAACATTAGTTATGATTTTGACAACCAACTATCACAGTTCAACAAAGTCATCCAACAGATGGTTTGGATAGATGGTCAAAGTCGACCCTAAGGCAAAAGAGCATTTGAAATAGCATGTATTGATTGGCCCATGAGGAAATACTTGTAGCACTAAGAAACCAAAACATAATTCAACTAAACTAGAAAAGGGCATCGCATTCTTGAATAACTATTTCCTCAAAACAAAGCTTGACATTTTCCAAAAATTGAAAGAGTTAGTCACCTTAATTTCATTCGATAGGCCCTAACTACAACATTCTAGGTTGCAAATATGAGCAACACCTAAAAACTTGTATTAAGCACTCACCAAAATACGTAGCTCATAAGAATTTCATTTCAAATGAAGAGAATCATAAAACTAAAGCATTCAACTTGTAAATTTCATCAAAAGAGAGGTTTTCAAATAGTTTTCTCTTTGTTACATTCATGTCAACATGCACGGCTATCATAAGTGCAAATAACAATAAGCCAACAGAAAACATTATAGCATAGCGAAATTACTTCCATAGTCACACACAAAGGGCATGACCCATTTATTAAACTTCAATAGCTAAAGATAATCTTGGGTCTCGATAGCACTTGTAGCTTTGAATGAACTTCAAATAGCTCCAGCTTCTATCAAAACAGCAATTTCACATATAGTGATAGTTGTTTTTCGGCTCTCCATAATTGCCATAGTAAGTTACTCCACCCTACCAAATTCACCCAAACGCTATGGCTATCCCTACCATTTCACTGTACATAGGCGTGTGTGAGTTAGGGGGATTTTCCCATATCTTCTTAAAAACCCTCAGCTAGCTAGTCACTGGGCTAGTTGAGCCAAAAAAATAAAAAAATAAAAAAAATAATAAAAGTATATTATGGTCTCTTTGTGTGTAAATATTTCATTGTATATATGGCCTAAATATAGGGATTTTTTATAATTATTTTGGTATTTTATTTAAATATTCTACTTAGGTGTGTGTTTTATTAAACCTATGTATACCTTCTTTCATTCTCTTACACCATAATTATATTTTTTGCCAATATTGTACATACTCTAACCTCATATTTTTCCTTTATACAAATCACTCCCACATTTTCACCCTCACCCTCATGAAAACAAAAAATTGATTTCTACTCATTGGTTACTTTTATTATATTATTTACTTGCATACCTTTTCCTCTTTCACCCAAAATAATTCAAGGAGGGACCATATCATATGATTCCAATATCTTTCCATATCCATAACTCATCCATATTTTTATTATTATTTTTACTCATTATTCTAACACCGTGTGCTCATTGAGCTAAAGTCCATGAATAGTCCATACACTAGTCCCACCATGTATATATTTCTTTATTCACCAATAATCCTCCTCCATGCATGGGTCAAGGGCAACTTAGATGCTTTGTATTATAATATGACAAAGGAGGGGCTCACTCTTGGATGCATTGTACAAATTCAACAAAGGAGGGGGCCACTAAAAGACTTTTGCAGGCATAAAAAACAGGCTTTTTGGTGAGAATTTTGGTACCTATTTTCACTCCGAATTTGGAGCGGTGGTCAACAAAGAAAATGTAGCCCACTCTCCGAATAATCACCTCAAATTTTTTCATGGATTTTGGAGCTACCAGCGGCGAGCTATGATTTTTTGAGTGGACCCCAGTCTGCCCACTTTTCTCACAAGTAGCCCTTAGTCTTCTCTCACCTTTCCACACACCTACTCACTCTTACACATTCCTCCCTCTCCTTCCCTCACTCAAACCTGCAATTTCCATGGCTTCTCCCACCCTCTTCACCATTACCCTTCTCTCTCATCCCTATAGTTCTTTTATGGACCTCTACATACATACACCCTCTCTATGTCTCTCTCTATTGCTTCTATGTTACAATTTCATTTACCTCTCCTAAAAATATCTAAAATTCAGCATCTTAACCATGATAACTTCTGCAAATTGAGGATTTTTCATCAACAAATCCTCTTTTCATCGTGGTGGTCAACCGTGGCGGCGGCGTAAAGAAGCGAAGAAGAAGAAGAAGACCAGCGGTCATTTTTTCCACAATCTACACAAGGGTGAGTTCAAGCTTCTTCAAAGCTTCACCATCTCAATGATTCTCTTTTAATTCACCCCTCTTACTTCAATCATCCACCCCATTCTACCCATTGTAAATATATCATTAACTTTCTAGTGATTACTAACACTAACCACTAACATACTAACACAAAATAGTATTGACCTAACCATAAAAGACACCTCACCTCAAGACATGTACAAAGTAACTCTCTCTCTCTCTCTCTCTCTCTCTCTCTCTCTCTCTCTCTCTCTCTCTCTCTCTCTCTACTTAAAACTCTACTTTCACATTATTCACCATCAATAATGCTCTCTTTTGAGCCCACATCCATGACTCAAGCAGACAAAGAAGGCCCGCAATGTTTTGATATTCAAAAAAATCATAATCCTGATTTGTTAGCTTGTAAATTAGGATTTCTAATAATCTTAATGAGGGGTCTCCAACCTATAAATAGGCCCCTCTCCTTCTTGTAAAACAACCTCCAACATCTCACATAGCACCCCAACACTCTACGCGTGAGGAGAGACTTAGGTGTAGCAACCACTTGTGAGCTTCGCTCTTGGTGTGAGAGAAGCCTTCAAGCTACACATTGCAAGTGAGAGAGCGTGATTTCCACAAATCTCAAAACCACTATTGTATATGCTCCTTCATCATCAATAAATTGAGGTTTGGTGCATCAAAGGCGTGATTCGACGTTCAAATCTTCGTCCTTCCATTTGTGCAATACGGTTTGGTGAATTCAAGGTGACTTGTGTATTTTGAGTTTCTATCGGTTGATCTTGATTTAGAAAGTGTTTTAGTGTGTTTTTCATTGCCAGTTTTTTATCCATTGTAAGAGGGTATTGTGGTGAGAGGTCTCCCACACCCTAAGATAGTGTGTGTGTGTTTTGGCAATGTTTAGCAATCACTAAGCATTGAGTGAGTTTTGTACAAGTTCTACGATAGCATCATAACGAACCATCTCCATTTGCAAGTCACAAATAAGGTATTACGCAAGATCCTTTCCTCTCTCTCTTCCCTTTGCTCTAGCTCTCTCTGGTCCATTTTGTGTGTGTCTTGGTGTGAGGTTGCTTGTGTGTGTTGTGTGGTGCATCTTCTTGGTTGTGCCAAAATCTCTCTTGCGTCCTAGTTCGCATACCATAACTAGGTGGTGCCCCTATCTTGTTTGGGTTTGGCTGTGGGTTTGCTGTTTTGCTGTGCTTGTGGTTGCCCCAGCCCCAATTGAGCAGCACGGGAGCCCTGAGGGGTGTTTAGAGGTCGCCTCTCTTGTTGCCCGCCCCGGACCGCCTCAATAGATATAGTTAGCGAGTTGGTACTAGATATAATAAAAATAAAAATAAAATGCGGTACTTTTTTATTACAAGGAGAGAAATACAAAATGCCAGTTAAATTAAGCAATGACTTCATTACAAATCAAACACATATTATAGAAATTAAAGCATTCAACATTCTTGCATGACCTTGTAAACGTGTTTCCAATCCACCCAAGCTGGTCCAAGATGTTCACCAACTCAAGCTAGAAGAGCCCTTTTGTGTTCAATGTCCATCTCCCTCGCAAAAGCATTACAATTTAATGTTTTAGAGTACCTTGCAAGAACAAGATCTCCTCTTTCAAGCCATGGGGGGATGCAACCCACCTTTCCTAAAAGTTACAGTCTTTGGCGAACCTTTGAGCCACTTGTCTCGTAGAGTATCTCTTTGTCATTGCTCGAAGCAGGAAGCCAAAAAAATTATGATGAATACAGTTGATGGGCTCAACTATAAGATCACAATTTCGTCTTTGACTTCTCTAAATGACATGCATTCCAGTAATCTTGTCGCGATAATCAATGCTATCTAGTAGGCACTCTATCATGGCAAAGACATTTACATCTCCTCGTTGCTCATGGGTGAATATTTTCTTTAAACACTTGCACCACATAACCTCTTGTCCTTCACTCCCACAACTGCTCCGAAGAACAACTACAAACTCACCAATCATGTATTTTATGTTCTTGGGCACATTTCTGACACCCCGTTTTTTGCAAATTTATACATACGGACATGATGCCCAATGTCAAAAGTGTGTTGGGGATTTCTTTTTGTGGTATTTTTATCTTGCTTTAGCAAGCACATGTACATGCAGCAAGCCGCTACTCTAGTGACAGCTGTCGGGCTACTGTAAGTGCCCGTGAGTGAGTTTTTTGAAGTGATACTTGTATATAACTAAAACTCATGTACAAACTTAAAAAAGTTCAGCCAAACTCAATAAAATTTCAGGTTTGAGCACGTTGTGCCTCCTTGATGGTTTTTGTTGCAATTTTGGCCCTCACCTTGCCTACTCTACTGTAGTCGTGTCGGGACAACTCCCTATTCGCATCAATTTTGCATGCAGCCGCGTGTAGATTAAAATTTGTTCATCTTTAGATTTCTTGCCAGTCATTTTTCAAGATTTCTCCCAAGCTTTAAAGCGCCTCAATTAGAGTTGTGCTATTCATGTTACGACTAGTTCTCTGCAGGGTTATGGCTATGGTAGCCTTGTGGCAAATTGTGTGCAGGCGGATTTGGAGGGCATGTGTCTATGAATTGTGGACTTGATGTTGAAGTTGTGGGTTTGTGATGTTCAATGGTGAAAGGGGAGGCCCTTGTCTTCATATGCATTGGTCGGTGTGTGCTGTAAATCCATGCTTTGGTAGGGTTTTGCTCCTATGTGACATAGTCTTTTGGGTGGGCGACGGCTAGTAAATTCCCAAGGGGACTACTCTTGTTGGACTTGTGGTGTTTCAAAGAGATTTTCCAAATCTTTTGATGTTATTGTAGTGCTCTTTCAACTTTCTTGGGTGACATTGCTATAGAGGTGTTCCAGTTTGTTTGTTTCCCAACAGTGTTTTGGTGCCCGCCACCGAGGAATCGCTTCAAGTTACCTTCAGTTTACAGGTTTTGGAAGACATGGCATTTAATTTTCCGGATTTTAGTGGATATAAAATGAAAGTGCCAAAGGTTTCATTGAGAGAATGGAGTTTGATTTCCTTCTTTTGCTGACAAGCAAGACCCAACGTTGGTGCTATGAATCTTCTACTTCTGTTTGAAGGGAGATGCTAGGGAATGGTTGGAAGGCTTCGAAAAGGAGCTACAGTCAGCCCAACCTCCTCAAGTTATGACTTATGAAATGGTAAGGCATGCTTTTCTTACACACTTTTAGTAGGTAGAAGACCCACAAAAGGTATGGCAATCTATTCAAGGCTTGGTATAGGGTGAAGGCCAGACCATAGAAGACTTTGTGAAGGCTTTCAATGCATTATGGACAAAGTGGTGTACATTTTTGGGGGCTGAAATTCCTCCAGCCATGTTGAAGAAGGATAGGTTTCTTGCAAGCTTGAGGAGTAATCTACGCTTGAAGGTAGAGCTTAAGCAGCCAAGGACCTTTGAGAAGGCAGTTGAAATTGCAAAGAATAAAGGTCCCACTGGGCAAATTTGCACCTTCCCCACTTTCTCCAGCTCGCTTTCACTAGCAAACACTCTCCCAGAATCCCACGGGGTCGATCCCTTCGCTTGACCCCGTGTCCTTTATCAACAAGGACACGCCATGGACTAATGCATTTACTCCTCTAACTACCTGAAGCACCATGGCCCACGTCTCTAAATACTTGGAGATCTATTTTAATTCCAAATTTTAAAGGTGGGATTACCCTAAACCTAGGGGTAGTGGTGCTAGGGCACTATGGGGGACTCCACCCATGACAATTATTTTTTCTTTGATACAGTGTAACCATGATAAAAATGCCAATGACGATTTGTTAGGTCTAACAGCAAGTTAGTGAGACCCTTTGTAGAATCCCCTATCGCCCTCGTTAATTTTACATGTAAAGTGTTCATATAAAAGCCCTAAGTTTAGTGAAATCCCATTTACAAATCTTGAGCTTTACGAATGAATTTTAAATTTTAAGGTGATAAAACCTGCAAAATTTTATCAAATCTAGTATTAAAAGCTTAAAATTTAGTCAATAATGATATTTAAGTTTTGGCATGAGATGACGATCTATTAGATATCTCTTATCGTGCAAAACATACTAGTGCATGATGGCTATTAGCTATAAAGGATTCTTTATGTTAACGATCCTCAATTTATTCACCTACTACCATAGTTGTTGCTCTCCCCCATAAATTGAGTCACAAAAAATATTCTCTAGTCTAATGGCCTAGTGCTATCTTGGTACTTGCAACTACATTGGCTCAATGCTATATTGTAACTTGATTACTCTTGCTACATCACATATCTAACAATAGTATTCAATGTTCCATTGGTCTACTGTCACAACTCTTGCTATCCTACATATCTTGTGTGACTAATAATATCTCTAATCTAGTGGCCTAGTGCTAATAGCCATTGTGATGGCCTTGATTATGAAGCAATAATAATAACCAGAATAGTTAGATATTAGATGTAAAGAGCCTAATAATAGCCAATTTAATGTCATGCATTAGTGCACTAGAGGTACTGCATTATTTAAGTTTATGCATCCTACCTCGAATACAAATCCTACGATAACGTCTACGTAGCACCACTCTCAAATCAATAATCCATGACATTGCGAAGTCTAATACATGGTACCTCAAATATTCACTCTCATAAGTATCTCATGAGGAATTGTTATGTTTACTCTTCAATGTTCCTATTATCTATTTTCAGAGCTAACTGCTAGTATCCTATCCATCTACCAGATATATCTTATCATGCAAAACCTACTAATGCATGCATAACGTTTTAAGCAATAATATTGCATGAGACTATGATGGCTATTATCATGCTTTGTAAAAGCTAATACTAGCTTGCTACATAGCTGTAAAGGATTCTCTATAAATTGAGTCATAAATAGCATCCTCTAGTCTAGTGACATGGTGCTATTGTGGTACACTCAATTTGAATTGCTTCATGATATATCTAACAATAATCTTCAATCATATGATCTATTGGCATAACTCTAGAGCTCTCTCCCATAAATTGTGACTTGTGCTATCTTGTAATTGTGTGACTCATGCTTGCTAAGGACATTACAATCGCTGTTATTAAACTCTTTACCTCTAATAGTAGTCTGCAATAGTGGTATAATTAATTCTCTATGTTTATGCTATCCTAGATAATTTTTTGCCTCAAATTTGCAACAAGTTGTGAGAAGAAGAAGAAGAAGAAGAAGAGAATTTTAACATTGTAGGAAACTATCCCAAGAGACCTTAAAGATCTATCCGACGAGGAGAGTTGAACTCAAGACCTGTTATTCAAGGGGGAAGAGGATGTGATTCTAGGTCTCACATCTAGGTCCTACGGGACTCGAGTGTCTGTTGTCTTCTTGTGGGCCCTTCGGTGAGAAAAATAGGTGTATTTAACTCCCTCCAAGTGACCATTATTTCATGGACTGCACCGTTTTCTGTATCCTTCTTTGAAGGCCCACACCCACTCTCATCCTCTACCACCTTCTATTCATTATTTCAAAGCTTATTATAGTAGCTAGTACAACGGTGTCACCTTCGGCACTGGCACATGTAGTTTCCTTTAAGGTGCAAGTGTATGTGATTGCATTTGGAGCAATGCCCTCTCTCTGCATTGGCTGAAAATAGACCAAAGCTTCATCATCCCGATCCTTGCCTTGAACCAAGCATATTTGATTGCATTTGGAAATACACCCTCACTTTACTTCCACCAAAAAAATCAAAGAGATTCTTTGCCCTCTCCAAGTTGGGCATATCCCGCAATCAATACATTCCAAGAGAGGATCTCTCTCTCTCTCTCTCTCTCTCTCTCTCTCTCTCTCTCTCTCTCTCTCTCTCTCTCTCTCTCTGTGTGTGTGTGTGTGTGTGTGTGTGTGTGTGTGTGTGTGTGTGTGTGTGTGTGTGTGTGTGTGTGTGACAGAATTTTTCTAAGCAATGCAAGGATTTGCTATAACAATGTCTCATAACTAAAAAAATTGTCAAAACTTTTCGTTTTTGTTGCCGACTTGAAGGCAATGTCAGACAAAACTCGCAAGGGTGGAAAATCCACACTTGCCATGGAGAATGATGCAAAATCTCCAAGGAATTTGGATGCTAATCCAACCACATCGTCTACAACAACGGAAGCAATGATCATGGCTTACTTGGTCTCATTACAAGAAACCGTTAACAAGCAAGGTGAAGAGTTGCGAGCACTTGCAATGGAGAATGGCACTTTAAGAGTTCTCGTTGTGGAGAATGAGCACCTCAAGAAGGTTCTTGAAATGCAAACAACACGCTTGATGCATCTTGAGAATTACAACACACAACAAGTCGACATGCCACAGTCTCAAGAAGAATGGATGACTCATACATGTATAATCGAAGTTCTAATGATGCAAAAGAATTGGATCACTATGGAAAGTCACTTCTACATATGTGCAATAGTGCCGGAATGCTCATTGAAAATGGTGTATCTCTATGGCAAGGCATCAATGACTTTACATGTAGAAAGCACAATGGTGATAGCGTGATTGACTATATGTTGTTTTCGGAAGCCACTCTAGAGTGCATACAAATCTTTACACTTGGTGAATAGAATCCAGAATCGGATCATAGGATGTTATGTATTGACCGCAAGTGTGGTAAAAGGCCCGAGCATGTAGCCTCCACTCATCATGTGAATCATTTGTACCTACGTCTAGACTTCAAACGAGAACTTATATATGTTGATATGGTGGACCAAATGTAGAGCATCAAGAGATCCCAACATTAGAATGCAAGTGGAAAGTTTTCAAAGAAGTAATTTTCTCTTGTGCGAAGGAATGCTTTTCGGTGAAACACATGTGTTGCAAAAGGTCTAAGAAGGGTAGCACAAAGAAGAAAGGTTTGACATGGAATGTAGTCAAGCCCAAAAACACTTGCTAAGATTGGATGCAAGCAAAGACAAGGAAGTTTACTTGGAACGTTCACACACATACAATCACTTGTTCAAAAGAAGAGGAGAAGGTGGGAAGTCAAAAAACAACTTATTTTAGCGCAAGAGAAAGCACATGCATGTGGAAAGTTTTGGCAAAATCTAAAAGGCAAGCGTGTTGAGAGCTTTGGTGACTTGACTCTTGAGGATATGTATATGCATTGCAAGAACCTCTATGAGCAACCCAATTTTGATAAGATGGAGTGTTGTAGCTCCCTTTTGTTTATGCCTCCCTTCTTTACCATTGAAGATGTCTACTGCACACTTGAGAAACTTGCTACTCGCAAGGCAGGGGACCTTTAAGGTGTCAAGGCTGAAATGATTAAATGGACAAGCAAGAAAACACGATATTGGATATGTGATATTTTTAACCTTGCACTTCAGCATGGCATGCCTTATGATTGGAGTGCAAATTGGATCAAACATTTGCACAAAGGAGGAGATGTAAACAATGTGAACAACTATCGCACTATAATGGTGGATTCTTTGATGGCAAAGTTATTTGGATGTATCATGGAGATGAAGATAAGTGAATGGGTTGAAAAGAATGGCAAATGTGCGCTTGGCCAAGCAAGTTTTTGAAAGCATCATAGCACTATTGATCACCTTTTCACTCTTCTAGCTGTTATGGAAGCGTCCTGATTGAAAGGAAAAAAGTTGTATTGTTGCTTTGTGGATTTCAAGAAAGCTTTTGACATGGTACCACGAGAAAATCTTTGGAGACATATGCAAAGCCTTTAAGTGCCGAGAGAATTTATGTATGCAGTCTTTTGCATCTACCAAAATGTGATATGTCGACCACGTATGGGAGATGGAATTTCAGAATTTTTTGCAAGCACCATTGGTGTCAAACAAGGATTCCCACTTTCCCCAACCTTCTTTGGGCTACTCATTGATGAATTGGAATGCATGGTTCTTGATTTTATGTAGCAAAAAGGCGTAGAAGAGGTCAAGATCGAAAATGCATTGATCATGCTTTTGCTTTATGCCGATGATGTAGTGCTCTTGGCACATACCTTAGAAGATGCACAAAAGCTGAGTGTCTTCGAACGCTTTTGCCTACATAGTGGGCTGATTGTGGATGGATCCAATACCAAGGTTATGCTTGTAAAGATCCTCAATGATGAAAATCCATGCATTGTATATAACAATGAGCAACTTGAAGTGGTAGATCACTTCAAGTACCATGGCCTTGAGGTTCCATCCAATCATAAATGGAAGGATTGTGCAATGTGTCGCTTGGAAGACAGAAAGAGGGCTTATTATGCATTTGAGAGCATGTGCAATGCTGGAGAGATCAAGTGTTGGGCTCACAAAAAGTACCTCTTTGATGCATTGGTGACATCGATGCTTCTTTATGGAGTGGATATGTGGGGTGGAAGCATCTGGAAGTCTACTTGGAAAGAGTTTGAGAATGTCCAAAAGCGTTTTCTCACCAACTTTCTCCGAGTCAAGACACAAACACCCTACATGCTCTTACTTCTTGAGTTTGGATTGCTTTCCATTGAGATCTTGGGCATGCAAAGGGTTGTGGAGTACATGCTTAAGACACAACGTAGCCCTTTGTATCCACTTCCTAGAATCACATATGAAGCAAGTCAAAAGGTCCAAAAGACATGCAAGAGCAAAATACTAAGTTCGGGGTGGATGTTTGACATCAAGAAATGGTTTGGAAGATGGGATGCATGTCACTTAGTCAAGGGTTCGTCGACCGACTCCCAAGTTAATGAGGCCTTCTTACAACGCCAATGTATCATGGCTTGGGAGAAATTCGGAGGTTCTCCCTTAAGCCATTACACCACACACGTTGCCCCAAACTGAATGAGGTAACAGAACCCATCCCTGAATGAGGTAACAGAACCCATCCCTACATCCTTGAGCCCATCCCGTTGAGTGTGATCCGCACCATTACCTCCATTTCTCTTAGCTCCCATTCTCTACGATGCGAGACAGGACGTTGGGGCATTGGCGAGGAGTCTCGTCGACTTTGCACCTTATGCCCTCGTCAAGTGCCAGAGAGTGAATTCCCACATTAGGTCCTCTTTTCCCCATATAATTAGCCATGAGCTCTCCCTACATACCTTCCTCTCCCAACCACGATGTGGACTCTCTATTGCGACGCTCATATTAGCCATTTTTGAGCATCGAGAGTCACTTATGACCTCCACTCACACCACGTGACATGTTCATTTGGTCCCATAGGTCATATTTGACCTCCGAGGACGATAATTGAACTCTCTATCTATCTATCTATCTATCTATCTCTCTCTCTCTCTCTCTCTCTCTCTCTCTCTCTCTCTCTCTCTCTCTCTCTCTCTCTCTCTCTCTCTCTCTCTCTCTCTCTCTCTCTCTCTCCTTTCAGATTTAAAAATTAAAGCTTAAATTGGTTCATTTTAGATAATAACATGAACCTAAATACGACCTGAGACACACGCAAGGTTCATGTTATTATCTAAAATGAACCTTGCGTGACATGAACCTTGTTTGTGTCTATCATGTCATATTTTAGAGAGAGAGAGAGAGAGAGAGAGAGAGAGAGAGAGAGAGAGAGAAAGAGAGAGAGAGAGAGAGAGAGAGAGAGAGAGAGAGAGATGCTCGCAAGAAAATATCAAATGTTCAGAGGCAGAGAGAGAGAGAGAGAGAGAGAGAGAGAGAGAGAGATCCACTTGCAAGAAAAGCTCAAATGTTTAAAGGCCTCCTCATGTTATCCAAAATTTGTTCTCTTCCCCCTTAGGTCTTTTTGTGTGTGTGTGTGTGTGTGTGTGTGTGTGTGTGTGTGTGTGTGTGTGTGAGAGAGAGAGAGAGAGAGAGAGAGAGAGAGAGAGAAAGAGTTGCTCAAAAGAAAAGCTTGATGTTCAAAGCCTTAGTGTGTCATTCCAAGATTATTCTTTGCTTTGTCAATGGGCACACAGGCTGGCAAAGTTGGCTATGATCAGACTTGTTCACATTGCACCTTACATGTGGATGAGACTATTAGCCATGTGTTGGTAATGTTGGCTATGATCAGACTTGTTCACACTACACCTTATATGTGGATGAGACTATTAGCCACTGCCTTTTGATTTGCCCATATATACATATGGACATCATGCAGTTCATGCCCTACTATGTTATGTAGGCCTTTGCACATATTATGTCTCTCGAGCTTTGGTTTACTAGCTATTACAGTTTTTGGGTTCTCACCTTGGGAAGGAAAGAACCTTAGACACACACACACAATCTTTGACACTTCCTACAGATTTAGATTTTATTACTAGTAAGATGCATCTCATTCGTAAAATCTCTCTCTTTCTCTCTCTCTCTCTCTCTCTCTCTCTCTCTCTCTCTCTCTCTCTCTCTCTCTCTCTCTCTCACACACACACACACACACACACACACACAAATATGACCTATTAGACACACGCAAGGTTCTGTTAAGTATGAAGCCTAATTTACCTCTTGTAATTTTTTGTATTAAAGACGCACATTTGTAAGGCTACTGTTATGAGGAGAAGCCATCATGCATGAAGAAAAATCACTCGCCAAAAACCAAAATTTTCACGGCCAGCAATCTCGAGAAAAGTCAAAATATTCCTTTTTGTCGGAATATTATGGCCGCATGGCAGTCGAAAAGTGGTCAGAAAACGGTCGATCGTTTGGCCGATTCACCGGTGGTTGAATGTTAATGGACAATTGCTATTGGCTGAATTGAATGGCGAGTTGTCGATTTCAAAGGCGGATTTGTCTTCTCAAGGGCAGACATACATGAGTGGATTGGAAGATCCCCAATTTTTGGGTCTCTTTTAAAAATAAGAAAATTAGCTTTCAATATTCATTTTTGATAAATTTTGAAAAGATGCTTGATTGACAGTATTGGAAGGTTCTAAAGTAAAAAGCAAGGTCCTTTCCATGTTCCAGTAAGTTAGACATACGTTTGGTTTAGTTTTGGAAAAATCCGCTATTTTTAGCTTTTTCATGCTTTTAAGTGCTTTTTTACCAAAAGAAGGTTAGGATCCTTAATCTACGTGTTCCGAGGAAGCTATGGTTCAATTTTGTAAAAATCTACTTTTCAAGTGCTTTCCACATTATTTTTAGCTTTTCATTATTTTTAGTGCTTTTTTAGTGAAAAGCGAGTCCGCTTTCTTATTCCAGTGGACAAGAGAAACCCGTGGTTCACTGATTTTTAAAAAAGATTACTTTTTTTCCTTTTTACGCAATTTTTAGCTTTTCGTACTTTTTAGCGTTTTTGAAAAGCAATGTACTTCTTAGGATGACATAAACATGAAAATATTAATTTTAGTCTCCGTCGATTTAAAAATGATCACCTTGAGCAAAAACGGGACCAAACGAGATTTTTACGGGAATTGTTTTTATAAAAAGCGCACCGTAAATACGTCGAGGCAGTACAGGAAGGTCATAATTATGCCAAGACATTACAGTGTGGCATAGTCTAGCTAAGGTTCCACTGGTTGGCCGGATAGTGTTCAATTGGCCAATTTTACTGTAAAAAATTGGATGGTAAGTGGGGAGGTCGACCACAAAAGCAAAGGCATGGTTTTAGAAAAGTTCCCAAAAGCTTGTAGCTATTCTTGGCTCAAAAACTAACGCTAGATTTCTGTTTGGGGGTTACTCCTCCCTAGCCAAGTGCTTATAAATTCACCTGCAAGCCTCAGTTTGCAGTGCCATCTGTTGCGTCTACTACCGCAAGGCTATACCTATCTACTATACGGAGTGGTGCAAGCTCTTCATCACCATCTCCATAAGCTCTTCTCTCCCGTATACAGGAAGAAGAAGACGAAGGATATTCTCTCTTCGATCATATAGAGCATGATATTAAGACTGCTCAAGATAGGCAAAAGAGTTATGCTCATACTAAACGATCTATCATACTTTTTGAAGAGGGGGTTATGGTATTTTTGAGAGTGAAACCCAAACATAGCTCTTTATCAATGGGTAAGTGTAAGAAGCTAAGTGCCAGATATTGTGGACCTTAGGATTAATGATCAAGTTTACAGACTTTTGTTACCACCATACATAAAAGTGTATGATGTTTTTCACGTTAGTTTACTCAAGAAGTATGTGCCTGATCTGCAACACATTCTTGATAATTCTCTATTATCTACATCTACCAATGAAACTTTTGAAATATATCCCAAAGTGATACTTCAAAGTAGAACTAAGCCTCTACGTAATCGGACCATTATTGAACACCTTGTTAAATTATCAACGTATCCTCATGAAGATGCCACTTGGGAATGTGATGATGTAATGAGACTAAATTATCCAGATTTCATGTCAAGGAGAGGACACCTTGAGTTTTTCAAGTGTGGAAGGATGTAAGATCCTCAATTTTTGGGTCTCTTTTAAAAATAAGAAAATTAGCTCGTAATATCTATTTTTGATAAATTTTGATTTAAGATGCTTGATTGACAATATTGGAAGGTTCTAAAGTTAAAATCAAAGCCGTTTCCATGTTCCATTAGGTTAGACGGACGTTTGGTTCAGTTTTGAAAAAATCCGCTATTTTTAGCTTTTTCATGCTTTATATGCTTTTAGGTGTTTTTTTGCAAAAAGCAGGTTAGGATCCCTAATCTACGTGTTTCGGAATAGCTATGGTTCAATTTTGTAAAAATATGCTTTTCTAGTGCTTTTCACGCTATTTTTAGCTTTTCATAATTTTTAGTGTTTTTTAGTGAAAAGCGAGTCTGCTTTCTTATTCTAATGGACAAGAGAAACCCGTGGTTCAATTTCAGATTTTTTTTTTCTTTTTACACTATTTTTGGCTTTTCGTGCTTTTCGGCGTTTTTGAAAAGCAATGTGCTTTTTAGGATGGCCTAAACATAAAAATATTAATTTTAATCTCCATCGGATTTAAAAATGATCGCCCGAAGCAAAAATGGGACCAAACAAGATTTTTACGGGAATTATTTTTATAAAAAGTGGTACCATAAATATGTCGGCGTAGTAAGGGAAAGTCATAATTATATCAGGACATTATGGTGCAGCATAGTCTAGCCCATTAGTTGACCGAATACTGTTCAATTGGCCAATTTTACTGTAAAAAAATTGGATGGTAAGTGGGAAAGTTGGCCACTTAAAGCAAAGGTATGTTTTTAGCAAAGTTCCCAAAATGTTTGCAGCTATTCTTGGCTCAAAAACTAATGCTAGATTTCTGCTTGGGGGTTACTCCAGCGTGGTCCAGTGCCTATAAATTGACTTGTCATCTGTTGCACCTACTACCGCAAGGCTATACGTATCTATTATACGGAGTGGTACAATCTCTTCATCACCATCTCCATAAGCTCTTCTCTCTCGTATACGGGAAGAAGAACAACAAGAACAAGGATATTCTCTCTCTACTTGCTTACTATCTCCTCTCTCATTTCACGGTGTACGTGCTCGCGCGGAAGATCTCGTGGTGAAAACCTCTACATAGCTCTCATGACCGCTCTCTTGCGGCAAAGCGAGAAGCCTTTCGACAGTCCCTTATCGATTTTAAAGCACCATGAGAAGCTCTAAACTCCATAGCCATCATCATCTCTCGCTCTATGTCGTTTTTCTGAGTAGTCACCCTCTCGGTGATTGTTTTTTCGTATAGGACTGCATGTATGGATTAACTGAGTACATATCAAGTTGTCCCATGATTATTTCATCATGTTTAACACGCTGGTTTATACACATGATGCGTTTATGATCACGTGCGGGCATAAAAAGTGCTTTTCGTTTCACGTCATAGAGACGGTAGGAATACTATTTTGGTCATAACTCACAAACCGTTATGAATCAGCCTGAATTCTTTATACCAGGGATAAAACACATCATTTAGAACATTTTCTCTCTTTATCATCGTGTGAAAATCACGCACGAGCTAAGAGATATGGTCAAAAAATAGCTTGCTGTCCACTCAAGCCAAATTTTTTGACTCTAGGCTCCTTGGAGGACCACTATATAGATTCACCGGATGGGAAAACCCACTTAACCAATTGAAAAGTTTAATAAATCTTGATGATAATGTATTTAGGTCTCCATTATCACCTTGAATATGCGAGTTATTAATCGTTCCATAATCGGTTTTACCTACGCGTGTAGGGGTGCTACCAAGGGGGAGTACCATATGACGTCGTGACTTAACCGAGTTGTTTATGTATGATCTATAATTTATTTTGGTGAGTTGATTTCAGTTATTAGATGTCCATAAACTTATGTGAGGATATATGGTTAGACAACCCGAATCCCATACGCAGATATGATTAAAGCGACTTTCTTTTTGGGTTACCGTTTGTTGTGTAAGTACTATATGGGTAAAGTGATGTGATAGAGTATAGTCTATATTATGGAGTTGATCTTGATGCATTGGTTTGAGGTCAAATAATTTCAATTGCATTTTATGCATGCTCCCAAAAATGTCCAAAAGTTGTTTTGTGCATATGTGTGAAGTTATGGTTTATGGTTGACCTAAAGGTTGGAGCTGTTTTGTGTCATGTTTATGGTGATAAAATGTTCTCATATTATGTATAGAAACTTATGGATTGATGTGGATGCCTCATATGCATGGTTATAATTTCGTTCCACCTTTCTAAGCTAAAACTAGCTCTGTGTGCTAGAGAGGTGAAGTGCAGATGTGCATCAACTTTGCATGGTTGGATGTTGTCAAAATTTGATTTTTATATCATGTTTAGTTGCTGGTTGGACTCTTTTTATGCATAAAATACTCATGTCTTAAGGGTCATATGTGTATGGACACCGATTGACTCCAGGGGATATGTCAAACTCTAAGTATGGAAGTTGGCTCATTGTGATTATGATTTATGGTTAAGGCTTGAGAATCCCTCATGGATTATGGTCGTGATTTTATGGTGGAAGCCGGTGTGGCTCCTGGTTTTTTTTTCTGGATATGGTTATGCTGTCGAAATTTTTGCAGCCATGTTATGTTCTAACGTGGTTACGCAGGATTGGTTCTGCCTCACCCAAGTTGTGGGTGGAGTGCTCACCCGTGTGATGTGATTGGATTATGGTTTATGGTTTTGCGATCGGATCATAAAGTGATCTAGATGTTTATGGTGGACGTGTAAGGGTAGAGACCCTGTACACTCTAACTGCTTGGAAAAGATTGTTTGTGCATATGGAAAGTGCTATTGTGATTGGACTCACGTGTTATGTTTCTCATGACAGCATCGCTACAAGACTAGGATCACCTACATCGCTTAGCCTTAGACTAAAGGGTCGTTGACCTGGGGTTTCGTTGGATCGGGGGTATTGCCTAGGTATTCTTCTTTTTTGTTAGTGCGTCGGGGGTTGAATGACCTACACGACTAACGCGTCGGGGATTTTGCCTAGGCCTTCCCTAAACACCCAGTGTTGGGCATCAAAGAGGCGTGGCACCTAAACTGGTAAAGTTTGTGTTGATACCCTACCACCTACTGGTACTTGGGATCCTTTCAAAGCTCGAATTCATGGAGGGAGGCAAAGTGGCCTCAGCTTATGTCTGGCTCAGGTAGGTTGGAGGTGTTCTCGCTCGCTCCTATCGAAGTGAAATTATTTATGTCCGTAGTAGAGCGGATGTGGATGGGTGGACCGGTCGATCCCTACACAAGGTCCAGTGCTCTGCTAGTTATTTTGTCATAAACTCTTTGATGTTATGGTATACCCATATTTTATCATTACATTAATACATGGCTGCTTGTTCATTTAGATGGGGCATTTAAAGATTCTCTGTTGTCATTCTCTCACATCTCTGTGCACTCTATTTCATCCTCCACTACCCTCTCCCTCTCTCTCTCTCTCTCTCTCTCTCTCTCTCTCTCTCTCTCTCTCTCTCTCTCTCTCTTCTCACAACGTGGTATACACATATATTCACCCTCAACAATGTTATATTTTTCTTGAGCACGCTTTCATTCGTAACACCCATTCAGGGGTAGCACTAGTCTCTAGGTACCTTTGGATGTAGTACAGATCATGGCCTAAACTCCATGCTTGGTCACGCGCTAAGAGCTCCTCCCCTATGCAAACGCTTCGGCAACTCTGATGTATATTGAAAATTGTATAAAGGTGTAAATGGTATATTTTCTGCATAGACCCCCGGGGAGGGGTATCTCTCGGGAGGGTCCAATTTGAACTTGTCAACACAAGGGCGGCTACACACTACTGCCTCTCACGAGAGAGGGTATTCCTTTTGGCCTATAAAAGGAGGCCTCTTCTACACACAAAAAACGTATGGTGAAGCATTGTGCTGCATTGTGAAGTTGATGTGAGGTGGTGAGAGTGAAGCAAGGCGGGAGCTCAAAAGGGTATAATCCCTTTGTAACTTACTTCTTGTTTGAATTACTAAAGTCATTGAGTGGCTGCTTTTTCGTGGATGTTGTCGGGAGATTTGTGTTCAAAAGGTGAGCCGGGAAGACGCGGGGCCTCTGATTGTGAGAGGTGTGTGGAAGAGAGTTGCAACAAACACAATTAATGTAGAAAAAGCTTAAAACTGACAACTTGAACACGATTCTGAAGCTTGATTACCCAAAGCAGACAATTAACAGTACCGTTGCTTAAATTATTTAAACTCCTTACATCATGTTAATTTGCCTTCATTGGCTTGCCGAGATTGCCTTGATAATAGTTTTCTCCTTCGTTCTTCCTCTGCTGCTTTAAGATTGACAGAGAGAGAGAGAGAGAGAGAGATCCCAAGAAAATGATTAATTATGGCTTGAGAAAGAGATTACAGCTTGGGTTATGCTTCTTTGATTAGAGTGGCTATGGAAGCTTGGATTAGAGTGGGCTATGGAAGCTTGGAAAAAGAGTTAGAGTGCTCAAATCTTATGGCAAAAACTTGAATATCTCCTAATCGGTGCAGAATTAGCCTCTGTGCGTGAGACGCAAAAATGCTCAAAACATTGTTTTCCTTCTCCTATAGCGGCCCATTTTTACCAAAATCCTCTTTTACAAAAAATTTACAAACTAAAACTTTTTTGGCCTCCCTCATGCAGAGGTTGAAGTCTCTCACACACTTTCCTTTTTACCACTAACCACACGTCTTCCTCTATCCAAGTTGCCTTATATGTTCTAAGAGCTCTTTCACATGTAAAACCTTTTCTTCAAGCATGAAATCTCTACGCTTAGGCCTTCATAACCACATAAAGCATACACTTTCTAGATATCCTTGCTTGTTCTCAAGTCCTAGTCGCTGCTCAATAAATGTGTGAGCTTCAAGTAGACTTTTTCTGCTTCTCTTTTCTCTTTTTCCCATCATGGAAGCAGAGCTACGAACGTAGCCCACATTGAGTGAACCACGTATATCGTGTGTGATCTCTCTTTCTCTACTCTTTAATCTCTTGTGTGTGAAAATTATTTCTCTCCATTAAGTAATCTACTCAATTATCTACTTAGCTACATCCTATTTCCACAACTGGTATTAGAGCAAGGTTTGCTCGTAGCTAGAGTATCTCAAGGAAAGGATTCCTTGAATTGAATAGGAGCAATGGCGGAGGAAGGGAAGCTCAAGATCAAGAAGTTCAATGGCAAAAACTACCAACATTGGAAGATGCAAATTGAAGACTATCTCTACCAAAAGAACCTTTATTTGCCACTAGGTAGTCTTGCAAAGAAGCACGCAAGAATGGCAGATGAAGCATGGTTTTTCCTTGATTGAAAGGCATTAGGAACAATCCAGCTAAGCTTGGCGTCAATGGTGGCCTTCAACGTTTCGGAGATGAAGACATCAGAGGACTTGATGAAGTTACATGATGGCCTCTACAATAATCCATCAACATCCAATAAGGTATTTCTCATGAAGCGCTTTTTCAATCTAAAGATGGGAGAGAATGGTTCAGTTTCAGAACACTTAAATGACTTTAACACGTTGACGTAAGTCAAAATTGATCATTGAAAATCAATTTTGATGACGAAGTGTGGGATCTCCTTATACTATCGATAGTAGGGACATCCTTGTAATGGCTATAAGTTACTCTATCTCTGACACAAATATTGTTAAGTTTGATGATGTTGTGGGTGTTCTTGTAAGCGAGGAAATGTGAAGGAGAATCACACGAGAATCATCAAGTGATGCATTGTCAGTGGAAACAAGAGAAAGGCCTAAGGAGAGGTTCAAAAACCAAAAGGGTCATGATCGCTCAAGGTGGAGCAAGTCACGTACAAAGTCAGTTTTTGAATGTTGGAACTATGGCAAGAAGGGCCACATCAAGAAGGATTGTTGGTCCAAGAAGAAGAAGGAGTTAGAGTCTCAAGACAAAAAGCCAACATCGAAGGCCAATGTGGTAGGTAAAGTAGAGCAAGATGCTCTAATTCTCTTATTAGACAATGTGTTTAATTCTTGGATAGTAGATTCCTGGGCTTCATCCCATGTGACACCACACAAACAACATTTCCAAGATTACACCAAAGGTAATTTTGGGTATGTATACTTGGGAGATGATGAAGCGTGTGAAATTGTTGGCAAAGGTATAGTTTGTGTCAAAACTGCTAACAAAAATGAATGGAAGCTTAATGATGTTGGGCATGTTCCTTCTCTTCGCAAAAATTTGATCTCTTTAGGACAATTGGATGATGAAGGTCACAACATTGCATTCAAAAACAAATGGTGGAAGATCTCAAAGGGGTCTTTGGTGGTTGCCAAAGGAGAAAAGGTTGGTACACTTTACTTGTGTATTGTCAACCTGCAATCTTTAGCTTGTGCAACAACTACAGAAGTCGATAGTGCAATGTGCCACTACCGGCTTGGGCATATGAGTGCCAAAGGAACGCAAATCCTTTAATCAAGGAAGCTTCTACCAGGTTTGAAAGAAGTGGACTTAGAGTTCTATGAAGATTGTGTTTATGGTAAACAAAAGAGGGTAAATTTCTAAAAGTAGGAAATGAAAGACAATGTAAAAAACTTGAATTGGTTCATTCTTATGTTTGGGGTCCTGCAAGTACACCATCCCTTGGTGGCTCATTGTTCTATGTAACGTTCATAGACGATGCAACTAGAAAAACATTATGAAGAATAAATCCAGTGTGTTTTCCATATTTTAAAGGTGAAAAGCCTTTGTGGAGAATGAAGTAGGTACCAAGGTTAAATGCCTCTAATCTAATAATGGAGGCAAATATTGCAGCCAAGCTATTGAAATCTTTTGTTCTAGCAATGGCGTTTAGAGGCAAAGGACAACCCCAAGGACATCTCAACAAAATGGAATCTCTGAAAGGATGAACAAAACAATCATGGAACGAGCATGAAGCATGCGGCTACATGCAAGCTTACCGCTTGAGGTTTGGGTGAAAGCAGTAAGTACGTCTGTGTATTTGATCAACCGGTCACCCTCAAAGACATTGGATGGGGGAGTTCCGGAGGAGGCATGGACAGAAAAATTGATGAATTATTCATTTCTCAAAGTTTTTAGGTGTGAGGCTTTCATGCACATAGATAGAATTCTAAAATCAAAGCTAGATGCAAAGTCCAAAAAGTGTTTCTTCATTGACTATGGAGAAGGTGACTTTAAATATCACCTATGGAATCTTGAAGATGGTAAAATCTTTAGAAGTAGGGATGTAATCTTCAATGAACAAAATATGTATAAAGATTACTTGGAAAGAAAAAAAACAAAAGAAATAAGTGATGAGTACATGGAGCTTGAGGACGATGAAAATTCAAGGAGCACAAACGATGACAATGTACAACATCGTTAACCGAATGAGGAGCATCAACCTCAAAGATCTACAAGAGCAAGTAGACCTCCAGAAAGTTTTATTCCTTCCTTCAACCATCTCTTGATCTCAGATTCTGGAGAACCAAAATCATATGAGGAATCTATGCAACATGAATCCAAAGAAGAATGGATAAAGAGCATGCAAGTGGAGATGGACTCATTACATCACAACCAAACATGGGAGTTGGTTGAGTTGCCTAAAGGTAAGCGAGAATTTTAGAATAAATGGGTGTACAAGCTAAAGGAAGAAGAAGGTGGAAAGAAAAGATACAAGTCTAGGCTTGTGGTAAAAGGGTTTTCTCAAAAGAAAGGTATTGACTTCAATGATATATTTCTCCTGGTGTAAAAATAAACTCAATTACGATTTTCTTAAGCCTTGTGGATTCTCATGATTTAAATCTTGAGCAAATGGATGTAAATACGGCATTCCCTCACAGTGACTTAGAGGAGGAAATCTACATGCTTCAACCAAAGGGGTATGAAGTAAGGGGTAAGGAGAAAATGGTTTGTAGATTAAAGAAGAGCTTGTATGGTTTAAAGAAAGCATCAAGACAATGGTCCTTGAAGTTTGACCGATGGATGCTGGATCATGGATTCAGAAGATGCAACTTAGATCATTGCGTCTACATGAAAGATTTGGGAGGTGGGAAGTTCATCATCCTAATGTTGTATGTTGATGATATACTCATTGCAAGTGCTAACATGCAGGATATCAAAGACCTAAAAGAGGAGCTGTCTAAATCTTTTTCAATGGAGGATACTTGGTATGAAGATATCAAGGGACATGACGAAGAAGATAATAAATCTATCTCAAGAGGATTACATCAAGAAGGTACTAGAAAGGTTTGCAATGCAAAATGCAAAAACTGTTTCTACACCTTTGGCTGGTCACTTTAAACTAACCAAGGATATGTGTCCAAAGACACAAGAGGAGATAGCCTATATGTCTAAAGTTACATATGCTGCAACGGTAGGTTCTCTTATGTATGCTATAGTCTGCACAAGACCAGACATTGCACATGCAGTGGGAATTGGAAGTAGGTTCATGGACAACCCAGGTAAAGAGCACTAGCAAGTTGTGAAGTGGATACTTAGGTATCTGAAACGGAAACAACAAGTGCTTTGTATTTTGGAGGAACTGATATTTTTCTTCAAGGGTATGTTGATGCAAATATGGCAGGTGACGAAGATACTCAAAGGAGCACTATTGGTTGTGTCTTCACGATTGGAGGCATAGCAATAAGCTGGGCTTCAAAGCTGCAAAAAGTGGTCTCACTTTCTACCACGGAAGCAGAGTATGTAGCAATGATAGAGGCAAGCAAAGAAATTCTATGGCTTCACAAATTCTTAGAAGAGGTTGGATTTAAACAAGACAATTGTGTCTTGTACAGTGAAAGCTTAAGCGCTATCCATCTTGCAAAGAAATCAGCCTTTCATTCAACGACAAAGCACATTGAGGTCAGATATCACTTCATACGCACACATTTTAAAGAGGGACAACTAAACCTTAGAAAGGTGCATACAAGTGCAAATCTTGCAGACATGTTTACAAGATGGTCAACGGCGAAGTTGAGCTTTTGCTCATCTTCAATCGGCATTCAAAGATAAGAAGCCAGGATGGAAAGTAGTCACAGATTTGGTTTGGAGGTCTGTTAACCCTCGTGGCTCACGGACGCCCTATCGCCTACAATAGACGCCATATTATTTATTTAGTAGAATCAGGCACCGAGCTTGTCGGTCCAATAGGAAAAGGGTAGAGTGATCGTCAATGAGAGGCGCACTCTAACTGGAACACACAAGGGTTAGTTGGCTAAGCATGGGCGCCCAAATGTGAATGGGGCGAGCTCATATAAAAGCCACCTAAACCTAAAATTGACTTATTCTCTCAGTGTGCAATAGAAGAAGTTCTCTTGCCCTATCTCCATCCCCATCTCCATTGTGTGTCCACAGGTGTGTGTGTGTGTGTGTGTGCGCGCGCGCTTGAGGGAGAGAGGGAGAGAGTGTGTGTGTGATCGAGCATTGCGACGGCACCTGCGGCGACGAGGCGATTGAGCGCAATACGACGGCGGCTCCCTCTTCTTCGCGGCAAGGAATCCTTCATGGCGACAAGTGCAGGGAGGTGAGTGACACACCCCTACTCTTTGTGAGCTTGCTAGGCCTGCTAGTTGTGTGCTTGCAGCCTTCGTGGTTCGCACACGGTGCTCGTCAAGTCCCTAGCTCCGACACGTGCGACAGATGCGCACATTTTTGGCGTCGTTGCCGAGGAGTTGCCCTGCACCAAGCTCCGAGAAGCACTCTGTGCTGCCCCGTGGAGTCACTAAGCTTAAGTAGGAAGGAAGAAAGAGAAGCCTAGTGACTGTGTGCGCAGATCTAGTGTAGATTTGCAAGAGTTTTGTGTTGTGGGTTAGTGTACGAAAGGTTTGTTTATTTGCACAGTCTATTACAGTCCTGCTGCAGCTCACAAAGTTCTGTTTGAGCTCACAGCAAGTTTGCACATTTCGATTTCTGCTTACAGTTCGGTTCAGCACAGTCAATTCAGTTTGTTTTTCGCACATCTAGTTCAGTTTGCGTTCTGCACAGTCGGAACGGGTCAGATCTGGTTTGCACGATCCTGTTATCCGCACTTAGTTCAGCTCAGTGCGCAGCAGTTTCACGGCCCACATATCAGCACGTTTTTGTCAACATTATCTTCAAAAAAACAGGGAAAAAAAGGAATTGTTTTATTTTTAAAAAAATAAAATAAAATAAAAGATTTTTGGGTGAGGTTTCATGCGCAAGGCTCTCTTGTGAGGGGAATATTTATTTCCACACAAAAATTAGTTGCAAGTTTGTCCCAAAAAGATAGAACGGAATCATTTGATGAGCTTGAGCTTGAGCTTGGGCTCAAGTGAAGGGAGAAAGCATGTGGGGCAAAGCCTTCACCTTTCCCTCCACAAGTCACCCTTCAACTTTCTATTTTAAGCCATGTGCCCAAGTAGAAGCTAGGAGAAATTGATTGTTTTAGGGACTCTGCGAGCTTCCGATAGTCAAACAGTGTTCTGTAAAGTGTGCCTAGATCTCTTAAGCGATACACTCGTTTCGAGCTATCACACGTCCCAATCCGTTTTTCGAACCTCAAAAAACATCAAAAACAAAAATCAAGTAGAAAACGGGGTGCAAAACACCCACAAAACAAAGCAAGTAACCTTTGAGGGTACTTTACGACACTTGTAGGGCTCCCAAAGCACATGTATCTATGCTCTGGTCGTGTGCTAGAGTCCGAACAACTAGCTAGTGCTTTGATTTACGGGGGTACTCACTATTCTTCCACGCTAGGGTCTAGGCCCTCGGTGGGGACCCAAGGTAGTGCAACCCAAGACCCAAATATAGCGGCTAGTGACTCTTTCTCTGACTACGATATTATGGAAGAGCATCTTACACAAAGCCCTGGGGGAACAAATGAAACCGTACCTAGTTGGGTCCAACAACCTGGAACTAGTGTTTTTAGCCGTTTGATAGGAACTTTTAGTATAGCTACGTGCTCTGAACCTGCGGTTAGTGAAGTAAACGAAGGGGGTGGGGAAGTAGAATCACCATTCACATCTCCTGTAGACCCCACACTCCATCAGAGTGTCCATGTGTACATTATACCTACCTCATTTAATGAGGGCCGTACCAAGATACCACCTTCCAAAGTCGCCTCTAAGGTAGAGGCGGTGACTAAAAGTCAAAACACGGGAAGCAACATTGCATCCACCTCACGGCAACCCTCTAGTACACCAAGTTTGGACAGGGTATTTCTCAATGAAAATTGGGAATATGACCTACACATGGAGACTTTGACCGACCTATACATGGGCTACACATACCATGTGGGTTGGTTAGAAGTTGTACAATCCACATCTAGTGCCACTAGTCTAGAGGAACAACAACACATGATCTGCAATGTCATCCATAGGATTATCCAGTCCGAGAGGCAAAATCGAGGAATGAACATACCTTCGACGGGTCCTATGCGATTTTTAGACACAGGCGAAGGGAAACAACCCACTCTATCACAAATGGAGACTCCCCCAGTGAGTCCCATCGATCCCCCATATGTTGTTTCTCCAGGGGTCTCAATGCAATCTGAGCCCACAAGTGATCGCTTTACTTTTCCAAGTATAGCTCATCTTTCCCTGGATGACACCACGGATACCATGCCTACCCCAATGATGGGCATGCCAAGAAACACACCATGGACCTCGTTTGTTAGTAAAGCACCACTACATGGTAGCTCAATGCCGGCAATAGTACCTACAAGTGCGTACCAATCGTATGCACCTCCCATTGTTTCAACTACCTATGCTCCCCAACCACAACACCCAAGTTCTTATTTCCATGGGACTATACCGGCTAGCATTAGCATGTCACATCCGACGTCTACTATGCCTAGGTCCACACATATGAACTATGGACCACCACATGGCACAACATCGTACCCAATGTGGAACCCAATGGCTTCCTATGCGCCAGTCCCAATGCCAATACCTACTCCACATGTAGTCTCTGGAGCACCTCCACCCACGATACCTGCTCACTTAGGTGACTTGGCAACATTTGCTCAAGCTATTGGTCGATCTATCAGTGAGAATATGCGTAACACGCCTGATAGGGAACCTAGAAGTAAGCCAGTTCAAATAGCCAAGCTCACACAAAAATTTAGTGGAGACGGGGATGTGCGAAAGCATATCGAAGTGTTTGAACAAATATGTGATTCTCTAGGAGAACACAATGACCTGCATAAGAGTAATGCTTTAAGCCTAACCTTAAGTGGGAAGGCAGGGGATTGGTATAGAACCCTAAGGATGGAAGAGAAAAACAATGACCCTACTCTTAAGAGACTGTTCTTGAAAGAATACATACGAGAGGGAGTTCTTTGGGGTGTAGCCTCTCAGCTCCAAAAAGCCAAACGAGAGGAAGGAGAGTCGGTGAGAGACTTTATTAGTCGCTTAAAGCATTTGAATTCTTGTTGTAATCCAAATGAGCGCTTCATAATAATCAATTGCTTGATAGATTCATTAGGGGATTATGACATGAGGATATCTACAATGGCCTAGTCATTAGAGGTATCACCACTTGGGAAGCAGTCACCACCAATGCTATCCAATTGGAGGATAATTTAATGATTCAAGGAGAAAGAGTGTCCATTGAGCCTAAATCTTTTAGCTCGCAAGCATCGGGGCATCAACCAATGACCCTAAAGCCTATTGCTAAGGAGCCAAAGATATCTGCGATGACTTTAGAAGATCTCACCAAGGCTATTCAAGAGAGTCTTAGAGACAATCGTGCTCTGCAAAATAATCATATGTATCCAAGAAGGGAGCAACAATGGTGCTCAGTATGCTATGGACCGCATAGTACCAGTGAGTGCCCTACTTTTAGAGTAAAATTCAATGGGAATTGCAATGCCTGTGGAAGGTATGGTCATCAAGCTAAGGATTGCATAGTATTTAAGCGTGCAATGGCCAATAGACCAACCTTAGCATGGACAGACACACCTCGAGTGCCTACATTGATGCTGGCCCCACCTCTTGAACAAACATCACAACACATGGTCCCTTGGGCCCAAAATGTTGTCCAAACAACACCCTTACCACCTCCAATGCTAGGGCCGCAACCACCACATCCGAGAATCACTTATGTGAATCAAGTGGGTTGTAAGTCATCTATTGCTTGTTTGGAAGGCTGTGAGGAAGATATAGATCCTAATATTGCCTATGGGATGGATGTGCTTGAAGAAATTCCACAATACTACATGGAGAACTATTGGGGACAGGTCAAACATGTATATCAAGTAGCTTCTCTTACTACAAGAGGCCAAAATATCAATTACACTGCCAAGAGACTACCTCCTCAATGCTATGAGTGTGGAGGTCCACATCGTGTAGCCGAGTGTCCTATTAGGCTACAAAAGAACGCCACACTAATGCAAACCAATCAAGGGAGCATGTCTACAATGATGATACTCATGTGTAATCGATGTGGCATAGATCATTTGATTGCCCAATGTCCAAATAATCCAAATGCACCGAAGATCACGCCATTAAACTTGATTGAAGTTACCGAGGAGCCATCACCAAGTACACCCGTGGTACCAATAAACGTACTCACACGATCGATGCTCCAAAAACAAAATTATATTCTTGAGGAAAGAGACATGGCATCAATTGCCCAATCTCAGAAAAAGAAGAAAACACAAAGAAAGAGATCGCAAAAAGCAGTGAAGTCAGACCCCAGTTCAAAGACCAACATAGGGACTGGTGACGACCCCGTATATATGAACGACGCTGAAGAAGATTCTGATTCAGGTGAAACCATGGAGACCAAAACGACCACTAACATAGAAACCAACAAGGAAGATCTTCATGAGCCACAATGGCCAGGATCCAAAAAGAAGATAGGAACTTACCCAAACCCTATAGAGGAGATTGAGCGAGTCAAGCAATTAAGGATTTTGGTAGAAGATACCCAAAGGGATCTAGAACCAACACCTAGGAAGATCCAGATTACAGACACCGTGTTCCCTACGCAACAACAACCTCACCAAGTCCATAGACCCTTGGACATACCTAGTGTCATCCAAGAAGAAAGTGACTTAAAGTCATGGGAAAGTGGGCGTACTCACTTCCTTATGGAAAGAATGTTTACAGAGGGACTACCTGATCCTATCAAAGAAATGGAGATCCCATCTTCCCCACGTCAAGGGACTCAAGGCCAAAAGGTGCCATTAAACATTGCCAACTTGATGGATTTCATGTCTTTAGAAGTTAGAACCACCATCATGTCCAAACTATATAAAGACCCCAAGCTAGTCTCAGCTCTTCGAGCCTTCCTCAATGGAGAACTGAAGTTTGGGCTACCACAATTTGAACACATGGATGGAGCTGGGGAGATGCCAATAGAGGAGGAACACTTAGATCCACAACCCAACCTAGATGAGAACCTTATTATAGAAATACCTGTTAACAAGTTGGGACAATACTTTGAGGGTGATGAATCCAATGCGACCATACCAATCACTACCAAGGGATTAACTGTGAAGGGAATCCTTGATGGTGGAGATAGGGTTAGCATTGTGACTAAAAATTGTTGGGAAACTATGGTAAGACCTCACCTTGCGACCACAACCATAGTAGTGAAGATGGCCAATGGGTCTATTGTTAAACCTATTGGGATGCTAGAAGATCTCAAGATCAAGGTCTTTGGACATAAAATAAGGATTACCTTTATTGTTACGGATTTCTCCAAACACACTATGGCATCGGAGATGATCTTAGGACGTCCTTTCATGAGGGAAGCAAAAATGGTGCATGACTAGTCTAAAAACCATGTCTACTTGCAGTTCCAAGATTTTGTCACTCGAGTGGATCTTGTGACGGGTCGAGCACATCCTCTAGGAAATAGGTTTATAATTAATCATAGATCTGACACCACAGTTCACTCGGCCCCATTGCAGTATTGTTACACGTGTAAAGCGGACACTGATGTTGGGGAAGATTCTCCTTATATGGATGTACTACCTGGGATGACTGAGTAGGACAATGTGGATTGGGTCCACCTAGCAGCAACCATAGACACTTGGGGAAATAGGGGGACGACCTGGGTAACACCTGAGGGGGATGAAATACCACCACTTGTACCCTTAAACATGCTAGAAGCAATGCATATAGCTTCCGATGATCTACAAGATGAAAGTTTGACTGGCATTGAAACCAGGGTCGCCTCACAAGACTATAGTCCACACGATTTGGGGTCAGAATCATCAGTTGAAATTGACTCTGAGGACGAAGAATCTGAGTTAAATCTTAGTGCAAATGTGGGGACAAACCATTCAGGTCCCAGTGGTAACCTAGATGATAATCTATCACTAGAAATCGACCGTAGTCGAGAATTAAACAAGAAGAGTAAGAGATATAAGAGGCGACGATATCGAGCAAATGTGCGTGCTAGAATAAATGAAAATAAATCTACCACAGAATGGCTTAATTATATAGGGGCATGTGATGCTCATCGAAAGTTGGTAGATAACTGGGGTGAATACCTTCAAAGCGTTATGTGGTGTAGTCCACAACCCATTGACATCTCACAACTAGAGGCTATAGAGAAGCCAAGGTTGAGCCGTACCGTAAGGAGACGACAAAATCAAGAGTTAGCTCAACAACAAAAGGGATCAGAAGTTAAATCACAGTCCAATCACAGTCCACAGAACAACAGGACCCCACAGACTTAAACCCTGCACCTGAACATTTCAAATCCTATACCACAAAGGAACGTAAGGTTGTGTATACAAAGGCCCAAACAAAACCTATCGATGGGAGCAATGCAGTCTATGATGGTCCAGCGATAGTTAAGGAAATAGAGTTAGCAGACCCAGGAGAAGAGTCTAAACCTGTCTTCATTGCCCAAGATCTGACAACGACTGAGGAGTGTGTACTTAAAGAACTTCTCAAGAAATTCAGGGATATATTTGCTTGGACATATCATGATATGAAAGGTGTTCCACCTTCCGTGGTGCAGCACACAATCCCCATGAATAGCATGGCTAAACCAGTTTAGCAACGACCCTACCCAATGAATCCTAAATATGCAAAGATCGTTCAAGAAGAGATTGAAAAGCTTGTGGAATGCGGATTCATATACCCTATTGAGCACTCAGAATGGGTGTCCCCAATAGTGATTGTGCCAAAAAAGAATGGGAAACTCAGAGTGTGCGTAGATCTCAAGAAGTTCAATGCCACCACTAGGAGGGACCATTACCCCTTGCCACATTCGGAACATGTGCTTGAAAGAGTTGCAGGGAAGGAAGCTTATAGCTTTTTAGATGGGTACTCTGGCTACAATCAAATCACAATTGCGTTGGAGGACCAAGATAAAACAGCCTTTATAACCGAATTTGGAGTGTTCGCATTTCGTGTTATGGCTTTTGGCTTAACCAATGCCCCGGCTACCTTTCAAAAATTAATAAACATTGCTTTTAGAGCATATTTGAGGGAGTTTTGTGAAGCTTTCTTAGATGACCTTTGTGTTTATTCCTCTTGGAAAGAACATCTATCATGCTTACGAAAAGTGTTTGAGAAGTGTAGATTGTATCGCCTTCAAATGCCAATTTTGGGTTAAACATGGAGTCATTTTAGGGCATATAGTATCCAAAAATGGGATTTCCACAGATGAGGGAAAAATTAAAGCCATTGCTAAATTGCCACCACCTACAAATTATAAAGGAGTTCAAAGGTTCATGGGCCATGTTGGTTATTACCGACGGTTTATTTTAAACTTTACCGAGATAGCTTGTCCTTTGTACAAGCTTCTTATTGAGTTCCAATGGACTGCGAAGTGTGACCATGCTTATGAGTCATTGAAAAAGACCTTGACTAGTGCTCCTATTCTACGAGTTCCCAATTTGAATGTAATTTTTCATGTGCATATTGATGCATCGAACTTGGCTATTGGGTGTGTTCTAGCTCAACCAAGAGAACATAAACTGGACTACCCCATTAGCTTTGCAAGTCGTCAGTTGAATGGTGCCGAAAGGAACTACACCACTACAGAGCGAGAAAGTTTAGGTATGATTTATGCAATGAAGAAATTTTGCTACTACCTTCTGGCCAACAAGTTTGTGTTCTATGTTGATCATCAAGCCTTGTTGTATCTAGTAAATAAACCTTGTTCCACGGGAATAATTACACGATGGTTGTTAATTCTCCTTGAGTTTGATTTTACCATTGTGGTGAGACCCGATAAAAGACATGTCATGGCGGATCATTTGTCTCGCATACCCAATGGTGAAGCCTCTATTGGATTCGGTGATGAATTACCCGATACTTCTCTATTCCTAGTCAAAACCATACCTAAATGGAGTGAGAAGATTGTGAACTTTCTAATTAATGGTTTTCCACCCAAAGAGCTTCGTAAGGACATAGCTTGAAAACTGTTAAAAGAATGTGAACCTTACTCTCTCATTGCAGGAACTCTCTACAGGCTAGGGAAGGATGATATTCTGAAACGTTGTGCCTGTGAGGATGAGTATTTGTACATACTGCAAGAAGCCCACATGGGTATAGCCGGAGGACATTTCTCGAGGGGACTAACAGCTAGAAAGGTGTTGCAATCAGGCTATTGGTGGCCAACCTTATTTAAGGATGCATCACTTTTTGCAAAAGGATGTGATAAATGCCAACGTTACAAGATCACTCAACAAAAGGATAGGATGCCCTTACATCCTGTTAAAGTGACTCAACCATTTGAAAAATGGGGTTTGGACTTTGTATTCCCAATTAGTCCAGCAGCTCGTAGCACTCAATCTCGATATATTATCGTTGCCACTGACTATGTAACAAAGTGGGTAGAAGTCAGGGCGACACGAAAGGTTGATGCGAGGTCAACTGCCAAGTTTCTCTTTGAGAACATTATTACAAGATTTGGTTGTCCCTTTGAGATTGTGAGTGACAATGGTACTCATTTTATAAATGGAGTAATCAAAGAACTCACTAACTTCATGATAGGTCACCATAAGTCCACACCTTATTATCCACAAGCAAATGGTCAAGCTAAGAGCACCAATAAAACCTTAATCTCTATCTTGACCAAAACGGTGGAAGCTCATCGCACAGATTGGGATTTAAAGCTTACATCAGCTCTATGGGCTTATCGTACTGCATATAAAGTTGCCATTAACTGCACACCATCCAAGATGGTGTATGGCCAAGAAGCGGTTATGCCATGGGAATTTGTCGTTCCTAGTCTTCGAGTAGCTTCTCAAGAAGGTTGGGATGGTAACCCCTTAGTTGAGCGATTATATATCCTTGAAAGGCTAGATGAAGAGAGGCAATTAGCTGTGCAAAATGCACTTGTGGAGAAAGATAGGAGGAAGAAATGGTTTGACCGGCATCTAAGGAACAAAGATATCAATGTTGGTGATAAATTCCTTATGTATGGAGTGCGTAACGAAAAGAAAAAGTTGAAATATGCGGGAAAAGGACCATATAGAGTATGTGAGATCACCCCACAAGGAACCATTCGTGTGGAGACTCTTGATGGAGTTGAAACCATTGGATTCCTCAATGGGAGAAAATTTAAAAGATATTATGATCCTTTAAGCCAAGAGGAGCTACGTGCCATCCATATGAAAAAGACAGCCAAAGCTCGAACAGAATTGAAAAAGATACAAGCTCAAGCTGAGGCGAAAGAGTGCAACAATGCATAAGACGTCAGCGACAGGCTAACCTTGGAGTTACACATGCATTCCACGTTGAAACAGAAGATGATTGGTTGGACTCTGACACGCCTCTACGATACCCTATTGAGTTAAATAGTGCCTATTGAAAAGTGCTATATAACGCCTCATTGCACACGGGTGCTAAATATAATCTGCTATCATATGGGGTGTGGTGTCAGTTAGGAAGGCCACCTCTATCTGAGAGTATTATCCAAGTCAAGGGTGTCAACAAGAAAAAAACTACGGTTTTTGGAATCTGGCACACTTCTGTCAGTTATGACAATGGGGTTGTAGCTCAAGACTTTTTGGTCATGCCTACTAGAACTATGGAGGGTAATATAAACCTAGGACACACGTGGATGATAGCCACCAAATGCACTATTGATTGGGGGACTAGGGGTGTAACAACGCAAAAACCAACTCTTATTCCTACCACTCAAGCCATAGTCCCTGAGATATTGCCTAAGGAAATAAAACCCAAGACATTGCATGTCCAGGAGGTTGAACAATACGTCCCCATAGCCCAACTCTCTAGAGTTTCAACTGATGTAGTTGAAAGAAAGCTTGAGACACACAAGAACCATCCTAATATAACAAAGAAAACATACAAGTGGGTCCCTAAAGCTTCTTTAGTGACCATGGCTGATGCTAAAAAACGGAAGCCTCGTAAGAAACGTCCCACTCACTCCAAGAAATGTAAAGAAACATTGCGTTGGATTCCTAAACGACTATTGGAAGCCCAAGGATACTATGAAGGAAATGATCAAATCTGGGTTCCCAAACGTAAATTGTACTCTTACCTGTCACCTGGTCCATGTAAACCCAATCATGTGGCTCCGAAACAAATTGAAAATCGTGGAAAGGAAAAAATCACGGAATGTTACACACCCGCTCTAGAGCTAGTTTGGGTACCAAAGAAAGAACGATTTGTTCTACCTAGCTAAGGAACAGGGAAATCAAATGAAGCTTCTTGCTCTTCATGTAGTTCTTATACGCAAATAGAAGCTTCGACACAGCCTCCACCTACCATTGTACATATCCATACAAGCAAGAAAGAGTTTGCACCTCCCGTTGTAGGTTCACCACCTACAACAATGTTGCAAATAAAATCATGGGAGAGTACCTTACTCCCCTTGCAACTAGATGAAACACATAGGGCGATCAAAAACTATTGGTTAAAGCCTTCACCCATAACAACTTGGAACAATTGGTTTCAAAAGGTGACGACATCATTCCAAAAAGTATGATCTACCCAAGGAAGGGGGGAGTGTTTGCTGACATCCATCATTCACTTGCTTCCCTCTCAACCTTCCTCCCTGACCTCTCAATCTCCAATCCTAGGGAATGTATATATAAAGCCTTATACTAGTTCTAGCAAACAAACAAAAAAAGTTTTTTTTTAATTCTTTTTTAAAGTAAAAGAGCAAGAGCGACTAGCAACGAGAGAGCACCCTATCAGATCCTACACATAAGTCTAAATTCACCATGTCACATCAAGCAGCACACAAAAACAACTCATGTTTTAAAGACCTAACCAAATCTATCTGTATTCTCAGAGATGGCTAGTTCACCAGAGGCATGCGCTTCTATTTTTTATGAAAGGTACCCTTTTTCCTTTTCTCAAGTGTTTCACATCTGCTACCCTATACTTTCTTGCGGATGGGATTTGGTAGAGAGACTTGCGCGTGAGCGAAATTTTGAGGAGTTAGAATGGCTGATACATCTATGGATAACTAGTGATCCCTACCCATTAGCAAATGTTTCTCCGGTGGCACATGCTTATTCTTTTGCACAAGATGAGTATCCACGCATCGCGAGGTTCTTGATTAACACGCTTGCGCAAGAGGATGATGAAGAAGAAATAATAGAGACCGAGGAAGACTATGGCCTCACGGAAAATGATTTCGTTTATCTAGATGATGAGGATAGAGGCCTAGCCTTAGGGTGGCCACCCGGTTTATATAATATTCTCTTTCCTTGATTCTAAAAGGGATGACAGAAAGGTAGGTTAGGGGTCTGGATTGTGTTTTGAGTTTGTTTTCTAGGAGTTTTAATTTTTTCACACTGACATGCCTCCTAGAGGTATAGTGCTTGTTTTTTGGATGTGTTAGGTAGGACTTATATGGATTTCCATCCACATGGCTGAGGACATCTGCTTCGACGAAATGAGCAACTCCATACCTCCAGGTGTACTAGTTTCCATGATTCATGTTGATGGATATGTATAATTGCTAATAATGATTTTTTATGGTTTGTTTGAGTGCAATAGTTATGTTTGTTATCTGCCATTATAGATGTATAAATTTGTCTTTGCTTAAGTTGATGGAACTAGAGTTTAATCTTATGGATGAGCCTTGAGATTAGGAGACCGTGACTTTAGGTTAACTCAATTACTTGACCACTAGGCCTAGCTGATAAAATTATCTGAGTATTTGAGACCTTAGGAATGTTTAAGGCATAGAGAAGCTTGCTCACTTAAACAACAAAAACACTATTGAGAATACAAAGGAAATGGAAGCAAAAAACATAAGTGCCACAAATGAAAAATCTAATGCTGGAAGAGAAATCCTGGCTTAATTTGGTACTTCACTCACATGTATTGTCTATGGTACTAGAGCCCTAGAGGTTCCCAATGTGGGCGCTTTCCTTTGAGAAGCAAAAAGCCCCGGACATACAAAATAAGCACACACGTCAAATGATTGTGAACCAAAGTAAAAAATATATATATTTTTTAAAAATGAATGACATTTAAAAGACTTCCATCGAGCTTACAGTTAACATTTCAAGCTTTTGTTTGCAGTTGTGAAAGCTAGTTGGCTAATCAAAGTTGAAAAGCACAATAAGGAAATCTTGCATTTAGATAATCTTCTTAGCTTAGCTAGTACTAGAGTAGTTGTTTTAACCTTAATCATAGCTAACTAATTGATAGACTCACCCATAAGCCCAAAACTCTTGATTAATTAATTTACTCAAAGTGAGATTTATTTGTCCTTAATGGCAGTCTAACATTTCATAAATCTTGCATTTACTCATTTCCACATGTACTTTACATTCCCCTCATGATTTATGGCCATATAATTCCGCTTATTGAAACAGTGACTTTGCCTTGCAGATTCAAATCCAGATGCTCTACAACATGGACATAACAAGCTTCAACTCAATAGCTTCCGAGGACGGAATCTACATCAAGAAGGGGGGCATGTTAACCCTCGTGGCTCACGGACACCTTATCGCCTACGACAGACGCCGTATTATTTATTTAGTAGAGTCAGGCATCGGGCTTGTCGGTCCAATAGGAAAAGGGTAGAGTGATCGTCGATGAGAGGCGCACTCTAACTGGAACACGCAAGGGTTAGTTGGCTAAGCATGGGCGCCTAAATGTGAATGGGGCGAGCTCATATAAAAGTCACCTAAACCTAAAATTGACTTATTCTCTCAGTGTGCAATAAAAGAAGTGCTCTTGCCCTATCTCCATCCCCATCTCCATTGTGTGCCCACAAGGGTGTTTGTGTGTGTGTGTGTGTGTGTGTGCTTGAGGGAGAGAGGGAGAGAGTGTGTGTGTGTGTGATCGAGCATTGCGACGGCACCTGCAGCGGCAAGGTGGTTGAGCGTAGTACGGCGGCGGCTCCCTCTTCTTCGCGGCGAGGAATCCTTCACAGTGACAAGCGCAGGGAGGTGAGTGACACACCCCTTCTCTCTGTGAGCTTGCTAGGCCTGCTAGTTGTGTGCTTGCAGCCTTCGTGGCTCGCACACGGTGCTCGGCAAGTCCCTAGCTCCGACACGTGTGGCAGACGCACACAAGGTCGGTCTCCAAGAGGGAGATTGTTAAGTATGGAGCCTGATTTACCCCTTGTAATTTTTTGTATTAAAAACGCACATTTGTAAGGTCCCCGTTATGAGGAGAAGCCATCGTGCGTGAACAAATATTTCTCACCGAAAAACAAATTTTCACGTCAGTCTCGAGCAAAGCAGTAATATTCCTTTTCGTCGGAATATTATGGCCGGATGGCGGCCGGAAAGTGGTCTAAAAACAGCCGGTCGTTTGGCCAATTGGCCAGTGACCGGTATTCAATGGCCGCCGCTGACCGGGTCGAGGTGACCGATTTCAAAGGCAGACTTGTCTTCTCAAGGGCGGCCACACATTGGCGGATTGGAGGGTCCAATTTGGACTTGTCAACACAAGGGCGGCTAGCCTCTCATGAGAGAGGACAGCCCTTTTGGCCTATAAAAGAAGGCCTCTTCTACACACAAAAATGGATGGTGAAGCATTGTGGTGCATTGTGAAGTTGTTGTGAGGTAGTGAGAGTGAAGCAAGGCGGGAGTTCCAAGGCAGGAGCTCCAAAAGGGTATAATCCCTTTGTAACTTACTTATTGTTTAAAGTACTAAAGCCATTGAGTGGCTGCTTTCCCGTGGACGTAGCCCACATTGGGCGAACCACATATAGTGTGTGATCTTTCTCTCTCTCTCTCTCTCTCTCTCTCTCTCTCTCTCTCTCTCTAGATGATCAATCTTATTCATGTTGCACCTTACATGTGGATGAGACTATTGGTCACAAGCTTGTAATGGTGACTATGATCAAACTTGTTCATGCTACACCTTACACGTGGATGAGACTATTCGCCACTGCTTTTGGGTTTTCCCATATGCACTGAAGTTTGATTTCTCAACTATTATAGCTTTTGAGTTCTCACCTTGGGAAGGAGAGGACCTTGTTTTCTTTGACCATTCCTACAGATTGGAATTTTACTATTGGTGAGATGCAACATTTATTGAAATGTCTCTCTCTCTCTCTCTCTCTCTCTCTCTCTCTCTCTCTCTTTCTCTTAAATATGACTTGTAATCTCTCTCTCTCAAATATGACTTCTAAGACACACGCAAGGTTCATGTTGTTCTTATCTAAGTTGTACAACTTTCACCTTTATTTTTTGAACCTAAAAGAACACACACACAAAGAAAGCTGCTCGCAAGAAAAGCTTGAATATTTAAAGGTTGGGATAGAGAGAGACAGTGAGAGAGAGAGAGACAGAGAGAGGAACAGGGTGCCTGCGACCTGTCCCCCTCTCCGCCCCATCCCTGCACCCCTCCTGTCCAGTGCTCCCAACCCTCCCCTGTTGTCATCATTGCAATAGGAAGAGAGAGAGAGAGAGAGAGAGAGAGAGAGAGAGAGAGAGAGAGAGAGAGAGAGAGAGAGAGAGAGAACAGGGCTCCTTACATATTGCACACATGCTCCACCTCTTGCCCTTTGTGCAGCCCTCCGTGCTCTTTTCTCCAGCGATACAAGTCGAGGGACACTGTGATCACAGTTGGGAATAGAGCAGCACATTGACATCGACCACAACAATAAATAAAAAAATCTTCTCCTCATGCATTGCTGCAAAAAATATATATGCCCCTCTTCCAACTCCTCCTGACGCTAGTCCACCCTCTTGACACAGAGATGCATCGGCATTGTTGAGAGAGAGAGAGAGAGAGAGAGAGAGAGAGAGAGAGTGAGAGAGAGAGAAATCATTGCTTCTTGGAGTAGCCCACTTATAACAAAAAAATCCAATTCTCCCATATAATCGCTTGCAAGTATCATGTTCCCTGTGTTGGCCTATTCATCTTGCTCGACATGAATTCCCTCAACTTAAATGCTTCCTCAAGATCCTGCCCAGGCCCCACCTCTCATTTTCTTTTGCCCAGGGCCAGCTCGGACGCGCCCCCTGCCTCCCCATTTCCTTGGGTTTTCTCTCACTCCCCTCATGCGATCTCTCCAGATTTGTCGCCTTCCTTGCGCGTCGACCCCATCTAGTTGGCTTTCTCTGCGTTTTCGCCAGCCCCCTACCACACATTTCATAACCCCCCCCCCCCCCCCCCCCCCCCCCCCCCAAGTACAAAACCCCCAACACGCCTCTTTCTCTTTCTCTCAAGACACACACATCAGTTCTGCTTGTGCACCTTTGTTGCATGCCAACCGAGCTCTAAGTGTCATGTGTGTGTGTGTGTCGTCAAAAGAGTGAGAGGAGATGAGTGATAGCTATGGCCACCTCTATTTTATTTCAAAATTCAAAATCTCTCTCTCTGTCGATCGCTGGGGATGGCCCACCTTCTGCAGCCTGGCAATCCGCACAGTTGTTGTTGCATGCAAATATCTCTCATCTCTCCCAAGCACAGGCGAGGAAATCTTGACACGTGTCCATTGAGCAACTCTCTCTCTCTCTCTCTCTCTCTCTCTTTCTCTCTCTCTATGTGTGTGTGTGTGTGTGTGTGTGTGTGTGTGTGACACGTTGTGCAAGCTAAGAGGAATAGGGCACAAAACCAGTTCATGTTTCTTCTGGCACGTGTCACAGGGGGGATCCCTCCCCCTTTTATTATCGTAATAGATAGATTCCCTCTTGCGCATCATTCTCAGATACAAAACTATCGCCACTCAACTTTTGCTTAGATAGTGCCTCAGCCAATATGGCGAATCTGATCCCAGCTCAGCTAGGGGGAGCCGATCTTGAGTGCAGCTTAAGCTGGCCATGGACCAACTCTCGCGAGCAACGGCACCAAGCTACTACATCCAGTTGACAAAAGGTCGTACCATCATAGCTTATAGTGACTGCAGCAGTCGCGAGCGACAAAAATTCGACTGCCCTTAACCAGAAGCCATGGGCAGATGTTGTATAGGCTACCTGGCTATGCTTCTCTCTCTCTCTCTCTCTCTCTCTCTCTCTCTCTCTCTCTCTCTCTCTCTCTCTCTCTCTCTCTCTCTCTCTCTCTCTCTCTCTCTCTCTCTCTCTCTCTCTCTCTTTGGATACGTCCATCAACTTGAGCCTCTTGCAGGTCGAAGGCTCGTAGGCGTTGCTCACGCATCTGAGCCGTTCGACTGCTACACTTTATTTTGCAGAATGTAGCTCTGCAAGCATGGGATGCACGCCACATCAGCGTTGGTAATCTCAGCCATGCAATCCAATGCGTGTCTCCCAGATCAGCAAGCAGAATGTGCCTTGCTTGCGACACCTCAGCCGTCGTAATCACCTGAGCGTCAATGTCTCTACAGCTGCCACATCAGCGTGTGGAATTCCGACTGTCACCCTCTGCAGGTCACTGTGCTGGCCCCCTCTCCCATGACCATTGACGCAGCCAGGAATGGTCGCCTACTGACCATTACCGTAATCAGGTCTCCCAACATCCTCCGGTCACCCATGATTAACGGGAATGGTCAGTAGGCGACCATTCCCTACACCGTCAAGGTCGGGGGTCAGGGGGCAGCGGATCTTGGCCCTCCATCTCGCCCTCATTACTGGACAGAATTAGCTTGCAGAGCTGTTCAATGCTTGACACCTCAGCATCCGTAATCTCAGAAGCATAGCCGAAAGTATTGGACCACTATACTTCGTCCAACTCAGCACTCGGAAAAATCATCTCCCTCGTCCAATCAATGGCAGCCATCATTGCCAATGATTACATGTGCAGCTCAACTCTCGGAATCATCGCTCGTCTGCTCCAATGATCGCGCAGCGTGGTGATTAGCTAGCAGCTGAGCACGTGGTGGGGCTTGCAACAAACTCGCATAGAGGACAGTGCATGAGTGGACGACGGAAGTGCACGAAGAGCAGCCTATTGGCCCCCCGACCCTTGACGGCCGGGAATGGTCCGTGAGGGACCATTCCTTACCCCGTAAAGGTCGGGGGTTAGGGGGCAGCGGAATTGCAGGAAGAGCAGGGGGGTCAGGGGGTCAAGGGGTCAGGGGACGACGGAAGTGCAGGAAGAGCATCCTATTGGCCCCCCTCCCCGTGACCCTTGATGGCTGGGAATGGTCCCTCAGGGACCATTTCCCACAATTAATCCTCCTCCCCCATGGCTCTCGGCATCCGCCGGTCGCCAAGGGGTCGAAGGATTATGGGGAATGGTCCCTCCCTACCCCTTGTCCTTTTTTAGCTCAAAGCTATTTCTAGCTTAACTTAAAAAATCTCTTGCTTGGAGACTTGTCCCACATTCATGATCGCCTCCGATTGCCAGCATTAAGCTCAGGTTCTCATCATCTCCGTTGCAAGATTTGCCCCACACAAAGCTTTATAAAAATGATCATTTCTACAACCGATCACAATTGATCATAATCCACTTTAAGAAAATGCTTCTCATATCTCCACCGCTAGGAATAGCACGATCCTACTATCAATCTTTGCATACCTCTCATGATATCATCGATACAATTGAATCCACCAAACTTTAGCAATGATAAGCTTCCCCAATTAGCAAAGCTTGAAAACACTGATGGTTATGGTGGTTGCCACCTTTTACATGCATTCCCCACTTGGATCCACTACACCCTCCACCTAGCATGGACCCTGTACCATCCACCCGCAAGATTTTATACACCTCTTTCTCGCATGTCCTTGAGCCGGCCAACTTGGGCTATACCAACGTACTTCATCGATATGGCACAACAAATTAAAAAAAAAACACAATAAACCCTGCATAATGTTGTTGTCATTCAATGTCACTTCGATGAAGCAAATGTGCATACAAAAAACAAACCTTCAAAAAGAGGTGACTTTAATGTTCAAAAAATAAAAATTGAAAAATAAAAAAATTATATGTGATATCCATAATTATTGATAGACAAATATAGGTGTATGTATACCAAAAAGAAGCATCGAAATTTCAATGATTAAGAGACTCAAATATTCTCTTAAGAGCCTGTAAATGTTCTCCTTTCATGTTGATAACAACATCAGCCAATGTGAACACCTTGTCCAGATTCTATAACTGCTTTTAGATCATAACATTTTTGTATTGCAAGTAAAGGGTAAGAGTTTTCAGCTTCGACTTTGTATTGAAAATTTTTAGAAGGCCCCACTCTTCCTGCATAGCATATATGGAATTCTAAGAGAATCATCCTACATGGTTGGATGTCAAAGGATTGAAATTATTTGAATGAACCATCATGTCTACTTATTCCTCCTCCTATGAGTCACTGGGATGAGCAGATTCCTTCTCTGAAATCATGAGGTTGTTAAGAGGGGCAGCTTTTGTGTTGGAAAGGGAGGAGGAACAAGGTAACATGAAAGAGGAGGAAGAAGGTAGCATGAAAGATACAATAACAGATATATTAGTTGGTTGTGCGTCCTTGGTTTTGAGCGAGAGAGAGAGAAACATAAAGAAATGAAAAGTTGCCGCCAACTTCCAAGAGAAGCGAGACTTGCTAGGTATGTGTGTACTGGAGGCTTTTGACAAACCAGGAGTGTGCATGCAATGGAAGCGGTTTGTAGAGCAAAGAGGGGGGGTTGTAAGTGGTTGTAAATTCGTGTGATACTAGACACCGGAAACAACTCAAAAGGGAGGGGATTTGTGGGTTGGTTTCCACAAGCCAGTCATCCAAGTTGGTCAGTGAAGGTCTACGCCTCAAAGTGACATGAGGTGGGGGGGATTTCATGCAAGGTTGGGTGGTTGGTTGGAAGTGGCTGGGAAATAGAGAGAGGTTGGGTGGGGTGTTGGCACCACCAGCAACCGAGGGAGAGAGAGAGAGAGAGAGAGAGAGAGAAGGAACGGCCGCTATAGAGAGTTGAGTGTGAGAGAGAAGGTTGGAAACTATGCAATTTATAGTGATTCTGCAGATAAGAGACAATACATCAGCACATATAAAAAAAGGTGCATAGAAAGAACTCAAAAGGGATGGGAGTTGTGGGTTGGTTTCCACAAGCCAGTCATCCAAGTTGGTCAGTGAAGGTCTACGCCTCAAAGTGACATGAGGTGGGGGGGATTTCATGCAAGGTTGGGTGGTTGGTTGGAAGTGGCTGGGAAATAGAGAGAGGTTGGGTGGGGTGTTGGCACCACCAGCAACCGAGGGAGAGAGAGAGAGAGAGAGAGAGAGAGAGAGAGAAGGAACGGCCGCTATAGAGAGTTGAGTGTGAGAGAGAAGGTTGGAAACTATGCAATTTATAGTGATTCTGCAGATAAGAGACAATACATCAGCACATATAAAAAAAGGTGCATCGGCAACCATTGCATGTTGATGAAAGTAGCCAAAATTAAATAATAATAATAGTAAAAATGTGTGGGCAAGACAAGAGTTGTTTTCGGCTGTTGCATGGCGAGCCAGGAGTTGGTGGGGTTAGGCATAGGTGGCTTGTGGAAGGAAGCATGTGGGTTGTGAAGGCAAGACCCCTTTGCGTTCGATTCTTTGCATTGAGTTTGCTAACTCGGGACTTTTACACTATTGGGAGAGGCCTACAAGTTGTTGTGTCACCCTGTGTTGAGTGGAGTTGATTATCAATTCTATGTAACCCACCAGACGACAAAAAATAACACTACAACACGGTGCGTAGAAATCGACGTAGATACCGACAAAATAAAGTTAGTTTTAAAACTAAAAAGCACCGAAATAGGCCTCGAAAAAGACGTCAGTTTCGTAACGTCAATATAAGTACCGGTATACTTTGCGTCGGAATAAACTATGAAATGAGCATCGGTATACGCAGTGTATACCAACGCGTTTACCGTACTCTGTACCGAGGACCAAACCTACAAATTTTTTTTCGGCAGAGAGGACTGTGAACTGATGCTGCATATACTGCAGCAAAAGAAAATAACCCTCTCTGCCCAAAGGAAGAATGCACAAACAACCACACTCCACCTACAAGCTGATGCTAAAGAGCGAGTGTATGGAAATTAGCAAAATTGTAAAAATAACATAACCACAAAATCAAAAGCTTGATCATGGCATAACGTCATAAATATTTTATAACCATAATTAAAACATCAGTCGACTGCAAAACCATAAACATAACCTGTTTACCATACCATAACCATTGCCATAACTTGCTTATCATACCATAACCATAACAACCATACCATCATTGCACAACCATAACCATAACCATAACCATAACCATCACATGATTGCCATACCATCATAGCAAAACCATAACCTTCACTTGGCTACAAAACCTTAACCATAACATCTGTGCCATACCATAAATATATCCATAAACCATAAACATAAGCACTACAAAACTGTACATATGCAAACAATCATTGAATGAGAAGACCCTCATGGTAATACCTCCCAGTCTATGTCCTCTCCCTCCTCCTGTAAACTGGGTCAAAAGGGCCACAAGTCCATGCTTGTACCCGTACTTCTCCTCTCGGCGTGTCGGAGGGCGCTTCACGATAACTTCCTGTAAAATTATGGTTTAATTATTAGATAAATCTTCAAATAACTTATATATTTTCAATAATTAAAAGCATACGTATAATACTTACAAACTCATGTCGAAGCGTATCGTAGCCTCTACTCCCAAGATATGACACGCCAACAGACTCCAAACGTGCTCTGGCTGCATCTCTCTGCTGTTGAAATCTCTCACGATTGTCTTGTGTCTCTCGTGCAATCCCTGCCCACTCCTCTATGCCCAACCATGATGGCTTGGGACTTCCACTCCTCTATGCCCAACCATGCCTGCTTGGGACTTCCATCATTGTACGTGTCTCTCCCCTCTGACCGACGGTGTGACATTGTGGCCTTCACCACGCTCAAAATCCAGGGGTTCGAGACTAGATCGTACCCCTCTGTCAGCATGTACACTCTGTGAATGGCCTTGACGATGTGATTCTTTCTTTCAAGATAGAGGTTATCCCAAACCTCCATCACAGAATGACCAAACTGAATCATACACAGCTATCGAATCCTCTGTCGCATGGCCTTTCCAACCCTATCCGCCACAACAACCCCATCCCTGCTCTTGTACACCTTGCTAGGATCATACTCATGTGATCCCCAAGGTGTATGTGGTGTGCCAATTGGTGAACTATCTACTGAAGAGAGGTGTGGATGCTCTCTCGTTGGTGTGGACGCATCGATAGAACCGCTACCATAGCAACCACCACCTTCAAAATGACACCTACCTCGTCTCGAGGATGAACCATCCGTCGATGTAGGGGGCACACTAGACTGAGGTGTGGGGCTGCTTGATGTACGGACCACACTAGTCCCGAGCGTAGGGTCAGCCGCAGTAGGTCTAGAGAGACCTGCTGCCCAAAGGTGATGTGCCATCGCGATCTGCTCTTGTGTTAACTGAGAAAGAAACGAGCCCATCTACTCGGGTAACATGCCGGCCGGAGTGATAGGAAAACTAAAACCAAGAGAGTATGGCTCATCGTCATCGGCCATGGCTAATCATACACAAATAACACCCACAAAATACGTTAGATTACATAAGAAATGCTTAATCAATACAAATAACAATACAAAGAAGAAATGCTTAATCAATACAAATAACAAATCAAGGAAGATGCAACACAAGTGAATGAATCTAAAGTGTATTGTAGACTAATAAAAAGAGTTTTACAAAAGAGTTCCTAGAAAAAATCATTATTTAATCTCTCATCCTCTATGAGATCTGATGCACCAAAGATGTCTATCTCAATCTGTACTTCTGCATCTTTGTCATCGAACTCTACTTCTTCGTCGCTCTCCACATCAGCTTCAGTATTTGACACCTCATCTATAGGTTCAGGCAATTGCTCACTGCTGACATCCACCTCAAAATCTAAACTTAAAGTTTTCGTCGGTCCTGCGCTTTGTTCATGAATCACCTCTTCAAACTCAACGTCCAATCCTTCACACACTTGCTTGCTACATGGAGCAACTTGAACGACATAGAGCCAGCAGGGTTTAGATAGATTATTCTCATCATTTTCTGTCCATAGTGGATCGTGTGTGAACACAACTTGTTCACAATGCTGCAGAAGTATGAATGTATCCCGTGCATCTGTCCACACTCGCCTAGAGTGCAGTTGAATCAATCCACTCTTGTCTTTACGTACAGTTGCATTAGGGCCGCTGGTAATAACTTTAAATCACTTGACATCAAAGATAAACATGTCAAACTTTCTAAAGCTACTCTTCAAGATGTCTTGGATGTAGCCAAAGTATTTAAGTTGGCTAGTCTCTGTGTTCTCATCCCTGGAACTACTACTTTCTTGGAGTTCTACCAAACATCGAGCGAACTTATCCGAGCAGGCTCAAAACCGAGCAAAGTTATTAAGTGAGTTTCTCAAGTATATGTATACTTCTAAACCCAAACAATAAATGTCAGCACCATTTCTAGTCTCTGATGGTGTCAATCTCACCCTCTTTCTCTCAATCATTATCTAATCAATAGATAGCTGGTAAACATGAGTAGCGATTAAAGCCTACAAACCTTTACTATACATTTGTAGCCATTAAAGCCTACGAACCTTTACTATACATTTGTTTGCTTATTTCTTCATTGATAACACAACAATGTGGGAAGCAATGATATGATTCTATCCTAAGCTATCCACATTTTCATGGGTACTAGCCTTGATATTAACTACTAAAGGATCTATGACAAGCATCTCACAGAGGGTTCAACTTTATGGCCTCCTTATGTGGACTCAACTTTGGCCTTCGTTATATGAGGGTGGCATCCAAATTTCACAAAGTATATCCCACTTCATGTATCAATTGAACAACTTCTTTCACAATTTAGATTAAAGATGCGGCTCCTTTCCATTTTGGATCATTGTTTGAAAAAAACTAGTCAATGTCAGGAAGGCCATAATTTGGTTGCAACGAAATTCAATCTCTTTTGAGCTTGTGTCAGCTCAAGATTTATAAGGTGGTATTGAAATCTTGGTAGCTGGATGAGGGAAAGAATTGCATTTTATTGACAACGCATTGTTTTGGAGACCATAGGGACCTACCAAACCAAGATATGCCATGTCCATCCACCAGTGAGAGGAGATTCTTAGATCTCTCTATCTCTCTATCTCCTCTCTCTCTCTCTCTCTCTCTCTCTCTCTCTCTCTCTCTCTCTCTCTCTCTCTCTCTCTCTCTCTAAAAAAATAGAGAAACAATATCGCTACCACTGGGACAATAAGCAATGTGTTTTCAACAGATACAAAATGTCTTTACAACAAAATGTCCAACCTGGATAATCTCCATGAAAAAGTCTTTGCACTTTGAGAGATAGAGCTAACTAGATCTACTTCGATCTCTGACTTATCCTTCTTCACTTTCTCTTCAGCTTGCACATTCTCTCTCTTAAGTCTTAGCCCTCATGAGAACCAAGTCAACACGTGAACACAACCAACCTACTTCGTAGGATTATCTCTCTCTCTCTCTCTCTCTCTCTCTCTCTAAAAAAAACTCTCTAAAAGAGTCCGTGCTGGCACGGACTCTTTCAAAGAGTTTTTTTTTTAAAGAGCTCTTTGAGTGCTAACACGGACTCTTTTAGAGAGTTTTTTTAAAGAAAAAGAGCTCTTTGAGTTTTCAGAGTTCTCTGAGCCGGTTTAGGTGAAGTCTCATTTCCCAATTGGTTGCCAATCAAATGAGAAATTGAAAAAAAAAGGGTGCAACCAGTTGCGACCCTACACCTCCTAGACACGGGGATGGAGCAGATTGGGAATCATAGAGCACGACAAGTAAATTAACACTCGTGATGTACAATTTTTAGGTTCTCACAAATTGAGACACTATATTTACTTAATTGTACAACTGCTCATAGTTCTCGCAAAAATATAACACGGTCGGTTGCGCACAAATAGGCAACCAATGAAGTATGTGAACTAACTAACTAACTCTCTCTCTCTCTCTCTCTCTCTCTCTCTCTCTCTCTAACACACACACACACACACACATTTTTTGTTGCTTACCAACTTTATAGTCATAGTGCTCTTTTATGTTATGCCTAATGCAAGAATAGGAGTGAACGCCAATGTATGCATTGAGACGGTGATTATAAGCATGTGAATTGACTCCTCTCTCTCTCTCTCTATCTATCTATCTATCTATCTATCTATCTCTGTAAAAAAAAGGGAAAATTATCAAAATATCCCTCTAATTTGTGGAAATTCCCAAAATACCCCTCAAATTTCAAAAATTCCCAAAGTACCCCCATAATTTGTCATAAATTCCCAAATGCCCTTCAAATTTTCCAAAATTCCTAAATTACCCCTGGTTGTGAGAGTAAATTTCTCCAAAAACAAAAAAAATTGTAGCTTTTCATAAGAAGAGTGATTGTCTACCATACATGATGCTAAAACTAAAATTTGAGTCGGTTATGTAGGCTTTGGAGATGAATTGCTTCATTATTTTTAGACATATTTTTCTTTTTTTGCGAGGTAATTGGGAAGAAATCACATGTAAGCACTCAAAAACCGATCTCAATTGTCAAACAAGAATAAAGACTAGAAAATCTTGAAGAATCCAACGAAAATAGATACAAGGATATTTTGGGAATTTTTGAAATTTGAGGGGTATATTGGGAATTTCCACAAATTTTTGGGGTATTTTGGTAATTTTTCCCTCAAAGAGTTTCTTTTATAGAGATAGAGAGACAGGAGTGCATGGGAGAGAAACCTCTGTCTGAAACACGGGAGGTGAAAAAACTGTCTGTAGGAGTCCGCGCCGGCGTGGACTCCTTCAGAGAGTTTTCATATATATAGAGAGAGAGGAGTGCATGAAAGAGAGGCATAGCACGATCTCTTATGTCTTTGTATGCAACGTAGGGCAACGCAAGAGGTCTCCTGCTATCTTGCACCATGCAAGGCAATGCAGTTCGCGTCCTTTTTTATTTTACTCTGCACGGTGATTACATTCAACCAAGTTAGCAGAGGTCACAGCTGGTGAGCAAATTGTAATGTGCCTTCTTCTTTGACACTGACTCTAAGACTCTTAGAGAGAGAGAGAGAGAGAGAGAGAGAGAGACGCCCGGGTACGCGCTACAAGAAGGTAGTAGGAGCGAGATTGCAGATGAGGAGCTGAAAGTAGGAGATCATGTGGAGTGGAAGCAGAGGTCGGGCCAACGTGAAGGCCACAGTGTAGAGAAGCTGACGCACGACCGGGATGGCACCCGCGCAAGCGAAGCACACCCCAAGTTCATTGTCAGAGATGAGCAGCGAGGAAAGGATTATGCTCGCAATCCTGATAAGCTCCACAAGCTGCCCCAAGATTGACTCATCATCATGTATCTTGTATATATTTTTTCTCAGAGTACTTGCTGTGTGTGTGTGTGTCAGAGAGAGAGAGAGAGAGAGAGAGAGGTCTCTGTGATGTTATGTTCTTCCTCATGAAACTTGGGTTTTAGGGTTCTCTGATGTAAATTTCCTTGTTATGAAACTCACATTTTCCAAGAGAGAGAGAGAGAGAGAGATCACTCAGAACTGAGATGACCAGGCCGCCAAGGAGGCTAATTATTGGGTAGCTTGGCGAGGATCAAGTTTTCATGCATACCACCCTCTCATGCAACTCACTACTAGCCAGTGGCGGAGGCAAGACCGCTGTTATGGAACTCTCCATTGAAGAGGGTGGAGGTGAAGGGGTTGCTAGAAAGCCAGTGGTGTGGGTGCACAAGGGCATCCCAGTGACATTGGATGCGGGAGATAAGCCTGGCGAGTTTGGTGTTGGCAAAATGGAACGTTTTGAGAGCCGATATTGTAGACACAATGTGAGAGAAAAGGCGTTTATGCTTCTTTGCCAGATATCCAATGTGTGCTTTAGTAATTTAAGCTTGAGAGTAACGGCTGCGACCATGTGGTTGTGGAAGACAAAGTTGGTGATCTCTCTCTCTCTCTCTCTCTCTCTAAAAAAAGATTAAAAAACCTCTCTCAATCAAAGAGTCAATGCCCGTGCAAACTCAAGTTTTCTTCAGAGAGAGAAAAAAGATCAATGTGTGTGTGTGTGTGTGTGTGTGTGTGTGTGTGTGTGTGTGTGAGAGAGAGAGAGAGAGAGAGAGAGAGAGTTTGTTCTAGCGCTTTCATGCAGCGACTTCGCAATCACCTTGGCCCCATCTTTAGCCTTCATTCCAACAATACCCACGTGATCGTCATCACCTTCCTGGCCCTTGCCCATGAAGCCCTCATTGATAAGGGTCCCCTCTTGCAGCTCGCATTGAAAATTCAAAAAGAGGATTTTGGAAATTCTAAAAGAGAGTCCATGTCAACGCGGACTCATTTATCTTGTCACTGATCAAAATGAGTACAATATTTGACCTGGCTTCTAGCCCAACCTCGCCGCTACATGACACTGGCAAAGCGAAGGCATCAATGGTGGAGGTTTAATCTACCATTGATCAAACCTAGTCTTGCAAAAATATTAGGGCTCTCCTTGCATCATGAATGCCCTTCAACCCCTAGATGTCCTGCCTCAAGGCACTCTACCTTAACCATCTAGGTTAGCAGGCATCACTATACCCGTATGTATTAAAGTCTTTAAAAGTCTTGCCTCCCTTGTTGCGGCGATCCACCATCTCGGATCCCGCCCCTCTTGCAGATTGAGGTGCAGTTGTTGATCCCTTTACTCCACCCTATATCACTTATAGACAAGGCTTGCCCAACCAAATTCAATGAATAGGGACACTCATATTTGCCTTTCGTAGCCAGCATTGTTGTGTCAAAGTTTTTCGTTGTGAGGCAAGCTTTTCCATGCATGGGAACCCCCCCCCATATATATTTGCGCTTTTACCAAAATATTTCCTATTATATAAGTTACTTTTGATTTTTCTTCCCTTTTTCACAAAAGTTTTAGCCTTTATTAAATAAATAAGACTTATGCTAATCAATCACGATGTAGCATAAATAAGTAAGCTTTCTTTGTTGATATCTCTTTTGACCTTAAATATTAAATATATATATTCTAAATTACATTATATAGTTTAGTATTTTTTAATATATTTTTCATGTATATATATTATTCCACCCTACCAAATATTTTATTCACTAGTTTTCATTTTTAAACCTCAACCCCACTTTCAAATTTCAATAATACCTCCATCTAGATGATTACCAATCTTTTCAAAACTCTAGGTCATGTTTTCATACACATGAAGGAGCTTACACTTGAAGGCAAGAGAGAAGTCCACTCAAAGGGGACCACCAAAGATCTTTGCAGCCACAAATAATACATTATTTGGATGAATTTTTTAAGTAGAGAAGAACCCCGAATCTGAAGGAGCGTTCAACATGAAAGATGTAGCTCATGATCTCAAATTTTAGCTCAATTTTTTTCAAAATTTTTGGAGTTATGAACACGGAGATATGACTTTTGTAGTGGACCCCATTTTTCTCCTGTAATGGTGACACAGGCCATCCCCAATTTTCTTCCCTCTAGAATGGCTATGGTTCTACAAGTCTTCAAGCATGATTACAAGAGACAAGGCTCTTTTAATGAGGTCTTGGCAAGTCTAGAGTGATTCTATCACCATTTTTGGAGGATCCATCCTCATCAACAACTATCCACCTTTGACAATCTCTCTTGTAAATTTCTTACCTCTCTCTTCTCTCCCTAATAAGCTTATGTCTAGCCAAAGCTAGACTATTGTAAATATCTCCTATCCTCTACATCCTACCCACATTCTCTCATCTTCTCTCTCTATTGACTCTGGTATTTTAAATAATGAGGAGACAAGATGGGAGCCACAGTCACATGCACCCCATTTTCCTAGTCACCAAAGTGGGACACTCACCTCAAATAGAAATATTGCTAAATCCTCCCCTCCTTCCTTATATAAGGAGGCCATGAGAGCTCACTTAAAAGACACACACACACACACACACCCCTATCCATACACACTCTTGTGCTACATGCTTGTAGCATGAACCCTAATTACATAATCACAACACCATCATCATCACCATCACCATGCACAAAAGATGAGCACCACACCTCCACACCACTTGTAATTAAGGGTTGAAGGCACAATTTCAAGAAGAAGAAGGGTGGACACACTCATGATATTTCTCGCCATCAACTCCCATCTCTCCATTATGCCTCCTACAATCTTGTACCCTTCTCACTTTCCTGCCATACGCTACCTATTGTATTCATCTTTTGCAAGCAATCAACACACTCCATCTTGGTGCCATACTTTGTGTCGCTTTGGATACATCTCATTGTGAGTATGGTATATGCTTGTTCCTTGCCTTTTTTTTCTGCTTATGTAAAGGTGTGCGGATTCGCCACCATACACACACACTCTCTCTCTCTCCCTCTCATATTTCTATCATCTTGCTACTTCCATCTTGAGGTGTGCGGATTCGCCACCTCTTGTCTGATAAGTGAGCATACTCGCAAGTTTTCCCTACCTCATTATCTTCCTTACTAACATGCACGAGTAGCAAGCCCACTCACTCATTCACCACTCCTCTCACCTTATTCTCCGACCACCCCATTCCACATTTGGGCATGGATCTTGAAATTGTTTTCCATGGCATGCTTCATTGTGTATATGTATGCGTCCTAGCCGCATATCTTGCTAGGTGGTGCCCCTATTGTGTATCCCCCATGATGAGGCCATTGTGCATAGTCTTGGTGTAGAGGCCACCGGGTCTATTTTTCACTTCCGCCTCTCAGTTGTAACAGCCAACAACCCAGTCACCCCTTGGAGGGGTAACCCTATGGGGTGTTCAGGCAGGTGCACATTGGGATTTCACTTTGTACAGATTTTGCAAAACAGCGAAAAACCTAATAGGGGTGGGACAACTCCACAAGGTAGTGGAGAGGTTGCAGCATGAGGACAACGCATGTTAAAGGAAGCTGCAAGAGTGGAGCCTACTTATTGCATATAATCGGGTCACAATCTTGTAATAATCTCATGCGATGGGAGGGGAAGATGTTGAAGCTCTCCGGGCACATTATCCTATGGTCAAGAAGGTAGAAATATTGATGATTGTGAATCTGTTGATCAAATTACCGTGGATGCTACTGCATCCAACTTATTGAACCTTTTGATCACACGCAGCGCATGTGCGGTTGTGTAGCTACTAGTAGAGGGCCTCTTCGTTCGCTTTTGTAATATATAAAAGCCTTCCTTTGGCATTCACAACAAATGTGGCACTCTTCCTCCATTTCTTCAAGCTGGGTCATTGACGACTAAGTGTGGTGGCAGATGGAACGATGCGGCAATCACCTTGGGCAAGTTTTAATAGTTTAAGTTCTATATGTATCTTGTTGGGTTTTGCTCGTTTTTATGATTGCTCGGAAAGGTCTGCTCGGAGGATGAAATTCCCCCTTTCTTGTACGAAGCTTGCAACTAACACCACTGTCAAAAGTGACCCTTTGTTCTTCGATCCGTTGCACTCTGAAGTGTTTCGTATGTGACCACAAAGCTCATATTTGTGATACTGCAGCCACAAAGTTAAAATAGACTAAAATTTATTAAAGCAATGTGATCATGTGGAGCTCGAAAAGGAAGTTGTGAAAATACACATGCCAATCGCAACCCCTTGACACAACTCATTGTTCCAATTGCGCCAAGCAAGGAGGGATGGAAAGACAATTAGCAGCAAAGAAAACCATGAAGGAATCAATCTTCTCCATTCTCTCAACAAGAAAATGCTACAAGTAGCATGCAAGGAGTCAGGAAAATTTGGGTATCAAAAGCACATCTTAAGAATAAGCCGATTCAAATCTGAGTGCCCAAAACATTATCGAACAGTACCAAAGGTGGTTCCAAAGCTCAAAACACAGAGACGAGCTTCTCCAAGCAAGGAACCTAACATGAAATGGATTTGGAATAAAAAAGAGCACTTATCTTCTCCACAAACCGTAAAACCAATCAAGCAATGGAGAGTTAAGCCTCAGAAACCTCAACCACACCACTCTGCACCAAGCAAACCAAGCTACCAATGGCGAGAAAAAGCTCAACAACAACCATTGTTGACACCAAAATCTTAGGCAATCAACGTGCTAAAGCATCCTAATGGCACAATCAAGCAGAGAGCACACAAGCTAGAAGATTTTCTCTTTGGCAGACAGCATCAGCAAGCCTCCACATCAAAAACCCTTGAGTTAATTACTCAAGACCCAACTCTTGCACAACATATTGGTTTGAACTGCATTGATCTTCAAAGCATGGTAGAGCCAACCAAGGCTATGCATAAGACACGATTGTTCAACTCATACACACAGTTGTCCCGGAGTACGCCATCTAAGAGGGGTGCATGGAAGGGCATGCACTAAGTAATTAAGGGCAATGTTTGAAGAGAAAAAATTTTGATGTTAACGTGTGATTTTTTGCAAAATCACCTAATAATGCCCTTATAATTCATCAGTAGGGGAATTTAATTGATAAAATCTTCCCGATGAGTGTAAATAGTGTATATACTATCAAAAAATCATCAAGAAATAGTCCTTTTTGGTTATTTTTAATCATTTTTCTCGATATTGAGACTTAAAAATGGAGAAATCCAATAAAAAATAATAAAGCTGTGTTTTTCAATGGATTTTCTTAATTATTGGATTTTCACTTTGCTTTTTTAGCGCATTTTGTTATTTTCTTTGATTATTCTCAATAAACAGGTCGAGTATAGTGTTAAAATCAATTTTCTTGGGAAGTCCGAGTATAGATACCCAAGGTAGGCTAAAATCACCTCATTTCCACTTATTGCCCTTGGAGAGAGAGCTTTTCGACCTCTTTCGTGCGTCTTTTCCAGAGTCTACAATCGTCCGTTTTCAGCACCATCTCATACGAGACATGAGGGGAGCCATACAAGTAGCCGAGAGGACCAAGAAGAAGCTCAACCAAAAAGAAAAGTTTCAAGAGCTACCAGCATACCAACTAGATCCCGATGCAATCAAGAATGCAAAAGCGACCTATCTCTCAAAGGAACAGCTTGAAGAGCACATTACCACAGTGTTCACTGGCCGATTCAAGAGCAAGGAAGGACATCAGGTAGAGCTACAACTTTTACCAAAAGAAGTGTATGATGTCGCCGCAAAGCCCGAGACCAAAGAAGCCAATCGAAGGCTAGGACTCAGAGATTTCTATGAACAAGAGCCTTGTGGAGTGGACTTCCAAAAAGCTTATGAGCTTTTTTCGACAATCAAAGAAGATGGAACTTCTCAGATCTCTGACCCTCAAGGGAATAAAGGTGAAGTGGTGATCACCAAGGAGATAGTGGCAGAAGCACTCAGACTGCCAACATAAGGAATGACAATGAGGGCAAGAGATAGGAAGACGGCCGGAGTTTTCACCAAAGAAACCACAGCGGCCACATTTGCAGACCTCATTCACAAACAGATGGAAGAGCCTGCAATGTTGTACCACCAGCACTTCCACTTCCTTGCTAAGAGGCCGCCAAGGTATACAACACCCAATCATGCGGTTTCCACAACCTTTATGCAAGTCCTCAAATCAACGACCAGGCAACCAATTGACCACGCACAATATGTTTTTTCCACATTGAATGGGACAAAGAAAGTAGGAAAATCACATATCTGGGTGCACCAGAGGTTTTAACCAGGATTGCTTACTATGCCATCGGCATGGCCGGCGACAACTTGCCACCTGCTCCAGATCAGAACACTTGGATAGTGTCAGCACAACCTTCTCCTCGAGCTACAAGATCTGCCAAGAGATCATACAAGTCAAATGAAGAGTCTGTTGAGAGCTCGCCAGAAAGGCACAACAGTGAAAGCTTGGATAATGAGGAAAGGAGAGACTAGATAGAAGAGATGAAGAGAAAAGTCGTGGCAGCACACCAGGAGGAACCTGTACAAAAGCAATCCAGGTTTGAACGAGAAAAACACTCTTACCAATGCAGTCGCCAAGCACAAGGAAAGGACCCAAAAAAGTGGGTGCCTATTGAGCTTAAAGGACCAAGAACCAAGCATCACACCAGGAAGCAGGCTGAAGATCCCACAGAATCCCTGGAACAAATGTATCAGGAAGCAGAAGCCTTGAAGCTGAAGGAAGCACAAGAAGCGGCAAGGAAAGCTAAAGAGATGATAGCACAGCAAAAGCAAGCAAAGGAAGCCACTGCACAAGGAGAAGCACAACATGCTCAAGGTGATGTATCTCCCCGCATCTCTTCTCCTGTTTTTGAACACCATGATCACCCCATGCCGAGCCCACCACCATCACCAACAATTTGAACCACAGCAAACTGAGCCAACAAAAGAAGCACAGCCTGAACAACAAGAAGCAGCGTAATCAGTACACCAGGCAGCTAAATCTACTCAAGAGCACCAAAAGAGGACACCACAAAGTTTGAGCACACAAGAGAACAGGAGGACAAGGAAACACCCTCTACCTCAACACATCATGAGAAGGCCGAGGCATCCATGAAGCCTCAAGATGACAAGACAGAATAATATCAGCCACAGCCACAAGGGCAACAACAAACAGCCGCCATGACGCTGCCAAAGGACACACAAGAATCTGCAGAAACATCAAGTCAGCTGGCATGAAACGAAGACTGGCAATCAAATGACGAAGTCATTCTGCAAGTGAATGAATATGCTAAGCAAATGCAAGACATGACTGAATGACTTCGCTCCGTAGCACTAAGTCGTAGAACAAGGGCCAAGGAATTAGAGATGGTGATTGACACACTCCAAGGGGAGTTAGACGATCGACTCAACGTCATCACCGATCTACAAAGGCAAGTGCAGGAGTTAAAATTGGAAGCTGAACAACATCAGCTCGCAAGGGATAAGCAGTAGAAAGAGATGGAGGAGCTTAGAGATTTGCTTACAAAATTTTCAGATGCATGCAAGACCAAAGATGAACAACTGACAGAAGTTACAAATGAACTTCTAGCTACAACCCTCTCAGTTCAAAAAATTCATGTACAGTTAGATGTGGAAAATGCTTCCATGTAGTACTTAGAACAAAGAATAAATGATTAGGCAATATTCTTGCGGCAAATACGAGAGAATTTAGCCGTGGCCTCGATCAAAGGAATAGACGAGGTCTACAAGGCATTAGAGAAGAAAAACAAAGACCTCAAGCTAGAGCTAAAATTGGAGCAGTCTCAGCGTAGAGACCTGGCTTTAATGCGAGTCCAAAGACAAGACGAGCTGCTGAAGGAAATAGCTGAACTCAAAAGAGTCAACCAGCTATTGAGAGAGGGACGGCTGGAAACACAAGAAGAGGAAGGCACTTCATAGAAACCTCAGATAGAAATCCCCTCAGTTTCATTCGTTGAGATGGAGACACCCAACTGAAGAGCTAAGTGGTGAGGAGGTGTTTCAAGTACACATTATAGAAGCAGACACAGTGCCAATGGTCCAGCTCTCAAAGGCTGAGAAAGATGCACTGAAGGAAAAATTTACACAAGAGGTAGATGAGCAGTGGAAGGCAACAATGGATTGGGAGCTGAGATTACTTCATTCCGTCAATGTCACACAACTCACTCCCAATCAAATCAATGCGCAATGGCACCAACAATCCCTGCCCAATCCTCTGATTAATGTTATAGAATTGATATTTTATTATCTATTGCAGCTGATAGGTGGCAAGAGCATCAGCAAATAATGGATTATGCAGAAGGATGTTACATTTTATGTATATTTGATTATTCAAGTGCTCTTTTATGAGCTTTGGCCAATTATGACCGGCCGGCCAGTTTGTAACCAATTTGACCATTCAAGAAATCTATATAACAAATACGTGCAAGAGGGAAATGGTCACTCTTGCACGGGGGAAGATTGCACCCAGTGTCTGTGTACTTCTTCTCCCCTCTCCCCTCTTCTCTCTCGACGTGCCGGCGTAGCACTCCGCTCTAGGAGGTGCTCCTGGAACTCCACGCCTCCGGCTGTAGCAGTGGTATCAGAGAGTAGGCTACGCTCCGAGATCGACAAGCATCAGCTAAGTATTTTGTCCTCTCATGCTTGTAATTGTTATTAGTTGCTTCAGCTTGCAGTAATTAGTGTTAATTGTATGATACAGTTAGTCATCTTTGAAATTAAAGAGAATCTCTTCTTTATGTCATGATATAGTAATTACTAGTGAAATTATGATAATTAAGCATAGTAATTGAGCAAATTAAAACTTAGAGACAATACCCAATAATAAGAAGAGATTAGCATACGACCTTAGAAAGGATATTACAAAAGATTAAATATTAGAGAGGAGATTAAAAAGGGATTAATGAAGTGATTAAGAGGAATTATAACTGTTAGTATCGTTAACACTTGTTAAGGTGCATAGTTAGATGACTGATAGTATCAAAAAAAAGAAAGAAATTGAAGAAGTGCGGATCAAAGTACGAAGAGAGCATTGTTATTTTACTTTATTATTTACCCAATGCTCTGCATTGGGTCCCTCTCTTGCAAGCCAATTGATAGATATTCCCCGCGTAGGTGATTTCAAAACGAGCTTCTTTTCCGTGGGAAACAACCCACTTAGAAAGTGTATATATATAAAAATATATATATATATAAGTGTGTGGAGCGATGAGTATCTCTGTCGGACGATTACTGGTAGCACTCGCATGTTGAACAGTAGCGGCGGCGACCCCAAATTGGCGCATCACTTGCTTGCAGGTTGTCGAGGCCAACCCTATGGTGGCGGAGTCGGCATCCATAAGCATCTACAATGCCACGTCAGCACGTAGGCACCCTAATCGAGTCGCTACCCCTATCTACAAGCTTGCTGTGGTTGCACAACCGCTGGACTCAACGTGCCAACCAACTGTTTGTTCCCCAACTCTCAGGGCATGCATACTTCCTCTCTCTCTCTCTCTCCCTCTCATGCAAATACCGCACTCATGTTCTCTTTCTTTGGCGCGCGCACGTACACACAGTTTCAGCCGCCAGTTTCCTCACAACCTACCGTAGCTCTTGCATGGCGGCGCCACATGCATAGACTGATAATTACCACTTATAATTACCACCAGTTTCCGTTACCCTTTGGGTCTGCATGGCGTCAGCCCACCACCCAGCAATCAGTGGCGCCTGTAGTTGTACGGTGCAGTCCAGCCGCTGCCTAGCTCTTCCTTTCCACCACCAGCCCCCAGTTGTCTGGCCTTCGGCATGCAACTGCCGTCCATGGGGCTTTTGCCCCCACTCATCAACCCATGTATGCATGGTAGTGCACAACAGTTCCTCTTTACATGGCGGCGGGTCCCTTTTTTTTTTTAATCTACAGTTTGCTCCCCCTCCTATAGACTGCCCTCAGCCTTCGACTAGTACCAGTGGCTCAAGCAGAAGCCACCAACCATAGAATTATTCTTCTCTCTCACACTCTCTTTATTGAACAAAAAGCCGCCATGCAAACACTCTTTGCAGCCACCAATTCCACTGCCTCGCATCTCTCTCTCCACTCTCGCATGCCCACGGCAACTAGCCATTGATCAAGTCTCACTCGTATGAGACCGGCCTCCCAGTTTTGCGGCTGCAGCTGCTTAGTAGCTGCCAACCAGAAGAGTTTCAGTCTCTTTCGCTCTCGACTCCAGTTTGTACAGCGGCTACCCACTCTTGTCTCTCTCTCTCTCTCTCTCTCTCTCTCTCTCTCTCTCTCTCTCTCTCTCTCTCTCTCTCTCTCTCTCTCTCTCTCTCTCTCTCTCTCTCTCTCTCTCTCTCTCTCTCTCTCACGTTCACAAGGTGCTCTATACAGCTGTGCCTACCCCACCATCCCTCAAAGTCGTAGTCACATCACTCCCAGTCATATCTACCATTTTTTTGATGGCCATGCAAGAGCGCAGTTGATTGCAGCAGACAGGTCTTCAGCCCACACATGGCGATGATCACATGCAGCCATCGAGTGTATGTTCAATCTCTCTGTGTCTAGCTCGTAAGCTCCAGCACCACCCCTTTCACTCTCGCCTGGAAGCCACATGCACTCACACGAGTATGATGCAAATGGGAGATGAAAAAGGGATCCGACCAGTGCTTGGCAGAGACGGAGTTTCATGAAAGCTGGAAAAAAAAAGATAGTTAAATGAAGCGCGCTCGTACTTAACGAAAGGTTGGCAGCCGCTTGCAATTGGCAGTATGTGGTGAAAATAGTTGCTGGTGATGATAGCCACCATCAAATGATAAGTTACTTTGTGGAAAGATCCTCTTCAGTTCACAATCAAGCAGTCAATTGGGCATGGTGATTTTGCCACAGTACACGAGGTTGAATGGTTTGGCCAAAGGTTTGCACAGAAAGATTTTTTTTTATTTTTTATTTTTTTTGGCGTGAATGAGACCACTTGCAGAGGCGCAGATGAGCTTAGGCTTGGGAGCTATCATCAAGGCGTCAATAATATGAGACGAGGAGTAGTAACCACACCCCTCAGCGAACATGAAGCCTCCTCGCTCACCTCTCTCTCCTCACTACCCATGCTAGCGGTAGTACCCTGCATGGCGCCTTTGAGAGGTGTCCGGTACAAAACAATTTAACAAAGGGACGACTGCATTACCTTGGCAGACAACGGCCACTGCCGGGCAACCTCGACACGACGACGATGATGATTATTTTACTCTGATAGTTCCACTTTTTTTAATATTGTTTTAGCGTTGCACTATACATTTCAGTTTAACACCCACACATTGTATTCAATTCATAAGAGTGGCGTAATAAGATTGTACGCCATTGGAAACCCCCCCCCCCCCCCCCCCCCCCCCCCCCCACCCCCCTTTCTCCCTTTATCTCTCACTCTCTCTCTTTTTGGCTATAACAAACTCCCGACCACTTTCCCTTTCTCTCTTCCCTCTTCCCCAGTACGACTACTTACAATGGCGGGCAATGACGAAGCTCTGCAATGGCCGTTGCAATATTTTCTCAGACGACACCCGATGCTGGGCATCCTAGGGCATTCAGGATGCTGCTGCACTTCCTACGATGATTTCAAACTTTTAGTTTTACTCCTTCAGTTTACTTCATTTTATTTTAGTCACACTGATTGTATTAGTTTTGACTCAAATGTAAATTTGGCTATTGAAGACCTTAAATGTAACATTTTATTTCATTCCTTTTCTCGCTCGTTCCCTTGGTCTGCTGCATCTGACCCCTCCACAACAATCTCCCCCCCCCCCCCCCCACCCGAGACTACTTACAGAAGCGGAGATCGACAAAAATCTTAGGTGACAAATGCAATACCTTTTGCGACGACGCCCAATGTCGGGCATCCATGGGACTTGACGACAATGACACTGATTTTAGTTCATTTTTTTTTATACAGACATTGTATTAGATCCATAAGGACTGTATTAGTTTGCTCTTATAGGTAATTTGTATAAGTTGCAGACTCTCATACTACATACCTAGTACAAGTTTAGAAGAGAAGCTTAAGTTTTTGGTCTTGCCAGACATTTTCGTGATGCATATTCTTTTACATATTTTGATGTCTGATTGGCAATGTCCAAAAGAGCAACTAAGGTCAAATCAATTTTTCATTGTTTTCTTTATTCGTGGACCAATCTACTATTTACAGTAGGGCCTTTACCTGATGTATGCTCGTGATATCATAATTAAACACTAGTCAATGCCCTTTAACAAATACAAATAATAAATTTTACAATGTTAAGCACTTTAGAGACAACAACTTGCGATATCAAGGGGACTACTCCATTTATTCAAACAATAACAATCTACGATATATTGATTCCATCACACTTTTTGATTAATCAGAGGCTCATCATTGTAAATGACTTTTGCTAATTACAGTTCTCTCCTACTTGTATCTCTCTTCCCACGCACAAACTGGTACATATTTTCAAATACAGTACATCATCCAGAGTCTAATGATTTACGGACAGCACAGAGGTAAGTTGTCTCCGCATTTTTAAATTTTGGTTTTGAAAAATCTTCTCGTAAACACAAGCAATCATACACTCATAGGACTCTCTCAAAGTTCTATGATTTTCAAAGTCCTACACATACACCATTCCACAGAGAACAACACGGTTACATAAAGTCAACGCACGTGACTTACTTATCATCTTGATTAACATCTAATTTTTTGACACACAGTATGGCTCTTTTTAATCACCTGCATTCTCTAACATTGTGTCAATACTTGTATTAAACGAAATTGCTATTGCGATCATTTCACATTGAGATATACAGCTACTCACGTGAGTCGCGGTGCTTTCAATTACTCAATCTTACACCAATGTCGTGTGAAACAGGTAGTACATTTTTTAATGTTTTATGCCCTGCCTAGTCTGTTGGTCACATGCACACAGATCCGTCGATTTAGGCAGTGTGTAAATGCTCGTCTTGGTGTAGATTCGCCGATTTAGGCAACAGCAGTTATCTGTGCAGATCCGCCGATTTAGGCAACACACTGACAAATTGCAAAGTCACAATGGTAAATGCAGATTCGCCGATATAGGCAGCATTAGTGCAGATTCGCCGATCTAGGCAGCACGTCTTATTGGTGTAAATTTGCAAATTTAGGCAACACCAATCACAAAATCATGCTGCAGTGGCTGGCCACCACTACAACTGGTATGATTTTGTTACCCGGGTACATAATGAAAGTGATTTGGATTTGGACTTTTGGAATTGATATTAGATTGGGATTTGGTATCTGATGGTTATTTTATCACGACAGTGTGTATGTGATGAGACTTGACATTATGAGATTAATGATGAGTGTGACCAATGATATCCTGATTCAACAGGGTATGACATATACTGCTTATTCTAGTGGTATGGGACACTAGAATAGGTAGTATGTGGATGACGGCAGGCATAAGCTAATGTTGTTTAGTTTCAAAAAAAATTCTTTTATTATGTGATGTTTTTGACACAACATACTAATCACTGTTGTTGACAAGTACTGTTTGCAGATTTTTATCTTCGCAACTGAGGACAGTTGCTTTCCAACGGAGAGGTATGTTATAGAATTGATATTTTATTATCTATTGCAGCTGATAGGTGGCAAGAGCATCAGCAGATAATGGATTATGCAGAAGGATGTTACATTTTATGTATATTTGATTATTCAAGTGCTCTTTTATGAGCTTTGGCCAATTATGACCGGCCGGCCAGTTTGTAACCAATTTGACCATTCAAGAAATCTATATAACAAATACGTGCAAGAGGGAAATGGTCACTCTTTCACGGGGGGAGATTGCACCCAGTGTCTGTGTACTTCTTCTCCCCTCTCCCCTCTTCTCTTAAATTATCCAAGGTACCGCCTAGCAAGTTTTCCCCTGCAACTGCTGCGAGCGGTGACAAATAATCGGCCATGCCGAGCATATTTGCCACTGTCAACAACCCTAGACGTGAAAAAGAGAGCTATGTTGAACCGCTGGCCATGCCGAAAAACTCTGCACGCTTTATCAATAAGAGATGACGATTGTGCCAATCTCTGTGAGTGTTGATGAGTTTTGCCTTTGCATCCACTTTTAACATGAGATTCCTTACCGACTTGATTGGCAGGTTTCATGATGACTTGTGTGATCGATCATTGGCGATCCTTGAGAGGCCTTGCATGTAGCCATAATCCCCTGGCCTCGCTTTTGTTGTGACTCGTAGCCTTTCTGACGGCCAAGGCAACAAGCCTTGGGATTCCGGAATGTCCGTGGTGCATATCTCATATGCTGTCTTTCCATGTGATAGCCACTATCCCACATGTCCGGGTTGTGTATGCCATAGGCCTCCTTGGTCACGGGATGTAGCCACTCGCTCCTTCAACTTGGTAATATTCTGCACAGTTTATGTGAGAATAGAGGCAACTAGATCATGCACCTCTTTACCCAACAGTGCCATATATAAACTCCTAGTCTCTAAATATAGCGTCCCTTGACCGCATGTCCGTCATGGTCCTTGTCCTGACATTACTCCCCCCTTGAAGAAGCATTTTTGTCCTCAAAAACACAAGTGGTAGTATCTTTGTAAGAACACTGATGTTTTCCTTGTTGGCATCCCATACGTGGGCCAATTGTCCATATGACTGATGCTTGGTGCAGTGAGGAGGTTCAATGAAACCAAGAGCAACATCTTGATTTTCAACATTGTGGTCCTTTTGCAACCACTTTTATCTAAATGGTAACTCAATTTATAACTCACTTGAGTACTTTAAAGGAGTAACCACAACTAAGAGGTGTCTAAAGGCAGAACCAGTTTTCATACTTTCTAAAGGTACTGAAATAATTCAAGCTGAAAACCTTGGCGCAACTTTTCATGAAGTTGTGAGCCAGATTTGCAACTCTCATGAGTAACTTGAAAATCTCATAGCTACTAAGGGATAGAATATGGAGTGTCCTCATGTTAGACTTCTGAACATTTTGGAACACACAGAACTACATGTTCACCCCTAATGAAGGTTACATGCCAACATACTTTGTTAGAACACCTACTAAGTCCTTGACTTATGAAACTATTGAATCGGTATCCAACCCCACCACAACAAGTGTTCAAAGTTGAAAACCTAACCTAAGCAAATTCTAGAATAGGGAGAGAATTGCCCATTCAAAAGTTTTTGTGCTACGTATGCGCTTAGCAAATTCTTTAGCGCTAGAAGAAACACTTGTAAGCTACCCATCCAACGTGGGATGAATAGCAGCAGTAAGAATGAGGTGCTTTCCCCAATCACAGACAATCTTCCATGACTGACAATAATCTATGACTCACTACGTGAGGTTCTAGTCGTGTACTTAATGTAAATTTGAGCAAATTAAACTCATAGAGTTTAGATCATCCAATCACAAACACCCATACTAAACCATTATCGTATATGGCCGGGTGTGAACTCATACTAAATCTTTTGTAGGGGTTGCACTTGAAGTGAAAACACTTGCAGAAACAATAAAGTCCATGAATTTGCATGCCGCTGGGAACAAATCTGTGTTAAACACTAGGGTCCATAACACCTAGTGTGCATGCATTTAACACAAACAAATCCAAACCGCAACTTCATGACGAGACTTTCCACGGTACATAGGTGAAAGCTTTGCAACAAAAGTTGGACCATAACAAAATGTGAAAATGTAGCCACACCTAGGTACCAACCATGAGACATTCTCATTAACATAGCACACTTGGCTGTACGTAGAAACAACCCTCCGTTAAGGTGGTTTTATAGCACTTGTAATCGTAACAAGTCTGTACTTAGTACTCGACAATATCTGGCCACTGAAATTAATCCTTATACTATGTGCTCAAAATGGTCTAACAAACTGATGCGACCAACACCTAGGGACTTCGTCACGACACATCATTAGGAATTAGGCACCAATGTCAATTCCAAAGACTCATATTCTCCACATGTGGAATATGTATCAAATAAGGATGTCAGGAAAAGCAACATCCATCAAGTACAAGATGTACTTGTGTGTGGAGGTAACTGCAAACACTTCGCGACGTGAGTGAGAGGGACCCTCATTATCATTGCTCCACACTGGCTACATCAAACTCCTCGAGTTCCTAGACTATGTTGTATCCCATGTGACAACATGTGCAAAACAAAACAGTACCATGTAGGTCTGTTACTAGTGCAACAAGATTCAAACTCATCACGATATCTTGAAGAACAAGGAAGATAAATGACACTATTTTCTCAAAATTCTATGCTCGTACATGACCTTGTCACGTGGCTAAAGAGCAAGCTAGATGAAATCCTTCTAGCTCAAACATCCCGTTTATAGAACTTAATCAAACTTAATTGGAAAGAAAAATAAATCCAAAAAGCATATACTTACAATAAGGCGGAAAATACCTAATACTTATTGGGAGATCAAGTACATCCCTCAACCTGTAAGCGTACCGTATCAAAATATCTTTGACCTGCTAATCACTAAAATTAGAGATTATTGAAGATAAAGAAATTGAACTTTTAACCTTGGGTGTTGCTTTGGCAATCCAAACCCCTTGTTGAGCTGCTAGAAAGAACTTATGTAATACCCCTTGGCAGATAAATAATTTCTTTCCCCGCACAAATACAAAAGTGTGAAGGCATCCAAAATTGGCATGACATCTTGTATCCCTCAACTTGGTTTCCAACTCATAACAATTTAGGTAGCCTTCTAGATCAAATCCATCAAAGACTCGTCTCTCGTCGTATGCCGCATCTAAAATTGTATCCAAAGATTCGTCCATTTGATTCTTCTTCTTCATGACCTCCATTTCAAGGAGAGATCCTTGAATCAATCGAAGCATCTTCAAAAAATTTGGAACTATTGACTTATCATCAAAACCATTTGCACTTAACTCTTCAATCAACTTCATCATCTGCTCTAAATTCTCCATTTGCACCTCACACCCCGGCTCGTTTCACGTCGGGTTCACCAAAGATGTTGGAGGATATGTGTTCAAAAAGTGAGCCAGGAAGGCGAGCCTCTCGCTCTGTGAGAGGTGTGAAAGAGAAAGAACAGTAGATATGGAAAGATCTGGTAATTACCATTTTCAGGAGTTTTTTGGAGCAAGGGATTGCGCATATGTACATATACATGCATGGTGCATCAAATAAAGAATTGCCCATTTTTCAGAGCCAGGTGGTTACGTGGGGCCCACATGTGTACAGGTAGGACAGGGTGTACATAGTGCATCGATTTTCACTATTACCAGTACCACTGTGTTTTTTCTACAATAAAGAGGAGTTGGTAGCGCGTAAAACTTCTCGAGGAAGCTATCCACGAGCTGACGACATGAGGTAAGCAGGTGCGTCAGATGGCATTGAGTGGCGTCAGGAGGTCAAACGGGGTCAATACTTGCACGCGGAGAAGTATGGACACGACGTGGGTGTTTTCTTGTGATACATATGCAAAAAGGTCATCATGAGGACCACTTTTTGGGGCCACTTCACGTGGTTGTGCGATGCATTATTTGGAAAAACTGAGTGCCAGGTGTGCGGATGATGCAAAAAGGTGACAACTATGCACTGCGAGGTCAGTTTTTGGCCTGTTCGGGGTCCGTTTGAGGTCATCTAAAAGGCCACGGGTACCCAACTAATAAAGCTAAGTGTGGGAACTGAAAAAATAGAGAGAAGACCAGAAAAAACGTGGAGAAGAGAGGAGGAACAGCCGCAACTGTGTTTTTGCTCATTTTGGAGCCTGTTTTGGCCGTAAACTGCTCATCCGAGGTCGGATTTGAGCACTTTGACATTGTAGACTAGGGTTTTGGGCCGTTTCGAACGCGATGGAGCTGTCCATTTTGCCAAATTTCTCACTCGTTTTCTTCTATTTTGGCTGTGTAAGTTTCTCCTATGAGCGAAGCTTCTGCTCCAATTTGTGATTGTATCTGGTATCTTTTACCCATATTGTGTGAGCTATTTTCCCCATTGGTGTTGTCCCAAGCTCAATTGTATCTAAACATCAGAAATTCTCCTCTTTTGAGCTGAGTTTTTTGGGGGTGTGTGTGTGTGTGTGTGTGTGTGTGTGTGTTTGTGTGGAGTGGGCAAGTGGATAGTCTCTCTCCTCTCACTCCAGAGGTGTGTTCCCTGTCTCGGCCAGGTGTGTTATGTAAGCCGAGTGGTGCCCCATAGTGTGTGTGTGTGTGTGTGTGTGTGTGTGTGTGTGTGTGTGTGTGTGTGTGTGTGTGTGTGTGTGTGTGTGTGTGTGTGTGTGTGTGTGTGTATCATTCCAAGAGTGTGTGTCGGGTTGTTATAGAGGCGTTGTGTGTGTTTTCATCCTGCTCACATTCTTTTGGTGCCCCCACTGAGGAGGATCTTCTTCGAGTACCTTCTGCTTCGAGCTTCAAGCTTCGAGATTCGGGGCTACAGGTTACAGGTTACAGGTTACAGGGACATGTACAAGTACAGGTGATTCACACAGGTACAGGTAGCTGGAGTACGGTGATATACTAGCAGTGATGTCACTTGCAGTTGTTGTGGGTATGCATCACTTGGTGCCTATTTGAGCGCATTGTCTGTTGGATTGTACGTTACTTGTGGAAATTGCCATTGTACGCATTTGTGGAGCCATACTGGTTGTATTTGGCAGTCCCAGCCATTTCTGAGACTTGGTCTGGAAGATAGTCATTTCTGAGACTTGACTATACGCGATTTGCATTAGCCTTCGTGTGAGGGTCGATAGCGTGAGGTTTTTATTGAGTTGGGGGATTCTCAAATGTGGAGATCCTTTCAGTGATACATGTAGCTGGAGCACCCTTTTTGTGACCTCGCCATAGGCTATGTACTAGTGAGTCCTACTTGATGCTCGGGTTCTATTGTTGACAGTTTATGCATACATATACAGTCTATATTTTGGGTTCCTACTGCTCTATTTCTGGGAAAACTCTGCCAAAATTTTTCCAAGTTATGATGGCTGGTTTTTTGGTCTTTTGATCCATTTATGCTGTTATGCTGCTGAAATTTTGGCAAAATCAGAGGTTAAGTCAGGTGTGCCTTCTTGGGAGCTTCATGGTTGGCTTTAATGGATGATCAAAATGGCCCTCAATTCACTCCATTTCATTTAACTCAAAGAATCCAGATAAATGTTCATGTGTCCAGGAAGATTTTTTTCCAGTAGCGCATAGTCTTTATGTTCGGGCCAAGAAGATTACGAGAGATCTTGGAATGTCCTTTGCCTGTTGTAATTCCGATGATCAACTATGAAAACTCATTTGATGTGCATGTGTTTGTCCTTATCTAAAGTTGAGCTCCATTGAAGTTTCTGGGGATTGGGTAGTCAAAAGTTTTGGGTTCTTGCACATGTGTTCAAAGGGGATCTCAAAGCATTATAACTTGGGTAGCCATGGCTTTCTCTTATCCGGAGTTCATGGAAGAAGTGATGAAGATGTGGAAGATTTTTTGGAAAAGATAGAGGTTGCCTGCATTAGCAACCAGATTCATGACCCTGCGCAGATGTTACGTCTTCTCCAAATTTGTTTGAAGAGTGATGCACGAGTCTGGTCCAAAACATTTAAAGAGGAGTTACGTGCAGCAGATCCACCTGTAAGATTGAGTTGGGACAATCTAAGGCATGGGTTGGAAGTGGAGTTTGTGAAGATAGAAGATCCTGACAAAGTGTGGCAAGAAGTACAAGGTTTGGTGCAAAAGGAAGGTGAGCCAGTAGATGAGTACATACGTAAGTTCTCATTGGCATGGGAGCGGATGTGCAAGGCCTTAGCACCACATGTACCCCCGCCTGACATGATGAATAAGGACAAGTTCTTGGCTGGTCTTTGGGAGAATATACGTTGGAGAGTGGAGCTAAAGAAGCATAGGACATATGAAGATGCACTAGAGGTAGCAAGGAACAAAGAGTGGAAGTTGAGGAAAATGAGCCAGTTAGGGGTGGAGTCTTTGCCCACGAGGTCTGAATTTCATCCTATAGAGTCTTTACAAGGTCACATGTCAGGGGTTCATCATGAACCAGTGGTTCCTGTTACTACTCAGGTTATGCCAGCAGTGGTCACTACATCGGTGCAAGATGATGGGCTAAGGCAAGACATGAGGCAAGTGGTAGATTTGATGAAGAATCTCAGCCTAAACATGCTAGATCAAGTGGGAAATAATCGAGGTCGAGGGAGGTTTGCAAATCAGCCAGGAGGTGAAGAAAGGCCTAGGAATGGTGTTGGACAAAGCAATGGTAGGTTTTGGAGGCAGACGCCCACATGTTATAATTGTGGAGAGTTGGGTCACATCAGCCCACAATGTGATAAGCCACCAAGGATGGGGGGAGACATGTATCCATTTCCAAGACAGGTGCTAACTAGGTCAAATGATTATGGCATCGAAATTAAGGGAGACGAAGGAACCAGTGGACTGACCCAGGAGGAAAAGGGAAAGACAAAAGTGCTAAGTGTAGTCACCTTGGAGAAGGCATCAAAGCTAGAGGATACATTAGTGATGCCTATTGGGAAGAGGACCACAGAGGATAAGGAAGGAAGAAGTGCCCCAGGTCCTAGTAAGAAGAAAGGAAAGAGCCATGAAGGCGAGGATGTCAAGGCCAAGAGGAAAAGGAGAGCTCGTCGAAAGTTTCATGTTTCAGATTTTCCACTAGGGGATGGGCAATTAAGCTATGACTTGAAGGAGGATCTGACGAGCAGGAAGGCAGATGTTACTTTTGGGCAGCTTATAGAGATGGTGCCTAAGCTAAAGTGACAGTGGAAGAGGATGGTCAACCCAATGGAGAAAGAGCCAGAGAGAGGTTCAGTAAAGGTGTTGGCAATGGATGAGCTACCAGACATTTGTCCAATAGTAGATGTGTGGCATAAAAGGAAAAATTTGGGACAAGGTTATGTGGATGGCGGAGCCCAAATATGCGTCATAACACACTCATGCGTTGAGAAGATGGGTCTCACAGTGGCTGGGGTGTCAGGTTTTCGGATCAGATTGGCAAACCATCAAAAAGTAAAATGCTTGGGTGTTGTAAAGAGCTTAGAAGTGGAGGCATATGATGAAAAGGCAGTGGTTGATTTTCATGTGATGCCAGCACGGTTGGGAGCATATCCTATTATACTGGGCAGACCATGGTTACGTGCAGTGGGAGCTGTTCAAGATTGGCGACATGGTACGATTAGCCTCTATGGAAAGACAGGTACCAAGAAGCTTTATAATATGGACACAAGGAAACGATTAGAGGAGCTTTATGAAAATGAGGATGAGTCTAGTGATGAAGACTCTTCCATGGTGATAGATGAGGACAGTGATAGCACTACCAGCAGTGATGAGGATGCTAATGTTTCATTTCTTTTGATGGACAAAGAAATCTAGGAGTTTGGTTTAGTTGCATTTGCAAATGAGGTTGAAGATGAAAGTGAAGGGCCTTATGAAGTGATTGAAGGGTTGATGCAAACCAAGGTTGAGTTGTCAAAGAAGCAGGAATTGATGACACAAATGATCAGTGGAGACCTCTCAGCTATGGAGAAGGATATATATTTGCACATGCTGGCTAGTTTTCCTGATTTGTTCATTACTTCATATGAAGAGATCAGAGGGTTCAAGGGCGAAGAGATGCATATAGAGCTGAAAGAAGGTGCTAAGCCAGTGCGGAAAAGGCTAAGAAGGATGGGTCAAGAGAAAATGGAAGCCTTGCGAGAAGAGGTGGACAAGTTGTTGAAGGCAGGGTTCATAGTCCCTGTGGAGACCACAGAATGGGTGAGTCCAGTTGTAGTCAGTCCAAAGAAGGATGGGAAGTGGAGAATTTGTGTAGATTTTAAACCCTTAAACGCAGCCACTAAGAAGAACCCATATCCTCTTCCATTCATCGATCAGATCTTGGATTCAGTGGCAGGTTATGAGAGGTACAGTGTGTGTGGTGGTTTTTCAGGCTATTTTCAATTGAAGATTGCTCTTAAAGACCGCACAAAGACCACTTTTATTACACCATGGGGCTGCTATTGCTACACAGTATTGCCATTTGGGTTGTCAAATGGACCTTCCTTCTATCAAGAGAGAGAAAATTGGTTGTTAGAACCATTCATTGGTAGTTGTGTTAAAGCTTTTATGGATGACTTCTGTGTTTATAGCAGTAGGACTGAACACCATGAGAAGATGCAGATGGTATTGGCTTGATATGATGAATGTGGAGGACAACTAAATCCAAAGAAATGCCATCTAGCACAGCCAAGGGTGAAGTTATTGGGCCATATGGTGTCAAAAAATGGCATTGAGGCTGATCCAGATAAGGTTAAGTCTATTATTCTTCTTCCATCACCTACGAGTATGAAGCAATTGGCAACTTTTATACACAAAGTGAAGTACATGGCACAGTTTATTCCATTGTCTTCGCAGCTTCTTTATCCATTATAGCAAGTGGCAAAGCATGATCCATTGCAATGGGATAACAAGTGTGACGAAGTGTTTCAAGAGGTGAAAGAGGTGTTAGGGGGGTTGTCAGCCATGCAGGCTCCTGATTGGGAGAAAGTGTTTTATGTAAATCCATCAGTAGGGGATGATGCCATTGGAGCCATGCTATTTCAAAAGGGGAAGGGCAGCCATTATATGAGGCCAGTGTATTGTGCAAGCCGAGTGAAGTTGGTAGCGGAGAGAAAGTTCTCGGAAGTAGAGCTAGTGATGGCCAGTGTAATATTTGCTTGTCGACGATTTCGTCATTACTTGCAACCACGGCCTTTTGTTTTCTTGACGAGTGATGCCTTTTTTCCACAGTTAATTAATGGTACTACATGTCAAATGTGGTAAAGAAATGGGTAATTGAGCTGCAAGAGTTTGAGTTCTCTTTTCTAGTGGAAGATAGTACAAGGGCTACCCTAGCTGATTTGTTGACCTACAAGGAGAATCCCCTTATTGTTAAGGAAGAGGTGGTGAGAAAGGTAGTTGAAGAAGTGCCACATATCAGCAATGCACATGTGTTGTTCTTTGATGGTTCATACAGAAAGAGCCATGATGCAGCTTCAGGGGGTATAGCACTTTATGATCCAGAGGGGAAGCTAGTATGCAAGAGAGGGTTCAAATTGGATGCTCATAGTAACAATGAGGCTGAATATGCTACTCTGGAAGACGGATTACACATTTGTTTGAAGCATGGGGTTCGAAGGTTGAGCATAAAAGGTGATGCCTTGTTAGTGGTGAAGCAAGTGCTGGGTGTGTGGAAGAGCAAGAACACCTCATTGAAGGAAATGTGCTTCAGAATTAAAGGCCTGTTAAAAAATTTCGAAGCATGGATCATCAGACACATTGAACGTGCTCTAAATGGAGAGGCACATGAAGCAGCTCAAGGCATGATTGGGGAGCTATTTGTGTTGAGGACCACTTTACCTCTTTATCATGGCCGGGAAAGTTTGGCTCAAGAAGAGGAGTTTTTCCTAATAGGAATCATTCCAAAGGAGATTCAGAAGTCTAAGAAGTATGGCTTTGTGCGTAGAGCATACAAGTACAAATTGATTGGTGATGTCTTATACATGAAAGGGACTGATCTCGTGTTGAGACGTGTACCTTGGCGGGAGGAGCTTTACAAAGTGTTGGAAGAGAATCATGAAGGCGCATGTGGTGGCCATTTTTCTCTAAAGATCACCTTGCATAAGATTTTGCAAGAGGGGTATGTATGGCCTAGTTTGCACAAGGATGTTCACCATTGGTGTAGGTCTTGCAATAGGTGTCAAGCATTTTGGAAGAGAGTGTTGAAGCCAGAGCTACGAAAAACCATTATGGAGTTTGATGTGTTTGAAAAGTGGGGGATTGATGCAATAGGCCCGTTACCTATCACAAGCAGGGGCATAAGCTATATCTTGACTGCAGTGGACTATCTCTCTAGATGGGCAGAGGCTATAGCAGTAAAAGAGATCACTGCAAAGGATGTGGAAAAATTTGTGTATGATGAAATATGTTGCAAGTTTGGGGTGCCATTAGAGCTACTTTCAGATAAGGGGCCAGGATTTAGAGCTAAACTGCTAGACTTATTATGCACAAAGATGAAGATTAGGCACCAGCATACCACTCCTTATTACCCGCAGTGTAATGGCTTAAATGAAAGATTCAATGATGAGTTGGTACAAATTCTTTCTAAAGTGACAGAGCACCAAGGAAAGAATTGGGATTTGGAATTTCCTAGTGCATTATGGGCTTACCGTACTTCGGTGAAGACAGGTACAGGGTTTACTCCATTTCATTTGGTGTATGGAAAGGAAGCACTATTACCTGTGGAGGTAGAGTTGCCTGTAGTCAAGATGTTAGAGAAGTTGCTTGGGCCGCCTAGTGATGCATTCAAAGAGAGGCTCTTGCAGTTACAAGAGGTCGAGTTGGATAGGATGAGCTCATTGGAGCATTATGGGCAGATGCAGGATAAGGCTTTGGCAAAGATAAATGAAAAGGTCAAAAGTAAGGGTATCAAGAAACATGACTTGGTTTTGCGCTACAACAGTAAGCTGGAAAACACCTTCCAAAAGAATTTTCAAATTAAGTGGGAAGGCCCTTTCAAAGTAGTGGAGTGTTTTCCAAATGGCACATATCAGATGGCTAACCTGGATGGTGTTCTACATAAGTCAAGGGTAAATGGATTGCGTCTTAAATTGTATCATGCTAGATTGATGATGGTGGAGCAAGATGAGCTGTCTGTGGATCAAGCAGTGTTGGTGAGGGATGAGGAGACGTGTGATGTGGCGAGTCTCATATCTCTCTTTGCTGCTGCTGATCATGATTGATCTAGAAGGCTAGGGGATGGGCAAATTATGTCAGGAGTTTTTTGGAGCAAGGGATTGCGCATATGTACATATACATGCATGGTGCATCAAATAAAGAATTGCCCAATTTTCAGAGCCAAGTGGTTACGTGGGGCCCACATGTGTACAGGTAGGACAGGGTGTACATAGTGCATCGATTTTCACTATTACCAGTACCACTGTGTTTTTTCTACAATAAGGAGGAGTTGATAGCGCGTAAAAATTCTCGAGGAAGCTATCCGCGGGCCGACGACATGAGGTAAGCAGGTGCGTCAGATGGCATTGAGTGGCATCAGAAGGTCGAACGGGGTCAATACTTGCACGTGGAGAAGTATGGACACGACGTGGGTGTTTTCTTGTGATACTTATGCAGAAAGGTCATCATGAGGACCACTTTTTGGGGCCACTTCACATGGTTGCGGGATGCATTATTTGGAAAAATTGAGTGCCAGGTGTGCGGATGATGCAAAAAGGTGACAACTATGCACTGTGAGGTCAGTTTTTGGCCTGTTCGGGGTCCGTTTGAGGTCATCTAAAAGGCCACAGGTGCCCAACTAATAATGCTAAGTGTGGGAACTGAAAAAATAGAGAGAAGACCAGAAAAAACGTGGAGAAGAGAGGAGGAACAGCAGCAACTGTGTTTTTGCTCATTTTGGAGCCTGTTTTGGCCGTAAACTGCTCATCCGAGGTCGGATTTGAGCACTTTGACATTGTAGACTAGGGTTTTGGGCCGTTCCGGACGCGATGGCGCTGTCCATTTTGCCAAATTCCTCACTCTTTTTCTGCTGTTTTGGCTGTGTAAGTTTCTCCTATGAGCGAAGCTTCTGCTCCAATTGGTGATTGTATCTGGTATCTTTTACCCATATTGTGTGATCTATTTGCCCCATTGGTGTTGGCCCAAGCTCAATTGTATCTAAACATCAGAAATTCTCCTCTTTTGAGCTAATTTTTTTGGGGGTGTGTGTGTGTGTGTGTGTGTGTGTGTGTGTGTGTGTGTGTGTGTGTGTGGAGTGGGCAAGTGGATAGTCTCTCTCCTCTCACTCCAGAGATGTGTTCCCTGTCTCGGCTAGGTGTGTTATGTAAGCCGAGTGGTGCCCCATAGTGTGTGTGTGTGTGTGTGTGTGTGTGTGTGTGTGTGTGTATCATTCCAAGAGTGTGTGTCGGGTCGTTATAGAGGCGCTGTGTGTGTTTTCATCCCGCTCACACCGTAATCATCAATTGATTGAACAATCCTTTGAGTTCAGTTTAATAAATGACCAAGGTAGGCTGTTAGCAACACCGTCACTTGGATCAGCTATAAATTAGGAGTTTAAGCTTACTTTTTACAAAATTAATCGGGTTGTTAACAACACCAAGACTTAACAAGATGATTAATCAACCTTTGGACTGATGACGGTGATGGAAATTTTTGTATGTCGCTTTATCTCCTTCAACTACTGTCAACAGCTCTCAAAAGTTCTACAAAATTTCTTCTTTTGGTTGCCTTCAATTGCCGTCCAAAAATCTGTAAAACCTGTTCTCAGATTGTCTTCAATTTACCTTAAAGGGTTCTGCCAAGCTCGCCAATAGCTTAGGATTTCATAGTCTTGTTTAGGTACTTTGCTTGCTCTCTCCTTTGTTTAAACTCATGGGTTTACCTCCCCTCATCTTGTTCATCCTGCTCTCTTGTTTCAAGGTCTTGAGAGAGAGAGAGTTTGATGTTGAGTCCTTTTCTCCTCTTAGTTAAGAGTGAGAGAAAGAGTCTCCTCCTTGAGCTGTGGCTGTAGTTCCGCCCTCTCTCTCTTCTTTCTACCTTGCCATTTCTCCCCTTCTTGCTCAAGCACAAGAGAGAGAGAGAGAGAGAGAGAGAGAGAGATTGTCTCTTTCTTTCCTCCCTTGCTAGTCCAAGAATGAGAGAGAGAGAGAGAGAGAGAGAGAGAGAGAGCATGGGTTCTTTTCCTTGCTTAAGCACGAGACTCCCTTCTTCATGAATGAGAGAGAGAGAGAGAGAGAGAGAGAGAGAGCAAGTCCGTCCTCGCCAAACTCCGGCTGAGAGAGAACTTACGTCTCCTTTCTCCTCTCGTTCCTCCTCGTTCAAGCCCTCCTCCTCCTTGATGCTTCATGCCCTTTTCTCCTTGTCTTTCCCATGCATGCCTTCCTTTGTTAAAAATAGCCTTACTTTTAAGCATTGGTGTCGTCCTCACTGCGTAGGAATGCATACGACGATGTGGCAGTTGGCGGGAATCGGGTGCACAAAAACCCTCAACAGTGGCTCCAAATGCAAGCATCGTGTTGTCCCCTTTGTTTTCCACCTCATGGATGTCGCCATCTGAGGCTCATGGCACCCGGTGCGAGCCTCTCCTCCTCTTTCTGCACCTCTGCTCGTTGTCTGCCCGCCATGCCACCTCTTTTCTTTTATTTTTCACACACACTCAAACCTGTCTCTCAATTGGGTGGCCATTTAATTGGCGGGCGGCCACTAGCAATCTTAGCTTTGGGCGGCCTATGACCCATGTAGTGGCACCACACTTGGCATATATATTGGCCAAGGCACCACCTTGCACGACATTTGGCATGTATCCCCTCATTTGGCATACACATTGATCAAAGCATTGTCTCGCACGAAATCTTCATCCAATAGTCCTTGATTAACAATAGCAGCCGTGAATTTAACTGCCCATATCAGCATCTCATATAATGCCACATGCCTTTTAGATGCAAGACGTATAGGTGATTGCATTCTCTGGAAGGCATTCCCTTCGCATTCGATTAGAACTTCACTAAGCTTCTTTGCCACAACCTTATCAACATCCAGTAGCCTCTAAATTACAATATCGTCTCAAATTTCATTGCTCATATCAGTGTCTTCACTAATGCCAAAAATTCATCCAGCTCAGCAGTGGTTGCAACTGACACCGGTCTCAATATCTCATCCACCTGGACTCTATCTGACGAGTCATAAATACCTATAGACTTCTCAAGTTGCATAGAATGCATACAAACCCTGTTGAGCTTGTAAAATTCCCAGATGGCACACCGACCAAGGTGATCAACTTGGCACAGAATTGGCCCCCGAGGAAACTTAAACTGGTAGTAACTTGGCAACCAGAACTCCGATTGCTGATCTGAAAAGATCGACGTGCTCCACTTTAGCCCTTTAGCCCCATGAATTCACTTCATTTTTGTCCCCTCAGCTACAGTTGCCCAATTCGGTACGGATCTGCACCAACTTAAACTTCAAGCTTCCATAACTTCTTCACTATAGCTCCAATCAATGAGCCATAAAGACAGGCCGATAGAGGACTTCAAGCACTGCAGTTCTAGATCATAAAGTCCCATCTATAATCACTTCAACCATAATCCTTTTTAGCATCATTAAGGCATTTGTTGGCCCTTTAAAGCTGCATCTAGCATACATTAACAGTAAAACTAGTTTATTAGCAAGCCCTGAACACTGATCATTAATCAGGTAAGCTTCAATTAAGCTTGACGTACATCTTCTTGGTATATTTATTAGCATGGTAGTGGAGATGCACACGATAATAGGCGTCAAAGAGAACCTAGGAGTAAAGTGGTACAAGTTGCAAAGCTTACGCAAGAATTCAATGGGGATGAAGATGCTCGAAATCACATCAAAGTATTTGAACAAATATGCTATCTCCTAGGAGAACACAATGAGCTATATAAGTTCAATGCTTTAAGCTTAACTTTGAGTGGGAAGGTTGGGGATTGGTATATGACCTTAAGGATAGAAGAGAAAATTATTTATCCTACTCTTTGGAGATTGTTCCTGAAGGAGTACATATGAGAAGGAGTGCTTTGGGGTGTAGCATCTCAGCTATAAAAGGCCAAACATGGGGCAGGAGAGTCAGTGAGACACTTTATCAGTCATCTAAAGCATTTAAACTCTTGTTGTCCTGTAAATGAGCGTTTCAACAATAACCAATTGCTTGATAGATTCCTCTGAGGATTGTAACATGAATATATCTATAATGGCCTAGCCATTAGAGGTGTTACTACCTAGGAGGTAGTCACTATCAATGCAATCCAAGTGGAAGATAATTTAATGATTGCAGGTGAAACAGTCCTCTAAAACGAATTCTAGTAGCTCACAAGTATCGGGGCATGAGCCAATGACCATAAAGCTTGTTATTAAAGAGCCAAAGATATGTGAGATGACTTTGGTAGATCTCACCAAGGCCATTCAAGAAAGTCTTAGAGATAATCGTGTCCCACAAAACAATCATATGTATCCAAGAAGGAACAACAATGGCACTCAGTTTGTTTTGGTCCATGTTACTGAACATGAGAAAAGACTACTTTTTTATTATTTACTCCGTCAAACTCAATGTAATTATTTTTTGGGACTCGATTGAGTTTCCAGATTGTAATATACTAAATATGTGGATTAGCCATACCCATGGAAGAAAGTAGGATATGGTTGTGAGAAGTTGGAACCTCCAAGGCTCAGGTATAAAAGCCAATTTTTGTAACCCTAATCACAAATTTTGAAGTAATCAACTTTTGAGCTCAACTAAGTGTGCCGTGAGTTTTGTGTGAGAGAGTGAGTGATCTTCTTCTACTCTCTACAAGTGCTACAAATTCTACATTTCAAAGGTGTCTTCACCATTGTGTTAGCAATGGCAAGAGCTATGCACCGATGTCAAGCTTGCATGGCTTGGATCTCTTTGCAAAGAGCTCTCACGTGAGCTTTGAGGTGAGTTTTCTCTCAAACCATGCATCCAATTAGAGATTGCTATATGTCATTGCATTCATGGCAAGTAGAACTATACATTAGGCCTAAACACATCTAGAATTGATGACCTATAATCTTTGGCATGTCTTCATACTCGATTTCTACACCAAGTGTTTATAGGTAGTGATTTGGGTTAGAGACTTTAGGGTAGTGTCCTTTAGGTGTGTAGAGGTCACCACTTGAGTTTCGCAACGGTTCAATAACATTAGGTCTTGTTTCAGAGACCGTAGGGATCGTAGATACAATAGCTTGCATGCATACATAGTGTGCTTTGAGTTGGTTTTCCTTGTTAGTGATTTTCATTAGAAGTTTGAGTAGGTGATTTACACCCATCTATTTGTTTCCATGTGCCTACGGGTTAAGCTCCATCCTTGGTTGACATCTTGTTTGCTAGCCTAGTTCTCACTTTGGTAGCAACTTCAAGCAATAAATCTACCCCCGACAACATTGGCACCACTACCGGGGACGAGATCCCTAGGTAGGTGACCTTAGACTAGTCCTACGAGGTGAAAGTTCCTCTGGTTTGATGGAGCCTTGTTATTTTAGTCTAGCTAGGACTCTTGAGGTTTTAGAGAGGTTCTAGGGAGCGTGTGTCTCACCTGGTTCTTTTATGGTAGACAGTTTAGCTAGTTTGGTATAGTTGTGATTGTTGGTGTTTGATTGGTTGTGGTGGTGTGAAAGTGCTTACTAGTATATGTGTGGAAGTAAAGTGTGTTTCTACCCATGATTGAAAACCCCACATGATGAGTAGGAGTAGTTATAGATAGGACACGTGATTGAGATCTAGAGCTATCCATGACCGACATGATTTCCTTGTATGCTTGCTTGCGTAAGTACTCTCTAAAAAGTCTATTTTTAGAGATAACTTGCAATAAACAAGCTTCAGCAGACATTTATGCATGGTTGAGTGAGATTGGGATTAAAAGAACACATATGCAAGAGATCTGGATGAGAAATCTATAATTTTTTATTTGCAGACATCATACGCATATGATGTCTTAGGGCCTAGCAAGAGACCAAATTTGACAAAACAGACTACACTAAAGTGTTCTAAAGGGGTGTTTTACTTTATGTACACCTTGGGACTAAGGTTTTAACCAACATTTGGTCCCCAAAAGACAAAAGTCAAGTATGAAAATGAAAAAAAAAAAAAGGCAACTTGTGGTTCAGTGCATGTTTTTGCATTAAAAATTTATAAGAGTGCTTTGGAAGCAGTGTTGGAGGCTTGGGGAAACCTTTGCTTGAAATGTGGACCAAATCTCCTCAATAGACATCATACGTGTATGATGTCTCAAGAGTAGATCTGGCAGCAAAAATGGGCTTTTGACTTAACACCCATAGTCTGCATATTATATAGTGCACATACAACAAGTTTCAACTCATTTGGACATATGAACTAAGTATTGAGAAATTTTTACTCTCTTCGAGAAACTTCTTGAGAAAAAGTGGTGATAAGGTGCAATTTTGATATCCACAATTTGCTGTGAACACTTGTGCATGCTGTACACATCAAGGGGCACCTAGGAAAGAAACAAAAATTCATTCTGACAACCTAGACATCATACATGTATGATGTCTAGGAGGCTAGATTTTGGGCTAAAAGACACCTTTGTGTGAACCATGGTGTTTAAGAGTATCTAGGGAGTAAATAGGTCAAGTCTCATTGACTTTGAAGCAATTTAAGGCTAATAGAGACCAAGAGATGGAGTTAAGCAAAGTGAATGCTTGATTTGACCATATGTAGCACAATAGGTATTGAAATCACATTTTGCAAGTGGCAGTGAGCTTCTTATGTGGTGGGTATCCTTTGGAATGAGATTCACTCCATTTTGACTAGATAGACATCATACACGTATGATATCTCAGGGACCTATTTTGTGACCAAAATGGCCAATAGAGCTCCCTAGGGTGTGAAACATCTCAAGGCAAGCCTAAGGACCAAGTTTCACCCAATTTGGATGAACTTTTGACCTAGTTAACCTCTTAGATGAGCCAACAACGACCAAGGCCTATATAGGAGAAATTAACCTACCTACAGGGGTTAGAAATTCAAAGTAAGCTTAGGATTGTAGTAAAAACATCAAGGAGAGTGTATGGTTCAAGTTTGAGTCAATTATGAGAGAATAGACATCATACACGTATGATGTCTACATACCATTTTTTAGAGCTCAAACTGGGAATCTGCTAGTCCAAAAGTCTTTGCTGATATCTTAGCATTCCATTTGTCTTATCAGATTAGGATTTGGAGCTCATATAAGGATCTTGTCTTTATAGATACTAATAAGTGAGGAATACTGATTTGACAAAGAATTGTAGAGTCAAAGTTTTGTACAGATAGCCAGAACCAAGGAACTTGCAAATTGGTAATCAGATGAAATTGCAAAGAACTCTACCAGCTTGAAAAGCTACTATAAAGCAAATGAGGACAAAGGAACAATTTCAAGTAGACTTCTAAGATAAAAGGTTGGGGTTGATAGTTTTTGTATAAAGAATTTGATGAATTTGATATCAAGAAGGTGTATTCAAAGAGAACAGGGAGTGGCTGGATATCACGGGTTAGCTTAGTGTTGATAGAAGAGAGTGTAAACCAAGCAACGATAGATCCCTTAGCACCTATCATAGAAGAGGGCAGTGGTATAGAAACCTCTTTCAAAGGATCATATCATTGGATGGACCACTTGGAGGTTTCAACAGCAAGAGACCATGGGGGTAGTACCTCTAAAAAACCCTCAAACATGCCAAAAACCAATGACCATGGAGCCCTGATGTATTTTGATGTTTGAGGACGTCAATTCATATGTAATGAAGAATGGCCAATGAGAGGATTAATAGTAATCATGGTAGTTGTTGATGATGATAGGCTTCACGATAAGGAGGGATACCATTATCTCATTGCCAAAGACCCTAAAAATGACAATCGATATGGAGACAATGTAGCAAAAGGGAAGATGGTTATGGAGACTCAAGAGGTAGGGAGAGTGATAATGCCAGAACTGATGGTACAAGCTTTGATAGGGAAGCAAAATCCCATAGAAACCCCAAGAAAATCTACAAATCCGTTCTTAGATGATTATGACACCACAACTAGTCAAATAAACAACCACTGCCTAACCCTCAAAACTCACAAGCATCACCACTATCATTTCAAGCATGGCTTGAACAGTTTGCTATACTAGACATGAACAGTAAAGGGGGTGGCTAGCAGGCCGTGTCAGGGCTAGAAGCACCAGCAAAACCACCACTCCATTGGCAATACTAGGGTGAGAGCACGACAAGAATACTAGATCCAATCAGGATGGAAACACCACAACAAGAATGAGAAGAAAGAAGTCGGGCAAAAGAACGAACACTTGCTAGGCCAGTCACAAAAAATCAGAGCTAAGTCTATAAAGTCAACACAAAAGAGAGAAGTAACAATGAATTAAGAGAAACTTGTTGAGGAAGTTCTCAAACGGATAAGGTCGGCGTTTGCTAAGCCACATGCTAAGCAACTTAAATGGTGTGCCATTGAGAAAAAATGGACGAATCACACTACGAAAGATTCTTATTATAACAAGGGTTATGTAAGGGAGTGACAATATGCCCCACCAACCCAAGTAGAACCTCCTCATGTACCACCAATGCCTAGGTATGCTCTAGGAAATTTACCAGGATCTGGAGGGGTAGAACGGCCACAGCTAGTTTTAGGGCAACAACCACCTCTGCTAGGACTGTAACCATTGTGCATCATATATCCACCCACTCAAGCATGTGCTTGTGTATTATGAAGAGCTAAGTGAATATAGGGCTAGTTCAACATACTATCCAATTAAAGAGCCAAAAGCACATGAACCTTGGAGCATGATTGGGAGTGTTGGACCACCAACAACAACTCAAGCTTCAGGAGAAGGTAGATACAGTTTGGATGAGTACACATTATTATCCATTGGGGGTTAACAAGACCAAGACATTCCTATCAATAGAGAGTGTCCCCAAGAGTGCCTCGCCAACCCTTAGGACCGTGTTACAAATGTGGTGGCCCTTGATCAAAAAAGTGAAAAATTACACCATAGGCTGGCTATATAGGGTCCGATGTTAGATATGTGCTAAAACTGTCTTTGTTGGATAACCGTAGCCATGGGTACTAGTTCCTATCTTATAACAAGAACCTTTGGGGAAATCCTCTAATCTACTAGATACTCATGTGGCATAAATCCATGTGATTTTCCATGCAACTCTTTGACATTTTACACCTAGGAAAAATGACCTATTGGATAATGTATCACAATACAATGATCCTATAAGTTCAACCTTGTATTCACTCATTCCAAGTTTTAATTATCAAGCATTTCCAAGTCTACATTGTGTTGTTGTCTCTACACACACACACACACACACACACACTGAGAAACTTGTTTTATAAATGAAGTGATAGAGTTTTTGCTAGATGAATTCATGGTAGTCGATTGCAAATTAGCACTCTATCATCCTCAAGCTAATGGATAGATTAAGAGCACAAACAAAATCCTATGTACATTGTTGACAAAAATAGTAAGTAAATCAAGAGTCGATTGGATTGGAGGCATGGATGTACACATTAAAATATAGTTTCTAGATGGATTGGCATAGTGAGCACTCAAGAGTCAACATCATCAATTATTCTATGTACAAGAAGATGATGAAGGAATATCTAGCAAATTCGATAGAACTAAAGGCTGCAAACCGAGAGAATATTGTGAGCTTAGGTCAAGTTAATGTTCCAATCAATATTGACGGCCATCAATACCCAAATCAGTTTCATTTCATGATAGATGCAAACATCAACAAGGCAGTCTCACTAGTTGTTCCTTGGATGCAAACATACAAAGCAACCCCAAATTGGCAAGAGGATGCATTAAAGTTCATAATCAATGGCATCTCTTATCTCACTCCTCTAGCACAAAGTGATCACTTATGGAAAGTACAACCCATTTTTGCAGATCTATAGCAAATGATGACACCTACACCTATACAACATTTCAACTAATAATCAACAAGGTAGGGTAAAGAAATCAATCATGGTAGCCACATCTAAGTAGATATGGATATATAAGGCCACACCTCAACAAATGGCTCCAAAAATGAAACGATGTTGTACTCCTAAAAAATTTCAAGAACCTCAAAGCAACTATACTTGGTGATGGTAACCAATATTATAGTCAAAACCTACATCAAGCCCAACCAAGTATCAATGGATTCGAGAGAGCTTATGGTTGATATCATGTTTGATATGGTGCATATATTTATCCATCGAATAAGATGGATTGGCAACCAGTTGAGAGCATAGTTGAGATTTTTTATTCTTTCTATGCATTTATTGGTGAGCAAATGTATCGAGGAAGACCACGCAAGGAGCTTGCAGATAATGGAGTATTCTTTTATTATATGTCATATTTGGAACCCTGAATATCATCTCGCTGGGGTTGTGTAACTCCTTTGCCACTTCCATCATTTGACAGCGAGAATTGGTCTTTGCCAGCATCCAAACTAGTGAAAGCTTCAGGAATAGGTTGTTTCAAGATATACAAAAATCCTTGAAGTATTCTATTTCTACAAAGATTGTTAGGCTCACTCTATTTATGCATGTCTAAGTGCTAGTATATTTCTTCTTTGATGAGCAAATAATAACTACCGCAACAATGTTCATTTGCAAGTCCGAGAGCTGTTTGGACTTTTTAGATGATAATTGGGATAGGAAACAATCGGAGGGCAAAATCTTATTGTGCAAGTACATTATAAGCTCTCAAAATCTGTTTATTGTGTTTACATTGGTTGTCCTTGTGTGAGGATAACCCACATGTCCTTTTGGAGTTACCATTTGGCATCAAACACCGATCACCGTTGTAGTCAGTATCTCCATCTCCAAATAGGAGAAATAAATCGGCCTTGACTTTGCCTTTTTTATGATCTTGCTCTCATCCAACTGTTGTGATCTTTCTCTCAGAAACCTCCAAAGCTTTGAGTATGTTACTGCTACGTCACCATCACCCTTGACTTTGCCTTTTTGCGATCTTGCTCTCAGCCACCCCTCGTGATCGTGTTGATCTCCAAAGCTTTGCTTCTATTACCTGTCATATCCCCATCCACCTTGGTGCCATTGGATATTGAAGAAACATGTTCTCTCTCTCTCTCTCTCTCTTTCTCTCTCTCTCTCTCTTTCTCTCTCTCTCTCTCTCTCTCTCTCTCTCTCTCTCTCTCTCTCTCTCTCTCTCTCTCTCTCTCTCTCTCTCTCTCTCTCTCTCTCTCTCTCTCTCTCTCTCTCTCTCTCTCTCTCTCTCTCTCTCTCAAACTCTCTCTCCCCCTTGCCCCCCCTGCCCCCCGTCTAGTGTGACCCAGTTACGGGGTTAGGGCACAAGGGGAGAGTAGTTGTTAGGGTTGGAGCACGGTAGTTTTGATTATGGTCACACGACACCAAAATCTGCGTAGTTACAAATTATAACAATGGGTTGAAATTATCCATGCATAGTTGTGAGGTTCAAAACATAGTGAAATAATGACCCCTTGCTTGACCATGCAAGGCTATGGTTTTTCATTTAATGCTTTGTTTGGGCATCATGAGTGAGTGGGCTTAGATAGTCTATGGTCACATGAGGCTTCGCTATTAGTTATTGATAACTAAGCCAACTATGCCCAGACAAAGTATTAAATGAATAACTAAGCTCTTCAATGGTCACATGAGGCCTCTCAACACATGGGTTAGAACCACTCAAATAGGAGTGTGAATAATTTTCCAAGGGCCCCCTTTGCTTGGCTCTAACACTCTGTGCCAAATGGACATGGTTGTACCGTGAATCGTACTGATATAATCTCTTGGGTCAGAACCAAGCGAGCAGAGTCCTGGAGGATTCTTCAGACCCATTATTCGCCAGTTTTTGACCCTCATCACATAACCTGTTCTGACATTGATACTTTGGTCAGAACCTGGTGAAGAAGGGCTTGACTGAAGAATCCTTCAAGGCCTCTATTCACTTGGTTTTGATCCCAAATGGATGTGGATACAACATGGATTGTACCGAGATGATCACATTGATAATAAACAAGCAAATATGGGCCTTGGGGGATTATTCAGGCCCTTACTCACTTGGTTCTAATTCTTATCACGTCATTGGTTGATAGAGGAGGTGATTCAGAGACTTCCCATCATCAAATTTTGGTAGTTTCCTTTGATGGATGGTGATGACTGGGAAGTCTCTAAATCACCATCCATCAACATGTTCAAGTTAAATAAGTCGCTCTCACATCATCCATTGTCCTAAACAAGCGGGTCAAAACCAAGCAAATAAAGACCTTTAGGGAATCACTGGGCTCCCTATTTGCTTGGTTCTAGCCCCAAATACCGCTCAATATGTAATAGTAGCTTTGTCTTGTTGTTTCTTTCAGTCATGCAGAACATAGTCCTAGAGACGGACGATGTAGGGGAGGATACATGTGAAGAAAAATTGTACACATTCCTATACAGTGCACGTGCTCATCACCGTGCACTAGAGCTATCAAAAATGTTTAATGCAGAGTTTTGTATCCAGCAGATCATTGATTGCTCAATTGAGTGTCTAAAAATGCATTTTTAATAGTATGAAGCAGTCATTTGTGATAGTTCCTTGACAATTGATACCATGCAATTTGTGCACCCGCACCCAACTGATCTGGACCCTGAGAAGCGTGTTGCAAGAAGGTTGAATCAATGTCTGGAAAAGTGTCCCTCCAATGCACTGCTTGTCACAGACAGATGTCTCATGCACTTTAAAAAGTGTTGCTTAGTGGAATTCAACCACGGGTTTGTGTGTTACTTGTACATGTTGATGGATGGTGATTCAGAGACTTCCCAGTCATCAAATTTTGGTAGTTTCCCATTGGTGCCGAAGGAAGAGGTAGAGGACGTGGAGTTAGAGTTTGACCAAGAAGAAGAGCGAGTAGAGGTATTGAAGGATACATTTGATGCAGGCTTGGCTCTTGCTTCTCTTGCAAATGTTGTTCAGTATGGAACCTAATTTACTGCTTGTAATTTTATGTATAAAAAATGCACATTTGTAATTAAGTCCCCCATTATGAGGAGAAGACATCATGCATGAAGAATAACACTGGCCAGAAAACCCAAATTTCCATGCGCCGGGATATTATGGGCAGGACAGTGGACGAAAAAATGACTGGTGGGTTTGTCGATGGTCGTTGGTCGCTGGCTAGTGGCTAATTTCAAAGGCAGACTTGTCTTCTCAAGGGTGGCCACACATGAGCGGATTGGCGAGTCCAATTTGGACTTGTCTACACAAGGGTGGCTACACACAGGTGCCTCTCATGAGAGAGGGCAATCCTTTTGGCCTATAAAAGGAGGCCTTTTCTACACACATTTTGGAGTGTGGAGTTGACGCAACAAGGTGGGTGTGAGGCGGTGAGAGTGAAGCAAGGCACGAGCTCTATTAAGGGTATAATCCCTTTGTAACCTACTTCTTGTTTGAAGTATTAAAGCCATTGAGTGGCTGCTTTCCCGTGGATGTAGCCCACATTGGGTGAACCATGCATGTATATTGTATGTGCTCTCTCTACTCTATAATCTCTCGTGTGTAAAAAAATTTTGAGTCTCTCCATTAAGTAAGCTACTCTACTATCTATTTAGCTACGTCCTATTTCCTAACAACAAGTGGTATCAAAGCAAGGTTTGCCCATATCTAAAGTATCTCAAGGAAAGGATTCTTTGAATTGAGTGGGAGTAATGGTGGAGGAAGAGAATCTCAATGGCAAGAACTACCAGCAATGAAAGTGATGAAGATTGAAGACTATCTCTACCAGAAGGACATTTATTTACCACTATGCAGTCTTGCAAAGAAGCCCGCAACAATGGAAAATGAAGCATGGATTGTCCTTGATCAAAAGGTATTAGGAACAATCTAGCTAAGCTTTGCATCAACGGTGGCCGTCAACATTCCGGAGGTGAAGACCATGGAGGACTTGATAAGGTCAATTGACGGCCTCTATGAGAAACCATCAGCATCCAATAAAGTATTTCTCATGAAGCGCTTGTTCAATCTAAAGATGGCAGAGAATGGTTCAATTCCAAAACCAAAATGACATTAACACCAACATAAGTCAACTTCGATCGGTAGAGGTAAATTTTGACGAAGTGTGAGCTCTCCTTATACTATCATCTCTACCGAATAGTTGGGATTGCCTTGTAATGGATGTAAGTAACTCTATCTCTGGCACAAATACTCTTAAGTTTGATGATGTTGTGGGTGTTCTCCTAAGCGATTAAATGTGAAGGAGAAGCATAGGTCAATCTCATCAAGTGTTTCACTGTCCGTGGAAACAAGAGGAAGGCCTAAGGAGAGGTTCAAAAACCAAAAGGGTCGTGATCACTCAAGGCGGAGCAAATCATGCACAAAATCAGTTCTTGAATGTTGGAACTGCAATAAGAAGGGCCACGTCAAGAAGGATTGCTGGTCCAAATAAGAAGAAGTCGAAGTCTCAAGACAAAAAGCCAACATCGGATGCCAATGTGTCTGGTAAAGTAGAGCAAGATGCTCTAATTCTCTCATTAGACAATGTGTCCAATTCTTGGATAGTAGATTCTAGGGCTTCATTCCATGCGACACCGCACAAGCAACCTTTCCAAGATTACACCAAAGGTAATTTTGGGTATGTATACTTGGGAGATGATGAAGCTTGTGAAATTGTCGGCAAAGGTACACTTTGTGTAAAAACTGCTAGCGGAAATGAATGGAAGCCTAAAGATGTTAGGCATGTTCCTTCTCTTTGCAAAAATTTGATCTCTACATGACAATTGGATGATGAAGGTAACAACATTGCACTTGGAAAGAAGCATTGGAAGATCTCACTTGTATATTTGGTGATTGCCAAAGGAGAAAAGGTTGGTACACTTCTGTATTGTTAGCACGCAACCTTCAACTTGTGCACCAGCCTACAGAAGTTGATAGTGCGGTGTGGCACTATCGGCTTGGGCATATGAATGCCAAAGGAATGCAAATACTTCAATCAAAGAAACTTCTACCAAGTTTGAAATAAGTGGACTTAGAGTTCTATGAGGATTGTGCTTATGGTAAACAAAAGAGGGTAATATATCAAAAATCAAGAAATGAAAGAAAAAATAAAAAACTTGAGCTGGTTTATTTTGATGTTTGGGGTGTTAAGCCGAGGGAATTTTGGATGTTTTACCTCAGTGGAATTTAGAATAGAAACTTTTGTACTTTGGGGATTCCAAGGGGTGTTCTCGGGAAAGATCATTTCCCATTAGTATTCTCGAAGTATGTAACTATCGATCAGTGTCTTTTTGGGAATGTGAAGGTGGAAGTTATGGCAAAATTAGTCTGTTTCTGTGTTCTGTTCCAGTTCCATTCTGATTCCTATGTTTGTCTATTCTGAATGTCTGTGCCTATAACACTTGGCGATCATAGTGTAGGTGTGATGTAGCATGGACGAATTCAAGTTTCTCTTGTAGGCGCGAGTGCTGAAGCGGTGAAAGGTTTAGTTGAATGGAGGGAAGACGTTTAGAATAGTGCGAGTTGGTATGGGTGTTGGTCTGCACTCTGGAGGAAGCTAAAGAGGATACATTCCTAAATTAAACAAGTCCGGTTGCTAGGCGGTTCCGGCAGTTTTATGGGCGAGATGGTCAGAGTTCGGAATTGCAGGGAAGTTTGGATTATAGTGGGATACACCGAGTTTCTATAGGAGAGGATTCTGATGATACGGTGGAAGATTTGGATGGCGTAGAGGATTATTTGAGTGATAGGTGGGAAGAAGAAGTAGAGAATGAAGAACCGGATATATTTCCGCGGCTATTGGCGGTTGCAGTTTTTCAGCATGCATTAGTGGAGATAAGGAGATTGATTTTTGATCCATTGGAAAGTACCAGTGTAGGAAATCTTGTACAACCAAGTGGACTTACAAATATGGCGACGGCTAGGCAAGATATGCGCATCAAATTCCAGACCTTTTCAAAAAAGTCAAAGGAAGACCCCGATTGCCACATATCTCAATACGAGACAAGATGGCAGGCCAGAGGATTCGCTGGAGTGTACGATGCCCAGGCTAAGATGCACCAGTTTGAGGCTACATTGGATGGGAAGGCTATGCAATGGTTTAGTAATTTTCCAGCAGGTCATTTTGCTGATTATGATGGCTTGAAAGCAGCATTTTTGAATAGGTTCAGAAGGGAAAAGACTCCACATGATGTGTTGACCAAGCTTAGTGAAGTGAAACAAAGGAAAATGTTTGTTGAGGATTATGCACAAAAGTTTAACCAATATGTGAGAAGGTTGACTGCTCAAGAAAGGCCAACTGATGAAATGCTTTGTTGGGTATTTTTTGAACGGATTAAGGAACGAATTGAAGAATGTTGTTGCTGGAGTTGATGTTGTGGGTGGATTACAAGCATTAGTGGAAACAGCTCAAAGAGCAGAGAAAAGGTTTGGGGCCTCTCATGGGAAAGCATCCAAGAGGTCATCTAAAGAAAAGAAGAAAAGCAGGTCAAAGAAAAAGAAGAGGTCAGATGATTCGGATTCAGACATCGATTCGGATTTGGAAATTGATATTGATTCAAATTCGGAAACAGATTCTGATAGTAGTGAAGAGGATTCCAGTGATGATTCAGATTCAGAAGGAGATGAGGATAAGAAGAAGGAAATCAAGAAGAAGTTGAAGAAAAAGTCTAAGAATTAAGGGAAAGATGATAGAGTGGAAAAACTGGTGGAGAAGAAATTGAAGAAGTTGTGAGTGCAGAAAGTTGTGGAATCAAAATACTCTCATTGTGAAATTTGTGTTAAGGATGGGCATTGGACAAAGGAATGTTGGTTTAATCTAAATTTCAGGGGTGTTGTACCAGAAAGGATTCAACAGAAGATTCAGCAACAAGGACCTCAAACTCATGGGGTGTTTCCAGAGACATTAGGAAGGCAGAGGATGTTCAACAACCAAGGTTGGCAAAGGCAACAACCGTATCCTGGGTGGAGACCACAGTTTAATCAAGGGGGACCATCATTCAGAGGAAATTTCAATTCTGGAGGAGGACCGAGATATGGAGGATGGCAGAATTCAAGACCCCCATGGGGGGGAAGATGGAATCAGCACAGCAGCGTTGGCAGAATTGGTAGCCACAACCACAAGGATGGAATCAGCCGATTTGGAATTAACAAGGGGGGGATCAGCAACAGCCAAGGGGGCAAGTGCTGTAGTTGCCAGCACTACCAACACAATCAACCGAAGCAAACAAAGAACCGAGAAGTAGTTTGATAGTAGTAGAATCGTTTCAAGATCAGGGGGTGAATGAAGTGTCTATGGATTGTCAGCAAGAATGTGATTGTTCTAAATGCTTGCAAGAGGAAGTAGATGTATTAGTCACAACAAGGTCAAAAGCAAGGTTGAAACATCCACTGGATTGGGAGGAGCAGAAGGAGATTCGGGATGAAGTAGCTAAATATCTGATGGAAAAAGAGCAACACAAATCAAGCTGAAATGGAAGGAGAAAGGGGTAAAAAAGGAGGATAAGGAAAGAGAAAGGATGGATGCCTTGTTTGAAGAGTTAACTAATTCCTCTATACATTTTACCTTGGATCAGTTGTTGTCATTAGTTCCAATTTTCAGGGATACTGCTCCGAGTATGAATGAGGTGCAGCAAGTAGTTCAGAGTTGCCAGATTAGCCCGGAGGATGTGAATTTTTCAGTACCGACACTGTCGTTGGAATTTAATAACCGCAAATTTTCGGATGTTCTATTGGATGGTGGATCAGGTGTCAACATACTTTCGGAATCGGAATTTCTAAGGATGCAAGATGTCAGGTTCGAACAAGCTCCATTTCAAGTGCGCATGGCTGATCAAAGCAGAGTTCAACCAGTGGGGATGTTAAGGAGGCAGGGTATTATCATTCATGGATTGTGGTTTATGGTAAACTTTGTAGTCATCAGGATGAAGGATTCAAAAGAAACTTATTCTATGTTGTTGGGGAGGCCATGGTTTCGCACGGCTAAGCTAAAATAGGACTGAGGAAAAAAATGAAGTGACGGTTAGGAAAGGAACGAGAGAAGTTACATTACCAATGGGGCCAAAGAAGGAATTGTCAGAATCGACGAAGCCGATGTTGACACAAGAAATTAACATGTCTGAAGGATTGGAGGATGATGAAGAGGCATATTTCCTAGCAGCAAATCCAATAATTGTTCCGGTATTCAAGGTTGATGTGGAGCAGATCATTGACAAATATGTAGTGAAAGAGGACAGTTTGGGAATTAATCAGTTGGAGAGGAATACAGATGGTATGGAACAGGAAAATTCATAATTAAAGAGGGAAGAGTGGAAAATCCAAGAAGAAACTGTGATGGAGGATTCGGAGTTGGAGCCAAAGGAGGCAATTCAGAGAGCGGAGGCTCTATATGATAAGATGATAAAGAAAGTTTCTCGAGTGATCTACAGGATCTGAATTTGGGGACGGAGGATCATCCAAAGATGGTAAAAGTTAGTGTTCATTTGGAGGAAGGTTTCAAGAAGGACTTGAAGGAATTACTGTTGGAGTATATTGATGTCTTTGCATGGGATTATTCTGATTTGAAAGGCATGGATCCTCAGGTTTACAAGCATCATATAAATTTGAGAACGGATGTTGTTCTAGTGATTCAGCAAAGATATTGGATGAACCCAAATTACGCCAAGCGGGTGAAAGAGGAATTGGACAAATTGATGAATGCAGGATTCATTGTGCTAGTGGATCAGGTGGAATGGTTGTCACCAATTGTGGTGGTACCTAAGAAGCCTGGGAAGTTAAGGGTTTGTGTGGATTACAGAAAATTGAATGCAGCAATAGTTTTAGATCCATTTCCATTACCTTCTATTGATTTAGTTCTGGATGATGTAGTGGGACATGAGATGTACACTTTCCTTGATGGATTTTCAAATACCAATGGCTGAGGAGGATATTGAAAAAACTGCTTTTATCACAGAATGGGGAGCTTTTGCATATACAGTGATGAGCTTTGGTTTGACGAATGGACCACCATTGTTCTCGAAGGCAGCATTTAAAACCTTTGAGCCACATTTGACAGATTTTATGAGGATTTCTATGGATGAGTTTTCAATTTTTGGAAAAAAAGTCAGACATTTGGAATATTTACGGAAGTGTTTTGAAAGATGTAGGATGTTTCGGATGTCACTTAATCCTTAGAAGTGTGCAATAGCCGTGCAGAAGGGAAAGTTGTTGGGACATATCATCTCTCAAGAAGGAATATCGATTGATGGGGACAAGATTAGTGCAATTCAGAAAGTTGTAGCTCCAGACAATTTGAAGGCAATGATGCGGTTTGTTGGACAGATCAAATGGCATGGTAGGTATTTGCGGTATTTGGTGGATGTAAGCACACAACTGAGTCATTTGACCAAGAAGGAAGTGGAATTTGTTTGGGGAGAAGCGCAAGAAAAGGCTTTTTAGATTATCAAAAAGATGTTGGTGGTTTCACCTATACTTCAACCACCAAATTGGGAATTGCCGTTTCATGTGTATGTAAATGCTTCCGACATGGCAGTAGGAGCTGTTTTAATGCAGGAGAAGATCAAGGGATGGTTTCGACCAGTTTATTATGCTAGTAGAATGTTGACAGCACTGAAGAAGAATTACACAGTTACGAAAAGGGAAGCTCTTGGAATGGTTTTTGCTTTGGAAAAATTCCAACATTATCTATTGGGGAATAAAGTGGTTTTCCATGTGGATCACCAGGCTTTATTGTTTCTGGTAAGGAAGCCAAAATTGGAAGGCAGATTAGCAAGGTGGATGCTCATTTTGCAAGAATTTGATTATATAGTTGTCCATACTCCAGGAACTCAGCATGCAGTGGCTGATTACCTCAGCAAATTGGAACATAAGGAGGAATTACCAGGAGTATCGGATAAATTGCCTGATGTGGATTTGTTCCGTGTGGAAGGATAGTTTTTTGATAATTAGTATGATCAGATGGTTCAGTTTCTGGTGGATGGAGTTTTACCTTCGACAATGTCTTCGGATCAGAGAAAGAAGTTTGCATTGAGGAGCAGACCATTTCTGATTATAGCTGTAGCATTATATAGAAGAGGAGCAGATCAAATTATACACCGATGTGTTCCGGATGAAGAGCAGAAAGCAGTGTTGCAGGAGGCACATTGGGGATCATCTGGAGGACATTTCTCAGGGGAAATTACAAGTCGAAAAATTTTACAAGGTGGACTTTGGTGGCCTTTGTTATTGAAAGATGCACATAGTTTTGCCAAGGAATGTGTTCAATGTCAGAAGATGGGGCAGCCTACACAAGGGGATAGGATGCACGATCGTCCTGTCTTGCCATTGGAACCATTTCAGAAGTGGGGAATGGATTTTTTAGGCCCAATAAAACCACGGGCAAAGAGGACGAATTCCAGATACATTCTTGTTGCAACCGATTATGCTACCAAATGGGTGGAAGCGGTGGCTTTGAGAGATAATAAAGCAGCAAGTGTGGCATGGTTTCTATATAAAACATTATGACAAGATTTGGATGTCCTATTGAGTTGGTGTTGGATCAGGGAGCACATTTTTTGAATTCTGTGATTCAGGAGTTGACATTCAGACATATGATTTTGCATAAGAAATCTACTCCATACCATCCGCAAGCAAATGGGCAGGCGGAAAGCTCCAATAAAGTGCTGGTGAGAATTTTGAAGAAGATTGTGTCGGAAAACAAATCAAATTGGGATGACAAGCTGGATTCAGCACTATGGGCTTTTCGGACAGCTTTTAAGGTGGCAGACTGGAATGACACCTTTCAGATTAGTGTTTGGAATTGAACTTGTGGTGCCAATGGAATATGTAATTCCAAGCTTGAAGTTGTCAGTTCAGCATAAGTTAAGTCCGGAGGAATCAATTTCCCATAGACAGAAGGAGTTGCTTAAATTGGAAGAGGATAGAATTCAGAGTGCGTACTTGGTGGAAGTTGGGCAGAAGAGGAGATAAGCATGGATGTCCAGGCAGGTGAAATTCAAAATTTTTCAGGAGGGAGATTGGGTGATGTTATACAATTCTAAGTTGGGACCACATCCGAGTAAGTTGAAGTTGAGATATTTGAGACCTTATCAAATTGAATCAGAACAGGGCCAAGGAACATTTTTGTTGAAATATGTCTTCGGAACCAAGAGTTTGAAACCTGTGAATGGGTTCAAACTGAAGATATTGGCAGTAAATTGTTAACAGTTAGTGTTTTGCGGGTTGTAGGGAAATTTTCGGAGGTAGTATTGGCAACTTGTTGTTGCAATTCATAACCTGTAAAGGGATCTGGAATTCGAAATTCGAATGGCGGACTGGATGTTGGAATTCAGACTGTGGGATTGGAAGTCCAGAAAAAGGAAAGTCGGAGGAATAGAATTGGGCAAAAGGGTCAAGGGGTACTCATTAGTGGGGCTACTCACTTTAAGGCTAAAAACTCGCTTAGTGCTGATGTGACTCATTTAAGGACGAATATTTTTTGGGTGAATCTTGCATGGCGTGCCAGAATCGAGGAGAAAATTCATCATTATAAGATTAAGGTGGTGAGAAGTGTTGGAGATCACATCCAAGTGTGCGAACGTCGCAATTCATTGATTGTTAAGTCAGAGAAGAAGGGTGAATGTTTTTTAAAATTATCAAGGGAAAGCTGATGGTGGGGATGCACGACGATGCGTCAGAATCAATGCCGAACACCAGGTCGATGAAGATGGCGATGGAGGAGTTGTTCAAGGCGAGGTAGCAGGAAGATCAGATCAAGGTGGAGAGTGATAAAGCCAAGTCTATCAGTGATCAGGGGAGTGTGGAGACGGCGGTGGCAGTGTTTGACCCAAATGAGGCAGAAACCCAGGTAAGCCTCAAGCGCATAGGCCTTTATGAGTTTGCATGTCTACCTTGGGACGCATGGGCAGAGAACGAGTTTGCTGAGTAGCAGTGGAACATGATTAAGGAGAGTGATGGAGTGATTACAGCGGATGTGCACTTGACACCAAGGTTGGTGTCCAAGGTTTTCAAAGTTCTATATTTACCTGTGCCGGCTAAGGGGAGGAAGGTGACTGACTCCCAGATGAAGGGGGAATTTGGAAATCCGGTTGGGACGAAGGCATACTATATGGTGCGGAATGCGGGTGGAATCAGAGCCTCAAATTTGTTTTGGTATCTAGAGAAGGTGTGCATTTTGCAGAAGACCGCTTACATGTCTAAGGAGGCTTTTTCACCATTTTTTCAGGCTGAGAGAGGCATTAAGGTTGATTGGGCAACAGTGTTGTATGATCGGATGCAGCTTACAGGCAAGAGAGATCGGTGTCGGACACCGGTAGTGGGCCGAGTGGCGCCTTATTTGGACGCAATCTTTGAGCATGTTCTAAAGGTTTCGTCAGTAGCAGTAGGTTTGAAGACACCTTTTGCAGATGGGGTGAAGGAAGAGGGAACATTATGTGGAATGAAGTGGAGGAAGTTGTTGTTGGGGTCTCCAACAGTTGAAAAAAGCAAATCACCTTTTAAAGTTTCTTGGAAGGGTTTGGAGGAGTCTGAATCAAAGTTGAACATTTTCACCATGGAGTTGAGTCTAAGAAGTCAGAGCCTAAAGGTAAGAAGGTCACACTGTTTATGAAAGGAATGGGTGGAGCTGCGGAGAAGAGTGTTCCGAAGAGTTTGAAGGTTAAGGCAGGTAGCAGTGCCAGTTATGAGGCCAAGGGGATTTTCTCTGTGGAGGAGGTTGCTAAATATTTGGTTGATTTGAATGAGTTCCTGCACAATCAGGATGTAGCGCTTAGGGTGATGGAAAGTGAGAAGATGGAACATAAGTGTAGTGCTATTCCAGAATGGCAAATGCAGAAAGTCAGGATGCAGTTATTTCAAGAGAGGTTGGATAAGGAAAGATTGCAGGAGGAGGTTAAGAGGATTACAGCTGAGGCTATGGCAAGGAATGCTGAAGTTTTGAGTGTAGCTGAGGATTTCACTCGGTGGGCAGATGGACTGAAGACTGCAGTGGATGAGAAATTTAAAGAATTGGGGGACAAGGTGGCTGATTTGACCACTGAAAATATTTTTCTAATTAATAGAATAACTCCATTGGCGGATATGGAGAAGGAGGCATTGCAGAACCAGGGAATGACAGGCATCTTAGTAGCTGATTTGGATGCGGATGTCTTGAAGCAGGAAGTACTGGAATATGCACAGGAGATGTGGAATAAAGCAACTAGGCTTTGGAGGGAGCATATGGAAGTGTCGACGGATCGCTTCAAGAATTGGTTTCAGCTAGCTGGAAAGGAGAGCATTTGAAGGGAGAATGATGCATTGAAGATGGAGAATGAGAGGCTGGTTGCAGATATGGAGGAGTTGAAGAACAAAAGCAAGAGAATTGAATTAAGTGCAGGGGGTCCGAGTAAGTGGACGGCGGAGCTGAGAAGTGGCGTTTTGGAACCAGATCACAATTTGGCAGGTGGAGTGGAATTGGAAGTGGAAAATCAGGCGGAAGCAGAGGTGGAAAAGCAAGCGGATCCGGATTTTGTGGCAGAAAAGGCTTTGGAGACAGATGTAGAAGGTGTTGTTGGGGAGCATAATACTTGATCAAGGGATTCTGGGTCTAGGTCAGCCTATGGCTCTAGCCACTGGGCTGTGCCAGGTGTTAAGTCGAGGAAATTTTGGATGTTTTACCTTAGTGGAATTTGGAATATCAACTTTTGTACTTTTGGGATTCCAAGGGGTGTTCTTGGGAAAGGGCATTGCCCATTAGTATTCTCAAACTATGTAACTGTCGATCAGTGTCTTTTTGGGAATGTGAAGGCGGAAATTATGGCAGAATTAGTCTTTTTCTGTGTTCTGTTCCAGTTCCATTCTGATTCCTGTGTTTGTCTGTTCTGAATGTCTGTGCCTATAACATGGGGTCCTGCAAGTACACCATCACTTGGTGGCTCATTGTACTATGTAACATTCATAGACAATGTAAATAGGAAAACATGGGTTTACATAATGAAGAATAAATCTGATGTGTTTTCCATATTTCAAAGGTGGAAAGCCTTTGTGGATAATGAAATAGGTACCAAGGTTGAATGCCTCAGATCCGACAATGGAGGCAAGTATTGCAGCCAAGATTTTGTGCTAGCAATGGCATTTGGAGGCAAAGGACAACCCCAAGGACACCTCAACAAAATGGCATTTTTGAAAGGATGAACAGAACAATCATGGAGCGAGCACGAAGCATGCGGCTACATGCAGGCCTATCGGTTGAGATTTGGGTGGAAGCAATAAGTACGTTTGTGTACTTGATCAACCAGCTACCCTCAACGGCATTGGATGGGGGCATTCCAGAGGTGGCATGGACAAGTAAATCGGTGAATTATTCATTTCCCAAAGTGTTTCGGTCTGAGGCTTTCATGCACATAGATATAAGCCTAAGGTCAAAGCTAGATGCAAAGTCCAAAAAGTGTTTCTTCATTGGCTATGGAGAAGGTGACTTTGGGTATCACCTATGGAATCTTGAAGATGGTAATTTAATCTTTAGAAGTAGGGATATAATTTTTAACCAAAAAATAAATTTACAAAGATTATTTGGAAAGAAAACAAACAAAAGAAACAAGTAATGAGTACATGGAGCTTGAGGACGGTGAAGACTCAAGGACTACAAACCATGACAATGTGCAACAACGTCAACCAAATGAGGAGCCTCGACCTATTCCCCGAAGATCTACAAGAGCAATTAGACATCCAGAAAGGTTTGTTCCTTCCTTCAACCATATCTTGATCTCAAATTCTGGAGAGCTGGAATCGTACAAAGAAGATATGCATCACGAATCCAAAGAAGAATGGATGAAGAGCATGCAAGTGGAGATGGACTCATTACATTGCAACCAAACATGGAAGCTGGTTGAGTTGCCTAAAGGTAAGCAGGCACTGCAGAAAAAATGGGTGTATAAGATGAAGGAAGAAGAAGATGGGAAGAAAAGGTACAATTCTAAGCTTGTGATAAAAGGGTTTTCTTAAAAAAAAGGTATTGACTTCAATGAAATATTTTCTCCTATTGTAAAAATGAACTCAATTAGGCTTGTCTTAAGCCTTGTGACTACTCATGATTTAAATCTTGAGCAAATGAATGTAAATACGGCATCCGTCATGGTGACTTAGAGGAGGAAATTTACATGATTCAACCAAAGGTGTATGAAGTAAAAGGTAAGGAGAAAATGGTTTTCATATTAAAGAAGATCTTGTATGGTTTAAAGCAAGCATCAAGACAGTGGTACTTGAAGTTCGAACAATGGACGTTGGATCATGGATTCACAAGATGCAACTCAGATCATTGCATCTACACAAAGAATTTGGGAGATGGGAAGTTCATCATTTTAATGTTGTATGTTGATGACATGGTGATTGCAAGTGCTAACATGTAGGATATCAAAGACCTAAAAGAGGAGTTTTCTAAATATTTTCAATGAATGATTTAGGTGCTTCAAAGCGGATACTTGGTATGAAGATATCAAGGGACAAGACAAAGAAGACACTAAAGCTATCTCAAGAGGATTACATCAAGAAGGTCCTAGAAAGGTTTGCAATGCAAGATGCAAAATCAATTTCTACACCTTTGGCTAGTCACTTTAAACTAACCAAGGATATGTGTCCAAAGACACAAGACGAGATAGCCTATATGTCTAAAGTTCCATATGTTGTAGCGGTAGGTTCTCTAATGTATACTATGGTCTAGACAAGGCCAGACATTGCACATGCACTGGGAGTTGTAAGTAGGTTCATGCACAATCTAGGTAAAGAGCACTGGCAAGCTGTGAAGTGGATACTTAGATATATAAAAGGGACAACAACAAATGCTTTGTATTTTGGAGGAACTTATATTTTTCTGCAAGGGTATGTTGATGCACATATGGCAAGTGACAAAGATACTCGAAGGAGTACTACTGGCTATGTCTTCACGGTTGGAGGTATAGCAATAAGATGGGCTTCAAAGCTGCAGAAAGTGGTCTCACTTTCTACCATGGAAGCAGAGTATGTAGCAATGACAAAGGCAAGCAAAGAAATTATGTGGCTTCACAAATTCTTAGAAGAGATTGGATTCAAACAAGACAATTGTGTCTTATACAGTGATAGCCAAAGCGCTATCCATCTTACGAAGAACTCAGTCTTTCACTCAAGGAAAAAGCACATTGAGGTGAGATATCACTTCATACATACTCTTTTGGTAGAGGGACAACTAAATCTAGGAAAGGTTCATACAAGTGAAAATCGTGCAGACATGTTTACAAAGGTGGTCAACAAGGAGAAGTTTAGCTTTTGCTTATCTTCAATCGGCATTCAAGGATAAGGAACCAGGATGGAAAGCAATCACAGATTCGATGTGGAGATTAGTCTCCAAGTGGGAGATTGTTAAGTATGGAGCCTTATTTATCCCTTGTAATTTTTTATATTTAAAACACACATTTATAAAGCCCCCATTATGAGGAGAAGCCATCATGCGTGAAGAAAAACACTCACCGAAAAACCAAAATTTCCATGGCCAATCTTGAACTTTGCTTGAGTCTGCTTCACCAAAATATTATGGTCGGACGGTGGCCAAAAAGTGGTCGAAAAACGATCGGTCGGTTGGTCGATCGGTGGCCGGTGGCCGATTTCAAAGGCGAACTTGTCTTCTCAAGGGCGGTCAGACATGGGCAGATTGGAGAATCCAATTTGGACTTGTCTATACAAAGGCGGCTACACACGGTTCCCTCTCATGAGAGAGGGTAGCACTTTTGACCTATAAAATGAGGCCTTTTCTACACACATTTTGGAGTGTGAAGTTGATGAAACAAGGTGGGTGTGAGGTGGTGAGAGTGAAACAAGGCGGGAGCTATTAAGGGTATAACCCCTTTGTAAACTACTTCTTGTTTGAAGTACTAAATCCATTGAGTGGTTGCTTTCTCGTGGCTGTAGACCACATTGGGTGAACAATGTATATCGTGCTGTCTCTCTCTCTCTCTCTCTCTCTCTCTCTCTCTCTCTACTCTATAATCTCTCGTGTGTGAAAATTTGTCTCTCTCCATTAAGTAAGCTACTCTACTATATATTTAGCTACGTCCTCTTTCCTAACAAATTCAGCACTTGGAAGCAAGAAAGAAAGACTGAATGAGGAAGCGTCTTTGCCTTTGAATTGTGCTCCCAATTTTGCTAAGGCCGACAACATTCACTACATTCTCCTCACGGATATTATGCATGAGCTAAATATACAATAAGACTACTGCCTAGCTGCACTTGATAATTTTTGTGATACAGACATGGATTTGTGGAGGATGAAGTGGTCAAATATCTCCTTGCTAAGAAATCTATCCACGACATAGTTCACTTCAATGGGTCAATTGATCAAAGATATATTCAACGAGAAGCAAAGTTAGGACAAGTCGAACTGCCAATAGAGGAGCAACTACAATTGACCACAAGACAAATCGGCTTGGAAAACATGGGTATCCCTGTGGCACCCCTAGCCCAGCTGGCAAATAGACACTCAATTCACTTGTGGGGAAGGTCCATGCTAGATATGGACGAGAATCATATGGTAATTTCTTTTAGGAATGCAGATGGTTTTGCCCATGTCCCAATGGTGCAATATTGAGATCAATCTAATTGTTGACAGGTGCTTGTGTATGACGATAGTTTCCTTAGAAGAACAGGAGGCTCAAGGCAAGGACTTGTCGCTAGAGTGTCACAAGAGTGCAAGGCAAGGATGCGGCATTGTCTCACTATATCAGACGTTTTAACCACAAACAGGTTTGTGGAAAAGATTCATGTACTTGCCTCTATTGTACGCATCTCAATAATAACTAATGAATGTTTTAATATTGTTTTGTAGATCATAATATATGATAAGGATACTTTGAGGACAATGAAAAGTTCCCTTTGTTTGCAATGAAATTTATTACAGGATTGTGTGGTGGGTACCCTGTGCCATTGAATGCATAAAGGATAATCCTGATAGAGAAACAATTTACTCTACGCTTGTTTGGCATTGAATATGGGTGCCAAGCACTCAGGACCCCCTATTTCATGTCCTACACAGCTCATGCCCTGGTGGCACGAGTCAAAGACCTGAAGGGCTTGGATCCATACAACAAAAGGCTATTTTTAAGGGATAGAAGATGCTTGATTCTTGTGGTGATGCTACCATCAACAGAGGAAAGAGTCTGGCTAAGGGGCATGCACGTCAAAGAGGTACATAGTGAGGAAGAAGGGGACGCAACAAAGAGAATAAAAATGATGGGATCAGGCCCATATTCTCTCTCTCTCTCTAGACTCGTGACTGTCGTCGTCGTTGCTACCTCGCATGGTGCTCCCCCACATTTGAGTTTCCCCAATCCTTTTGTTTCTTCTCTTTGTGGATGAATTGTAAAGAACGTGTAATTTTTGAGCTCTTAAGAAGCTCCTTCTGCCTTGCTCTATGTATAAGTCCTCTATAAGTCCACTGGTGTAACTCTAATAGGATATTGGCTCTATCTTTGCCTTCCCCATGTCTGGTGTGCTTAAATTAGTGGGTCTTTTCCATGCCTTGTGTGGACCATATTGACAATGAGCCATGTTTCTTGGAAAAATATGGAACATGGTTGAACAATATGTGCTGAATTGGAATAAATCAAAATGGTGAGTAGAATATGGATTTATGGATCATATGTTGTTTGCATATAGAACATGCTAACTCACCATGTAATGAGTGATATATTGCCCACCCCAACCTATCAGGTATGCCTTCTTCTAATCCAGACAGAATGCTTGAAATGATGTGAGCTTACTATTGTCCCACGAATGTAGTTCAACGTAGTGAAATATTTTATCAAGTGATGTCCACATGTTTGCCTTGTGATCTTGGATTGCCCCACCACCAGCATTGTCTTTAACCACTCTATGTAATTGTTTCCATTTGTTGAGTAGGTTTCTCTTCTCCTCTCTATATCAGACTCTTTGAGTCTAAACCCAAGAAACCTTTTGGCCTTCACACCACCTATCGATGCTTTCCTTGGTACCTTGTAGCAACCTTGAGACATCTTAGGGTCCTCTTCGATTTTGACATTGCCTCCATGCAAATCAATGTCTCAGAGCACGTACTCTAATGCTTTGATGACTCTTTTTGACTCACTCACTGTCTTTAAGGTCCATGCAAAACATATGTACAAATGAACCACCTTTTCAATTATTCTGCAGAGTGCATGGAGTGTACAAACGTGAACTCTACACAGAGGAATATCAAGCATTGGACAAAAAGATTCTATTGGGAGCTCTACTCCATTTCACACTCTCAAGAGATTGTGCATTGGCCATGCAGTATAAACATGGATTTTCCACAGATGCACCGTGTGTTATGTTGTACATGCATTTAAGAGTCTTTAAGTAACCTTTCATGTGCCATTCGACTTTGTAGTCACCTCCGTTTCTTTGGTCACTGATGATAGAAGGAATCTGGGTTTGACTAAAAACCCAATGGAGGATTTCAAAATCTTCCTTATCAACCTAAATGTAGAAAAGGAACATAAAGCTAAGAACCATACATGCAATATTTTTGTTATTGTAGATTGAACCAAGTGTACCTCAAATGATCCTAGAGTCAAAATATTATTTTCGAACTGCACACTGAAGTATCATGCGTCCTCTTTGGTTATTGATGGATCCAAATCTCTATTCATGAGGGTAATGGTGACTCTCTCTAGCTTCTTGTTCTTTAGGACCTCGTACTTGTTGAGCTTCAAAGAAAACTTGAGAACCCCGTTGCACTCCTCTCGACCCATATCAAATAAGTGAACTACATACCTTTGCAATGCTTCAAGATCAACAAAGAGGTTGTTATGCTCGTTATGATGTACCTCTCTCCCCCCTTGCCTATGAATGTTTATTCAATATGGAATGGTGATCCAAGTTTCTCAAACACCTCATCGTTTACATGCCAATGTGCAACCTTTACATGTGATGGATTTGGCAGAAATGATTCTTTCTATAATTTATTTTGAGACCTTTTAGCTAATGCTTTGAAGAGTGTCTTGTATCCCATCTGCGAGATACCACTCTCATCAAGTATTGCTTGCACTTCCATCATCTCCAGGTGATTCTCCTTCATGAAGGAGGTAAGGAGCCTCCCTTTCAATTTATCAAATTTTTTCTGAGGATCATCTCTTCAACTATTTGTTTTGGAACTAGACGACTGTAATGCATTTCAACATTGGAACCTACTCTGGCATTGGAACCTACTCCGTTCAAGTTTGGATGTAGCAAAGACCTGCAAAGAAAGCACCATGCATCATGATCAGTAATAAGAAAGTGTAAAGCATATATATGATACAAAAGCAGAAACAAACTTCGAGTTACCTTAAAGCTTGTTTTTTTTTCAGGCCGCCACTACCAATCTTCATATTCTCTATGCTGCATAGGTCTTCTTTTTTTTTTCTGACTCCCAAGCACGGTGTCTTTCATATGCAAACTTGTGATCTTCTTCTCAAGGCTTTGGATTGTCTCTCTATTTAATGAAATCTTCTAAGCACATGCTTCATTAATTTTCTTCATCTGCATGTTCTCCATCGCAAGAAGGTCTATTTGCTTTTCTACATCCAATACTTGCATTTCCAAATGTTCAATGTATCCCAGTAGCCCATCCTTGCCATCACTTGTAAAAGGTTAGTGATATTAGCAAAGGGAGGTGGTGCATTTGTTATAGGATCCTTTGAGTAAATAGACCCATCGGTCCACAAATCCAAATGATGTTCCTTGTTTGTCCTTCTAAGTTCTTTCTCCCGTTGGGATAAGAAAGACTCCCTCCTATGTTTCTGCAATGGTGCGTACTCTTGTAATACATCAACGTGAAGATGATGTGTGTGTTTTCTTCGGGTAAGTGTTGAAGATGAAGGTATTGAGGATTGCAAGTTCAAATTGATGTTTTCATCAGAAAAAGAAGTGTTGTCCATTCCTAGAGTTGATAGAGAGACAGATGGACACTATGACTAATGAAATATCTCAAATTTTGAGAAGGAAGGCTTGTAAAGTCGCATTGAAATCACTATGGTTCCATGTTTAGAGTTCATAGAGTTTTTGTAGCTTATGTTTTTGGAGGGAACGCTTATAAATTGGTGTTTCAAATCATTAGTCATACGATTATTTAGATTCCTGACAAGAGAATGAAGGAGAAGGAAAAAAAAGTGTGGGTAGCTAACAATGAATGTCATTTTGGCTATTTGTTGGTGCAAAAAAGCATCACCAAAAATATACTATGTAGCATTTTTATTTTCTCTCTCTAAGATGACGTGGAACTTCTTACAGGGCCCAAAAGTGAGTCCAAAGTTCTCCTAATGTGTCACCCCATGCTTTTTTCCCATTGGTATAGTATGGCCATTTTACACTACCTTGCATAGACACAATGTTACCGCCCATGCACATTGCACAACCTTTGTTTGTGATGACTCACGATAAAAAGGGGGAATAGCAGCCCATGGCTACTACAAAATGAAGAGAATACATGTGTATAGTGTACAAAGTGTGTGTTTTTCTTAGAGTGTGTTTTTTGTTTAATTTTTTGCTTAAAATCTTGCCTTTTATTTGGTTTATAACTAAGATAGGTCAATTTAGCCCTCATTTGTCATTGTGACATTGAGAGAGAGAGAGAGAGAGAGAGAGAGAGAGAGAGAGAGAGAGCACTTGGTGACCTAGATCACACACCGTGTTTCTATCTATTAATAGCCATCAGGGCCACCACTCTTCACTAGATTTGACAGGTACTATCCACATACCTACTGGACATCTCCATAAGATTTGCAACACAAAAAACACCAAAATGACCACACCAATCAAAATCAAATTAGATTTTAAAGAAGATGTTTAGTGCTAGCAAGAGGATAAAAAATGATCCAAACTCCAAAATGATTGGAAAAATTAGTCAACAAGATGTGCAATTCAAGGCCATGTAATTAGTTCTCAGTTTGATGGAGAAACATGGATCATGATCCATGTTCCCCAGTACCCAAACTCCAAAAGATTGCTACAAGGCACTTCCCATGATTGTGTAACTAAGCTGTAGCAAAAACAATATAAAAATGAAATAGGACATGGATCATGATCCATGTCCTCAACTTGCTCAGATTTGGGTCAAATCTTGCAAGCAGGTAGAGCATAGTCTAAGGAGGCCTCTCCTAACATTTGGTTGAATTTTGACATAGAACTCCCACATTTTCCATAAATCAAAGTCCAAATGTTTATTTTGACCTAGAGCATGCAAAATTGGTGTGAAACCCAAGAGGTTGATGCCCAATAACTATAGAAATATGCCAGGGAGATTCCCTAGACCTATCAAGGACCATCAAAGCTTTTGAGTATGTGGGTTGGGGGCCTCACAAGCCGTACCACAGCTTGAATTGGATCTATAGTTGTGGCTTGCATGAGACATAGAGAAGGGTTAGTAGCAAGATGGTTCCCAATCCAAAGACTAAACACCCCCCAAAAGAGGCATAAAATGCGAGCCAATGTGTGCTCCTCCCATTTGTCGAAACCATGGTCCAAATTTGGACTACGGACAGTTATGTAATGGCATGTTGCCATCTCTAACGCCTTGATGACCTCTTTTTACATTGAATATCGTGTCAACCTATTGTAGATGTTGTGTGCAATAGTACCTATATCGTATGAAAGCTCTACTCATTGCACATCTTTTGTGCCATCTATAGTGAAAAAGAATCCATGGATATTAAAGACGTATATGTATTGTGTGCAAGCTAAATGTCTCATTAGTGGCTCTTTTACCCTAGATTTTCATAAGAAGACTGATTTCCCTAGCACCATATTTGGCAAGCAAGGAACCGCCGTGTGTTTGAGGGGGATTTGGCTGTGGCAAGCTTTGGTGAAATAATACAAGAGAGCAGAGTGATGATCCACATGATCGGAGGCAAACAAGCCTCAGAAGACTGGTCTAGAACAATACATGACATCTTGTAATAAGTAAAGCCTAGGAGTAGTTGTGGTCTCTATGTCAAGCAGAAAACTTGTAGTCCTTTGACCCTCAAGGCTCGGTCCGAGCTCGAGGTTGGTGTATATTCTGATGTTATTAATACTATCCACTCACAATTGTGAGTTTTGCAAAAAAAAAAAAAAAAGACTGATTGCCTATCAATACAAGATGTTAAAAGTAGAATGTAGGCTTTGGAGATACATTGTTTCTTTCTTTTTTAAACATAATTTCCTTTTTTGAGGGGTAATTTGTGACAAATTACATGCTAAGCATTAAAAAATGGATCTCAATTGTCAAAAAGAAATAAAGAAAAAATCTTGAACGATCCAACCAAAATAGATACAAGGCTATTTTGAGAATTTCCACAAATTAGTGGGATATTTTGGTAATTTTTTCAAAATAATAAAGTGAAAGGTGCACATTGCACATTATCATTTGAAACCAAAATAAAATAAAAATAATAATAATAATAATTAAAAATAAATAAAAAGACGCGTTGAAAAACTAAAACAATAGAATAAATTAATGTCTTCATAAAAAAGGATAGCTTCAATAAGCATAGAAAATAATAAATTATTTAATGAAATTATTTTTCGTGAAATCCTTGAATGAAAGGGCTCTTTGCAAATCAAAATATTGAAAAACAAACATTGAACCAATACTTCACATCATGTATCAAACTGGACTATGAATACACTCTTTATTCCTTTGTTATGTAAAGCTTTTTTCAGCAAAAAGTGAATGCAGCTTTGAGAGTATGTCTAGTATGATTCTGGAAGTGTCTCAGTAAGGGGAATCTGCAAGGATTCTTCCATGGTTTCGAGAGAAAAAGTGGAGGAAATGGCACATGGATGAGAGAGTTGATAGGTGTGATCGAAAACAAAGATAGATTTTTCTTTGTGTGGTTTGATGGGAGGAGGTTGTCTCCATCATCTCGGCAGTTGTCGATGGACCTCCTCACGATGCTGTGGTAGATCGATTGGCTCCTAGCACGATTATGAGGTGGCGAGTTGCGTTGTGGTTATAGATGCATGCTCCCTACGGGGTATGGCAAGTTGTTATACGGTTGGAGGTGTGTATCTTGGAGGGTATTGCAAACGCAAGAAGAGAGCGCAACTGGAGGGGAAGAGAGAGAGAGAGAGAGAGAGAGAGAGAGAAGGGGGGGGGGATGAAAAGAAATGCTTCTGCACACGTAGACAACAAGGCAGAGAGAGGGCAAGTTGGCAAGCCAGTGAAGGGGCAGGTGGAGGGAGGATAGGTGAGCATCGGGGCTGGCACGATGAGAGCAAAGCTAGATGGCAACAAGAGGTGGATGGAAAATGTCAAGGGAAGGGACGGAGGGAACTACAATTGTCATTGTTTGTTTGTTTCGCTTAAAGTGAGCATCCACATGACCCTAAGTGCAAAGGATGGCTTGCTCTAATTGCACACGAGAAGGAGGCGAAGACAAGTTGCAAGTTAGGGGGGCGAGGGAAAGTACCAAGTGATGTGGGATAGGAGCATATGATTGCGACGACGGTCAGGGAAAGTTGCAAAATCATCCGTGGTCCACTCGCTCGTGTGCGCAACCATGTTTTCTCTCTCTCTCTCTCTCTCTCTCTCTCTCTCTCTCTCTCTCTCTCTCTCTCTCTCAATTTTGTATGTGGAGGCCAGAGGCAAGGTGAGCCAAAGAGTAACACCCCTACAACACACAGTGCACAAAAAAAGGGAGGAGAGGTTTTGGGGGGGGGGGGGGGACAATGTGCATTTTTCCTTTCGAAAAGAAGGAAGCAGGGAGCGAAACTCTAAGAGATTTGTGTTAATAAACTCAAATCGAGCAAATACGTACCTATAACTCATGAAATAGCATTTGAAAGGACATGATGTCAGACATCCAGGGCTTCTTGAAAGACACGTCTCACAACTACAATTGAACAACCTTCACCCTTATGGATACTAAGGCCTTTAACGGGCCAAACAAAAACTTTACCTTGGAATATTCCCAACTCCATGGGAGGGTGTGTGTGTGTGTGTGTGTGTGAGAGAGAGAGAGAGAGAGAGAGAGAGAGAGAGAGAAAGAGAGGAGGTGGTTTTGTGTGTGTGTGTGTGTGTGTGTGTGTGTGTGTGTATGTTTGTTTTTTTTTGGGGGGCGGGTGGATTGTATAGGTGTGGTTGCCAAAGAAGAGAACCTAAGAAGTAAAGGGAGTCTTCTAAATTGCCATTTATGTGCCTACGAGAATTTGTGGGGGCAATGGTTTGATAAAGGGTATGTAGTTAATACCCTCTTGCAAACCAAAAGAGAAGGGTGAGAGGAGCGTAGGTTGTCTGTGGATATTCCCCGAAATGGAAAAGGGAAAATGAGCCGAAGGGCGAAAAGAGCAAAACCTAAGAAATAAAGGGACCAAGGGGAATCTTGTCAATTGCTTTGAGATACTTTATTCACCAAAATAAGCATGATGCTCTCTCTCTTTGGGGAGAGAAAAAGGATGGCATGCCATATGGAAGAGAGAGAGGCTGGGAGAGAGCTATCGTGTGGTAGAATGAAGGCAAAGGGGGAGGGAGATTTTTTTGCGTCTATGTTAGTTTTTTGTACTGATCGTCTTTTGGCTACTATGCGGCAAGGACACTAATGCCAATGGAGAGCAAGGTAGGCGAATCCAGCTATAAATATGCTAATGAGGGGATGTCTATGTGGTATGCAACCCGGGGGGGGGATGATGTCTCTACAGTTGTTGTTGGCATGCACATGCAAACAATGGAAGCAAGGGGAGGGGTGGTTAATCGAAGTGTGAAGGGAGGGAGGAGGGAGAGTGTTGTTGGTGGGCCAGCACAGTACGGCAAGCCAAAGGGGCCGAGCACTATGCATAGTGGGTGACGCAAGGAGCGAGGGTTGTGTAGAGCTCGTGATGGTGACAACTCATGTCTTTTGCTTTTGAATTAGTGGATTCCCTCAAAATCTATAACGCTAATTAATGGGTAATAGAGGATAGCAATTTTGCCAGTTGTATCACTTGGGCTTGGGGTCTGCTTAGACAATCTTGCTTGGTTTTTGAAATTCCTCCACCGTAGGAACAATCCCGTGATACCTCAAGTATCTATCATATGAGTCTTGAACTAAAGACTTGCTCCTTAAAGAGGGACCTTGGATAACGAAGCTACCACATGGGTGATATAAAAGCAGGGGTGTATGCAAAAATCTCAATGATTTGTCCACGTGTATATCTATGATGCCCAAAGTTTAACCTAGAAAATTAAGGTCCAATGAAATTAGAGCCTGATTTTTTATTTCATTGTGAACCCGGATATACATGGCAGTGGACAATATTTGATGTCCACTTGATGGACAGGACAAAAAGAGCAATAGTCTCAAATCATTGGATAGGGGACTTTTGGAAGTATTGTAGATGGAAAGTGTATTGGATTTTGTGGTGGTGAGTGAGTGGTGACTATAAAGTATCACAAAGATAAGGTACATGCATGAAGCAAACAACGGCAACAACATGGCACAACTTATAAGGACAGTTACTCGATGGCTCTATATGAGCATGTCACTGTTGTAGGATTCAATAGTTTGAAGTCGGAACCACACATCCAAAAAGTGCACACTCAGAGGAGACAAATTTGCATGCATTTTAATGGGATACCGACCTTTAGTTTTTTTTTCACTAATTGAAATTCCAAGCTTGCCTTGAAGAAGACAGGCTTGATCATCTACATAAGGAGTCCTTAGTTAAGGGTGGATTTTTGGGTGCAAATCTGGACGATTGGAAGAAGCTTGTCGATTGATGTCACATGACAAGCTAATGATAATTTTAAATTAATTTTTTTAGGCTCTTGTGAGAGGGTGTTGACATGTTCTAATTCAATTCCCAAACAATTGTATAATATCACCTCTCTCTAGGTGTTGGTGAGACGAGCCCTCTTAGAAGCATCTATCTTTCTTTATTCTACAAAGCAAGGGTCAATCTAGTGGGCACCCATCAGCTTTGCTTTGCCCCCTAGATTAAGCCTAGAGGTAAGTAGGGTTTAGCACAATAATCATGCTTCATGCACCTATGAAAGGAAGGCTAGGGGTCTCTTTCGGGGGGGATTGGAGAGTAAGAGCAGCCAAGACATGCACCAAGAGCACTAGCAATATCAAGCTCACACACATGGAGAAGGCATGCGCACCATGTAGATTGTTGTAAGTTGCTTGCTATGTTAGTGATTTGGCATCCATGTGATAGTCTCTCTCTCACACACACATACACACACACACATGAGCGCTATGGTGGTTTGCTGAGACTAGCATCATGATGCAGATAGAATAGAATGTATATCGTGCTGGGTTTTTTGTGCACGGGTTTTGGAAGTGGGTTTATGCTTAGAGCATGAAGCTATTGTGGAACAAATATGGGAGCATCGTCAACATCCTCTTGCCTAGGCGTGTGATTATCTCATTATGCGCCATATGGTACAGTTATCACGAGGTTGCTACTTCCACCATCATGATCTCGTGCTTCCTCTTTGTGAATTTGGATTGTGAATCTGTGATTGTCGCATATGATTTGTGAGTTTGTTTCTCTCTCTCTCCCCCCCTCCCTCTTTCCACTTTCCCTAGCATGTAGGATGTTGATTTTCGTGGTGGATTAGTGGTTTTCTCTCCACTTCCATTAGAAGTATGATGCTACGTGTCTCACAATATCATTGCCTGCCACTCCCTTCCTAGAGACGATGCCTCGTTGTGGATTTGTGGAGTCCTAACCGCATGCCAAGCTAGGTGGTGTCCCAAGATTTTTGCTCCCCTCATTGATGAGTCCCATTGGCATTGACTTGGTGTCGAGGCCACTAGGACCAATTTTCCTGTCTCAATAATAGAGACACTAACTAAAACATTGAGTATCTTTTCTATGAAGAGAGGAGAGCTTGCCTATTTACAGCAAAGTTGGGCCATCCATGGGCCAAATCTACATGTAGCTCAAGTATGTTGATTGACTCGGGGGGGGGGGGAGGTTCATACACAATCCAATGCTACATTTGATGGAGCCTATCCACTTGTGTGCATTGTGTTTTGAGATCGTGGATAGACCATTGTCAATGAGCGCATGCATGCATGTGTGTGTATGTGTGTGTAGCTGTTTTTCTTAAATATATAAGCAGAACAAGACCAACAATTCAAAAGACAACTAGATTTAGACAAGCGACCAAGGATAGCACAAAAACAACTCAATCTTAGAATTATTTTTGTACATTGTAATAAGAATGAGGTCTCATTCTAGTGTAAAAGTAGGAGGGAACTTATGTATTGCCTGCTCCAAAAAGTGGAAGTTTTCTACATGAAGGATGGAAACAACAAAGCCAAAGAGATCCCAAGAAAGGATAAAGTCCTTACCTGCATCCATTCAAACTAGACAACAAATATGTTAGCCTTGAATGTGTTTTACAGGTGTCAATGGACTATATCAGTTGTTATCCATGTCCGTCTTACAAACTTTTATAACTCAAACCATTGTCCAGAGTAATCATGAATTTTTGTCAAATGTAATGTATATTTTTGTTCCTTTTTAAATTCATTGTATAACTTGAGATAAAAAAAGGTGATCACTCCTTTGATATCCAAGTGTTTTATTGTAGTTATAGATAAGGTTATTATGTACCCAAATTTTTATAGCCCTTAATTATCAAAATACATGCAACTTTGATCAGAAGGCCCCCACCGTTTTTGATCCAAGTTTCTTACCCCCAATTTAGTTCCTTTTTTTCTATTGAATGTTAAAAAATGTAACTCTAGACTTTCTAAAAATATATCAAAACCAAGCAAGTGAATGGGGTAACATGCCTCTATTTTTATTATCTTTTTTAATTAAAACTTAACAACTAAATGAAGTATCCCATCCATAGTTCGGATAGAACACAATATCTAAGAAAAAAACCTGCTAGCAGCACATCACCATAAGTTGCACATAATATAATCAACCAAGAAAAACCCATTTTAGTAGCCTGTTTGGTCTATGTACAAATCCTATATAATGTGTTAAGCAATCAAAAATGACCTAATTTTTTACCAAGGTATCATAAACTGAACAACCAAAATATCAAATATCCACCAGCTCAACGTACGTGTAACCAGATTCTAATTACTATCTTACTGCGTAGTGACACAATGTATTGATTGTAAAGAATGAGGATACAAGAGAGCTACACAAGACAAGCACAAAGCACACAGAGATGGAAAGCTTCTTCTTCTTCTCTGCAGAAAAGAGAGTACAAAATGACTAAGTGCTAAAGCTGAAAAGTAGCACATATGTACATGCGGTCACTAAGTGTGAACTCGCTAGAAGCGTACTAGGCTGGCACTATAAGTGTAGTCCAGCTGTAGAATCACTGGCAGAGATCCTCCGTGTCAGTCACCTAACACGCCAGTGAGTAAATGCCGTAAGCGGCCAAGACCCGTAGTGGATGCCAGCTCAAGGTGTAGAGCTCGAAATCTCAACACTCCCCCTCGAGCTCTGCATGTCGCAGAGTCCAAGCATAGTCTGGAAACGTCGAAGCTTCTCAGCTCCGAGGGCCTTGGTAAAGATATCCGCTATCTGCTCCTCTGTGCTGACGTAGACCAAGTCGATGTCACCCGCCAACACTCGCTCTCGAACGTAGTGGTAATGGACCTCTATGTGTTTGGTCCTAGCATGGAACACTGGGTTCCTAGCCAATTGCATGCTGCTGAGGTTGTCACAATGGATGAAAATCTGCTGGTCCACCTGCACTCCCAAGTCCTCAAGTAATGTGCGTAGCCAAGCTACCTCGCACGCCGCAACTGCTGCACCTCTGTACTCGGCCTCTGTGCTCGATAAAGCAACCGTCGGCTGCTTTTTGCTGCTCCAAGTAACAGCATCACTCCCAAAAGAGAACATGAAGCCACTCGTAGATCTCCTATCAACAATGTTACCTGCCCAATCTACATCTGTATACCCATACAATGCTAATGGTGCATCTACTGCATAGAACAATGCGTAGTCAAGAGTACCTTGCACATACCTAAGTGTGCATCGTACTCCATCCAAATGTGGCTTCCTCGGAAGCTGCATGAACTGACTCTCCAAGCCTACTGTGTAGCTCAAGTCTGGCCTTGTGATAGTCAAGTAGATTAGACTACCCACAATCTTCCTGTACATGTTGACATCCTCAACAACATCACCCTTCTCTGCACTCAGCTTTGCATTCACATCCAAGGGAATAGAAATTGGCTTACAATCAGCCATACCATACTTTGACACCATGTCCAAAGCATATTGTCTCTGTGATAGCCATACACCCTCTGAAGTCCTGATCACCTCAATGCCAAGAAAGTAGCGCAACTCGCCTAAATCTTTCATTTCAAACTCCTGTTTGAGAAGACCCTTCACATGGTCAATCTCCATAGCATTGTCACCAACAATAATAAGGTCATCTACATATATGGTAATGACCACAATCCCCACATCACTCTCACGTACATAGAGTGAATGATCAGCATGAGCTCTCCTAAAACCAATACTGACAAGATACTTGGCAATCCTGTCATACCATGCTCTAGAGCCCTGCTTCAAACCATACAAAGCTTTGAGAAGTCTGCATACATAATCTGGGTAACCTGGATCGACATAACCAGGTGGCTGATCCATATACACTTCCTCTTGCAACTCACCATTCAAGAAGGCATTCCTTACATCCATTTGATGCATAATCCATCCTCTAGATGCAGCCACTGCTATGACAGCTCTCACTGTCGTCATCTTTGCCACTGGAGCAAAGGTCTCCTCATAGTCTATGCCATACGTCTGTGCATAACCCTTTGCGACCAGCCTTGCCTTGTGACGCTCAATGTTACCATCAGCCTTATGCTTGGTTTTATACACCCATTTACATCCAATAGCTTTCTTGCCACTTGGCAATGGCACCAACTCCCATGTGTCATTTGCTTCCAATGCAGCCATCTCTTCATTCATTGCATCATCCCAATGCACATTTCCAACTGCATCCTCAAAACATGTGGGCTCCACATCCTGTATCACCTTAGCCATGTAGGCTTGGTGATGCGCTAGATACCCATCATAAGTCAATTTCTGAACTGGATTTCTGACTCTATTAGATCTGCGCGGTCCTGGGTCACTCCTTTGCCCTCTAGCATCTTCTTGTACTTTCCTTACACCAGGTGTCCTGACAGCCGGAATTCCAAATTCCTCATCAAGACTTTGTTCAGAACCATCTGAATCCATGTCTACATGTGAAAAACCTGATGATGCATCAGCCATAAGATCAACCTTTTCCTTTCCTTTTCGTGATACATTCCCTGTACCTGTTGGTGGAGTAACCTGCGTACGTAGTCTACCATTCCATGGTTTCTCAACAGAGCCACGAGAAGAGGACTCTTGTGGTCCACTCAAAACCTGTGACGTGGCCTCACATTTTGTACAACCACATCATCTTTTACATCAGCCCCAATAGTGCCATGTGCATTACTGTACCAGCTGCTCATCTCATCAAAGACTACATCTCTGCTCACTCGTAATTCTCGTGTAGTAGGATTGTAGCACCTGTACCCCTTTTGTTCAAGGGAATATCCCACAAGAATACATTTCTCTGCTTTAGGATCCAATTTCCTACGCAACTCATCTGGTACATGCACGTAAGCTATGCAGCCAAACACTTTCAAGTGTGCCAAATCAGGCTTTGTATCTGTAAACTTTTCCTCAGGTGTTACATCATGCACCGCAGCTGTAGGTGTCCTGTTCATAATGGACACAGTTGTATTTACAGCTTCAGCCCAGAAATGATGAGGCAGTTCTTCTCATTCATCAATGCACGTGCAACCTCTGCAATGTGCCTGTTTTTCCTTTCTGCGACCCCATTCTGCTGTGGAGTATATCTGCATGTAAACTGCCTGTGTATACCATACATTCGCAGAAAATCTGAAAAATCATTGGAGAAGTACTCTCCCCCTCCATCTGACCTCAATGTCTTGATTTGCATATCTGTCTCCTTCTCAATCATGACTTTGAAGTCTTGAAAGTGACCAAACACTTCACTTTTGTTACACATGAAGTAGACCCATACTTTCCTTGTATGGTCATCAATGAAAGAGACATAATACCTGCAACCATGTATACTTGCAGTATCGGTTGGACCCCAAACATCTGTGTGCACCACCTCAAGTGGGTTTTTACATACATTGCGCTCATGTGGAAATGAGCCCTTTGACTGTTTTCCAAACTGGCATGCTGCACACACTTTATGCATACCATCCACCTTGAATTTGGGCAAACCTTTTACAATCTGTTTTGATTGCATGCTGCTCAATCTCTGCTCATTGACATGGCCAATGCGTTTGTGCCAAATGTCAACATCAGCCACAACACCTGTGCCCTGTGCAAATAATGCAGCTTTTACCTCAGGCATGTCTACATTCAGCGTAAACATTCTGCCCACACATTTGCCCTCTGTGATCAGCTTACAGCCATTCTGGAAATCTTCTACATAACAGCCATTTGGATTGAAGCGAACCTGCAAACCCTGCTCAACCATTTGTCCAACAGAAACAAGATTCTTTGTAATGTTTGGGACATGAAGTACATCTGCTAAGTACTTTGATTTCCCACTCTTCGTATTTAGAGGTATGTCCCCTACATGAGCAATGGGGTGAGTTGTGTCATCTCCTGTCTGCACATAGCCTGACACATCTGGTTTGCACATATCTCTAAACCACTATCCATGAGACGTCATGTGATTAGAGGCACCTGAATCCACATACCAAACATCATCTTGGGTGGAATTATCTGCAGTCATTGTATTCATTACATGCTGCATAACAAACATGCGCTCGTTTTTGCTGTCATCTGCATCTCTGCTAGTAGATGCATAGTTGCCCTGTTCTCTCTTTCTACTTGCTTTTCCCTTTGGACAGTCACGTGACATGTGACCTCTTTCACCACAAGTCCAACATTCTCTACTATCTGGAGTATGTTGCTGCCTGCTTGATCCTGCACCACGACCTCTTTGACTCCCCCTGCCTTGAGACTGGTTTCCCCTGCCACCTGTATTGTTTTGATTTGATTGTCCTTCCAGAAATTGGCCCCTGCAACCCCTTGGGCCTCGACCACGACCTCTACCTCTACCTCTGTTGGAGTTAGAATAGAAGGCCTGTTCAGAATTATTTCTGCCATGAGAAGAAGATGTGTCAAGGTTCTTCTCCTCAAGAATAAGCATAGAAATCAAATCTTGGAACACGGGGATGTCGTCTCTTGTATTCATGGAAGACCTAAAATGTACATACTCATCTCCTAGACCATCCAAGCATGCACGGACAATGTCATCGTCTTCCACTGAGACTTTAATAGATCCAAGAGCCTCAATGATACTCTTGATCTTCAAAGCATAATCATTGATGGAGAGGTTGTTCCTCTTAACCTGATTTAACTCTGACTTTAGTTGAAGCTTCCTGGCCTTGGTGTTCACCTTGAACACTCTGCCTAAGTTTCTCCATGCAATGGCGGGGGTTTCAGCATCCTGTAGATAGCCCATCATGCCATCTGTGATGCTCATAGAAAGCCAATATATCACTTTGCTCTGGCCTTGTTGCCAGTCCCTCAAAGATTTCCTTTGTTCTGCTGTAGCATTTGCCTCGGGAATCTCTGGTTCCTTTTCATTGTCTCCTTCTACATAGTCCCAATAACCTTTTCCTTTTAGGAAATTTGTTATTCTGAACTTCCATGCAGGGTAGTTATTTTTCTCAAGCTTCTCAGTAACAATCTGACTGAAACCGTCAGACATCTTGAAGCAGTAAGACAAAATAGCTGCAATCTGCAAAAACCTGCAAATCTGCTGCACCTGCTATCGTGGTACCTGTAACGCTTTCTACACTCAACGAGTGTCCACAATCAAGCGTACATACAACCACTGTTCTTGTACAGTAAATCTCTGTATACTGCACTTTGGAGACCTGTTCAGAAACTTGTGCTCTTGCTCTCTTAGCCTCTCTTGCCTGCACCAGGCTCTGATACCATGTAAAGAATGAGGATACAAGAGAGCTACACAAGACAAGCACAAAGCACACAGAGATGGAAAGCTTCTTCTTCTTCTCTGCAGAAAAGAGAGTACAAAATGACTAAGTGCTAAAGCTGAAAAGTAGCACATATGTACATGCGGTCACTAAGTGTGAACTCGCTAGAAGCGTACTAGGCTGGCACTATAAGTGTAGTCCAGCTGTAGAATCACTGGCAGAGATCCTCCGTGTCAGTCACCTAACACGCCAGTGAGTAAATGCCGTAAGCGGCCAAGACCCGTAGTGGATGCCAGCTCAAGGTGTAGAGCTCGAAATCTCAACATTGATGATGTAATGGAAATGGCCTATGAACTTTGAGAATAGCTAGACAGATGCTCGAGACTACCAAAATGAATTCTTGCGCTGTAAGGAAATAAGTCAAAAGAGAATATACATTACCTACTATAGTTTTTTGTGATACTTCAAAAAATAGCACTTTGGACAATTAGGAGGATGGCCTATCAAATTATTATATCCCTCTGTTGAAGTTTCTTGCTGAGCTATGATCTCTTTTTTTTCTAATGCTAGAGCTACACTTTTGCTATTTATCGTATGCAAAACATCGAACCTAAAATTATCATTGAACGGCTGGTATGCTGCAACCTCTTTCCTCATTTTGTTGTGGGTGGTTTTCTCGTGCGTGCTTTTATCCTCACGTCGTAGTTCTTTGTCACGCCTATGTATCTTCTTCCATTTTTTGTGCAAGTTATTGAGTAGACTATGTAGTTGATTTCCTCCTCTGCCACCGCTGCCTCTTTGATGTTGGCATCTCCGGTGATGTCTCCTCCTGTGTCTAAGTTGCTCGAGTATTGTCCTCCATTTCGATCTTTATGTCTGCGATGTATTCCTGCACTGCATAAGTAAGTATTATTTGTGTTCTGATTTAGAAATGCAGTTAGTTGTAAATAGTTCTTATACTTAAGTAGTGGATGCAATGTTTACTTGTTTTTTTCTTTCTTTTTCTGAACGGGTCTGTCGTTTCTCTGAAGCGTTTGTTGAATAACTCTTGATCAAAGTGTCAAGTGAAATTCTCGTCTGTCAATATTGGTTCATTTTCTTCGAGTCCCATCTCGACCCTAATTTTGTTTAATATCATGTCGCCATTTCCTGTCAACATCGAGGAGTTTGTCAAGCTCTATGTTGAAGCCAAAGTGCAGCATCTTGATGGCAAACAATGAAATGCCCTTTGTCTTCGTATGTAGCAATTGTAGAGCCTCCCCGTCAAGTAGTCTTCTCGTTGTTTTGTCGTATTGCAACTCAAGTTTGTTGAGTATTTCTTTCTACAGTCCAGTTGTGAACTTGGCCTGTTTGTCACTATTTTGCTTCAATATCTGCTTCATTGAGTTGATGTAGCTGCGGATGTGCGAGTAGTGTGGTCGTGGTTTTATGTATGAGTGTGGATTCTCCCCTCCTAAATTTTCCATTCTCATCTGGCCGGAGGTAGGATAGTTTGATGAGCCGTCATTGTTTGTTGCAGATGAAGTGCTTGTTGCGTTACTTTTGAACAGATCAAATAGCTGCAAGTGAGGACAAAGAATAAGCATGTTGTGAGAAGAGGTTTCTATTCATTTAAACGTATTGTTTATCTTCAAGGAACATAGATTTTGGAATGTACAGACCTTGTTGGCTGCCATGTTGTAGTTGTTTTCTTAAAAACCTGTATCACAAGAGCCAATATTAAGAAATGCATCATATGATCTGCAAGTGAGGACAAACGTTATATGAAATGGAGTTATACAATTTTACATCATTGTACATACTCAAGTATCTGAAAGCAAATCTCTCATAGGCTCAAACATGTCTGGTGTAGGAAGCTCTAGGATCCTTATGTGTCTTCTTTTCGGTGACTCGCGCGAAAACTTGTTTGATGTTGAGTACGGCCTTTTCAGCTATTGTTGCACCCTGCGATTTGTGACCCGTTATTGCATATGCTAGTATTGAAGGGAATGTATATTTGTGGTAATATTTGAAGTTGAATGACCTAGTGGAGTGTTTTGTATGCCGAATGGTGATTTTTTGGTATTTGTGTTGTCTATGAGCACACTGATCGCGTCTACTAGATCGTTGCAATCATGGGATATATTCTTGACCCTGCATGTGGCGCCGTTTGTAGCACCAATTTCCAAGTCGAGATTTGAGGTGATCATAGACTTTGCACCAACAGCGACGTTGTGTATTTCATTGAAAGAGGTGTCGTTGACCCAACTTTCTAAGAGTGGCTCGTTGTCCGCATTTGTTTTTAACACTATTCAGACTATCTGTTCGTTTGCAAAACTCCTTTGCAATATGATGTCATTGTATCTTCAAGCGTCGTCGCGATGTGTGCAAATGATTGTGGTGACTTCGTCCATAGTTTCCAATAGTTCTTGTTTGTTTATGATGCACTCTGAAAGTGTGCTTGTTATCTCTTTTTTGGTTGTCTTCCTTTGTCTAATTGTATGCAGAAATTTGAGGAATATTGGGTCCGCTGTGTGTCGAACTGAGAATGTCATCTTGTGGACAATTCCATGCTTGAAGTGTGCCGATTGTGTAATTGTACATACATGACAGAAAGTTCCAGGGTGCTTACAAACGGGCGGTAGCTGTGCGAAGTCTCCAAAGAGAAGAACCAATTTACTACAGAATGGATCATGAATTGATACGTTTGTGACATTGACAAGTTGGCGAATGACATGTTGAATGTTGTGCTTGTGAGCATTGATATCTCATCCATTATGATAACGTCAGCCTCTTTGATGGATGTGAATCTCTCATCCCCTGGATTTATTGATTTTGGATAATTTTTATTTGAGCCCGCCGTTATCTTGAATTGATAGTGCACTATTTATGCAACACTTCTTAGCCCAGATGTAGCTACGCCAGTTGACGTTGTCAATATGACTGTCTTGTTCTGTTGTACAAACCTGGTCGTCATGTATTTGATGAGGAATGACTTTTCGGATCTTGGGATGCTCGTGATAATGTGGAGGCCAGATATTCTGGTGGATGTGTCTTCAGATATCTTGTGTTGTTCAAGAGTGAGTGCTGCATTATGGACATTGTCGAACTCCTTTAGAAGCTACAACATGTTATGCCTACTAGTTTCCTTGGTATCATTCATATGTACACGGCTTGAATGAATCAGATTCTCGTGGTTCAGGAAGAGCTTATGGTGGATCAGGTTCACAATGTGCCCTGTGTTCTCGTTTAAAAGCATGTTTTGTTGTGTGTAATTGTTGATGTACATCTCGAGGTCCTCCTTTTCTCTTATTAACTGTCGGATTTTGCACTTTGTAAAGTAACAAGACATTGGGTATTCTTGCAAGATCAGATTGGACTCGGTTCTAAATGTTGCCTTCTGTAGCAATATGTTGAAGAAGAAGCCCTCCGGTTGGTGGCCAGGGTGGTATTCAGTGAATCGTACGAGGCGGTGATTTTCTAGTACCAAGTTGTTGTAGGCATCTTACGTTTGACTCTTCTGAGATCCTATGGTGTTGTTCTTGATCTTGAAATTTTTGTGGTAGATGCATGACGTGTATTGCTCTAGCTGTAGTGGCCTTGCACAATACAAGTCGACTAGGTGCATAACGATTGTTTGGCTCTGTGATAATAATCTTTGTCTTAGTGAAGGTGGTGATGAGTTGATATATTCCACGGCTTTGCTTCTTGTGATGATCGAAATTTGCAGGCAATTTAGTGTTGCCTCTGTTGCTTGAAATTGGCTTGGACATTATCGATGCTGCAATTACGCGGAGCTTGACCTTGTCTAATCCATTCAGACCGAGCCTCACTCCATTCTCCTTTGATAGGTTCAGTGCACCCATTGGCTCTATCTTCACTGCGTACTTTAGCAGGTAGTGAGATATAGATGAGTTGGTCACACGTTGGATGTTCATGTGCTCTCCCCACAGTGGCAATATTGTTGGGTGGTAGGGAACTACATTACGGTGTTCATCTTCGGGCCGATAGTACAACCATCTTGATGTTTGTGGGTCCATTACAGGCTTGGTTGATAGTTGAGGACTGAATGGAAAGCTGTATTTGCATGCAGAGTGTTGGCCCGTTACCCTACAGGTGGACTTGCATCTGTGAATTTGTTTTCTTGTGACGAGGTGATGTAAATGGTTTGAGAAATTCAAAAGATGCTGTTGTGGGTCAGGTATATATGCCGCTATTTCATCTGCTACCGACTCAATGTCACCTCGAAAAACCAACAAAATCATATGAGCACGCAGTGATTTTGTATCTTGTACCTTAAAAGATGATGCTCTATTTCGCATAGGACTTTGCTCCCCCCAAAAATGTGGTTGTTCAAGAAGATGTGCAGACGCTCGTGGAACAACACGGCACACTCAACAAGACAATCTTTCCATGTGTAGATTCCATTGAATGAATGGGCAATTTTTTGGATTACTGTAATTTCATTCCACTTGCTTTCGTCCGTAGTAAATGTCAAGAACAGATTGGGTAGGCCCCACAAGTCAACCATTGCAATGAGATCTTTGAGGTTCTTTCGATGCCATGATGGAGTGTCGGGCATTGTCAATGGAAGCTTGTATCTTATAATGTTTCTTACTGCATCTTGGTTAGATGCATTCTTGTGCTTCCTCTTATACGCGTCTATGTCACGCTGCAAAATCGTCGTGTTTGTAGAATTGGAAATTATGATTGTTCTCTTGAGTTGGTACATGATGATTAGGTATGGCTTGTACAAGGTATACACAGAGAACAACATGTCGATCCTCATCCTGATGTAGTCACTGAATTGGGTGTCTCGTTCGTAGTTTCCGCGCTTGAACGGGAATAAAAAAGGAAGCACAGCTTTTTCTATTGTCAAGTCTTTGGCCTCTGAGTGGCTAGCAGGCATCCCATTGTACCTGAAGATTGTCATACGCTCAATGAGACTTGAGCCCTCACGGAGCTTCATTGAGCCAAAGTCGTGAGAGTCTGTTATGGTGTAGGGCCTTCTTCTTGAGATAGCATAAGTGTTTTCAAGAATGCTCTTCTCACATTGCACTTCTACTTCCTCCATCAATACAAAAGGCTCCGTTTCTGAGTGGCTTGTTATGATTGACGTAACAGCTTCCGATGTTAGCACACAGTAAGTGGTTTTTTTGTGGGGTTGATCTACCACAGTCTTATACATCTTGATAACTGGATTATGGAGTAAGTTGTAGGCCAAAATGTCTGATAAGCACAAGGACGTGAGCTGCTTTGACAGTTGATGTACATTTGCTGCTTTTGTCCAAGAGATCAGAGGGTCATCAAGCAAGGATCTTTTTTCAAGTACGATGTATGCTACAACGTTTGCAGAGCTTATGACGTTTAAAGAAATGTCAATTATATTGAGGAGCTGAGTGTGAAGCTGGTTGGATTCTAGGATACGTCAGACATAGTCTGGTAGCGGTACTACTATGCTTTTGGTTCTGATGTCTCTATCGCAGCTGGAGCAACATGACGCAGGCAATGTCTGTCATTAGCTTAGATCATGAAAAAAACAAGGGGAAAGCAAAGGTGGATGAAGCTGATGTGATGTCAATCAAAAGGGTAAGGAGACACAAGTCTAATGAAATGGATGCCTTAGAGTAGGAAAGGTGCCCCAAGAAGGATCATCACAAGCCCCCAAGGATGCAATGAAAATAAAAAGCAAGTCTAGAAGACACATTGCCATGGAGGATTTTCCATTAGGGGTAGGATCTTTACCATATGACCTTGTTGCAGATGTTAGTGAGCAAGGGCCAAAGCTTACTTTGCAGCAACTCCTCCATCTCTCACCTAAGATGAGGAGATCCTCGTCCAAGATGGTGAGTACTAGAAAAGCTAAAGTTAAGTCAAGTGGGGCCATCAGTGTGCGGGGAATCAAGGATATTGTACCGGAGGTGGATGCTGTGATCAAGGATCACCATATTTCTAATGTTTATATTGATGGAGGAGCAAAAACCTATGTGATGATAGAAAATATTATGCACATGCTAGGATTAGAGGTGAATGAGCACTCTTCCTTGCAGGCAAAGATGGCCAACAATATCGTGTTGCATGCCTAGGCAAGGTAAATGGAGTAAAAGTGTCGATTTTTGGGGTGAGTGTGTTAATAGACGAATATGTGATCTCTCCAAAGAGGGAGGGCTACTCACTAATTTTGGGGAGGCCTTGGCTCATGGCAATGAAGTCTAGACAAGACTTGGAGACTGGAGCGTTGGAGTTGTGGCTAAAAAACAAGAACTCTAATACCAGCAATCCTTGCAGCAAGACCTGCAACATCCTCAACATCGCATGCATCCTTAGAACCAAGACGTACATCAATGCCCTGCACAATATTCGAGACTCCCTTTGACAAAAGAACATGTTGCATCATGTAATCCCACATAGGGTAATTGTCCCCATCCAATCTGTCCTCAGCAGCAAAAACATCTTGAACACATCTGTGTTGTTGTCAGCCATGGTAAATGTTGCACCTGATGTGAAAACTGCCCAAAAAGAGGAGAAACAAAGCGAGAACAACACGTTCTATATAGCACAAACCGTAGAAGACTGTAAGGCACCTGTTATACAGAAAACGGCACTGACAAAAACTCTGCACAAAATGACGAAATAGCACGTGCAGCACTACCTGTAGTGGAATTCGAAGAAAGTGAGTAGTCATGTGATGGAGCAGCTAGCGAATAAGCCCAGGAGGATGCAACTTACTCTGATACCAATTGTTGAAATTAGGGTTTCAGAGAAACGCACACAGCTTGGAGAAGACGAAGGAAGCTCAAGGCACACAATAGAGAGTGTGTTACTTAGTGTGTAATGGAAAGATAGATAGCCCTAAGTGATGGGCGTATATACAATGCACGAGGGAAAAAAAATCCTAAAGAGGGAAAAAATGCCCCGACGGTCCTAATATGTTCACACACATCACTACCACATGTATATGGTAACAATCTAGAGCTAGAGTCCGTGCAGTACGAGTGATTAATCTTTGTCTGAATACATCTGAGGATGGGGAAATCTCTCTAGAGGTAATGGGTGTGCTGCGGCAAGACCCAGAAGCACAGAAGAGCCAAGACATCCAAGGTGAAGTAGATGATTCAAGGTTAGAAACCATGCTAGCCAGGGACTTGTCTCAAGAGGAAATGGATTCTTACATGTAGTTCTTAAGGAGATATGCTAGCCTTTTCATTATCGATTACAAGCATATCAAAGGGGTCACTGTGACACAACACCACATCCAACTGAAAGAGGATAGTAACCACTTGTGCAGAAGCTGAGGAGGCTTGGAGTGGTCCAGCAATATGCATTGTTGAAGGAGGTAAAAGGGTTGTTTAAAGTTGGGTTCATTTACCCAATGGAGGACTCAGAGTGGATGTCCTCGGTAGTGGTGACCCCAAAGAAGTGTTGGGTATGCAAGCCCTTGTGCATCTAGCTTGTGGTAAACTCCCTTACAGCATGCAGGTAAGAGTCAGTCCAAGTTTAGTGTTGCATGGCAAGTTTGTGGTCATATATTATGTAATAGACTTTAATCAAATCAATACACTAAGAGAGAATAGCATGTAATTTTGTGTGTCTCTCTTTTCAAGCTATCGATCTCTCTCTCTTTCTCTCTCTGATGCACGCCATGGCTTCTTGCCAACAACCTCCATAGCCACTGCACCCAACACTTGGTATCAGAGCCCAGGATGGCCGTCAAGCAAGGAGGAGCTTGGCTCGACTCAGCAGCGTGAGAACCATTGCTAGTAGAGGAGAAAGAAGGCATTGTCACCTACAGCAAATCGACCCAAACTTCCCTCAATTGAATCGCCCTGGCCTGCTGGTGAGACTTCGATTCATAAGCGCCTGCAAACTCGATCGATACAGTATGTTGCGAGCCCAACAAATTTCCTCGCTATCGTTTGCGCCATCTCTGCAATACAGAGGTCGATTTTTTTTTGGTTTGCTTATTTCACATTGCAGTGACCCACCCAATTTCATCCTGGAGGATTTACACAAGCGGGTATTCCCACTTGGCAAGTTTTTGTAGTAGCCTAATACATGCATGCAAAGACAGATAAAGATGAACGCAACCAAAAGTTAAGCTGGCAATAACCAATAACATAAATTGTCTATCAGATTTTTGAAAGGCTCTAACATGGCATCAAAGATCGACAAATTTAATGGATCCGGCTTCCACACCTGGTAAATTAAAGTCAAAGGTTATTTGATGCGAAAAAACCTATGGAACATGGTCAAGCCTCTCCCAACCAATGAAGCAGGCACTACATCTGTAGTAACTCACGCCCTCTCTGTCGAGCAATAGAGGAAAGATGAACAAGCTTTTGGTATCATTCTAACTTCCTTAGAAGACAACTTTATTCATTATTTGGATGATGTTGATTCTTCAAGTGCTGCCTGGATAGAGTTAGAGTGCTTTTGGGTGCCAAAGCTAAGTATTCCAAAATGAGTTTTAAAATGGAACTGTATTCTCTTTGCATGCGTGAAGATGAAAACATTGTAGCTTTAGCTAATAGACTGAAGAGCATTAAAACTCAACTTGTTTATGTTGAAGCCCCAATACCAGATGAAGATCTTATAGCCGTTTTTTTGAATAGCCTCCCTGTAGAATTTTATCAAATTGTCACTATTTTAAAGGAGAAGGATCCTCTGTCTTTTTTGGATGGTATTATTATTGCAAGAAGAAGAGAAATGAGTACCACGAATTAGCTCTTTCATACCGACTGCATATGTAGCTCGTGGTTGCACTTCAACTGCAAATTCAACAAGGCCTACTATCAGCACTAGACCTTGTGCAATATGTGGACGCAGCAATCATCAAACCAAGGATTGTTTCAGCAAAAATCCTTGCACCCATTGTGGAAAGACTAATCATCCTTCGTACAAATGCTTTAAGAAGAATAAGTGACAAATCAATATGGTTGAAGGTTCTGAAGATGGTGAAGCATCAATGCTTTCCGTAGAAAGTGATATCCTGTAGTTTTCAGTTTGTCTTTATGTTTCCTTTCTGTCAGTCCTTTATCAATAATTGTACGGGTTATAGACACTGCCACATAAAAAGTGGTAAGACCACCCTTTGTTGTTTGGTCGGGTTCTGGTATGTCTCACCCTGATGGTTGTTTGAGGGAAGTGCACACACACACACCTATGTTATTGTCAAGGGGGGGACTTCTACTCATGGTTTCAGGTGATTGGACTCTGCCATGGTCTGTTTGTCTCGAGTCCATTGTCAATAGTTTGGGCTTGAGGGGGGGTTGTTGGGTATGCAAGCCCTTGTGCGTCTAGCCTGTGGGAAACTCCCTTATTGCATGCAGGTAAGAGTCAATCCAAGTTTAGTGTTGCATGGCAAGTTTGTGGTCATATACTATGTAGTAGAGTTTAATCAAATCAATACACTAAGAGAGAATAGCGTGTAATTTTGTGTGTCTCTCGTTTCAAGATGTCGATCTCTCTCTCTTTCTCTCTCTGATGCACACCATGGCTTCTCTCCAACAGCCTCCATAGCCACTGCACCCAACAAGAAGAATGGTAAGTGGAGAGTGTGTGTAGATCACAAGCCCCTAAATGCTGCTACAAAGAGGGATCATTTTCCTCTCCCTTTCAAAGATGAGATCTTGAATGAAGTGGCGGGTCATGAAAGATACACTATATGTGACGGGGTACTCAAGATATTTCTAGATAAGAATTATAGATGAAGATCAACGGTTACAACTTTCATTACACAATGGGGAAGTTTTTCATATAGGGTCATGCCATTTGGCCTAACTAATGCCTTGACTACCTTCCAATGGTTCATGAATTTGGTTTTTCAGCCCTATTTTGGTAAGTCTATCAGAGTTTTCATTGATGATTTCTGAATCTATAGCTCAAGAGCATTACAGTTGAGCAATATAGATGAAGGGCTTACATGACTAGCTCAACTAGGAGGACAACTCAACAAGGATAAGTGCCATATTGGAGAATCTAAGGTGACATTTTTGGGACATGTAGTGTCAAAGAGAGGGATAGAAACCGATCCTAAGAAAGTGAAATCACTTCTTGCTCTCCCTTCACCTTCAAGCATGAAGCAATTGGTATCATTTCTGCAAAAGGTATGCTATTTGAATCTCTTCATTCACCTCCTTTCATAGTCAATCTATCCACTACAGCAGCTCATAAGGCAAGCAACCTTGACATGGGATGTGTGTAAGGTCTCTATCTGCCCTAGAAGAGGCTTACCTATGTAAAATTTTAAGCCTAAATATCAGTTTGGCAAAAGATTCTATTTTTTAGCAAGTTTCAGTGATCAGATGTCATTTTTGTGTTGTGGTCCTTGTAGAAATTTTAATTCTTGTCAAATTCAATTTTGGGAAAAATTTTCTAAAAAATAGAAAGTTTTTGACACACGATATGGTTTAGAATCGACTGACTCGACAAACTGTACACCGACGCAGATTTCCTTAAAAAAAAGGGTCCGGATGTCGAAGGTGGCTATTTATGGCAGGTAGTCGTATCTGTTACCTGTAGGTCTATCTTGAGTTAGCAAGTTTCATAATTGAATTTGGGTTAGTATAAGTCTAGTTAGCCTAAGGTTAGCATCTTTTAAGGTGTGTATGGCATCGATGTGCATATGCATGTATGGGTATGCATGGTCATGGATGCATGGTCATGTATCCCCATCATGTATAGACATGGGTCATGTGTATAGGTAGTCTTGTGTGACAAGTGTTAGGCTAGGCATGGAAAGTGTAGCACGGGAACTAAGCACGGCCTAGATAGGGTAGAGCATGGGCCAAAGAGTGAGGTGTGGGCAATGGAGCATGGGACTAGGACACCACAACCCCTCAATTTAGCATGAATCTAGTGCTACCTCCTCTTGTTGTAATTGATTTGTGTGTGTGTGTGCGTGTGTGTGTGTGTGTGTGTGTGTGTGTGTGAGAGAGAGAGAGAGAGAGAGAGAGAGAGAGAGAGAGAGAGAGAGAGAGAGAAAGGGAGTATTAGGCAAGTGAGGACACCTCACTAGGGAAACCCCACACCTAGCATGACACTTGGAGGTGGTGTGTGTGTGTGTGCATGGGCTCTCCATTTCCAATTTTAGCAAGCTAAATTGACCCTCCTTGGGGGGGATGCCTATATAAGTGTAGCTCACCCCTCTCTAGACACATACAACCCCCAAGTCTTACAAGAAAGTGTTGCTTCCGGAGCTTCCATTGGAGGAGCTTACTTACATCAATTAGCATATACAAGGAGGCTTAATCAAGGTGATTTAATTCAAGTTATGTTACTCTAATTGCTCCATAGCCTCTTCTCTCTAGAGGACCTATGTTGAGCCTACCCTATTCTATTAATTCTACTAGTTGGTTTTACATCATAATTTATAGACTCTTACCTATTGATCATTCCCTTCCTTGCCGGATTAAGGAGCACTAAATCTACCCTAATCTCTCAAGGAGATCTAATTCCCTTAATTATGCATAATTAATGTTTAATTGTTTCCCACCCACCTATGTGATTTTAGTACATGATTAAGAAAGAATTAATCTTCCTCTTATGCTCTAGTTAATACATGATTAAAGGGTGAAATCAATCTCTCTTTGTGTATTAAATTTTTGCATGATTATGTTCCCTTGTGCATTAAAACTTATGTATGATTAGATTTCTATTTGCACTAATCTAGTTGCACATATTTATGCATGGTAAAGTAGATTTTAATCCTCTCTTTTACCCAAGTCTATGCATGGTTTTGGGCATACATTGTGCTTAGTATTGATGAGTCAAAAGTGATGCGTGGATGTGATTCCTATATTGCATATGGTGGATGAAGTTATGGTAATATTATGGTAAAGATTATGCATGTGTGTTTATGGTAAGTTTGTTCTCTTCATTCATAGTCAAGTGACTAGATTAGGGAAGAATTACCCTCCTTTCTATGTTACATTAGATACCTAATTAGGGAAAGGATTCTTTTACTCTAAATCACTTGTGCATAACAACATGTTGATTAATCTTAGCTAGTTTTCCCCCTTGTCAATGTTTCTTACACAAGTTTATGTGTGATTAACCATAACTCAAATCAACTTCTACTTGAGGAAAGCTATGGTTTAAAAGCATTTCATTGCACTCTCCTAGATGTAGAGTATTGTTATGAGTAAGATTAGGTACTCTTTTTCCTAATCCTTGTGGATGCCTAATCATTGTTGATATGGTTACTTGATACCATATTTTAGCCCTTGTTCTTAGGATTTTTTCTAACTTAAAGTAGTGAGATATGGCCCCCAAGAGGACACGTTTTGGTGGTGATAACGACTGCGAGGAAAGAACTAGCAACATGGCGAGCAATGATAAAGCACCATTGAGAGAAGAAAATCTAGCCATCTCACGAGGCATCAAGGAGGAAATTCACAAGGTAGAATGGATTTTGTTTTGTATTTTACATAAGCATTGCATTATGATAACTTTAGGAATGTTTAAACTCCCCGAAATATGTTGAAAATCCAACTGAGACAACGGCATTAATATTTTAAAAGGTTTTATTTAAATTTAAGTTTGAAGTAAATAAGAAAGAAATGCTTTATGGAAAGACTATTTTGAGGTAGGAAAGAATGGTTGTTAGAAAAACTATCTCAAATAAATTTCATTCATTATTCCAATGTCGACTTAATCTAAACCCCCTATTGATCACAGAGCGGTACCTCACGAAGTTATCGCAGGAGCTAAATCCACGACTTGCTTTTTATGGGGTGGATATTTCCATGGCTTGCTTTTGATCCTGTTGGGTGGATCATGTTGGGATTCAAGCCAACTAGCCGGACATCCCACTTACTACTAACCCATCTACTAACTTAACCATTATACATGTATTCTTTAATATAATAGAATAAGGAGCTGCAACAACAGGATAACGTTGTTGTGCGCTCCACCCAGAGCATGTCTCTCTCTCTCTCTCTCTCTCTCTCTCTCTCTCTCTCTCTCTCTCTCTCTCTCTCTCTCTCTCTCTCTCTCTCTCTCTCTCTCTCTCACTCACTCACTCACTTGCACTCGCACGCGCTTCCCGTGGCACCTTCAAATGTTCCTTGCTTTTGGCACGACTTTGAGTGCGACCCCTCTATCTATCACTAGCAAAATACGCATCACCATCCTTCTTGCCTTTGAGAGATTTCCTGCGAATCTCCTCGGTAAACAAACTCCCAAGGACATGCACTTACCATTGGGTCAAAGCGTGTTGAACCTCTAGATTTAGTACATAGTGATGTTTGTGGTCCTATGTCAACCAAACCTCTAGAAGGGGCCATCTATTTTGGGACATTCATAGATGACTCTACTCGAAAGGTGTGGACATATCCTTTGAAACATAAGGATCAAGTTCTTCCTGTGTTCTAGAAATTTTTGGCATTTATTGAGAATCAGTCTGGCAAGAAACTCAAGAGGTTGCGGACTGACAACGGTGTAGAATATGTCTCCAAGGAGTTTGACAATTTATGTGCTAAAGGGGGATTAAAAGGCAGTTTAGTGCACCATACACACCAGCTCAGAATGGAGTTGTTGAGTGCATGAATCGCACAATTGAGGAAAAAGTCACAACCATGCTTTCTAGGGCAAATCTCACACAAGGCTTTTGGGCAAAAGCCGGCTTGACTGCAGTGCACATTATAAAGCGTGCGCCTAGTACGCCATTGAATTATGAGATTCCAAAAGAGTTATGGTCTAAACGTAAGCGCCACTATGACCATCTATGTGTTTTTGGTTGTGAAGCTTATGCTCATGTGCCTAAACAACTTCAATAGAAGTTAGAGCCAAAGTCACACAAATGTATTTTCATTGGATATGGTGCAGATTGAGAGATGGGATATCGTCTTTGGCACCAGGAATCTCATCGAGTCATCCGTAGTTTAGATGTGATATTTAATGAGTCTAAGATGCATAAACAACCTATCAAGGAAACAGAGGTTCAGAGAGTCACTTTTGAGGATGTTGCCTTAGAGACAATGAAATCAACTCAGCGGGCTAGTGATGTACTTTCCACTAGCAATGCTCCAGAGGGAGCAGATAGCAATGATCAAGGAGTGAGACGGTCTACTAGAGTCTCTTGTCCACCTGCATGTTTTGAGCCAGGTCTTGATTACATCATGTTGACTGATTGCAGTGATCCAAGCTGCTACCAAGAAGCCATGATGACGGATGATGTGGTGAAGTAGGAGTTTGTTGGGATTCAGGCTAACTGGCCAGACATCCCACTTACTACTAACCCATCTACTAACTTAACCATTATACACTTATTCTTTAATACAATAGAATAAGGAGCTGCAACAGGATAACGTTGTTGTGCGCTCCACCCAGAGTAGGTCTCGCTCTCTCTGCTCTCGCACTTGCACTCGCACACGCTTCCCGCGGCACTTCACATCATGGACTAGTTGTATGTGTGGCCATTTGACAATGGGTGGAGTTAACACTGGTTGGAGGTCCTCACGACTCCAGGACATTGGAATTTTTAATGAAGTATTGTTTGTTGAGTACTTTTTCCTAGGAAAGATATGTTTTGGTGCCGATTTGACAATGTTTGAAGGGTTGTCTTAAGGAGCTTGTGATGGAAACCATAAAAAGGAATCTTAAGTGTTGAACAACAATGTGTTAGTAATCATGCCGCAAAAAGACTCTGTTTGAGTGTGGGGTGGAAAGTGGGGGCTTGGCTCAAGTTGCCAAAGCCTACGAGATGGGTGGTCCCGATCAGTCAGGAGCTCTCTACCCTGTGGAATAGAGTACGAAATTAGATATCTCATTACGCCAGAGCGGAAGAAACTCGGTGTACGTGCTTTTGAAAGCTACGAGGAAACAGGCACCGAGGTTACTTCTCCCCCTGGAAGATGAGAATAGGTCCGATAATAGGTAATTACGCTCCCCTTTGGGGCGGAGCTAGACTCCTTTCACTAGTGGCTTGGAGTCAACTCACTAAGTGATGAGAGACCATCCACTGGTTTTCTTTTAGCCAATTTTATTTTTTGCTTCCACATAGGATCTAGCAACCATCAGGTGTCCTCCAGTTCTGTCAAGATGAGACGGGGAGGGGACCTCACAATGAGAATAATTAGAGGTGCTTGAGGAGGTTAAGGGAATTTTGGGCTCTTTACCTATTGTCTTGTAGCCTTGCTGGGAGGAGATATTCTACATCAACCCTAAATTTGGGTGTGAAGTGTTGGGGGTAAGTTTGATGCTAAAGGACCCAAAGATGCTTTTGATTAGGCCTGTGTATTTTGTAAATAGAGATATGACTGCAGCTGAGAAGGGCTTCACCTATACATAACAATTAGTCTTGGATTTTTTAAATTTATGGTGGAAAATTTTAGGGCCTACTTGTTATTTAAAAGGTTTGTTGTGCTTACCACAGAGGATTTTTTCTCGTATGCTTTTGCAATGCATCGAACTATCCCCAAGGATAGCAAAATGGGTGGTGCAATTATAGGAATTCGACTACCCACTACAAGTGGAGAGGACTACTAGGGCATGCTTAGTAGATGTGTTAACACAATGATGCTATGAGAGACTAGAGAAGGTACAACCTAGAAAGTCTCCACCCCTTCTTGAGCCTGAGTTTCTAACAGAGGCTCACAGTCTGTACTTTGATGGTGTCTACAAGAGGGTAAAAGAGAGAGCATCAGTCAAAATTGTTGTTTTAGATCCTTTTGGAGAAATTATTTGTTGCAAGGGGTTTCAATTGGAAGAATCTCACTATTGCAAATGAAAGGATGCATTATTTAGAAGTTGTCATGAGGGAGTGTGTGGTGGGAATTTTACTCAAGACATCACTAGTAGGAAGTTTCTCCAAGCTAGTTTTATTTGGCCAAGTCTACACCGAGATGTGCAACATTGGTGATGCACTTGTGAGGTCTGTGAGCAGAAGGCTGGACCTAGGAGGTTAGCTTATGAGGAGCAAAGCCCCATCTCAGCTTATGGCCCATTTGAGAAATGGGACATTGATGCAATAAGGCCACTACCATGCACCTAGGCCAGAAAGGAGTATGTCATCATGGGGGTAGACTACATTACTGGATGGGTTGAGGCATGTTCCACTAGAAGGATCACTGCCAGAGATGTGGGTGGTCATTTTTTAGTGCATTTTTTGCAGGTTTGGTACACCTTTGGAGATCCTATCTGACAGAGGGTCCGGGTTTTGAGCAATCTAGTAGGAGAATTAATGGACAAATTGAAGATTAAGCGTAAGCACTCTAGTCCTTATTACCCTCCATGTAATGGGCTAGTTTAGAAGGTGAATGGACTTATTTGTAAAATTATCACTAGGGCAAGTGTGTATGCACCCAAAGACTTGGGACAAACACTTAGATGCAACACTCCAGCCTTATAGGAAATTCTTCAAGACCTCTTTGGGGTACTCTCCTTTTCACCTAGAGTATGGACAAGAGGCTCTTCTGCCCACAGAGGTAGAGTTGGCAAGTCTACGAGTTTTAAAGGACTACCATGAGAATGATCAAAAGAAGAAGGTGGAGCAGCAAATCATTGATTTAGAGTGGCTAGAACTCGATAGAGAATCATCAATTCAACACTATGTTGTGCAAGCAAAAAAGCAACGAATAAAGTTCAACACCTAGCTGATAAAGAAGGACATCAAAGAATGTTCTCTTGTGCTACAATATGACAACCGGTTTGATCTTCGAAAGGATGGTAAGTTTTTGCTAAAATGGGAGGGACCTTTCTGGTGGTTTTGAAGTTTGTAAATGGCAGTTATAGGCTAGGAGAACGATGGGAAGTTGCATCACACCCCAGTAAATGGATAGCGGCTTAAACCCTACAATTGCAGATTGGAGCCACAGATCAATGTGTGTGCTGACACTAGTCAGATTGGGACACATGCTAGAGACATGAATGTCTCCAGCCATGAGGGGAGGGCTATATGATGCATGCTTTTCACCACCCTTCCAAAGTCGTCACTTGTACATAGCTAAGATAAAATTGAAAAGAATTAAAAGAAATTTTCTTTTCCAACTTGCATCTTGGAGCAGTGCAACACTATGCTGGCGAAAGATTGTAAGTAGTCAAGAGGAGAAGTGCTCGCCAATGCTTTGGTTGACATGTAGGCCAGATAGGACAAATTGAGGAAAGCAAAGAGGACTCTCCAAGAATGGAGAGTGAAGAGTTGGGCGGCTCTAACCATAGTAGACACCTATGCTTGCATCCTTAAAGAATGTGGTGCAATTCAAACATCTCTCTAGATACAATTGTCAACATCTTTAGGATGTGTGGCATTATTCGAGTTGCCCATATGGGAATTAGAGTTCAGGAAGGTATTGTAAACTAAGGGCTCTGTGAACAAATGGTGAAGTAGGTAGTAGGTTGGTCTGTATGTATGACGAATGTGGTACATTCAGGGTAAGGAATCTCTAAATGGTTTTGTAGGATAGGGAAATTTAGGTCTTCCTCCTAAATGCAATTACCTACACTCGCATTTCGGTGGCATGCACAAGCTCCGGTGACTTGGAGTCTCAAAATGGAATGCTAGCACCAAGGGCTTCATGTGCTTCATGTTTGGGAAGTCGTCCAAGGATTGGCAGAATGTGGGGTGCGGGTGCTACCCTTGGAAAGGGGGGGTCTCAGAGGACTTGTTACAACCTTGACGGTGGGAACATGAGAGTATTTTTTCAAAAAGAGTAAAAAAATGTTCTTTATTAAGTTGAGAAGGGTGGCAGCTTGCCACCACCCTCCAGGCCAAAGGGAGGAGGGACCTCCCCACCAAGACCCTTCTTGGGCTGCAGAAGCAGGCCACACACACACACACACCACCTCAGCTCCTTCTCCTTTATGCTCCATCTCCGAAGCTCACTCTCTCTCCACTTCACGAGCGGTACCAAGATTCAGCGTTGATTTTCAGCCCTTGTCTCTCTAATGTTGAAGACTCTATCTCTGTCTGGTAGATGATTAAATCCCTCTTGGTACACACAGACCCCTCACTCAATGCCACTCTCTCTCTCTCTCTCTCTCTCTCTCTCTCTCTCTCTCTCTCTCTCTCTCTCTCTCTCTCTCTCTCTCTCTCTCTCTCTCTCTCTCTCTCTCTCTCTCTCTCTCTCTCTCTCTCTCTCTCTCTCTCTCTCTCTCTCTCTCTCGGTAATTTACACACAGAGCACTACATACACACACACATCTTCAACTCTCATAACATTCACACCCATGCTTTATGCACCATGCACTCACAATTCACACACACACACACTTCGTGCATGAAATAATAAAATCACGGAAGGCGACGACTATAGCGACGGCAAAAAAGTGGTAAATCGCATTTGAGATGTCCGGAACGGCATGACAACACGAATGAGTGCCTTGACTAGCTTCAAAGATAAAAAGCACCTTCACCAATTAAAGGCAACCTACCAACGGCTAATAGAAGATGTATTGGTGCATATATCAAGCAAATTCTTGGCCATAAAACTTGACTGCACCTTGTAAATTTGTAGATTTTCTTCATGCCTCACCTACCCTAGCCAGATAAAACCGCCCAAGTTCTAATTTCAAATCCCAAACAATTGTATAATATCACCTCTGTCTAGGTGTTGGCAAGACGGGCCCTCCTAGAAGCATCTATCTTTCTTTATCTTGATAACTACAAAGAAAGGGTCAACCTAGTGGGCACCCATCAACTTTGCTTTGCCCCCTAGATTAAGCATAGAATTAAGTAGGGTTCATCACAATAATCATGCTTCGTGCACCTATAGAAGCAGGGCTAGGGGTCTCTTTAGAGGGGGGGATTGGAGAGTGAGAGCAGCCAAGACATGCAGCAAGAGCACTAGCAATATCAGGCTCACACACATGCAAAAGGCATGCGCACCATGTAGATTGTTGTAAGTTGCTTGCTATGTTAATGATTTGGCATCCATGTGATAGCCCCCCTCTCTCTCTCTCTCTCTCTCTCTCTCTCTCTCTCTCTCTCTCTCTCTCTCTCTCTCTCTCTCTCTCTCTCTCTCTCTCTCTCTCTCTCTCTCTCTCATATGAGTGCTATGTTGGTTTGGTGAAACTAGCATCGTGATGCACATAGAATAAAATGTATATCATGCTCGTTTTTGTTTGCACGGGTTTTGGAAGTGGGTTTATGCTTATATCATGAAGCTATTGTGGAACGAATATGGGAGCATTGTCAACATAGTCTTGCCTAGCCATGTGATTATCTTGTTATGCACCATATGGTGCAGTTATCATGAGGTTGCTACTTCCACCATCATGATCTCATTGTGCTTCCTCTTTGTGAATTGAGATTGTGAATATGTGACTGTGGCATATGTTTTGTGAGCTTGTTTCTCCCTCTCCCTCCCTCCCTAGTTCCACTTTCCCTAGCATGTAGGATGTTGATTTTGGTGGTGGATTAGTGGTTTTTTCTCCACTTCCATTATAAGTATGATGCTAAGTGTCTCACTGTATCATTTCCTGCCACTCCCTTCCTAGAGAGGATGCCTGGTTGTGGATTTATTGAGTGCTAGTTGTATGCCAAGCTAGGTGGTGTCCCAAGATTTTTTATCTCCTCATTGATGAGGCCCATAGGCATTGTCTAGGTGTAAAGACCACTAGGACCAATTTTCCTATCTCAATGATAGAGACACTAACTAAAATATTGAGTATGTTTTCTACGAAGAGAGGGGAGATTGCCTGTTTACAAAAAAGTTGGGCCATCCATGGGCCAAATCTACTTGCAGCTCAAGTATGTCGATCAACCTAGGGAGGGGGGAGGAGAGAGAGAGAGAGAGAGAGAGAGAGAGAGAGAGAGAGAGAGAGAGAGAGAGAGAGAGAGAGAGAGAGAGAGAGAGAGAGAGAGAGAGAGAGAGAGAGAGAGAGGAGGAGGAGGAGGTTCATAATCAATCCAATGCCACATTTCATAGGAGCACATCCACTTGTGTGCATCGTGTTCTGAGATCATAGATAGGCCACTGTCAATGTGTGTGTGTGTGTGTGTGTGTGTGTGTGTGTGTGTGTGTGTGTGTGTGTGTGTGTGTGTGTGTGTGTGTGTGTGTGTGTGTGTGTGTGTGTTCCAATAACAATATAACATATACACCAAAGAATCCTTACAAATTACAAAAGACACTAGAAACTATGTCAATGAAAAGGTGGTATTAATCTCATTCATAGTACAAAACAGTCTTTATACACAAGTAAGAGAGATTCAAGAGCTTGAAGATATATAAGTCCGCCATCTTCAAGCCAAGGAACTTTGAAAACCATAGTTGAGAAGGTAACCCTCACCTGCACCCATGGAAACAACAAAACATATAGTTAGCATTGGCACCATATGTAGGTGGTGCATGGGTATCCCACATGTTATAGATGTCACCCAACTAGATTTCTTTCAAAGACAACTAGTAAGAAACGTAAAGCTAACAATAACATATATTCACATGAGATAAGGCCGGAGACGAGTTTTATGAGGCTTTTTAGCCCCAAAGTGGGCCACATATACCTGCTTCTTAACTTTACAGAGTTTGGCATTAATGACCGCTATTTTTTTGGGTCAGTAATAGTGCTCATACGTGCAGTCAATCTATACTTTGGAGTCTCCTGTAACACAAAGAAATCCAGCTTATGTCAGATGGCTTTTTCTTGTTGATGTTATCAATGCATCTAATCAATCTATTTCATTGCTTGTATACACAAGTCAGTAGACACATATTGAAAGAATTCCCTGAGCTCAAAAGGAAAGTAAAAACTAAAAGGGTCAGTGGAAGTTGCCAACCATAAGCAAGCTAGTTATGACATAGCAACATAACATTCATACTTTGACTTAATATAGCCACGACATGCATGAGTTCTATTACCATATCAAAAGTGAATCACAACACATCCATGAAGCTCGGACAGTAGTTCCATAGCAATATCTTTAGTCACCTGAGATTAAGTTGGAGCAGCCACCAGCTCCACAATAGCTTGCTTGTCTTTGCCTTTTGCCATAGAGCCAAACACTTTAACAATGCACACCCTTGCTGGAAAACCCTCACAATCCAAAAGGTACATGCAACCCTTCACTAGTACATACACACACCATAGAAGCACATAGGTACCAATGCTAAGTGAGCAAGGAAGCTCACCTTTTATAGGGGACGGTGCCGGTAGCCAATCCCTTCCACAGCAAAATGGCGGGTCCGATCTTCATGAGGGAGAAAAGCCATCAGTGCCACATTGTAGAGAGAGAGAGAGAGAGAGAGAGAGAGAGAGAGAGAGAGAGAGAGAGAGAGAGAGAGAGAGAGCAGACACCACCAGAAGTGTGCCACCACATCATCAAGCAGATGAAGACAAGGATACAAGCCAACCAGCTCAAACCCCACTATCCCACATAACTCCTTCTAAAGTGTTATGTACCATACATTAAGAGTCCACCCACTAATTTCTCACATTAGAAAGTCACCTAGTGAATTCAAGCCATTAATCACAAGATCCTTCCCATGCCAATACTAGTTACTGAGATCAGTCACCAGCTATATATACCTAGAAGTGGCAACAAGCCACTCCTATATACCAGAAGGAGTTAAACTGTGTATAAATAGCAGTATGTGTGTGTGTGCACGTGCACATGCATGTGCGTGTGCGTGTGCGGCTATTTTTAAACTAATACTTATACACACAAAAGAACATATCAATTCAAAAGACAGCTGGCTTTAGACAAAAGACAAGGATTAGCACAAAAACGACTCAGTCTTTCATTCATTTTTGTACGTCATAGTGAGAATGAGGTATCATTCTAGTGATTTGTACATAAGATAGTTAAAAACCACTGATATTGAGGTGACAAAATCCAAGTATGTTGGTGATGGATAGCAGCACAACTAAAAAAATCCTAAGTAAAGATAGAGTCCTCACTTGCATCCATATAAACATGACAACATATTCGTTAGCCTTGAATACATATTGCAGGTGTCAACAAACCTATCAGTTGTTATCCATGTTCTACTTAAAATCTTTTTAGGCTTATATCTACCATCCATGAAGAGTTTCATTCACCAAGTATTCATTCCTAGAAAAATATAATGATGTTGTCATAGTGAGCCCTAAACGCACTTACTCCAAAAAATGTGTTTCAAAAAGTTTATTATAATAGTCACTTTGAGCGCGCTTGTGATAAGAAGGCCACCACCCCTTCCAATCCAAGTGGTATCTTTATCATAGGTTGTAAAAGTAGCTAGCTAACCCTATTTTTAAAGAAATTATAGATAATAATTAGATTAAATTCTGATCAAAAGGTCATCGCCACTTCTGATCCAAGTGTCTTACCCATTTTTTATCCCATTTCTTTATTTTTTCAATCTTTAATATTTTCTTGTTTTGTAGTAATGTAATGGAATATGGCTATAACATTGATTGTAGTTAAAATTGAAATATTAATAGTGAGCATTTCCTTTAAGAGAATTCAAAAAGAGCATAAGAAGAGTAATTGATTCAAGGTAGCAAAATGAACATTAATCCTAATTAGCTTGGCATGAACAATACTTGTAAAAGAGAGAGAGAGAAAGGGTTAGAGAAATTGACAACAGTTGAGGACCGGATTTATGTAGAGTCGGTCCCCCCCTCCAAAAGGCTTTTGTATTGCAACTTCTCCCATAAAGAGAGACTTGGTACAATACAAGCTTTGTGTTCCTTGAGACTTTGATGGTGCAATGAAGATAGAGAGCTTCATGCACTACAATTATGCTCGTAACTTAATCTAATGAAAGCATTAACTTGTCATCGGCCTCAGTCCCAAGACCTCAAACACCTTCAAAGGTGGAGAGAGCTAGCTGGGAATGAGGGTAGGGAAGAGTAAGAAGAAGTAACATACAAGAAAGAAGTAGTTTCCTTTCATACCTTCACTCAAAGTGCTTAGCATAGCATAGTAACTTAGTAATGGAGATGAAGAAGATGGCAAGCATAGCATTGAAGCATGGATTTTGGTTGGATTTTCATTCCATAGCCAAGAGTTTTGGTGTAGGCTCTCAACTTCTCAAGCTTGGAGAAAGAGCTCTTGCACTTTCACAAAGTGATAATGAGTGAAATGAGTGTGAGAGAGGGTGTATACCCCTCAAGAAAGCCCCTTGCTTATGTTGGTTGACCCCCCCCCCCCCCCCCCCTCGTAGCTCAAGCATGAATATGATTGAACCCCTCTAAGCCTAGCCCATCACATGCATAAAGCATATCAAGAAACGAGGGTAGCATTAGGACAAGTTTCCTCCTTACCCCTTTGAGAGAGAGGACTTGGTAATACCTATATATTTGACTAATTAGTCTAGATGCTCAGTGTACCTCTCTTTAACCTAGCCAATACGATTCAAGCACACCATGTGGATAAGCATGGGGAGAACCTGACATATATCCATGTGCCCTTTGGGTGAGTGAGAGGTTAAGTCAAGCATTCCCCTATCTTTGAGGCTTGCCCCGCATTCCCCTCCTTTGTAGGGCACCTCTTTGACTCAAGCCCCTCTAGCACCTTACCCCCAAGCATGGGATGTCATAAAATATAATATCTAAATTTATCAAATGATTTTCTCATATTAAACTGATCACTTAATATGGGAAGATAAAACGGGAACAAGAGTTAGGATATATATATGTGCTTCTAAACCTATCTCAACAGGGGACCAAAGAGCAATGTGCAATAAGTGCTTCTAGATTTACCTCAGCAACAAGGGACCAAGAGGAGAGATGGTTACATCTCAAAAGGGGTCCAAATGGAGGTAGTCTATCAAAAAGCAACGTGCATCTAATGGAGCCTAAAAGACCTTAGGGTTAGCTTCATTAAAGACCTCCAAAAGTTAGTGTTAAAAATTCCTTTGACCTTATGCAAGCTACGGCTAACCTCGAGGTGGGAATCCTACCCAAGCATGAGGTGCTAAGATGATTAAAGTGGTTGTGGAAACTTTGCCCAAAGCTTGAGTTGATTTTTATGCTTAAATGACTAAGGTTATTGAAATGTTAAATTCAAAGATAAATTCTCAAGAGCCATGAATGTTTCTATGCTTGATTTACTAAGGCTTGTAGTATTCAATTCAAAACAAATGACTTAAGAATCATAAAAGACAATTGCTTGCTTGATTGACTAAGTCCTTGAAGTATTCAATTCAACCAAATGACTTAATAAGCATAAAAGACACATGTTCAAATTATCCTCCACATGTGGCCCTCATGATGTGCTTGAATGCTATTGGATAGGTTTCAAAGGGGTCCACTGAGAATTTAGATACATAAAAATAAATAATTAAGTTCTTTATCTCAAAGAGAAAAAAGAGGACACGTCCAAAAGAAATAATAAAATAATGCGAGAGAGAGAGAGAGGGAGGAAGAGAGAGAGAGAGAGAGAGAGAGAGAGAGAGAGAGAGAGAGAGGTGGACCAAGCATGAGAGGGGGGTATACTTACTCTCCCACACACACACACACACACACATACACATTCTCTCATTGTGTGGAGTGCCAAGTGCAAGAGCTCCATCTCCTTCTCCAAGCTTGTGGAGAAGTGGAGAGCCTACACACCAACACTCTTGGCTATGAAATGCAAATCCAACCAAGAGCCATGCTTCAATACTTAAGCTTTCCATCTTTTTCATCTTCATTACTATGCTATTATGCTATGCTAAGCAAGAAGAGTGATGATAAGTGAGGAACTATTTCTTTCCTTTATCGAATGTTTCTTCTTTCTCTTTCCTACCCTCATTCCTCTCTAGCTCTCTCCAGCTTCGAAGGTGTTTGAGGCCTTGCGACTGAGGCTTGGGATAGTTAATGCTTTTTGCAAAGTTTATGTTACGCTCTTGATGCATGAATCTTTCCATCTTCATAGCATCACCAAGGTCACAAAGAACAAAAAGATTGTATTGTAACAAAGTCTCTCTTGATGGGAGAATCTATAATATAAACGCCTTTTGGAGGGGGGACCTCCGGCTCCAAGTAAATCCGGTCCTCAACTATTGTCATGTTCTCTAACACTCTCTCTCTCTCTTGCAAAAGTATTATTCATGCCAAGTTAATTAAGTACTATGTTTATGTTGCTACCATCAATTAAGTTCACCCTCTATGTTCTCAAAGTAATCTCACCAAAAATGCTCACTCTAATTCTCTTAATTCAGCTATTATCAAAGTTCATAGGACATTTCCATTACATTGGTATCAGAGCATTTGGTTTCTCTTTTCTTGCTTAAGAAGAGAGGTTCTTAAGTAGCCTATTAATGGTTGATTTTGTTAATTACATTAGGGTAAGTGGGATTGGGATCTATTATCGGTTTTGTGAGCCCATTGTGTGGGATATGGTGCACATCTCGGGACCTTTGGTTGTAATAATGGAGTCTTTCTAGACTTGCCTATAGCTTTACCATTATTGAGCCATAAGAAGTCCGAAAGGAGCTATCCCTCGGCGATTCTGCTATGTTAGACCCACCCCACTACTCTCTATAATTAACCAATTCAAGCCGTGGATGTAGATACTTAAGTGCTTATTTTCAGAGCCTAAGAGGAGTAGCAACTAAGGTTTTGAATTGCCAAAGAATACACTAAGTAAACACATAAGTATAATTAGCATGGCTGACAATAACCAAGAGAGTAGAATGAACATTGATAACTTTGATTTTGCACATGAAGGTGCAATAATGATGCCCCCATGTTTATCAATAATCTTGTTACTAGGCTGCATCAAGCTATGGGCAACCCTACCTTGCGAGCTGAAGTTACTCAACAACTTTGTGCTTATGGGATTTCCCTTCCTCTCCCAAGAGGAGAGAGAGTTTAGGAGGCCTCTTGATGAGACTCCCAAAAGGAGACTCTCTCCCATAAGAGAGGAGGAATCCAAAGAATGAGAAAGAAGTGAATCCCTAAGTTCCTCTAAAGATGTGACTCCATGAAGATGGCGGTGTAGACTATCGCTAACTCCTCCCAAGAGGAAACGGTCAACCCATAGTCCTTCTCATCATCACTCCGAAAGGGAAGAGAGAAAACAAAGGAAGAAAAAGGCAAGAAAGTGGTCACCCTCTTCTCCTTCTTCTTCACCTTCCTCCTCTTTCGACAAAAGCAATAGTTATTCTCTTAGAGAATACAAGAGGAGAGGACATCGCAAAACATACCAAGCATGGTGAAGGTCCCAAAAGCTCAAGAAGTTCAAAGAGGGAGGAAAGAGTATCTCTTTTCTCACCTATGATGGCACCTTTGGTGCCAAAGACAAAGTATTGGCCTTCATCCAACAATTTGATGCAGCCTTTGGAGACGGGGGCTTAACGGAGTCCTCCAAGCTACACCATGTAGCTATGCACTTCCAAAAATCTATTCTTCAATGGTGGGCTAACCTTTGTGGTGGCAATGGAGAGGCCCCAAAGACATGGAAAACTCTATGAGTTTCCTTCATGAAGCTATTCCTCGCAAGCGATGCAAAGGACAAAGTGATTACCAAATGGTGGAGCTTGAAGCTGCTCTTCAATGAGTCTATCCACAAATATGTAGACAAGTTTTGGGATTTACATCTCAAAGCTAGAGCCTTTCAAAGGATAGCCTCCCCAAACAAAAGAAACAATTTTATGAGGTATTACGTGAAGAAATGGCCAAGTATGTCAACTCAGAACGTCCTAGCACTATCAACGAAGCCATCCACTACACTATGTTTGCTTCAAGGATCAATTTCCAACAAGGGGAGAGAAGAAATTTCAAGCCTATGGAAAACAAGGAAGCTAAAGGGAAGAGCAATGCTCAAAACTCTTCCCAAGCCAACACTAACAACAACAAGGCCAAGGAGAAAGGAGCTTACAAAGGTAAAAATAAGCTCTCTCTCAAAGAATTAGAGGCCTTTCATAAAGACCATAAATGCTTTAAGTGTGGGGAGCAAGGACATGGTTATCGCTCTTGCTCGAAAAGAAATGTACGCAATGACACTCCTAGAGCTTCCATGGTGGAAGCTCCAAAAGAGGATACTCATTGCAAAGGCTCATTCCTATCCTATGGTTGGGAAAAAGTAAGAGAGCATGATGCCTTCATATTGCTTGACCCTGGCTCTACTCACAACTTCATATCAATGGAGTTGGCCACCAAGTTGAGCATTCAAGCTTTTGAGGTGGGAGATACTGTAATTGCAGACACAGCTTTCAAGGGATAGCAAGCCTCCGTTACTCCCTCGATTGGGAAGTTGAGGCTTCATGTCCAAAGCTACGTCAACAAAGAAGATCTTTTTTTATCTCTCCTCTCCAACATGAGGATATTATCCTAGGGGCACCATGGTTCAACCGCATGGCTGCCAACATGAAGTTCCCTGAAAAGAGAATCTATTTCACCTACAGGGAAAAGAGCATGTACATAGATGCTAATGAGTTGGGAGAGGCCATATCCCTGATAAATACGCTTGCTTTTGATAAGTCAATGAAAAGCTCTATTTTTGGGTATGTGATTTTTGTTAGAGAATCTGTAAATGATTCTGATGTTTTCTCAAGTAGCAAAGGGAATCAAAAGGAATTATAGTTGTCTAATTTCCTAAATGGATTCCAAGATGTTTTCATTGATGACATCCCTAGTGATCTACCTCTAAAATGAGGGGATGATGACCATGCAATAGAGCTTCTACTAGGAAGCTCACTACCTAATAAACCTCCTTATTGAGTTTCACAAGCTCAACAAGAGGAGATCATGAGGCAAGTGCATGAATTGGTGGAAAAAGGAATGGTGAGGCCTAGCTCCTCTCCATTCTGTTCACCAATATTTTTAGTGCAAAAGAAAGGTGGCACATATCACATGTGTGTCCACTATAGAAGAAACAATTGTGATAGGCTAGTTACTTGAAGCAACATTACGGATGGCAATATTTGTATTCTTCTTATGAGTAGCCACAAATGTTGATTCAACTCCACACATGCAAAAGTTGTCCATGTAGAGGAAAACAACTCAAAACCAACATGTGTTGTATAGGAAGACCCATAGAAAACTACAAAGTTTCTAGTTTGAAAAACAAATTACTCTTTAAAAATTTGCACAAAAAGAAAAAAGTGCCTTCATAATACTACCGGAGTGGAAACATAGGCTAAAATGAGCCCAAATAAAAGAATTTATGAAACCAACCTTAACGAGCAATCTCAAAGGTTATGTCACCCTAGAGAAATGCTCACAAAATATGAGCTTACTTTGAGAAAGTCAACGAAGAGGTTGCTGGAAATGTTTCTTGCGATACCAAAGCTTCTTTAATACCAACTATTGGAAAAAGGGTTCTTAGACATCAAGTAAAACCTGATGTATTTACAAAGTGACTAGCAATGAAAAATCACTGAATTGTGAGATCCATGAACAACTAGGGTCTTTGGAAAAGGCATAGGTCCTAAAGATAGACTAAGTGCAAGCATGTAAGTAGGTTGGATTCCTAGTCATGTTAAGTGTGCTTGCATCATGTTGGGACAAAAGCGCCAAGATTAGCCATGGATTGTGACAACTAGCAAGAAATGCGTCCAATACCCAGGGGAGCTTATAAGAAGGACAAGTTGCAAACGTCGAACATGAATGCATGGGGGTAATGGAGGACACTCTAGTGGAGCCTGAAGTTCTATAAGGGCAAATTCTTTTTCTACATAAGCTAAGTTTGTGTGGAGAGTTGAACACACTTAGCTCATTTTCCTCCCCCCCCCCCCCCCCCCCCCCCCCTCTCTCTCTCTCTCTCTCACACACACACACACACACACCCACACACACATTTTCTCTACGAGTGAATGCTAAGACTAGAGGGGGCTAGACCATGCAACTCTCCACCCAACCTTGCTATATATAGGCTCATAGCCATCCAAATATAGCACCCCTTTGACTGCACATCCATCTTGGCACTTGGCCTGCCCAATTTTTGACATTACTCCCCCCTTGGAGAACTGTTTTTGTCCTAAAAAATAAAAGTGGTGATATCTTCACAAAGAACACTAATGTTTTTTGTCATGGCACCCTTCATGGATTCAAATGTCCATTTGACCAGAGCACGGCTTAGTAGGAGGTTCAATAAAATCAAGAAGAGCATCTTGATTTTCCACATTATTGTCCCTTTGTAATCGTCTTGTTTAACTAGCCCATATCCACTAACATAGCATATAAATTTTATTTAGAACTCACTTGAGCATGCTAAACAAGTAATATGTATCTAAAAAGAATACCTCTTTTCACTTTTCATGAAAGTAAGTAGCTGACATATGTAATGGAGATGGCCTATGAAGTTTGAGAGTAGCGGAATTAGGAAATAAAGCACTTTTGTGAGATTACTTTGTAAGCATAGTGGGTGAACTTAATTGATGGTAGCAACATAAACATGGTACTTAGTTAACTTGGCATGAACAATACTTTTGCAAGAGAGAGAGAGAAAGAGAGAGAGAGAGAGAGTTTAGAGAACATAACAACATTTCAGGACCGTATTCATACGGATCCGGTCCCCCCTCCAATAGGCATTTGTATTATACTTTCTCCCATCAAGAGAGACTTGGTACAATACAATATTTGTGTTCCTTGTGACTTAGGTGATGCAATGAATATGGAAAGCTTCATGCATCACAAGCATAACATAAAATTTGTAGAAAGCATTAACTATCCCAAGCCTCAGTCCCAAGGCCTCAAACACCTCCGAAGGTGGAGCGGGGAATGAGGGTAGGGAAGAGGAAGAAGAAACATGGCATAGGAGAAAGAAATAGTTCCTCACTTATCATCACTCTTCTTGCTAGCATACATAATATCATAGTAATAAAGATGGAGAAGATGGCAAGCTTAAGCATTGAAGCATGGCTCTTAGTTGGATTTGCATTCCATAGCCAAGAGTGTTGGTGTAGGCTTTCACTTATCACAAGCTTGGAGAAGGAAGTGGAGTTCCTCAACTTTCACCAAGTGAGAAATGAATCCACAAAATGAGTGTGTGTGTGTGTGTGTGTGTGTGTGTGTGTGTGTGTGTGTGTGTGTGTGTGTGTGTGTGTGTGTGTGTGTGTGTACCCCCCCCCAACACCCCCTTGCTTGCTTGGGGCGAGTTCTAGCCTTTTCACATGCTCCAAGCTCATTGGACCCCTCTCCTCCTAGCCAATCACATGCAGCATGCATTCAAGTACATGGGTAGTCTTTGGACAAGTGTCCTCCTTACCCCTTAGAGAGAGAGAGCTTGAAAATATCTAGATATTTGTTGGATGGAACTAGAAGCTCATTGGACCCCTCTTTAGCCCAACCAATAGCATTCAAGCACACCATGTGGCTAAGCATAGGGAGAGTTTGACATGTGGGCCATGTGACCCTTGGGAAAAGGGGTGTCCTTTGGGTGAGTGGGACATTAAGTCAAATATTCCCCTAACTTTGGGACTTTCCCCCTCCTTTGTAGGGTCTCTTTTTGACTCAAGCACCTTACCCCCCATGCATGGGAAGCTTCTCAATCACCTTCCTCATTAAGTTTGTAGGGTCTCTTTTTGACTCAAGCACCTTACCCCTCATGCATGGGAAGCTTCTCAAGCACCTTCCTCATTAAGTATGACAAGCACCTCAAGTACCTTAGTCATCAAGCACGACGAGCCCCTTAGTCATCAAGCACGACAAGCAACTCAAGTTTAGGTTGGATTCCCACCTCAAGCTCAGCCCTAACTTGCCTAAGGTCAAAGGACCTTTAACACTAACCATTGGAGGTCTTTAATGAAGCTAACCCTAATGTCTTTTAAGCTCCATTAGTTAGCCTTGCTCTTTTATTATCCCACATTAAATGATCACTTTAATATGAGAAAATCATTTGGGTTGGTTAGATATTAGATTTTATGACACATAACTCATCAGTAAAGTATGGGTCCTTGACTTAATATCATTCTTCATTAGTAAACAACTCCACCATAACCGGTGTTCAAGGTTGAGAACCTGATTTAAACAAAACTTACTTGCAACATGCTTTGTCTCATGGTAGGCAAACTCCAACTAGAAAGATAACCTTTTTTTTTCAATTGGATTGCTTGGTGCTAACGTACGTGCTTAGCATATCCTTTATCACAAGATTATCACTTGTAATCTACCTATCCTCTCTGGATGATTGGCAATACTGATATGTGTATCCCCACGCTTTACAAACAGTCCTCCAAAATGACTCGTAAACAAGGATCACAATGCCTTCCAACATTGTTGATTAATCAACAATGTTAGGAACAACCATTTTGGTTAAATTTAGTGAGTTGATCTACAAACACCCAAACCGAACCATGACCTCTATTGGCGATTGGTAGATCGATAATTAATCTCATAGGGATGATGCATAGAGTGTGAAATCCTTTAGAAGCTATTAATTTCATGAATGTGCATACCTTTCCAAATATGCCTTTGCTAAACACTAGGGCTCATAACACCTAGTGTGCATGCACAAAAACAGATCTGAATCTGCATATTCATAACCATACTTGCCAATGCTTATGAGTAATGTTATGCTCGCAGTCCATCGAAAAAGAACTGAATGCTTTCCCCACAACTATGTGAAAAACCGTGGCAACTTAGTTGGAATACAATAAAATGTGAAAATTAATCACATTTAGGTGCCAGCAGTACAACATGTTCATGAATAGAACATAACATCATAACTTGATATGTTTACAAGTGTTTAACAACACTTGTAAACATATCAAGTCTTACTGGGTATCCAACAATTTGTGGCCATTGAAATTATTCTTGATATGACATGCTCAAAATGGTCTAATAAACGAATTTGACCAGCACCTAGAGAATTTGTTACGACACATAACTGAAATAACAGAGGCTAGTGCCGGTTCTAGAGACCCATATTCTCCACATGTGGAATATGCCTCAGATAAGGATGTCCAAAAAAGAACATTCTACAAGCATGAGATGTACTTGTGTGTGGAGGTAACTATAAATACGATGCGGTATGAGTGAGAGGGTATAAATACTATAAATACGATGCGGTATAAATACCCTTGTTATCTTTGCTCCACATTGACTAAACCGAACTCTATGAGTTCATAGACCATGTTGCACCTTGTGTGACAACATGTTCCAAACAAAACTCTACCATGTAGGTCCTTAACTACAAAATGTATAAATGTATCTAGGACACTGCATCCCAAAATTATTTCCTTGTACATGACCTTGTCATATTTGTGAAGAGCAAATTGGATGAAAGCATTGAAGCTAATACATCCTACTTGGAAAAATCAATCAAGTCGTATTCAAAAATGAAATAACACCAAATCAAATGGGTAAATGGTGGTTGAACATAGTGTTCACTTACACGTAGTCAAGTGCACATGATCAAATCTTCCACCTGCAAGGCCTCGTAACAAGGGGTTTGGATTGCAAAGACAACACCTAGGGTTACAAGTGCAATACTGCTTGATTTTCATTAATCTTTTACGAGGCCTTTGCAAGTGGAAGATTTGATCATGTGCACTTGACTACGTGGTTGAACATAGTGTTCACTTACACGTAGTCAAGTGCACATGATCAAATCTTCCACCTGCAAAGGCCTCGTAACACTAATTAAAAGATTAATGAAAATCAAGCAGTGTTGCACTTGTAACCCTAGGTGTTGTCTTTGCAATCCAAACCCCTTGCTTAGAATCTTTTAATTAGTGTTACGAGTCCTTTGCAGGTGGAAGATTTGATCATGTGCACTTGACTACATGGTTGAACATAGTGTTCACTTACACGTAGTCAAGTGCACATGATCAAATCTTCCACCTGCAAAGGCCTCGTAACACTAACTAAAATATTAATGAAAATCAAGCAGTATTTCACTTGTAACCCTAGGTGTTGTCTTTGCAATCCAAACCCCTTGCTTAGAATCTACATTGTCAAACGCCTTGGTTAGACTCTGCATGGAAACTACTTCTACTAGCAATTGTTCGCGACCATCACATCTAAAAGTGATTGGAATCAACTTGGAAAGTTAAAATTTTCCACTTGTGTTAGTTGGGTCATACCCTTGAAAATACCACTCCATGAATAGAAGAGGATGATTCCTAACACCTCAAAGAAGTAGTCATACTAGATTTTCTTGGGTTTGCAACAAGAGATTACCTACAGGGAGGCTCTTTTAATATATTCATGTCATCCCATGAATTATTTGCTTGATAGCAAGGCCATGCCTACTTGCTACACTTATTGAGTGATTTACTAATCACAAGATGGGCCCTACCCTAAACAAAACTGCTTCTATAGACACTCCTGGTGCTATAGAGTGTTGGGGTATAAAGCCCAATGTGGTCGCCCAGGTAAGTGGGCGGGCCGCCAGGTATGTACACATATTCTTTTGTTAAAACCTAATAAGAAATCACTATGCTCTACACATTACAGTAGAGCGAGTTCACCATATCGTCGTGCTCTTGTTCTCGCACTCTCTCTCGCTTCGCACTTCCGCTCGTACTCCTTCAACTGGTATCAGAGCTCAGATCGAGGCTCGGGGCAGCACTGCAGGAGGCTAGAGTCACCAACTCAGATTGGAGTGAAATTTGACAGGCGAAGACACGGCCCCAAATCTCGTGGAATAGCCCGAAGGACTGGGTGTTGTCAGAATTTCATTCTGAGCTCATCTCGGTCACCGTTCGGCTTCAACAAAGTTCTACGCAGGCCATTTTCGACTACGTGGTCTCGACGGGTGCAGATCCGACTCTGCAAATTTGGGGTTTTCGGCCTATGACTGCAGGTGTTGAGGATATCGACACTCCCAGAGTGCTGATTTGTGGTTGTCTACACATCGAAGGATGGCTCACAGTTCTTGGAGGCGTGTCACATACGACACGGGCGTATCTACACACAGACTGTAGGCGACATCCACTAGTTCATCAAGTAGCTTGTGTTTGCTGCTTGATATTCCAGATTTCATCCTGACATTGCAGGTACTTCCACATGGGATGTATTGTCAGAGATGATGTATGTCTGTTGAGGGTTTGCTGGCTGTGAGTCACGCAGCAAACAACCGCCGCAACGGTTATAGCATACAGTGGGAAATTTGCGGATGTATGACTTTGTGGGAAGTCTATGTACTGTCAGATTTAGTGCAGCCTTTGTTGAGGGTCGAGTGAGGTTTTATTGAGCTGGGGGATTCTCGAATGTTGAGATCCTTTCGGTGATACAGGTCTTGGAGCGATCCCTCGAGCATCCTTAGATAGGCAGCTAGGATGTATTGACTGTGAGTTAGACAGTTGGGATTGCATCTTTGCTTTACTGCCGTTGAAGCATTGTCGCAGTCTATGCTTACAGGACAGTGACAGGACAGTGAGAGACAGTACAGGTGCAAGACAGGTTTACCCGCAGCTTACAGTGTCAGAGAGATAGTGTTCTTTGAGTTGTTTTTTGGTCTGTTTTTTGAGTACACCAGAGCCATTTTACAAAGGAGACTCTGCCGAAATTTATGCAGAATCTGAAGCTTTCTTGGTTCATTTGACAGGTTGATATTGGTTCACAGGTCAGTTTACAGGGGAAACTCTGCCGAATTTTTCCCAGGAAAGTAAACCACTATGAAGCGTAGCTATGGCTAGATCACAGGACACTGCTCTTTACAATATCAAGAAGCTGGATGGAACCAATTTCCCATTGTGGAAGAAGCAGATTTGGCACGTGTTGGTACAAAAGAAGGTGATAAAACCTATAAAGCTCAAGGGGATAAAACCGGAAGATATGGACGAAGATGAATGGAGCGAAATGGATGAATTGGCACTTTCTACCATTATGCTGACTTTGGCAGAAAGGGTTTACTTCAATGTAGCAGACGAGATTTCGGCTTATCAAGCATGGTTAAAGCTGAGTGATCTTTATGAGAAGCAGAGTGCAGCTTCACAGGTATACTGGCTTAAGAAGCTTGTTGACTTGAAGATGAAAGAAGGGACACCTATGTCCAATCATCTGAATGAATTCAACACAATCTATAGTCAGTTGTCAGCTCAAGGTGTCAAGTTTGATGAACCTGTTAGAGCTATGTTCCTGTTGATCACATTGCCGAAAAGTTGGGACACTTTTCGCACAGCTTTGAGTAATTCTGCACCTCCAGATGGTTTGAACATAGCAGGTGTAGAAGGAAGTCTGCTTACGGAAGAAACCAATAGAAAGACAATGGACAAAGGAAAAGGAACAGCCTTAGTTGTCAGGGGAAGGACCAAAGAAAAGTACAAAGGTGGAAAGAGGAATGAGTTTCGTAGCAAGTCCCGCAGTGCTAAAGGCAAGAGTGACATAGAATGCTACCATTGTGGCAAAAAGGGTCACATGAAAAGAGACTGCAGAGAATGGAAAGCAGAAAAAGGCAAAGAGAAAGCTGAAGACCATGGTGAGAAGAACAAGTCCTCAGTGAAAATTCAAGAAATAAATGTGACAAACACTATTGCAGTGGATGACAGTCTAGTGTCAGGAGACATCTACTTCTTGAAGAATACAATGGACTCAGCTCTTCTTACAGCATCTGATGGAAATGCACTGAGTGACTGGATTATAGACTTAGGGGCATCACTTCATGTGTCTCCAAACAAGGAGTGGTTTACCTCTTATGTGCCCACTAAAGATCATGTTCGGCTAGGCAATGGGCAGACATGTGAGATCTTAGGTGTTGGAGATGTTCAATTGAAGTTTCAGAATGGCTCTTCTTTCACGCTGAAGAATGTGAGACATGTTCCCGCAATTACAAAGAGCTTGATCAGCACAGGTTTACTTGATGATGCTGGCTACGTCACCATTTTTGGACAGAACATGTGGAAGATATCCAAGGGTTCTATGACAGTAGCACATGGAGTAAAGTCTGGAGGACTTTACATGATTTATGTATCAAATGTCTCTAAAAATGTAATCAATGTAACCGAGCAGTCGAACGTTTCTTTGTGGCACAGCCGGTTAGGACATATGTCCAAGAAGGGAATGGAAATCTTGTCTCGTTCTGGTTATTTGCCTGGCTTTTCATTTAATGATTTTGAATTCTGTGAATATTGTCTGTATGGTAAGCAAACATAGCAGCCACATAAGCATAGAAGCAGTAGAAGAGATACACAGTTGGCACTTGTTCATAGTGATTTGTGTGGACCTATGCCTAACCTATCTCTAGGGGGAGCTTCTTACTTTATGACATTTATAGATGATTACTCGAGGAAAGTATGGGTTTACTTTCTCAAGCACAAGGATGAAGCGTTTAGTGTTTTCAAAACGTTTGTGACACTTGTGGAGAATCAGAGTGGCAAGAAGCTTAAATGCTTACGCACTGACAATGGTGGAGAGTATGTTTCAAAGGCCTTTCAGGACTTTTGTGAGTCAAAAGGTATAAAACGTGAACTTACTGCTCCTTACAATCCTCCTCAAAATGGTGTTGCTGAGAGGATGAATAGGACCATACAAGAGAAGGTCAGAAGTATGTTGTCTAATGCACAGCTGCCAAATGGGTTTTGGGCTGAAGCTGTATCAACAGCTGTTCATCTTGTAAATAGATCTCCTAGCAAGGTTTTGCAGAAGGATTCAGTGTCAGAGATGGTATGGTCAGGCAAAATGCCCTCATACAAGCATCTCAGAGTCTTTGGCTGTGAGGCATATACTCACGTTCCAAAGGAATTTAGGAACAAACTTGAGCCAAAGAGTAGAAAGTGCATCTTTCTAGGCTATGGTAATTCTGGTGAGATGGGGTACAGACTTTGGGATCCCGAATCCAGAAAGGTTGTCCGCAGCAATGATGTTCACTTTAATGAATCCAAATATCATTCTAAACCAGAGAGGGTTGAGGAGATTAGAAGAGGTGTCTTCCAAGAAGATGGACCTGCACGTGCAAGACAAAATATCAGGGCTCAAGAGGAGCAAGGATAGGATAGAGTGGAACCACAGGTTGTGGCTGAGCCTGAGCCACCTATTGTGCGTAGATCTGGACGTGTCACGCGACCTCCTGATAGGTTTGTTCCATCTATGAACTATGTCATGTTGATTGATTGCAATGAGCCTTCATGTTACAAGGAAGCAGTGCAAATGAAGGACTCCGGGAATTGGCAATTGGCCATGCAGTCAGAGATGACAGCTCTGCATAAAAACAAGACATGGAAGCTAGTTAAATTACCACAGGGCAAAAAGGCTCTACCTTGTAAATGGGTTTACAGGTATAAGATCACCGCTCATGATAGTCAGCCAAAGTACAAAGCAAGGCTTGTTGCCAAGGGCTTTAAGCAAGAACAAGGAATTGACTTTGATGAAGTCTTCTCTCCGGTGGTCAAGATGACTACATTGAGATGCTTTCTTGCATTGGTTGCCATATTAGATTTGGTGTTGCACCAAATGGATGTCAAGACAGCGTTCTTGCATGGTGATTTAGATGTGGAAATTTACATGCAGCAGCCAGAAGGGTTTGTTGAGAAAGGCAAGGAAGATTGGGTATGCCAGTTGTTAAAGAGTCTTTATGGCTTAAAACAATCACCGAGGGCATGGTACCATAAATTCCACAAGTTTATGCTTTCTCAAGGCTACGAACGTAGTGAGTTCGATCACTGTCTATATACAAAGAAGGCTAAGGATGGCAGTTGGCTGATCCTTATTTTGTATGTGGATGACATGTTGATTGCTGGCAAGCACTTGGAAGAAATTTCAGCTTTGAAGTCAAAGATTGCAAAATCGTTTGACATGAAAGACATGGGTGAGGCAAGTCATATACTTGGTATGCACATTGAGAGAGACAGATCAAAGAAGTTGATTTGGTTATCTCAAACAGAGTATATTGACAAGGTTTTGCAACGTTTCAATATGGAGAAGGGAAAGGCATTGAGTGTTCCATTGCCACCATATGTGAAACTTAGCAAACAAGATTGTCCTGTGTCTGAGGAAGAACATGCTGAAATGGATAAGATTCCATATGCGTATGCAGTGGGTAGTTTGATGTATGCAATGATTGCTACTCGCCCAGACATTGCATTTGCAGTGGGAGTAGTAAGTCGATACATGTCAAACCCAGGCAAGAAACATTGGGAGGCAGTGAAAGGAATATTGAGATACCTGAAAGCTACAAAGAGTATGCGTATATGCTATGGGAGTCAGGAGATAAGTGTAAAGGGTTTTACAGACTCAGATTATGCAGGTGACTTAGACAACCGAAGGTCTACGTCAGGGATGTCTTTACATTGGCTGGTGGAGCAGTATCATGGCATTCTAGATTACAAGATTGTGTTACTCAGTCTACTACAGAGGCTGAATATGTTGTAGCATTAGAGGCATGCAAAGAATCAATTTGTCTTAATCAACTAGCAACAGATTTGGGAATCAAAGAAGAGATGCCTGTGTTATATTGTGATAGTCAAAGTGCTATACAATTGGCTCGCAATCCAGTTTATCACTCAAAGACAAAGCATGTGGATGTGAAGTATCATTTCATCAGGGAAATGCTCGAGGATAAGCAACTTCAGCTTGTCAAAGTTCACACCACAGAAAATCCTGCTGATCTACTTACAAAAGGACTTCCCTCAGAGAGCTTTGCGCATTTTCGCAAGCAGTTAGGTGTAGGGTAGTACATCACTTCTCTACATCTCTTGTATATTAGCTTGTATAGTAGCTTCTCTCACACTTAAAGTACCACATTGGACTTTAAGTGGGAGGTTGTTGGGGTATAAAGCCCAATGTGGTTGCCCAGGTAAGTGGGCGGGCCGCTAGGTATGTACACATATTCTTTTGTTAAAACCTAATAAGAACTCACTATGCTCTACACATTACAGTAGAGCGAGTTCACCATATCGTCGTGCTCTTCTTCTCGCACTCTCTCTCGCGTCGCACTTTCGCTCGTACTCCCTTATAGAGAAAACAGGAGGTCCGCTCAAGTGAGACTCCTAGTTCTTCTAGACAGCTATGCTATCTAGAATGCTTTATTGCATCTATACACTGTGGTATAGATAAGCCTAGACGAGTTTAAGATCATCAAAAACTCAATTGGATGGATGTACTAGAAACATGCAGTGCTAATGTAACAACTAGAAAACTATTAGCAGCGGGTAACACAGGCTACACCAATTATGCACCAAGATGTGGATGTGCTATAGTGCACAATATTTCTTTTTCATTGTATAGGGACTTGGGCTCTTAGGAGTTCCAAAGTTGTATAAGTCTAGGCTAGAGATCTCAACTTTATCCCATAGTTGAAGGGTTTGAGGCCCAAAGCTATAAAAGAGCCCTATGCTTAATGAGAAGTCATTCTTGGGTGAGTTCTTCTCTTTGTAGAGTGGATTTGAGGCCCAAAGCTATAAAAGAGCCCTATGCTTAATGAGAATTCATTCTTGGGTGATTAATGAGAAGTCACTTGTTATGTCAATTCTTGATTGATTAATGATGTTCAATGTTGCTAATTATTTTCTAAAATTAGGTGTGTAACACAAATTGACCTACACTTTGCACCTAAGTTGATACACTTGGAATGAAATTGATAGTCAAATTGTGGCTAATGAACTTTGTGTGTATCCAAATAATGCTTAATTCTCATCAAGAATTCATGTGTGTGCATAAAAATCATTGTGTGTGTGTACACACACAAAAATCATTGTGTGTGTGCACACACCAAAGAGGGAAAAAACTGTCAAAATTTTCAAGTGTGTGTGCACCTAATCTTTAGTGTGTGCATGCATATAAAGTGATGGAATTGACGATACATGAGTATGCAATCATGTAAATGATGTGTATATTAGGCTAATTCAATCATTGGATAAGCCTAATTGCCAAAAAATTGGGCAAAAATTGAGTGTGTGTGCCCATCCATGACCACTTGATTTTCAATGATTGATGGTCAATTGGGACACCTAAATGGTTTTTTGATTGTGAAATGTTCATGAAAACTATGTGCAATCATTAGGTATAAGCTTAAATTCATTTCCAATTGCAAAAAAATCGATCATTTGTGCTTAATTTTTGAGTGTGTGCATTGCTTGATTGGGTGAAAAAAGTTTAATTTTTTAGAAATTGAGCATGCACGCATTCACTTATGCTTGATTGAGTTTGCAATTTGAGCATTGCATTGTGGAATTGATGTAATTTTTGCATAAAATTTTGGCCTAAATTTAGTGTGTGTGCCTACTCAATGGCATGTGCAATCCGGTGCTTGAATGAATAATTGGTATTTTTACCAATTATGATGATTAATTTGGCCAAATAATTGATGTGTGTGTCACAATTGGCTTTGAGAATTAAAAGATAGATCCCTCAAATGGTACTCAATTGTGTAAATTTTAGTGTATGCCATGCTAATGATTGAACAGTGTAATGGCAATGTTGCATTTATTTGTGTGTAATTGTGACCCAAAATTCACTCGTACAGTTTTGAAAACCAAAAATGACAAGCCTCGATGGGTTTGAATGATGAGAAACTTTGGCTGCAATAATGATCACTTGGGTTTGAATCTCCCATTGAAGATTGGGTACACTTACTCCATCTATGTGCATTATTCCATTTAGTGCAAAATTACATTGATTTCGAGCCTAAACATTGTAATTTTATACAAGCTTCTCCATGAAGTTGTATCCAATTGATGAATTTTGTGTAAAAACTTGTTGTGAGACATTTTCCTAATCGAGTGTGTGTTCAAGCAAGCACTTAATTGAAGCAAAGAAAAGGAGAATCTTTGTTATCATGTATGGCCTATTTTTTATGCCAAACCATGAGTTGCACTAATCAACATTAATCATAATTTATTTTTTTGCAATTGATTGTCGATTATGGCGGCGGATCCCAAGCCCTCTCTCTCACTTGTCGATTATGGCGGATCCCAAATCTTCAAAACTCTAGTCGTGGGAACAAGTTCTAAGCCGATTGTTTTATTAAAAAAAAAGAAGAAGAAATGGGTGTCATAATAATCAATATCTAATTCTCCTAAATGATTTTCTCATATTAAACTGATCATTTAATGTGGGGAAGTGCCAAGGGAGAAAAAGCTAGAATATTGGTTAAGCTAGCAGACTGGCCACAGTAGGGATCCAAAGGAGGGAAAATAGGGATCCAAAGGGGGGGCCATCTGCAAAAGAGCCATGTGAAACAATGGGCCAAAAAGACCCTAAGGTTCAGCCCATTAAGACTTCCAAAATGCTAAGGTTCCAAAATTCAAAGGTTGTGTCCAAAGGTCAACCCTAGGGAAAATTGGATGCTTAGTGTGTGCCCTAAAAAGTCTTTGCACATCCCTACATGGGAGGGGGCGAGCCCCAAAGCTAGGGGATGAGAGAGAAAGCCACACACACACACACACACAGGCTCCCTTTACACAAAGGGAATGAGGGACACATGTCAGCTCCCTAGGCCAGATGCCCACAAGGTGTGCCCAATTCCTATTGGAAGACCCTTGAAGTGGACCAATGAGAATTAAGCTAGAGTAAATCTAGTTTAATTAATTTAAAAACATTTAATAAAAGAAACCAATGAGAATTAAGTCTCCTAGAAGACTATTGGGCAGTCTCCCAAGGGGTCCAATGAGCATTCAGGAGCCCCATGGCTTGCCTGATTCCTATTGGCCAGGAGGCAAAGGGGTCCAATGAGAGTTTAGTTTAATTATTTAATTACCTAAAGCTCTCACAAAAGGGGAAAGGGGGACACATGTCAGAAGGCTATCACTTATGCTGCTTAATTCCTATTGGCTTGACCTGGGGAGGTCCAATGAGGCAAAAGCCAGACCTAATTAGCAGCTAGGGCTCGCCCAAGAGAGGGGGGGGGCTGATTTTTGCTTGGCATTGACACACACACACTCACACTTGACCATGTGTGAAGGAAGAATACTCTATCTCCTCCCAAGCTTTAATGGAGAGCTCATCACCTACTCCAAGCTTGTGAGATAGAAGCCTACATCAACACTCTCTTGGCATATGGATGCAAATCCAACCAAGAGCCAAGCTTCAATGCATGCTCATCTTCTCTACCAAGCTAATTACTAAGCTAAGCTATGCTAATATGAGTGATTATGTGAGGAGATGTACATCTTTCTCGTAAGATACTTCTTTTTCTTCTCAATCTACTCTCATACCCTGCTAGCTCTCACCATCTTCGAAGGTGTGTGAGGTCTTGGGTCTGAGAACGGGGATAATTCAAGTTGTGTTTGATTAAGTGTTTTGCTTGGTGTATGAAGCTTCCATCTTCATTGCACTAGCTAGTCTTGAAGGAACACAAAGAATTGTATTGTACAATGTCTCTCTTGATGGGAGAAACCATAATACAAAGCCTTTTGGAGGGGGGACCGGCTCCATGCAAATCCGGTCCTCAACTGTTGTCAATAGCTTAATTGCTCTCTCTTTTGAAAGTATTGTCGATGCTATCTAACTAGGTGTTATGCTTTTTGTTGCTCTCTCCACCCAAGCACTCTTGTAATTCTCATTAGGAATCTATTCTAATGAAATGCCCACTATATTCATGCTAATTTCCGCTACACATAAGATTTTAGGCCATTAAATGTTACATTGGTATCAGAGCTCAAGGTTTCTCTTTTCTTGCTCAAGAAGGGAGGTCCTCAAGCTAGCTACAAATGGTTGGTATTATTAATTGCCTGTGAGTAAGTAGAATAGGGATTTTTCAGCCTTGCAATGCGCCTGCCTTTGTGCAGTTAACGGGGCATCACCGTCGAGAGCTATGGTCTTAATAGTGGAGTCCTACGGGGCTTGCCTACGGCTTAACCACTATTGAGCTATTAGAAGCTTGACAGGAGCCGGTGCTGTTTTGGTGTCGAAAGACCCTCTCTTCTATTCCTTGCAATTAATGGTATTCGAGCCGCGGGTACAGTAGCTTGAGTGCTTTTTCTAAAGGGGTAAAGAGGAGTAGCAACTAGGGCTTGAAGTGCCAAAGTACACCTAAAAAGTTTACACCTAAAAGTTGTTAGAATGGCTGACAATAGTAAAGAGAGTGAAATTAATGTTGATAACTTTGATTTTGCTCATGAGCAAGCTACTAATGATGCTTCAATGCTTGTTAACTATCTTGTTTCTAGGCTTCAACAAGCCATGGGCAATCCATCTCTCCAAAGTGAAGTGCAACGGCAGCTCCGTGCTCACGGGATTCTCCAAGCTCATCACCATGACGAGAGAACACCTAGGAAGCCTCCTTGTGAGACTACCAAAAGAGGTCTCTCTCCGATTCGGGAAGAAGAAGAGAATCCATATGAAGGGCTCAAGAACTTACTTCTTGATGATGCATCTCCTTCCCAAAGGAGAACTCAAGAGCCTCCACCGAAGGAACGAGAAAGAAGCGAGTCTCCCGCCACCTCGGCGGAGATGGCTCCACGAAGACGGCGGGCTAAACGCTCTCCATCACCACCAAAGCGGAGAAGACCATCACACTCTTCTCCACGCCATAATTCAAAGAGGGATGATAAAAAGCAAGAGAAGAAAAAGGCGAGAAAGAGGACACCCTCTTCTCCATCTTCTTCATCCTCTTCCTCTTATGAAAGCTATCGTGAAGACGACAAAGATCAAGACAAGAAAAAGGCGAGAAAGAGGTCACCCTCTTCTCCACCTTCTTCAAATTCTTCATCTTCTGAAGAAAGTGATGGTGCAACTTTTGAACCATCAAAAAGAAGAGGCCATAGGAAATCCTATGCCGCATGGAAGAGGTCGTCCAAGCTGAAGAAATTCAAAGAGGGAGGGAAGAGCATCTCTTTCCTTACCTATGATGGCACCTTCGGTGCTACAGACAAAGTTTTGGCCTTTATCCAGCAATTCGATGCGGCGTTTGGAGATGAGGGCTTCACGGAGTCCTCTAAGCTACGCCATGTAGCTATGCACTTTCAAAAGTCCGCCAGACAATGGTGGTCTAGCCTACAAGCCAACGGTGAAGCTCCACGAACATGGAAGGCTTTAAGAGCTTCCATTATGAAGCAGTTTTTGGCCACCGATGCCAAAGATAAAGTACTCACCGAATGGCGAAGCTTAAAGCTCTCTCCCAATCAATCCATCCACAAATATGTAGACAAGTTTTGGGACCTACAACTCAAAGCCACTGTCTTCAAAAAGTTGGATTTTGGAGAGCAAAAGCAACAATTTTGTGCGGGCTTAACCGAAGAAATGGCGGAGTATGTCAACTCCCAAAGGCCACGTACCATATCGGCGGTAATACACCATACTATGGTGGCCTCGCGAATCAATTTCCAAACGGGGGGTAAAAGAAATAATAAGCCCCCGGAAAACAAGGGTTCCAATGAGCCTAAGGGGAAGGACAATGTCCAAAAGTCTCCTAAGGGCACTTCCAACAAAGCTAAAGAGAAGGGAGTTTACAAAGGAAAGAATAAACTCTCTCCTGAAGAGCTTGAGCGTTATCGTAAAGATAACCGGTGTTTCAAGTGCGGCGAACAAGGGCATGCGTACCGCGCTTGTCCCCAAAAGAACAACCGCCAAGATCCTCCTAGAGCTTCTTTGGTTGAAATCCAAGAGGAGGAGATTCATCAAACTCACCACAAAGGATCTCCTCTATGCCATGCTTGGGGAAAGGTAAGAGAACATGATGCTTTTATTCTCTTTAACCCTGGTTCTACTCACAATTTCATATCTATGGAGTTAGCCACCAAGCTAGGCATACAATCCTACGAGATGGGAGATATCCTACCCGCAGACAGTGCCTTCAAGGGGCAAGAAGGTTCAGTCACTCCCTTAATCGGGAAATTGAGGCTTCATGTCCAAGGCTATGTGGACAAAGAGGACTTCTTTATCTCTCCTCTCAAGCATGAGGATGTAATCCTAGGGGCACCATGGTTTGACCGCCTGGCTGCCCATGTTAAATTTCCTGAAAGGAGAATCTCCTTTAAGTTCAGGGAAAAGGACATGTATAAAGATGCTAAGGAGATGGGTAACACCATCCCCATTGTACATACACCAGCTTTCAACAAGTCAATAAAGAGCTCTATTTCCGTGTACATGATTTTTGTTAAAGATTCTCAAAATGAACCTAATGCTTTAGCAAAAGAAAATAAAAGCAACCAAAAGGAATTAGAGTTATCCAATTTTCTCAAGGGGTTTCAAGATGTCTTTATTGACGACATCCCTTGTGAGCTACCTCCTAAACGAGGTAATGACGACCATGCAATTGAACTTCTTCCAGGAAGTTCACCGCCTAACAAACCTCCTTATAGAGTTTCTCAAGCTCAACAAGAGGAGATTATGCGGCAAGTGCATGAGTTAGTTGAGAAGGGCATGGTTAGGCCTAGCTCATCTCCATTTTGCTCACCTGTGCTATTAGTGCAAAAGAAAGACGGCACATATCGTATGTGTGTCGACTATAGAGCACTAAATAGGATCACTATCAAGAATAGGTTTCCCGTTCCACGGGTAGAAGACCTATTTGATAAGCTACAAGGATCGACCTACTTCAGTAGGATTGACCTAAAAAGTGGCTATCATCAAATAAGGATAGTTGATCAAGACATTGTAAAGACCGCATTTCGTACTACATTTGGTCTTTACGAATACATTGTCATGCCTTTTGGCTTGACTAATGCACCAGCCACATTTAACCGCTTGATGGAGAAGCTGTTCAGGCCTCATCGAACCTTCACTGGAGTGTTCTTTGATGATATTATCATCTACTCTAATTCATTGGAGGAACACAAGCAACACCTCCAGGTAATATTTCAAGTTTTAAGAGAGAATAAACTTTATGTTAATCGAAAGAAAAGTGAATTTTTCTTGCAAGAGATTCAATATTTAGGTCACATTATCTCTCAAGATGGAATCCAAATGGATCCATCCAAGTTAGAGGTAATAAAAGGATGGCCTAAACCAAGGAATCTTCATGAACTAAGAAGCTTTATAGGTATGTGTGCATACTATAGACGCTTCATAGAAAAGTTCTCACAAATTGCGGGACCATTACATGACCTAACAAAGAAAAATGTTAGGTATACGTGGTCTGCTAAAGAGAACAATGCTTTCGAAAAGCTTAAAGAAAAGCTTATCTCTCAACCTGTGCTTACACTACCGGATCTCTCAAAACCATTTGAGGTCCAATGTGATGCTTGTGGTGATTGCCTTGGGGCTGTTCTGCTCCAAGAAGGGCACGCCATAGTCTATGAGAGTCGAAGGCTCGACCCTGTTGAGCAAGCTCTAGGCATATACGAAAAAGAACTCCTTGCAGTTCTACATGCCTTAGACTCATGGAAGCACTATTTATTGGGGACTCCTTTCATTCTGCGAACGGATCACCAAAGTCTTAAGTACTTCATGACGCAGACCAAGCTTTCCGACAAACAAATGAGGTGGGCAAATTTCCTTTCGCAATTTCATTTTCATATTGCTCACATTGCTGGCAAGCATAATCAAGTAGCCGATGCACTCTCAAGACGACCGAGAGTGAATGCGGTTTCCATAGCAACTCACAATGATCTATCTTCAATGATAGATGAGTATGCTATTGATCCCGATTTTAGAGATGTGATTTCAGCCCTTGCATTAGGGAGGAAAGAAGAACCATTTACTTTACAAGATGGTTATCTTCTCTATGGCAATAGACTATGCGTTACTAACTCACTACGTGAGAAAGTAATGTATGAATCTCATGCTCCCCCATATGCGGGGCATAGAGGGATTCAGTCTACCCTAAAGGGAATTGAAACATATTTCTATTGGCCTACCATGAAAGTGAACATACACGAGTATGTTTCCCAATGTGTGGTATGTCAAAAGACAAAATTTGATAGAGGGAAGCAACTTGGATTGCTTCAACCCTTGCCAATCCCTAATTCACCGTGGGAGAGCATATCCATGGATTTTATCTTTGGATTGCCTAAGTCTATCCATGGGAATACGGGAATATGGACGATAGTAGACAGGTTCAGTAAACAAGCTCATTTTATACCTGTCAAAAAGACTATCAAAGCCCATCAAATGGCAACCCTCTTCATTTCACAAATTTTCAAGTACCATGGCTTGCCAATGTCCATAGTGTCGGATAGAGATCCTAGAATGACCAGTAATTTCTGGAAGGGTCTCTTTGAGAATTTAGGAACAAGGCTAAACTTCTCTTCGGCCTATCATCCACAAACTGATGGCCAAAGTGAAATAGCTAACCTAACCATTCTTGATCTACTAAAAGCCTATGTAACGGAAGTAGATCAAAGATCCCAATGGGAGAAGTACTTACCCTTAGTAGAGTATGCTTACAATAACACTGTACATACTTCCACAGGAAAAGCACCTTTCGAGGTAATTGAGGGAAGATCAAAAAGTCCCTTGCTACTTAAGGTACATGGGAAGATCTTCGCTGCAGATGAGTATAGCCGAGACCTACAAGAATCTTTCCAAAAGATTAAGGATGCTATCTCTATCTCACAGCAAAGGCAAAAGGCTGCTGCTGACAAGCACAGAAGAGCCCAAGCCTTTAAAGAAAACGATTGGGTCTTGTTAAAGTTTCCCAAGGCTCGATTAAGGCACACGACGGGCAAGAATCCTACGGGCCACCAAAAGTACTATGCTAAACTAGCAAAAAGGTATTATGGTCCCTTCCAGATTCTTAGGCCAATCAATGAGATGGCCTATCAACTTAAGTTGCCCAATCATTGGCTCATACACAATGCTTTTCATGTGAGCCTATTAAAGCCTTACAAAGGAGAGCCACCTCAAGAACCAACTATTGAAGATCCACCGGAGATCGAGGACCACGAGGAGGTGCTGCAGCCCGAGTCCATTCTCCGACATGAAGACAAGGTATTAAGAGGCGGTAAGACTATCCGACGATATCTTATTAAGTTTAAGAATTATCCTTTTGAAGATGCTAGATGGATGCAAGGCATACAATTAAAGGATAACCTAAACCTTGTCAATGCTTACAATGCTTCCCAAGAGTAAGCAAATGTACAAAATGTTAAAAATGAACAAAAATTTTTGTCTTATAAGACTCTCTTTTTCTTTATTTGTGCACAAAAATGAAGTAGTATGCATGCTTAGATCAAGTTTGCGGAGACGACGTCTCCCGAACACCAAGTAGAGCTTGTCACTCTACTATGGAAGACTGATAGGACTAATATGCAGACATGCTTGCGGCAGCCTCAGGCTCTCAAGCGCCAAATGGACTAGTCATCCATTATGGAATGATGTCGTAGGGTAACATAGGGATCCTCTACCCGCTAAAGAAAAGGACTCATGCATATGCTTTATCTTCTCTACACCATAGTCGAGGACGACTATGATTTCAAGAGAGAGGTAATGTCATAATAATCAATATCTAATTCTCCTAAATGATTTTCTCATATTAAACTGATCATTTAATGTGGGGAAGTGCCAAGGGAGAAAAAGCTAGAATATTGGTTAAGCTAGCAGGCTGGCCACAGTAGGGATCCAAAGGAGGGAAAATAGGGATCCAAAGGGGGGGCCATCTGCAAAAGAGCCATGTGAAACAATGGGCCAAAAAGACCCTAAGGTTCAGCCCATTAAGACTTCCAAAATGCTAAGGTTCCAAAATTCAAAGGTTGTGTCCAAAGGTCAACCCTAGGGAAAATTGGATGCTTAGTGTGTGCCCTAAAAAGTCTTTGCACATCCCTACATGGGAGGGGGCGAGCCCCAAAGCTAGGGGATGAGAGAGAAAGCCACACACACACACACAGGCTCCCTTTACACAAAGGGAATGAGGGACACATGTCAGCTCCCTAGGCCAGATGCCCACAAGGTGTGCCCAATTCCTATTGGAAGACCCTTGAAGTGGACCAATGAGAATTAAGCTAGAGTAAATCTAGTTTAATTAATTTAAAAACATTTAATAAAAGAAACCAATGAGAATTAAGTCTCCTAGAAGACTATTGGGCAGTCTCCCAAGGGGTCCAATGAGCATTCAGGAGCCCCATGGCTTGCCTGATTCCTATTGGTCAGGAGGCAAAGGGGTCCAATGAGAGTTTAGTTTAATTATTTAATTACCTAAAGCTCTCACAAAAGGGGAAAGGGGGACACATGTCAGAAGGCTATCACTTATGCTGCTTAATTCCTATTGGCTTGACCTGGGGAGGTCCAATGAGGCAAAAGCCAGACCTAATTAGCAGCTAGGGCTCGCCCAAGAGAAGGGGGGGGCTGATTTTTGCTTGGCATTGACACACACACACTCACACTTGACCATGTGTGAAGGAAGAATACTCTATCTCCTCCCAAGCTTTAATGGAGAGCTCATCACCTACTCCAAGCTTGTGAGATAGAAGCCTACATCAACACTCTCTTGGCATATGGATGCAAATCCAACCAAGAGCCAAGCTTCAATGCATGCTCATCTTCTCTACCAAGCTAATTACTAAGCTAAGCTATGCTAATATGAGTGATTATGTGAGGAGATGTACATCTTTCTCGTAAGATACTTCTTTTTCTTCTCAATCTACTCTCATACCCTGCTAGCTCTCACCATCTTCGAAGGTGTGTGAGGTCTTGGGTCTGAGAACGGGGATAATTCAAGTTGTGTTTGATTAAGTGTTTTGCTTGGTGTATGAAGCTTCCATCTTCATTGCACTAGCTAGTCTTGAAGGAACACAAAGAATTGTATTGTACAATGTCTCTCTTGATGGGAGAAACCATAATACAAAGCCTTTTGGAGGGGGGACCGGCTCCATGCAAATCCGGTCCTCAACTGTTGTCAATAGCTTAATTGCTCTCTCTTTTGAAAGTATTGTCGATGCTATCTAACTAGGTGTTATGCTTTTTGTTGCTCTCTCCACCCAAGCACTCTTGTAATTCTCATTAGGAATCTATTCTAATGAAATGCCCACTATATTCATGCTAATTTCCGCTACACATAAGATTTTAGGCCATTAAATGTTACAATGGGCGATTTCAAAACTCACTCACACACACACACACACACACACACACAAAATGAACTATAATGGCAGCGGAATATGGCGCAGATAACACACACACACACACACACAGACCCTTTTTCCACTGGAAGCCAGTGGCGCATCAAGTCAAACCGTCTCTCATATCGTGCAGTGTACCGACTCACTTGGAGACACCACCAAAACAATCAAGAATCAACGTAGACCTTTGGCCCTTTTGTGGCCCCTCTTTTTCTACCTGTGCTTTCGTCAACCTCGTATTATGTGCAATCGTCACCCCACACACCCCATTTCTTGCCCGTTTCTTGCACTGCTTGTGAAACCTCAACTCCACTCCAGCACGCAACCCACTTGCCCGCTTGCTCGGTTGTTGATTTTTACTACCCGTACAACGTTGGCTGCACTGAAAAGGGTCAACCCCACGTAGCTCTTAATCGCCCCCGTGTCTTGTTGCTGCACACACATCATTCATCACACCTCTAGGTCCGCCACGACATACTGTAAAATAAAAATGAAAAAAGACACAAAAAAAAGGAGACATGACCTCATTTGATGAAAGGTGTTCCCACCCCCACTCTCACCTTACTCTTGTAGTAGGTAGCTCCTCGAGCTTGTTTCAAATTGAAGAATTCCATTGTGACGACATTCACCGGTTGTAGAAACAATATTACATTAATGACATTAAAAAATGGAGACTCATGAACTGCTTTGATGATTGGGTTGGATGAAGCTATTTCCATGCACTCGGGAATGGGCTTTTTGCAAGAGAGCACTTTCTCTCTTTTGATTGGTATGGGTCCATTTGATGATTGAGGACGTGTATTATGCATCCATTGTGGATGAAATCGATTTTTTATTGAATGGATTGCATTAAACTTTGTGATTTTTGATAATTCTTGATCATCTTTAGTGCTTAACTTGATTGGTTTCACATTGCTTCATTTGTGAGCCACATTGATGATGCATACATAATTGGTGAAAAGTGTGCATTAAATTTTAAACTTGACATTTCTTGAACATTTTAGTGCTTAATTTGAATGCAAAAATCCCTACATAGCACGCTTATTTTAATGGCTGAGAGTGAGCATTAAACTTTTGGGCTTGTGATCAATTGTGCATTTTTTAGTGCTTGCTTTGAATGACAAATACTTAAAAGCACTAACAATTGAGTTGTTTTGAAGGTTGTGGGTAGGTGTGTGATTTCATTGATCCAAGAAGGGGTCATCATTGCAATATATTGCAAAATATGGCTAGTTAGAGCCATTCTCCAATTGTTTGGATTAAGAGTTGTATACATGCTAGCTTATAGCTTGGTATAAAGAGAAAATGTTTTCGTTCGAGCTATTGTAGACAATTTTTTGAGAGCTTTCAAGTAAACTTTTTGCTATTGAGAGCCATTCATTTTCATTTCATCAAGTTGCAGTCATCTCTAGCTCATAAATTGCTCTAAAAATTGTAAAAATTTCATGTGAGCTAATTGTTAGCCAACTTTTTGAAAAGCTTTAAATTGTACACTTTGGCTTTTGAGAGCCACTTCATTTCCTTCAAAAGTTGCATTATTTTCAGCTCTTGTCTTGTTTTTTCCATATTTCATTGAGCTAGAAATTAATCAAACTTTTGAACCATGCATAAGAGGTTGTAAAAAATTGAAAGTTTGCTTATGTAGAAGCATTTTATACCTCTCATTGTTGATATGTATGCATAAATTTTCTATCAAAGAGCATCATGTGCAAAACCAAAGGCATTTTTTTCCCTTGGATTTTTTCCCTTTGGCAAATTCAGGAATGCAAGACCCTAGCTTTAGGTTTTCATTAATGTTTTTGTGGTTTTTGGCTTTCAATAAAAGGCTTTAGAGCTTGTGTTTACACTTAGCTTCAAATCAGCTTCTTTTGCAAATAAAAAGATAAAGAGACTTCTCTACACAAAGGATGCTTGCTCAAGGATGCACAAAGAGCATGAATAGGTGTAATCCTTCCATGATTTTTGCTCTTTTGTTCATCTCTTCATTCTCTTGCTTGGCTTAAGTGAAATTTTGCTTCTAAGCTATGGTTTTTTTCATGTTAGAAAGCTAGGCATCCTAAAGTTTCAACACTTTGCTTTGTGAAAATTAAATCATCAAAAAATTATGTTTTATGTGTGCTAATTATAGGTAATTGGCCTTGACTTTAGATTAATGTAGGTTCATTTCTCATTAGTCCTAGACTCTTAGTGATAGTTTTAATACTCCGTTCATTTTTAACATGACCTAGGGCTATGATTAGGCTTTAGTCCTTTAGTCCAATTGCCATTAGCATCTCATAATGGAAGCAATAAAAAAGTGCTAAAAAAATGAATCAATGAAGCAAAAAGTGTCAAGAAAAAGTAGCAAAAATTGCTACTAGACACATGAAAAGAGAGTCTATATGTTATGTTGTGTCTATGTGAGGCCTAGCGCCTTATTGGCTCCTGGCAGGCGAGGGGAATCACCTTGGCTCGCTTGGTCAAGGCCCTAAACCGATGCCCTGGGCTGATAGGGGTTAGCCGTCTCCTTGGTAGGCTAGTAGGCTTTTGGAACGCCTTCTTGAGGGTTCAAGGAGCCTTCTTGAGGGTTCAAGGAGCCGAGAGTCGCACCTAGACTTGCCTTGGGGTGGTAGCCTTGTGATTGTGTTTTTACTTTTTTCAATGAAATAACAAAGACAAAACTTCCATGAGCTTCAAAAAGCTTTGACAATGTACTAATAGATTAGGAGTTTTTTTATAGCCCGTACACATAATAAGCTTGAATGATTTATTAAGATTGTTCACATAGTTTTTAGGCTAGTAGGTTTATGAACTTGCATTAGCTTAGGGTCATAATTTATTGCTTGTGTTTCATGCATAAAACTGAAATTTCAAGTGGTTTAATCTTCACAATAGTTTAGGTGTTTTTTTTGCTTTATGTTATCTAGTTTTTGACTATGATTCACCTATCTTTTAGAAGCAAAAAATCACTTTGCATGATTGTTCATTTGTGCTTCATGTTTTATTCATTCTTGGTGGCCTTTGATGCTCATTACTTGTTCTTATGTTTTGCAGCTCAACATTTCTTCCATGGACTTGCTTTCTACCATGTCACCATGTCTTGTTTCACCGGCACACGAGGACGTGTGCTAAATTAGGAAGGGGGGAATGTTAGCAGCGAGTAACACAGACTACACCAATTATGCACCAAGCTTTGGATATGCTATAGTGCACAATATTTCCTTTTCATCGTATACGGCCTTGGGCTCATTTAGGAGTTCCAAAGTTGTATAAGTTTAGGCTAGAGAGCTCAACTTTATCCCATAGTTGAAGGGTTTGAGGCCCAAGGCTATAAAAGAGCTCTATGCTTGATGAGAAGTCATTCTTGGGTGAGTTTTCCTCTTTGTAGAGTGGATGGTCATGAGGCTCATGGGCTTTCCATGCCCATGTAGCTCTTGATTTCTAATAATCAATTACACTTTCTTTCTTATTAGTTTTTTTTGTTTGATTATGTGGAGTGAGATTGTATTAGTGTGATGGTAGATCTCCTAATCCCTTTTTTGAGTTAATATATTCTATCCACACCATTGGCCATGGTGTGTGAGGGCTATGCCTTCCTTTTCTTTATCTCTCTCTACAAGGTGTGCGGTTAGTGTGTGTATGCATACGTAGTCGCATTGAGGGGTTGTGCCAAAATGGACACACTAATGCGGAGTAGGTATGTTAATTGCATGCTTGTGTAGTTGTGATTAAGAGTTGTGAATAGAGTGATTGATGTGAGAGGTTAATTTCAACCACGTGATTGTGTGCAAGTGATTAGTAAGTAGGAATGTGTTGTTGATTAGAGGAAGCCCTTTCCATGGCTTCTCTCTATAATGAGTAGAAGGATCCCTTAAATCCTCTATGTTTATACATCTTAGGCTCGTGCTTCCATGCCCTAGCCGGGTTACCGATCCACGATTTGACAATTTTGTGGCTTGCGATTAGGTCGTGCTACAACGCCTCCCTACAAAAATCATTAAGGGCAAGATTCTTGTTTGTCCATTTAAGTCGATGGGTACTCTGCTGGGTAGATATGTGTCATCTTGAGAAAAATCACCCATGGATTAAAAATAGCTATCTCTTAGCCATTCTAAAATAGATGTCTCTTAGCCTGTGTGGATCTTAGCCCTTTGCAAACATAGACCTTGTGGCTCCTATCTCGTATGCCAATTGTAAATAAGTATTCAAGTTACTGACCACTGTATACTAAATCTTGTGGCGTCATCACCAATTTTTGGATGAGAGTCAGAGCACCCTGACGCTTGACTATGCACAACAAACATGTGTCACATGCCTACTTATAATGTGTTCATTATATCTTTAGAAAAGTAGGGAAAATAGAGAGAGAGAGAGAGAGAGAGCATGCAGGTCTAAGGAAAATTTCAAAGTATTCGATACTTCTATGCATTTGATACATGGCTTGTAGCTTATCTTATAAGCATACAATAATTTGCTTGCACGATGCTCTCTCAGAGAGATGCAACAAAAAAACATAAGTCACATCTTGACCCACCTACCTTGTATGTGGTCATGACAATAACAAGGTGCCTTAACTACAACACTTTGTCTGTGAATTAAGTCCTTGAGATTTAGGTTCCCTTTAGTGTTTTGGTGTGTTAACATCAACTGAAGAAGTTGTGTGTTGACATCAACTGAAGAACCGTAAAGAAAAATCGTTTTAAACAATCAATAACTTACCTTGTCCTTGACAAAGTAGCTGTGGTATAGCGATCAACTGAAGAAGTTGTGTGTTGACATCAACTGAAGAACTGTAAAAAAAATCATTTTAAACAATCAATAACTTACCTTGTCCTTGACAGAGTAGTTGGTGGTATAGCGAAAGTGTAAACAATGAGGTGGGGAAGTTATTTGGCTTGTTTGGCATGCCATGCATGCAATGTAGTAAAGAAGCCCTTGGCTACAATGACACCTACAGATTGAGTCGATATCGTAAGTGCATGGATATATCACAATTCAACGTTCTACATAAAATGTGAACTTATATCCCTACATTGCCAAATTCCCAAACCTATGAGCCATTGTCCTTGATTTCAAGTCAATGGGCAGTACTTTGGCATGGGTCAAAAGCCTTGCTTCTCATGAATATAGACAATATTTTCCAAATTAAAGGTTTAAACATAGAAAAACAGAAAAACTTGCAATTGTCTAACCTGGTCGTCTTGCTAGCCAATTGTCCTAAATTTTTAAGTAAAAACTCACTTGAGAGAAAATTTCAGTCTGCTTTTGTTGTCTTGTTGGAATCTAGCTCATACCCATGTATACGGATAAAGGGAGAGATATCGTATGTACCTTGCATGCACTCTTGGCTTGTGTCGTACTAACACTCTTGGCTTGTGTCGTACTAACACCCTCACTCATGCCCATTGCAAAGTCTCCCCTCTTGGAAGCCTCGATGCAAGATGCCTAAAATTGAAGCCATGCTTCATAAAAGTACTTTTTTGTTGATAGCCAATAGATGCATCTACCAACACAGATATCATGGCAAAGAGAATCGATCATGTCAAACCCTTTCAGCTAAAATAGACTAATAGTGCCTCATGGTAAGTGTTCTTTGTTGGCTTCTAGAAGTGGTGACAAGTAGACAGCCATGCCGAGAAGCTTTACACCCTTCATCAAGTATAGCAAAATACCATGCTGATCTCCTTAAGATGCTAGAATATTATCGATTTTCCATGCCTTTGCATCAAAATCTACCTGCTGATGAGAGGTACTTGGGAGAAGCCTTTCTTTGGATTGAGGCAGTTTGTACTTAAGCCGAGCTTGATTTGGGTTTGCAAACTAATCATCGGTCCTTTGCCAACAGTGTATGCACTAAAATTTTAATGATTATGGTAACTGTCACAAGTCATGCTTGTCCTTGGAGTGCTTAAACTACACTCACCTCTATTGCATGACAGGGCTATACAACATGTTTTGAAAAATTTATCAAACAAATTGAAAATATGTGCATATCTTATTAATCACTTGACTCGACTTACTGTCATGCCAAGGGTAGGATTAGGAGGGAACAACCCTGGGAAAATGTTGAACACACTTGTAGTATAGGGGTCTATATATAGCTAAGAGCCAGAGGGCTAGGGGCCTATATATAGGATGGTTGGGTGTTTATCGCAGGTCTATCTCCCCTTTGTCTTACATTGGTATCAAAGCTCAGGGGAGGAGGGGAGGAGGGGAGAAGGGGAGGAAGAAGAAGAAGGCATGGAGGAGCTTGTGAGGCGAGAAAATTCTCGGCATGAATCTTGTTTTCTCTCTCTATCTCTCTCTTGGCTTACGACTGGAGGAAGAAAAGGGGAAAGGCGGGCTGCGTGCTGCAAAGGCCCTGTTTGTGCTCATGCAAAGCATGCATGGAGCATGCAAAGGGGTGGCGGTTGAGGACAAGGCCGATGATGGCCGTGGGAGCAACTCCCTGCACACAAGAGAGAGCCGAGTTCAACGATGGCTATGAGAACAACTGATAGGGGCAGAATGTGCATGTGAGGAAGCATGCAAGAGAGGGGAGAAGAGAAGGGGGAAGGAGATGATACACAGCATAGTGGGTTAGTGGAGAGGAAAGGAGAGAGTAAGTCAACTCTCTCACTTTCTCTCCCTATATTGATTAGGGGAAAAAGTAAGTAAGGGTGGTTTCCCATGGCCAGTTGGCCTACACCCCAACAACCTCCCACTTGAAGGTCAATAGTGGCATCAGTATAGTTAGTCTATATAAAGTTGATGAAGAATTTCCTAGGCTTCATCCTACACCCATAAGTTCTATGCAATGTGTAAATCACTCCGAGGCTAGGCTCTTTGTAAGAGCATCTGCAGGGTTGTCGTCGGTGTGGACTTTGACAAGCTCGATGCGCTTGCCAGCTAATGCATCTCGTATGACATGGTATCTGACCTCTATCTACTTTGACTTTGAGTGAAACACCGGATTCTTTGCTAAAGCAATGGCACTCTGACTATCACAATGGAGTACTGGAACCTCTTGAATGCCCAAATCTCCCACTAGACGAGTTAACTATATGGCTTCCTTGCTTGCGTCAAACGCAGCAACATATTCTGCCTTAGTGGTAGATGAAGATATGCAGTCTTGGAGACACAATCTCCAACAGAGAGCTGCTCCAACAAACATGAACACATAGCCATATGTGGAGCTTCTATGATCCACACAACCTGCATAATCCACATCCGTGTAACCTACAATAGATGCATCGTTGTTTCCGAAGCGTAAACACTTGCTAGTTGTACCCTTCAAATATCTGAGTATTTTCTTCACGGATTCCCAATGCTTCTTGCCAGGGTTTGCCATGTACCTACTAACCACTCCCACTACATGTGCAATGTCTGGTCTTGTGGCTACCATAGCGTACATCAAACTGCCAGCTACTGAAGAAGATGGCACTTTCACCATTTCCTCTTTCTCAGCAACTATTTGGGGAGAATCTTCCTTGCTAAGTTTTGAGTATGCTTTGGGGTACTCAGTGACTTCCCCCCGTGCATACTAAAACATTGCAAGACTTTGTGGATGTACGTTTCTTGAGATAAATCAATAATTCCATGTTGCCTGTCTCTTAATTTGCATACCAAGAAAGCGATTGGCATTTCCCAAATCTTTCATGGAAAACTGAGTGCTTAGCATCTTTTTCACTTGATCGATCTCATCAATTGATTTGTATGCGATAAGCATATCATCTACATACAATATCAAGATGATTAAAGAACCATCATTCAATCTCTTTGTGTATAAGCATTGATCCTCTCAACTTCTTATGTAACCTTAGACTGCATGAATTTGTTGAATTTTTGATACCATTGCCTTGAACCTTTACTTGAGGCCATAGAGTGTCTTTTTAAGTCTACAAACCAATTCTGCCTTGGTTGGCTTTTGGGTGTCACATACGAAACCCTTTGGTTGTTTCATGTAGACATCTTCATCCCCCCTAGAGTTTTATGTGCCATTGGACCACACAAATCATTGTGCACTGAGTCTAGGGTTCACCTAGTTTCTTGTTCAATGATGAAGATGTCAACCTAGGTTGTTTGCCATGTAGACAATGCTCACACAATGGAAATTACGTGTAATCTAACACAGGTAAGTAGCCAAAATGCTGAAGTGTTTTCATTCCCTTTTGGATAATATGCCCTAGCCGGCTATGCCACAACTCAGTAGACGACAGCTCGGCAACATAGATAGAGTGTTCGTCGATACTCAGAACAAACATAGAGTACATGGATCCGTGTTTACGACCTTTCATCATGATAAGGTTGTTCTTGCGGATCATCCAAGAATGATTACCAAAGACTTTAGTGTAGCCAAGATCATCCAATTTCCCTATAGAAAGCAAGCTCTACAAAATCTTCAAGAGTCTCCCACACGCCTAAGAGGGGTTGCGTACGTCGAGTAACCAAGAACCGTCGAGATCCCCTCCGAGCGCTCCGATCCATGCCGGATCTGCTGCCACCACCAAGCTCAAGTGCGAGCTCCAAGATCCACCATAGCTGGCGAGCTTCATCACTTCCGAGTCTGTTGTCGGGAAGCGATCGTGTGCGGTTCGTCGTCGAAGCTCTGATACCAATTGATGGGTTCTTCTACGGAGTGTGCAAGAGAGGGAATGAGAAGGGGGAAGGGGATGAAGCACAACATAGTGGGTTAGTGGAGAGGAAAGTGAGAGAGTAAGTCAACTCTCTCACTTTCTCTCCCTATATTGATTAGGGGAAAAAGTAAGTAAGGAAGGTTTCCCACGGCCATCTGGTCTACACCCCAACAATAGCCGCTTGCACACAAGATGGTGGCAGGGTTGACCTGCACAAAACTACACTCAGTAGGGCTAGATGGGAGCATGAGGGCAAGACAAGCGTAGTTCGCGGGGCTGAGCAGAGCAACGTAGCGTCGGATTTTTCTTCCTGGCCATCGTCGCTTTTCTGTAGACGACAGCCATAGCCTTTGAGGGTTTTTTTTAACTTTAAAAAAAAAATTAAGTCCCTATTAGGGTTAGTGCACACAAAGGGTGATTCCCACCCTAAATTGACTGCAAGCTGGATTTTCTCCTCCAGGCTTG